>NC_137082.1:82393716-82993716 GCF_951640355.1 Cnephaeus nilssonii
ACACCTCGTATATGCTGTGCAAGTAAACACACCCTGCTATTTGTCAAATCTACACTACATTAGGGACAAAGTCACTTCTCTCTGAAGGCCTTGAGAGTGTCTTCTATGCACACGTGAGTGAATACCGAACGCTGAGCTATTTAAACTTAATTTTGGTCTTTAGGGGTCCCAGGTAGCATGCTCCTGTGGGTGGAGATTGGTTTGGGAGAAGCTGGTCTTACTGAAGAGTTTGTCTTTTGTTTTACTGGACACAGTATCTAATAGATGTGTCCATTCTGGTTACAGAGCTTGGGGGTTCCAACCTTGATGAAAGCGTTCCAATAAAATTGAATTTAACTTTCAAAGTCAATATATATATATATTGAGTCATGGTGGGATAGAGCAGAAAGGAGACAGGATTATTCAGACTGCTCCAGTTTTGTGGTCCCACTGTTTTGGGGGGAACAATTGTGATCAACTTGTGGTGGGTGGGGGGGGGGTGGACAAAGGAGAGTGGTGGGTTAGAGGGAGGACCTGGTCTTTTCCAACTTCTTCAAGCAGCTAACTTAACTC
Organism: Cnephaeus nilssonii; assembly: GCF_951640355.1. Lineage (NCBI taxonomy): Eukaryota > Metazoa > Chordata > Mammalia > Chiroptera > Vespertilionidae > Cnephaeus > Cnephaeus nilssonii. Next base: position 82,394,269 of record NC_137082.1, read on the forward strand.
TAGGAGGGCAGGGAGGCCTCAGAGCCTGGGGAAGACTTTGTGAGAAAGAGACCAGAAACCGCATTTTTATGGAGGACCCCCGGCAGGAAAGAAGCCCTCCCAAACACATTGAATATTTCATTTCTGTGGGGAAATCTGGTGATTCATCTTTCCTGCGCATTTGTAACCGATTCAGCCTAAAGGTGCATTTAAATAATAATAATTAGCTTGAAGGAGCCTAAAGGGGATATTTACATCTTTGTAGGAGGGCTGCTCCTCCAATGATGGATGGTGGACCGGGCTGCCCGGGCTGCTGCTGCTGTCGCCGCCGCCGCTCGCTTTCTGGGAAGCCAGGGGTGGGGGCGGGGGCGGGGGCAAGTCCGAGCCGCCGGGGTCACCCAGTTTCCCGTCCTCGGGCAGCAGCCTGGAGGAGTTCAGGGCCAGCGGGAAAGCGCCCGCGGCGGTCGGTGCGCGGTCCCGGCTGCTCCCCTTCTCCGTTAGCCCTCGGCTCTGAAGGAACCGGCCGCCCCCGACCAAGGGGTCCCCTAGCAGGACCCCCGTCTCCTCGTCTTCCTCCTCGTCGTCGTCTGGGTCTCGCCCTTCCTCCTCCTCCTCTTCGCCCTCGGGGGGTTTGTGGCTCTCCACGTCCACCTCCTGCTCCTCCTCCTCGTCCTCCTCGTCCTCGGAGCTGTCCTCGCTGGGGTAGCTGCAGCTGGTGCCGCCGGGGGACAGAAGGCCTCGGTGGTGCGGCTGCGGGGCCAGCGGGGGCGGCGGGGGCGGCGGCGGCGGCGGGGCGGGGTGGTGGCGCTCAGAACCCGGCTCGTCGGGCTGCGGGGGCAGCAGCAGCAGCGGCGACGGCGGCTGCGGGGTATGGTGGTGGTGGTGGTGCGGGTGGTGATGGTGATGGTGGTGGTGCGCTGGGGCCGAGTGCGGCGCGCCCGCGGACGCCCCGTGCAGCTTGGCCAGGCTCTCCGCGTCGTCCTTGCCGCCCACCGGCCGGAAGGCGCTCGAGTGATGGTAGCTGCCTCCGCCCGCCTTGCGCCCCTCCAGGAGGTGTGGGTGGTGGGGCGCGGGCACTCGGGCGCCCGCCGGGCCCACTCCAGCCGTCGTGGCCCCTGCGCCTGACACACCGCCGGGGTCCGCGGGCGGCGTGGAGCCCGCGCTGCAGTCCCCGCCACTGCCGCCCGGGGGCGACTCGAAGAGCGCATCGCGAGCTCCCGCAGCCCCGCCTGGAGGCGGAGGGCCTGAGCCCGGGCCGTTGGCCACGACCGGAGGGGGCTGGCCCGGCGGTGGCGCAGCATCGGCGCTCCCAGCCGCGCCGCCGGGCTCGGCCAGGTCCAGAAAGGCCTGGCGCAGCAGGGCCGGGCTTTCTCCAAGCGCGCAGCCGAGCGCAGAAGGCGGCTGCGGCGGGGGCTGTAGGTAGGTGGGCACGGGAAGCCCGCCTGGGGTCCGCGGAGGCCAGAACATGCAGAAGGGCGGGTAGAAGGCGTCCTTGCGGCCCGCGGGCCAGAAGAGGCCCGACAGGCCGGCCTTGGGCCCCGCGCCCGCGCCGCCCGCGCCCCCTAGGGCCTCGGCTGCGGTAGCCGCGTCCTCCTTCTTGTGGCATAAGCCAAAGGCTGCGGCCGCGGCCGGGAAGGTGTAAGGGTGCGGAAAGAGCCCCCCGCAGCCCGGGAACTTCTGCAGCACGCCCCCGAAGGAGCCCTTGCTGGGCACCGGAATGACGGGGTAACTGCGTGGGCCTTTGGCGCCGGCCACGGCGCCCGCGCCGGCGCCAACACCGGTTACGCAGCCGCCCCCCGCGCCGCCCCCTCCTGCTCCGGCGCCGCCGGAGGCTGCGGCCACCGAGAGGCTGGCGGCGGCGGCAGAAAGACTGGCGGCAGCCACGACGGCCGCTTCCTGCAGCGAGTCGTCATCGTCGTCGAACCGCGGCCGTTTGTGATGACTGTGGGGTGCACCCGCCAGCTCCGCCAGGGGTGGCGGCGGCGGCGGCGGCGGCGGCGCCCCCAGGAGGTGCGGGCCCAGCAGTCCCCCACCTCCAGCCACCGCCGCCGCCGCCGCCACGGCGGCCGCCTTGACGGAGCTGAGCGGGTGGCAGGCGGGGTGCGCGCCTGGCTGAGGCAGCGCGCGTTTGCGGCTGCCGCCGTTGAACATGGCCTTGACGTCCTCCCAGGCGAAGACTAGCTCGTCCTGGGGGCTCTTGTCGGTGAGCTTCAGGTGGCGACGCCACGAGTTGAAGTTGGCGGCATCCGGCTGCGTGTACTTGGCGTCGGGCGTGCGGTGGGAGTGGAAGATGAACTTGTTGGGAGAGAAGTACATGTTGCAGTAGCTGCATTTGATGCACTTGGCGCGGGAGCTGTTGTAGCGAGCGGGAATGAAGCTGCCGCGGCAGCCCCAGGCGCACTCGTGAGACACGTCGAAGGCGAAGTTGTCGGGCAGCTTGGGCGGCCTGTTCTCGCCCAGGAAGGACTTGCACAGGCGCTCGGCCTCGCGTTTGGTGATCATGCCGCAGCGGCGCGAGGAGATTGGCATGGCCCCGGCGCGCCGCAGGATCTCCAGCTGCACCGGCGTGCACTGCACGCACGTGATGCCCAGCGCCACGCGGCGGTTGTGGATCTCGTTGTAGCTGAAGTTCTTGAGGAGAGTGTTGGAGATCTGCGCCAGGCACAGGCGCTCCTGCCCGTCGATCACCAACGACACGATGGGAATGCCATAGAGAATCACCTGCCCCACCTGGTTGGGTTTGAGGTTGGCGTGGCCCGGGCGCGGCTGGCTCAGCGCGTCGGGCTGGAAGGCGCTGGAGGGGGATGCCAGCAGGATGTCGCTGGGCCCCGGCAGCGGGCTGGAAGCCATCTCCTCCTCGGCGGGAGCCCTGGCCCAGCCCTCCGGGTCTGCCTGTGAGACTGGAAGGGAAAGGAGAAAGCGCTGATAAGAATCCTTTCAGTCTAAAACAGAGGGGTGGGTGGAGTCCCTAACTGAAGAATTATAAAAACGTCCTTGCTTAGACTAAGACATGATTATCCAGGGGCCGAGGGACCAAGTTTCAGACATAAGGAAGTAATCTCTCAATTTTCTTCAAGGTCGCCCTTCTGAAATGGTGGATTGGAAGGATTTTTTTATTATTATTTCTGTTCCAATCATCCAAAGGAAATTAGCTATGTGTTTTCTTTTAAAAGCAGTCAATTCCTAAGAAACCAAAGATATTACCTCTTATCCCCTTATTTATAGAAGCTGTTAGATAAGTGGCAAGCCTGCTAGAAATAAGGATGACAGTTATAACTAGTACAGATTACCAAAGTTATGGAAAACTGGAGCTTGACCATGGAAACCCAAATTTAAAAAGAGAACATTTGCCTGGAAATCGATTTTGGTTAAAAAAATAAATAAACCCAAACCTTTTAAAAAGTGATCTTGTGGTATCTGTGGTTTCCTTGGGAGAAATTCACTCCTGGTTGAGACAGAGCTCATTAAGGCAAAACGAAACCCCTCCCCCCTCATCTTTGCCATTATGTATTTTCGTACTGTAATTAGACTTTTTTTTTTGAAAGATGGGGAAAATGTACAAAGCCATGTGCATGGCTGCAACCAAAATAGGGCGTTGCGCTTTCAATTTTTCAAAAAGCCACTTTCTGAACGGAGCGGTTCTGGTTCGATAGGTAGCTTAAAAAGATGAAGTTGTCGACTAGTAAACATTTAAAAACCGTTTTCCTGTCATTTCTATTACAACGAACAAATAAGCACGGGTGAGTGTGTTAAGTCCCGAAACAGTGCAAAGAAGCTAACAATTTTGGGGGATCATTATGGACGGGCTTCAACGGCAAATTTAGGTGTAAGGTGAACCATTTTCTGTGACAGTTTTTTTCTGATCTGTATAGATCTCCCCATGCCTTTCAGGCCGATGTGTTCCACACTATAGATCATCTGTGGGCCAGGTAAGCTGTGGGAGCATTGAAGGCGGAAGCCCTGGGTTGGGCCTGCGGTAAAATTCCCATTCTCCCTGGGATACCATAATGAGGGAAAATATCCCGATAATTGAAGGTAAGAGAAAAAGCAAGGGAAAGAAACCTTGGTGACCAGGCAGATAAGTCTAAACCAGAAAAGTGGCTCATTCCCTAGGAAAGAGGACAGTGACTTATTTACAGCCACACCTTATGTGGGGCACAGCGGCCACGACTACCTTTTGCCCTGGAAAGTCACTGGAGGCAGTAGCACGGCCACATGCGGACAAGTACACAGCGACTTCAGAGGATGCACCGTCTTACTCCTTCACCCAAACTGTCACATTCCCGCCCTCTCTCCGCCCTGAGACACCTATCCCGTCGCCTTTGCCCTTCTGCCCTCTGGGTCCTCAGCTCTCATTACCTTTTGTGGCCTCCAGGAAGGCTGAACAAACCTCGACCCGATCAAACCAGATGAGAGAGAGAGCCTGGCTTGTCACTTAGAAGAGACCAGAGACGCTATTTCTAGGGGACAGGGCGTTAAATGGCCATTCAAGGCGTGGTGATACCTGGGCCTGTCACAGCCAGCTCTAGCTTCCACAAATGGTCCTTCAAGGCTCGTTTCCTTCCCCCACCCCCCAAACAAGATTCTTATGATCTTAATAAGGCCCTGGGATAACGGGAACGCTCGCTTTGGGGCAATGGAGCGCTGCGGGCCTGGCCCCGGCGAAGAGCTGGTTTTGCGTTACAAACCCGCACGCAGCCTTAGCAGCTGTAGCCGGAGCAGAAGTGTCTCCTTTTTTACCCCAAGCCCTCCCAGAAACTCCCGTCATAGCGGAGACACAAATAAGAGGGCTTGGGATGGGGTTTCTAAAAAAAGAGAGCGAGGGGGAGAAGAGACCATTAAAAGTTAGTGGAACTGACAACGGAAACTGGAGAACTTCCTGATCCCACTCAGGAGCCAACGACCCCAACTTAACTCCGCCGGATCCCAAACCGATCTCGCCGCTGTCCCTTTCCTAACCGGGAGAACCCCCCGCTGGGGATCTCCAATAGTGAATCGCGCGTGTGCCAAGCTCGGGCCGGCGGGTTCCCGCAGTACCTGGTGACCCCTCGGTGTCTTTACGCGCGTGGCTGACGGTCCATCTTCCGAGGGCGCTCGGAAGGGAAGCATCCAAGCGGGTCCTCGAATCCAGAGGGCGGGACTCGGGAGGGCTCCGCGCGAAGATCCTGGAGCTCGTTGGCGCTCAATGGCGCTCGAACCCGAACTCCGGTCCGGGGAGAATGACAGCCCGAATTGCGGCAGGGCGTCCCCTTGGCCGCAGAAAGTGTGGGCGCGCAGAAACCGCGGCAGGCGAGCCCAGGTGGAGCGCAGTCTGACAGTGCCTTTCTCTGTCTTGGAACTCGAGTCGGACGGAGGGGACGCCACCCAGCGGGCAAGGTGACGTCACCGTCTCCCTGACACTCGACTGTGAACGGCTGGCGTGTTACCGGGAGGGAGGGAGGGGGGGAAAGCGAAGGCGAGAGCGAGTCACTTCTAGATCCTTTCGGAGCAGGCACGAAAGCTAACACCTAACCAGCCCTCCATGGACAACCACCTCCCAGCCCCGCAGCAAAACGCAGCCACGGTGCGGGGCGGCCACGTATCTGATCTAGGAAGGGAAAGCCTAGTAGTCTGCGTGCATCGGGGGAGTGGATCCTGGAGACCCCAGATTCTACAGGGCGCCTCTAAAGTGACTGCATCCCTGCCTGTTATTGTTCCCTCCCCTCAAGTCTCGGAGTCACTCTCCTTCAGGAATGATCCTTCTGGTACAAAGCAGCAGCTTCACTTTGTCTCCGAAGAAATAGACACTACAGTCAGGTGGGGAATAGAATACCGTCAGCCCCTCGTTTGAAACGCTGTGAAATGAGAGAGAGAAAAGGAGGTTTCAAACAGGGTGCCCAGTCTAAAAACGTGGGAGGAAGCATGCAGAGTGACCTTACTGTCGAATAGAGAGTGAGTTGCTTTTTAGGACAAGATACAGAGAATCAGCAAGGCATTCTCTGCCTTAGAAAGTGTATGATCAAGTGAGGCCCCAATGAGCGCCCATGTGCTCACATCTATCAGCTTGATTCAGGGTGGTTCTCTAACCCACGTTATAAGACCCATGCAGGCCACCTCAGCACAGGGAAATGGTGAGACAGGAAAGCCCGGAGGCCTCCAGTCCTGACCAGTCCTCAAGCAAGTTGCTAGGTCTCCAGGGAAAAGTAAATTTCTCAGGGAACTAGCTATGTGGGAGCATGCACCAAAAAAACCCCCACACCAAAATAAAGACAAGTAGGATGAGAAAGAACCATTTCCCATAGCTTTCCCAAAGTGAGGCACATCCTAGGATATGATGAAGAGTCAGTATACTGCCTGCTAATTGATCAGCTGTGAGGAGTCAAAATGCAGGGGAATGGGATTGGAGGATCCTTTAAGTTTCCCCTTTACAATTATAGCTGAGTTTTCTATTGCTGCCTGTTGACACACACAGGCTTAGAGTTTGGCAGTCACATCTTCAAAATCATCTACAATCTCCACTAACCTGGAAACCCAACCAGACTCCATCACAGCATCCACAACAAGCCATCGCTACATAAATGGAAAGTGAAGATGTGAAACCTTAACGCTTCGTCAAAGGTCAATGAAACCAAGGAGAGCCAAGCAAACAGAAAAGCAAGGGCTACAGGATTTGCGGCTGTTTTAAACGAATATGCCAAAGACTGTTTCAGAGCCATGAGAATTAGAGTGTTTGTTTGGACATAAGTTTCAAATGGCAGTGAGATGGTTTTCCATCCATCTCCTGGTTTCTAAAGGCATTCGTGGCACAAAATAGGCTCTGTGTTAAGGGGCTGAAGTCAACCAGTGCTCCCTCCCCAGTGCCCTCTGAGCCTCCCACCCACCCACCCCCCCCCAAAAAAAAAAGAAAAGAAAAAGAAGGAAAACTTAAGCGTTATGCCTGCCCAGCCCATTTTCCAGAGGAATGTCATTGCCATTCACAAATCCCTTTCCTCAGAGGGCCAGGCCTAGCTCTCCCCAACTCCTCTTTGGGTTGGGGCTCCCACAAAGCAAGGTCCCAGCCTACTCACTGTTCCTGGAGCCCAGGCTGCTAGAAGGAAAGACAGAGCCTCACGGGCGGCAAGACAGCCTGGACATGGGGTTGGTTTGAACACTGGAAATGGGGTGAAATGAAAAGCGCTATCAGTTCCTGTACCACAGGGAAGTGCCTGGTCACTGCAGAGGAGGAAGCAGCATGGGGTCTTCACTTTTTTTCTCTCCATGTTCTCATCTTTGCCCCCCAAAAGCCCCGCGTCCCCTTAAAGATCCTTTCTTTTTAAGTGTCTTAAAAATATCTTTCCTTGAAAAGAGAAACAGAACCAATCTTTGCCTTCCCTCTCATCTCAGGTTACTCCTAGGAGTGAATCCACACCTGTAGCCATCTACTTATCTGATCTTTAAACACCAACATTTACACACCACTTCGGGGGGTCTTACTGCCATACAAACCTGCGACTTTATTTTAATGCAAAAAGTTTTACTGGAAAGAGAAATGTGTGATGCCAGATCAAGTACTTTGGCACAAATAATTCTAAGAATAGCACGGTAGTGTATTTCCCCCGAGGAGTCTGGGGTGCCTGTTTGAGCTGTCAGACCAATTATATTTTTTGGAAGAGGAGGGTGGAGAACAGCTTTTCAAACCCAGACTCCGTGCTCCAGAGAAGCCTTCCCTTGGCCTCTGGAGCTGGACTGCAGAATTACAGCCTTTTTATACGTTTGAGTCCCTGAGCAACTTTCCGTCACCTACTATCTCTTTGACCCTTTGCTTTCTCCTCAGTTTGCACAAGTCTCCTGATGGTTCTCCACCGCCCTTCCGTGTTCCTCTCCGGGGCTGGGGCTCCTGGTCCGTGTCAGTCCCCGTCCTGCCCCAGATCCTAGCAGGCTCAGCAGGAGCCGGCGGTGGCGGTGGCAGAGGCGGAGGCGGCGGGGCCAGGCCGAGTTAATCAATGCTTTCCTATTCGAGCTGACATGCATTTTACACGTCGGGACTCTCCTCAGCCGGCTAATTGATTCAAATTGTTTTATTGGTTAAACTGGTGTCACCCGTTTGCATGATCTATCACCACACGGAGGAGAGCATTTCCACTCTCATCTCCGTTCCGGCGGCTGCGGTTCACCCAGGCCAGGGACAGGTAAAGGAGCCCAGACACCGGACCCAAAGGAAAACCACAAACCGAGCTGGCCCCCTCGGAACTGGAGAGGCGACGCCGCGATGCAGGCGCGCGCAGCCGGCGTGGCAGCGAGGATGGAGGTTTCCGGCTGCAGCTTTTAACAATTGGTTGAAGCGAACCGACATCTGACCGGGGCGTCCTCCGCGTTGGAAGCAGTCCGTTTCCGGGCTGAGGCTGCGAACCCGGCGGGTTCCTGCCCACGGCCACAGCAGGGGCAGGAGCTGTCCTTCGTTCTGAAGCGAATCCTTCACTCCGACTGCGTTCAGGCTCTCCCGGAAGAGCTTGCACCATCACAGCCCTAGATTGGGCTCCTGGCTCCACCAGGGCCTTGTAGACTGAAGAGGCAGGCAAGGGGCGACACAGAAACATCCCTCACTTCTGCCCCATCTGCCCTATCTCCAAGTACTGAGCCACTCCCACCCCCACTCCTGTTTTTCATTGACCCTAAAGGAAGATAAAGGCCTTCATATAAATTCCTTCTAAACAGAAACACCAGATATTCTTTCTCCTCCTGCTCCCAACCTGGGTATTGGAGAATCCATGACAACTACAGATTAAAAAAAAAATAACCAGGCTCTATCCCTCTCACTCATCCTCTCTTATCCTAGTCTCAGCCTTAGGCAGAAATATTAATTACTGCTTCTGTGTCTCTGCCAGAGGTGTCCCTGACATTGATATCTTTGCATCAGGAGGGCAATAAATTGTTTCCCTGTTAGTTCCTAGTCTGCCAGAGGAGACCTGCATGGCCCAGAAAGAAACTGGAAGATGGGCAGAACTAGCAGGGATGGAAGAATGTTGGTATGTCAGAAAGTACAGGAGATTCAGTCCGATGAAACTGGGTACACATTTCTCCTCAGTCACTTAGTAAATGTAGAATATTGCTTTGATAACAAGTTTCCCAAGCCCCATTTCTTCATCTGCAAACTGAAGAGACTGATACATACTCAACAGGGGTGTGGTGAGAATTAAATGAGATAGTATATGTCAAGTGTTTGGCACACACTAGTCATTGAATACATGGTATCTTTTTTGTTGTTGTTGTTAAAATCCTCACCCAAGGATATGTTTATTGATTTTAGAGAGAAGAAGGAAGAGAGAGTGTGTGCCCTGACTGGGAATAGAACCCATGACTATGGGATGATGCCCCAACCAACTGAGCCACACCAGCCAGGCCAATACCTGGTAGCTTTAACAGCATCTTCCTCAGAGAATGGGGGGAAATGAGGACTGTACTCTTACAAGATACTTTAGAAATAGCCACTAGCTCCAGAATAAATGGCATCAAAGGCATTTTAGCTTAGTGGTGAACAGAGAGGGAACCAAGTTCCTGGGAGGAACCTTAGCCCTTTTCATTGCAACTTTATCCTTCCCTTAATTAGTCTAGTGTTTATTTTGTATACAGGTGGCTGGAGCCTCGGCTAGTGTTTGCTCAATCCATTTAAAATAGATTAATAATAAAAATGCAAAATAATGGTCATGATAGTAATGTTTGCTGATAGGCCTCAGTTCTCCCTTTCAACCTCCCAGAGCTTTCTGCAGCCTGGCAAGCCCAGCTCATGCTCCCTAGTTTTTCCTCCAGTGCTCTAGCTGGAGTTACATGAAGCAAACCAAGGATCAGGAGCAAGCAAGTCTCATTTATGATGGAAGTTGTAGAAGAAATGAGAAAGGTCTCTGAGTATTCTGAAGGTGGCTCTTAATCTTTGAGCCTTCTCTAAAATAGTGCTTATAAGCAAGGACCCATTTTCCCTGGGCCAGAAAAGTAGAATGAGAGCACAAACCTAAAAATCTAAACCAGAATTGGAGAAGGTAAAGGAAAATGAACATATGTTGCAGGATCTGTATCCTTGCCCCAGTGATCCCTTGAGTTCAGCACCCTTCTTACTCTTCAAATATCTTTGTAAAAAAAAAAAAAAAGATGGGAGAAACAACCAGGACTTAATTACCCTCAATCAGAGAAACTTGCCTTTGGGTAAGTGGCAGAGAAGACTGCTACCCCACCAGTTCACAGAGGCCAGGGACTAATATAAATATTTATTATTAAACTTTTTAAAAAAAATAACAAAGGATTTACATTTCTTCACAAGTCCTCACAAACTTGTAAACACAGCAAGATACACACATATGCACATAGATTAATAAAATCCAGAATGGAACATGAATTTGATGTGCTTGGTGGTCACTTAGAAAATATTAGTTAATCAAGATAAAATTCAAAGGCACACAGAATACCTGAGGATGCACATAAACCCATGGATGCAGGCTCCCTGAACACACCAGCGAATGTGCATGAAGAGGGGCATGGCACAAGGAATAGCCCATGAGGCTCTCTTCCTTCCCTCTCTTCTTTCTCTCTGTGATTGCGTACACATGTGTACCCGCCTCCTCCACTCCCCTCCTCCCCACATTGGGAAGGAGGGGGTCCTTTGAAATGGAGGTGGTCCCAGCTGGAAAACCCCAGAGCTCATTTAGATCACATCACTTCAGGCTTTTGTCTCTGCTCCTGAATAACCTAGGCCGCCACAACAAAAGGAAAGGCATCTACATGGAGTTTTCATTGGCAAAGATACCTCTTAAAGATGCTGCTATAATAATGAATAAAGAGACATGATGCTTGCCTTTTGATTGCCACTCCTAAAGAAGGGAGAGGAGAAAAGGAGAGAAAAGGAGAGGGAGAAAGTAAAGCAAGAAATAGAGGTTGTGGGAGAGAAAGCCAAGGCAAGTATTTGGGTGGATTTATACAAAAGAGTCTTTAATTGTATGAAGACTCCAACTACCACCAAGATAAGAAATATGGTTTGGGGCTTTAAAAAAACAACACTGGGCCTTTTGTTTCAGGGAACCAATTTAAGAAGCAACTGAGGCTAAGAATTCAGAAAGGGTGTGGAACAGGACCTTTCAAAGCTTGGGGAGGGGAGGCAGAGGAGTGAGAGCAGGGGAAGGGGCTGTAGATTTTCTGTTGACATGTTACAAGAGAGAAAATGACATAGATATACATGTAACATCTCCCCAGCTGATGCTGGAGGAAGGAACATTGGATTTTATTTCCTGGGGAAATTAAGGCACTTTTTTCCTACTGTTCTCTTCCCTCCCACACTTTCCCCATTTTGAATTCTACTTTGCCATCAAGCTTGATCCTATTAGCTAATACAATGTTGAACTATCATGTGCTCTCTGGCTGCCCAATAAACATCATGCTTTTAGCTGTAGCAAAAAGTGAAATTAGATATTAGCAAAATAAATCTCAGGGAAGAAGAGGATAGAAATCTGAGTCATAGATTTGTTTTTCCTGAAAAAAAAAAAAAGAAAGCAACTAGTGACTATTCAGAGGAATTTTCTATTTTTGTGTGTGCATTAAAAGTGTTTGTGTTTTTTTTTTAAACTAGAAAAAGCTTTCCTCCATGGGATTAGGGGTTCAAAGTGAAAACACAATCAGACCAAATGCAATCTCAACCCAAAACTTTTTCAAGATGCTTTATGATATCATCGGCAAACTCTTAATGTTGGCAAATAATTAAATTTTCCATCTTTTAGAACTGTGTAACCTTGGGTGTCTTAGAAACAAATTGTACAAACAAACCACAGAGATGAGCACTGAGGGTTTCAGAGGAGATATAACAAACCAACTTTAATTACTAACTTGAAATTAAAAATGTAATATACAGATTTAAATTTATTTTCACCTAAATTGTGTATAAAATTATATGGCTTCTGCAGGCTAAGAAATGCTTTGTAACCAGCCATGCTACTAAAAACTCTGAAGTAGTTTCCAAAACCGAGTTCCCAGACTCACACAGTAATAATGATACATTTATCATTACTGATGACCACCTACTGGGTAATTATTGCTTTGTTACCACTATTACAATCAAGAGATTTCTTTATTTACTGTTAACATTCACTTAAAACTGAATGTTAATGACTGTTCTGAATTCACCAAAGAGAGTTTCCTGTTATATTTCAGAAGTACTTACGTTCTAGTTCAGAAATGGGGAACCATATTATAACAGAGTGGAAGGCTGGGTGAGCGCTTGGCTCTCACCTTCTCTCGAGAATGAAAATGGCATTCTGAGGGAATCTGGAGAAAAATTTTCCAGTCCAGAGTTGCAAAAGGTTAACATAATGCAACCACTTGACTTGTGCTAATTATGTAAGTATTTTATTACAGGAGATTCATTCATTATTGATACTTATTTGCAGTAACTTCCTGCTTGGGGGGTTATATTTTATATGAGAAGTAAACAACCCATGGCTCCAGGGCTAGCCCCCACCCTCAGATCTGATTTCCTCCCTCCCCTTTGTCTAGTTTCACAATCCTCCTCAGTTGTTATGCCCCTATTGAGGCCGAAAGACAATTCCCCAAAACCTTATTCTCTCTCCATTTCTTTTCCCCATTCATAACTTCCCAGTTCTTAAAAAGGCAAGAACTCAGGGTTTGGAGAGTGTTGGGATGGGGATGAGGTGGGTAACAAAATAAAACTGGTTTCAGTGTTTCCTTTTATTAGCACATGAAGAGGAGAGATTTAAAAAAAAAAAAATCCAGGCTCCTCCTTCAGGCTTGGTCACTAACTTTCCTCTTTGGGAGCTGGGAGCTACTCTCAGCCCAGAAAAATCAGGCTAGCCTTTGGTATATCCAGAGGTCAGGAGCTGGTCATTAGGGAGGTGGGTGTGGTGGAAACTGTTAACCAATGGAAAAGCTCAGGAAGAGGCTTCTGTCTAAGTCAGAAACCAACCTCACTGCCAGTGGTGGTTGGTGAGGTTTCCAATAGCTTTTTCCCCGGGGCCTATGCCAACTTGCACTAGGAAAAGACATGGGTTTGCTTGTGGAGTGGCTTCAATGAGCCCCTGTGAAGGATTGTGTGGGCTGCTTGGCTGAGGGGCCCTCAGAAGTTTCACTAAAAAAAATATGCATTGGCCATCTGAGGCTAGCTGTCTCAGATAGGCCTCCATAGAGGAAGGGTTTCCTCTTGGGCTTTATTCCAGGTTCTGAGAACCCCTGCTTATGAGTCTCTGTTCAGAGCTGGGATGGACACAAGATACCAGGGGTCAGCATGCTGGAGACTCTTAGAGGAAGTCAGGAATTGGAGATGGTGGATGGGGCTGTGGAAGAGCATGGAGCAGTGTGTAGGTAAATTCCCTGTTCTTTTAAGGTTTTGGGGTGGGCAGATGGGAAAGACTTAGCTGGAAGCTGGAGTCTCAAACCTTTGAACTAGTTTGAAAGGAATGAAATGACATAGTCTGGGATGGGTGTGTGTGGCTTTGGGGAGGTGTCTGTAAATTAGTTGGGATTGAGCAGGACTTGCCACAGGCCTGAATAGAACTGACAGCTCAAAATGAAGGTCCATCCCGGGCCTCTACTATGTCAGCCTAGAACTTCTGCACTTGGAGCGTGGTTGGGGGGATGATGGATGACCAGAGGGTCACTAGAAGTTGGGAGGGCTCTGGGAAGGTGAATCCTGGGTGGAGTGGCGGGGAGGGGAAGAGCACTGAGACTGGGTCCTGACTGGGTGCTGGGTCTAGGCCATGCCACGGGCGCCTCGCTTCCCTGCTTGTACCCCTCACCTGGGTGGAACAGCTGGCTCTTCATGATCTATGGAGGAATGCCGTTCCCAGCAAGGCTTTCTTAATGGTCCTTTAACAAACTCTTCGATCTCTCTTTGGCCGCCCTGGCTCTTGCCCGCCTCCTCCCCCTTCCTTTCTCCACTGACTGCATCAGTTATTTATGACCAGCATTAATTATTCACGAAAAGAGAAAACTCCAGCTTTGGGAACTTTTCTAGGAGCGTTTGGGGGCTTCTTCCTTTCTCTCCTCCAGGTGGGTCTGAGTATTGGCGATTTTCTGGGACTCTATTTTTGGCTAGATCCTGATTTGAAGTGGCGAAAGGGAACAGAGAGGGGTAAGGGGTCCTCTGTGTGTGTGTGTGTGTGTGTGTGCGCGCGCGCGCGCGCGCGCGCCCTTCCTCCTAATCAGATCTTGCCCCGGCCAGCGAGGTGTAAACTTCTGGGACCTGGAAGTTACCAGGCTTGCTTGCGGGAGTCGCTGTCCGGGCTCGGAGGTGCTGAAACCGCGGCGTGGGTTCTCGGCAGCTGGCTGCTGGGATGTGGGCGCGAAGCTGTGACCGCCGTCCCAGCCAGGGTAGCCTCCTTCCGCAGCTTCTCCAAAAAGTCTCATTTGCTTCTCTCTCTACCTCTCTTTATACCGTCCCCCTCCTACACCCCACACAAGTGACACTAGGACGCTGTAACCAAAGATTAATTGCCTTAATCAAATCGACCCACCCTCTGCAATTAATCTTCTAGCAACAAATTAGACAATTTACCGCAACCTTCTGGGTCAGGGGAACAGAGGAGGCGGGATGGGGTGGAGGATGGACAGGGTGGGAGACTCTGACAAAACCCACCAATGAGGCGGGTGGGGAGTTGAGAATGGGTGTGGGTTGCAAGCGTTAGTGGAGGGGAGGAGGGACGGGTCAGCTGTGGGGCTGGGTCGGGAGCCGGAAGTTCCTGGAGTCCCTTTCAACCCAGTTTTCTCCGAAGAAGGGGATGCCGAGGGCGGAGGACGAAGCCACTTACCTGTCTGCACCGCCCTTTCCGTCTACGACCTCCGCGTTCGGTCCTCCCGGCCCGCCTCACGCTCCGCGGCTCCACCGCCGCTCTCCGCCTCCCGCGGCGCCCGCCGCTTCCCCCGAGCGGGATCCGCTGCCGCCCGCGGTCCTCTACACTCCTGCTCGCGGTCGGGTCTTCCGCCGCGACTCTGTCCAGTCCCGCCTCTCCCCTTCTCGGCGGCCCCCCGCAGCCACCCAGCTCTTCCCACTCCCCTCCGGGGCAAGTTCGTAAGTTTGGGGTGAGGGTCGCTCTTCTCGCGACCAGCCTCTCGGCTTAGCTCGCTCGGATTCGCACCCCGCCCCCCACCCCCCTAACCCAGACCTCGGTCTCTGACGCCGCCTGTTGGCCAGGCAGGGCAGGGCATGGCGAGGAGCGCTGCGCAGGCTCCAGCCCCATCACCACGCACCCTTCCACACCGAGTGTTCCAAAAGTGAGGGAAAGGAGGCGAGGGCGGCAGGCCTGCTAATTGGAGTGGGGCCAGGGCAAGAAGGAGCAGTTTGCTTTGGGGGCGTGCAGCCCTGCCTGGCAGCGTGGGCTCCCTGCCAGGAGAAGAGTTATCCCAGGGCGCGCAGGTGCGCCTCTCGGGTGCAGCCCTCTAGCACCACACTAAGAGCCCGCACCCCTCCCCCAGTGCCCAAGGAAAAGACCACCTGAGGTGCGGTCGAGCCCGGAGGGCGGAGTCCTAGGGGGAGCTGGGTCTAGAGCACCCGCTGTGCATCTCCAGAATGGGGTGTGTGTGTGTGTGAGGGGGAGTCTGCTCTCAACACCATCAAGGAGAGAAGCTAAACTCATATGCTGCTTAAAAGAAAAATTAGCCTGCCCGGCCAGTGTGGCTCAGTGGTTGAGCGTCGACCTAGAAACCAGGAGGTCACGGTTCTATTCCCTGCCAGGGCACATGCCCGGGTTGCAGGCTCGATCCCCGGTAGGGGGCGTGCAGGAGGCAGGCGATCATGATTCTTATCATTGATGTTTCTCTCTCTCTCTTCCTCTCTGAAACCAATAAAAATATATATTTAAAAAAGAGAGAAAAGTTAGCCTAATCCGTCTCATTATGAAGCCTCAGACACCTGGAGGGGCAAGCGTTCGCCAGGGGTTGCGTCGGAGTGCAGCGCTCTGGGCGCGGGTGGGAGGTCTGCGTGGTGTCACAGAGGAACCTTTCCGGCTCTGGCCTGGTCCCTCCCTTAGCAACTTCCCAAGCTCCGGCAGCGCGCCCTCGGGTCCTTCCACCCTTGGGCCTGCTTAGGAAGCCTCAGTCTAGCCCCTGCGCCACCTAGACGTCCGCGGGATGGAGGTTCCCCTCCTCCCCCCCACCCCCAACTCCAATCCTCACCCTGTCTTTTTCATGGAAAGAGTTGATGGACCGTTTCTCCCCCAGCCCCTCCTTCTCTAATAAACGCGTCTCATAGATTATTCGACGCAGAGAAGGGAGGCGGCTGCTTAAAAAACAAAAAGCCATAGCCCTAATGAGTTCAATTACAATGTGGTAAACACATTGCCTCTACGCTTTAATTAAGCCTGCTGCCCAATTTTAACTCATTAGTAATTCATTAAGAGAACAGCCCCGCGCTGGCGGGTGGAAGGCTCCGCAGACCGAGTGTGCGCCGCGGAGTCCACGCACTCGCCAGCCGCCGCCGCCGCCGGCCCTGAGCTTCGCGAGCGAGCGAGGCGGGTTTGCCGCCCAGTAACTCTAGGACCTACGAATACTACGGTCCCTGCTCCCACGGTGCGCGGGGTTTTGCCACTCCAGCCCCGGGCGGCGACTTTTCCTGGTTGGAGTTCCTCGGGCTTGAAGCAGCATTTGCAAACCTGTTGTGTATGGGTGGTGGTGGTGTGGGGCTGGGCCACAGTTGGGGAGAGAAATCCCCGGATTAAACTCGATTTTCACCCTCCACGTCAAATCTAGCTTCCCGGGTTGCCGCATCCTCCCTCCCTCTTCTTTCACTTTGCACTAGTTTCTGGAGAAAAATCTAGGTCCAAACTCAGCGTCCAGCTCCGGCTCCCCACCGCAAGCTTCGGGACACTATCCCGTGGAGACGCTTCGATATAAATCAGACCGTGATTTTTTCGGGGTGGGGAGTGGGGTGGTGGTGGGGCGGGAGGGCGGGTAGAAGCAGATGGTTGGCTAGAGAAGTGGAGATTTGAACGGGGACCTCAGACCTCTGTTTTCTCTCTTTCTTTCCCTACTCCACTGCGCGAACACATTGGTGACTATGTCAGTTGAGACCAGCCCTCTTTATGGAAAAGAAATGGAGACAGAATGGTAGATGGAGTCACGCACAGGCAATGAGAACGGTTATGGCCTTTCTGTTTAATAACCGAGGAAAAGAGTCCTCTCCTTCCCTCCAGTCCCTATTCAGCGGGTCTGAGAAGAAAGTCCTTGATGGTGTTCTGAGCGCCCCACGGTTCAGATGGGAGGGAACTCGGGGGTCTTCGGGCTCCAGCACCGAGTTTCCAAAGAGAAGGAAAGGACCAGTGTTGAGGGGTGAGGCTGTGATTAAGCAAAGGACCTTTCGCCCCCTTAGTGCCCCAGCTCTGGGCTCATTCCTTTGCCGGGGGGAAGAATGGGCCCCGCCCCGCGGCCCGCCGCACCCCTGAAGCAGAAAACTTCTTGCTCTGGGCTGGGGCTGGCCGGCCCCGCCTTCGGAAGGCAGGTGCGGACGCCTAAGGCCGACAGGATGGACCCTTGGCCCCACCAGGACCTCGAAGAAGTGCCCGAGGCCGTTTGCCCGCACTTCCGACGCTCCTTCTCAGGGGTGCCAGTTGCCTCTGCAGGACCCGAGTCGCCCCCTTCCCTCTCGCAGGCGGCCACTCCCCCCGGAAGCCAGGGAATGGATGGGGTCTCCTTTCTCCGAGCCTCTTGGATCCCGTAGCCCAGCCGGGTCGCCCCAAGGAGCGCAGGGCGCGCCTCGCCTGGGGCGTCCCTGACTTGTCTCGGTGCACTTCGGGAATTTAGGAGGGGGGAGGGGATGTCTTTAACTTCCAGTCTCCCCACCCCGCCCTCTCCCAGCCTGGAGGCGGGGAATGCTGCGGGGTCAGACTGGGAACACTGAGGATGCAGGTCCTGCCTGGGCCTTGCCCTCCTGGGGTTCCCCAAACTCGGCTGGGAGACAAGGTGGCCCAGCAGGGTCCCCTCACTCACTCCTTCAGTTTTTCGCTTTGGATCTGTCGGTGATGGGGGGCTGGGGGGGGGGGGAAGGAGAGCGAAGGTGGGGCGGGAGCTTACCTACAAGAGCGGCGCAGAGGGACGCTGACTCGAGACCTGAGTCCAAGGGTCCTCCTAGGGTTTTGTGGGTGTCGCTTGTGGTTGATTGTCACAGCATCCACGCGGGGCTCACCCTCCTCCCCAGCTGGGCTCTGCGGTAACAGCGCCTTCTCGCGCCCCGAGGGCTCGCAGCGCGGAATTTGCTTGGAGAAGGGCCTCTTTCTGCTCAGGAAAAGTATCAGCCCGGTCAAAAATACAAAAATCGGGTCGCTACCCCAGGCGATCCGGGCGCCTACAATGGAGGGCAGCGATGGGGATCAGAAATGTATGCCAGTTGACAGACTCTCCGGAAACCCTCTCTTCTGGGGATTTCTGGGGGGACATAAACATTCAGACCAGAGCACTGGCCTAACTGTGATACATCATATATTAGCATTATCCGTGAAATAATTTTGACACATATAGTTTTAACAGCACGTTATTAACTCTAAATGGAGTACTTACCTGCCCTGCCTTTTGGATGACACACATTCTGTATTTATCTGGCTAGCTCAGCCACAGAAATGTATTTAAGATGATAAAAAGGCCAGATTTACCAGAAGTTTCCCATTATTATATCATATAGGGTGAACTTACTTGAGAGTTGAGCTATTCCACTGCAATAAGCACTTGAAGGAGGGCTGATATAGTTTCCATCTTTTATTTCTTGCCCAGGAAGACAATGGATATCCCACAGATTTTTTTTTTTTAAAAGCTGGCTATAAGCGGGAAGTAGGAAGTAGTAAGAATTCATAAGATTTTATATAGGCCTAAAGTGTTGGCTGCAGGACCCATTGGAAATTCTGAAATCAGAAGCTCCAGCAATTTCCCTGCCACCCCCCACTGATAACTTGAAATTCTATTAATGGTGATTTGTTTCTTTGGACTTTTCTTTAAACTCAAGAACCATTTATAAATGAGGATGGCCCTAGAAGAAGAACCCAGGGTTAGTACAAGCAGAGTGTCTAGCAATCATTGCACCTGCCATCAAGAACCAATGGAGGCACTAGGCCTGCGTGGCTCAGTGGCTGAGTGTCGACCTAGGAACCTGGAGGTCACGGTTCATTGATGTTTCTGTCTCTCCCTCTCCCTTCCTTTCTGAAATCAATAAAAAATAATTATTAAAAAAAAAAGAACCAATGGAGGCAGTGACTCGACAGTGCCTTCTTGCTGCCAGCCCTGCCTGACTCTCATCTTTTAGTGGAAACCTCTTACGATGGTGGTTGCACTCAGCGATGTATGGCCCCCTACTTAGTCAGGTATCCTTACACTCCTACCTTCTCCTTAAGGAAGAGGAATGCTACTCTCATTGGTCAGACTTTTAGGAGGGCTGCATAGGCTAGAAGAAGAGCTTGTGCCATGAAAGGTCAGTGCAGGGTGGGCGGACATTGCTCTCTCTTATATAACTATATTATACTAGAGGCCCGTTGCTTGAAGATTCGTGCAATAGGCCTTCCTTCCCCTGGCTGCCAGCACTGGGTTTCCTCCGGCACCTGGGACCCAGGCCGCAGCAGAGCCAAGCCTTCAGCCTCCAGGGGAGCCAAGCCTTCAGCCTTCAGGCGTGGCTCCGGCTGCAGGGAGCCTTCAGTCTTCAGTCTTCAGTCTTCAGTCTTTGCTCTGTTCCTGCATATGCAAATTAACCCACAATTTTGTTGGGTTAATTTGCATACTCACTCCTGATTGGCTGGTGGGCATCACGGAGGTACAGTCAATTTGCATCTTTCTCTAATAATATATACCTCTCGGAAGTAGGTATATATTCCGCTTACCTACCCCGCATAGGGTCTCATTTGTAGATAAGATTTGGCAGTTGCATATAGGCATTGGCAAATGTGGAACTGAAACTATTTAAGGCTTGACCAACTTAAGAAAAAGAGTGGGCCACCTGGCCTGACCTCTTTTTTTTGTGTTGGGGTTTGGGGCCTAAACTGAGGTAGTGATGACATGCTACTTTGTGGGACATATTTTTCGGTTCCTCTCTGTATCATGTTCTGTGGGAACCTCATGAGGAGAGCAGCTTTGTTCATGTTTCTACCTTCTGTAAAAATTTAAAAAATCTATTTTCTGAGGATAATCTTGGGTTATCATTCACTGTTCAGCTCTATTTCCCCTTCCTTTAATATGACTGTTTCAGTCCTTTGTACCTTTTCCTTCCTCTGATCTTTTCCAGCACCAGGACTCTCTACCACCTGCTTTATCATTTACATTCTGCCTTGGTTGCTATAATTTCTTAGGTTTTAGGTGCATCTTAAACTTTCAACTGAAGTACAAGTATCGTAGTGGCCCATGACTGCCTCCTGGAGAGTGGGGAACAGACCACAGCTATCTGCTATGTGTAAGCTTTTGTGTTAATTGTTGATTATTTAACATGTTTAGATCTTGTCTTCCTGACTTTTGAGATTGTCTTATACTTTGGAATTCACTACAACACATAGGGAAGAGATGGGTACATAAAGTATGGTCAGTAAATGCTTGCTTCCAGTTTGACTTATCCAAGATACATATCCTAACATTTTCCTGTGCCTATGACCCTCAATGGAGTAGGCTGGGCCTGATGAAAATATTTGGGATTCTAGCACTGCAATTTTATAATCAGAGGAGAAAGCTTTAAATGGCAGTAAGGGACTTAATGTATGTGTTGAACATAGTAGTGACCTAAGCCCCATGAGACTCATCATAATAGCTTGGTGTTTGGGCATAGGCTCCATAATATTTCATAAGTGTCAATGTTGGTTAACCCTGTTAGCATAACATATAACATTCTCTGAAATGTTCTTAGAAGCTGATTTCTAGCATTGTATATTATCCAAGCATTTTGTGCTTTCCTCTTCTCTCCCCACCCAACTAGTTCACACTTCAGGAGCATTTCTAATAATGATCTCTTTTAAGGTGCCCTTACAATGCCAGGGAACTCTAACATAGGCCATGGCCATGTGATTTGCTTTGACCAATTACATATTTGGAAATATGAGTGAAGATCACTTCTGTTTGGAAGCTTTAGGCTCTGCCATGATCTCCTTTTTCCTTTGCCATGACACTGAAAATATTTTGGAACTCCTTCATCAGCCTGGGTTGAAAACCAAAGTTGCCCTATAATGGATGTTTCATGATTGAGAAATAAACTTCCATTAGTTACCCAGATGCTATGAACCCAGAATCATTTTTTCTTATTTATTAATTTGAGAGAGAGAGAAAGAGGGAGAGAGAGAGAGAGAGAGAGAGAGAGAGAGAGAGAGAGAGAGAGAGAGAACAATTGGTTTTTCTACTTATTTATGCTTCATTGGTTGATTCTTATATGTGCCCTGACTGAGATTGAACTTGCAACATTGGGGTATCAGGATGATGCTCTAACCAACTGATCTACCCAGCCAGGACCCCCCAGGATCATTTTTAAAAACAACTTTGTTGAGGTGTCATGCACATCCCATAAAATTCACCCATTCTAAGCATAAAATTCAATGAGTTTTTGAATGTTTACAGTATTGTACAACCACCACCATGACCCTATTTTAAAACTTTCCCACAATTCCCCAAAGATCCCTTGCTCATTTATAGTTATTCAGCATTCCCAGCCCCAGGCAATCACTAGTCTACTTTCTTCTGCTATAGGTTTGCCTTTTCTGGACATTTTATATAAATGGAATCATAGTCTTTTCTAGCTGGCTTTTTTTCACTTAGCATGATGCTTTTGAAGTTCATCCATGTTCCCAGGATAATTTAAAATAAGAGTCTAATCTTGGTGTTTATTGGCCAACATAAGTAGCATGAATTCAGACCAAAACACTGTGTGAGGGCCACCTTGTAGATATAGATTCTGAAAAAAAATTTGCCCACTCAATGCTAAGGCTGAAATAGACAAGTTTCCTTGTTGATTGTTTTTGAGCAGCAGATTTATTTATCCTTTGTCTCTTCACTGAATGTGATCCCACCTTTATGTCAGGGTTCCCCATTTAGGCTCCCTCCTTATATTCAATGCAGCCGTCAGACTGGAAACTCGGGGTCTTCAGGTTTCAGAAGACACACTCAGGCCAAGGCCAGCCGTGGCACTCAGTCAGCCCCTAGGATTTTTGCTTTCATTTTGTCTTCCATATCTTTGTGTTTCTTATAATTGTGCCACTTCAGTACTGCATTTAAAAATATAATTTTTACATGGTATCTAGTATTTTAGATGTTTCCATGGACAGGGACCTTCAGGACATTCTGTCTGCCACCCTGCCAGAAATAGGAGGCTGGCAAGTGATGCTTAGAAGAGTCATTTGCTCACCTGTTCAGATCCTAGATAGGTGGATAGTGAGGGGCAAGAATTTACATTCTGAGTAGAAGGCCAGCCCAGTCTCTGCCTGCTATTTCCTCTCTATCCTTACTTACCTACATAGTCTAACTGCGAATCTCATTTATGGGCCCGTTTCTCTTAGCAGCAGTCTGCAGTCACACCTTTATACAACTTCCCTGTATGCACCTTGGCTACTCCTTTGCATTTCTGGTGGGTCAGTAAAAAGTCTTTTCTTAGAATGCATTGGAATTTCTAAAGTCTCTGACCTGCTTAATATAACTTAATAGATATCAACTAATTGAGGTGGGATGGTCAGGGATTAGAGATGAGGAAACTGAGGCACAGAGAGGGGAGGTGATTTGCCCAGTTCCACCGAGAATTGGAACTTGAGTCCAGACCCACAGACACTCTAGGACAAGCCTGTCAAACTCAAAGGCTAACATGGGCCAAATAAACAAGGTTTAAGTTTATGTGGGCCGCAAAAAAACAAAAGCTTCAATTTTCAAAGAAACTTAGGTTTATTTCGAAAGCATAGTGTAAAAAAAAAAAAAAAAAAGAACAAGAGCAATGATAAAATTAATGTTTTCTTCCTGACACCTGGCATCTCTTCTCTGCTACTATCTTTCCTACTTCGGGGGAAATCTTCTTCGCAGTGATTACTTTCAAAACTGACCAAGGTGAATGTCAGTAATTCTGGATCTGACAGGAGACCTATTTCCTTTCATAATTATAAATAACTGCTCCACCGTTATATTGGCTGGGCCGCAGAAATATTCATTGTGGGCTGTATGTGGCCCGCGGGCCGTGAGTTTGACATGCTTGCTCTAGGACAATACTCTTTCCACCATCTACTCTGCCACTTGCTGGTGACTAAGGAAAATGAAGTGGGAGGTGTAGCATTGATGCGTTCAAGTTTTCGGAGAGAAGGTGAATTTTCTTTATCTTTGATTTCTCAGTCTCCATCGCCCCTTCTGATGTGAGAGTAGCAGTTGAGAAAAACAAACAAACAAATGAAAAGCTGCTACTCAGTGCTTCTGTTTTTAAACACTATGAATCATTTTGAAGGGAAATTTCTGGCTTCTCAGCATGTTAGAGTTGCTGGCTGGTTCGACCTTTTAACTGGAGGAGAGGGAAGGAAGAGCCCAGAGTTTCAATCCCAGTCTACCAACCCCTCTTCAATGAGTTTCTTTCCCAATTTTTGGGGAAGGATAATGTTATTAATATTCTTTCCAGCAATTTGAAACAACCCCACACCAGACAAGCATAGCTTAGAGGGAAATCCTCGGTGATTGAAAATATCATTAGAAACAAGCTCCTGGTGTTCACTCTGTCATTTCCAAGTGTTCTGATGAATTCATTTGAGCGCTGCACTGTATGGAGTTGGCTGAAACACACGACAGTGTGTGTGTGTGTGTGTGTGTTGGCGATGGAGAAGGGAGAGGCAGGCAGGTGTCATTTAGTCACCTGCATTTGAAACTGAGACAAGCCCCAGACAGAATCTGCAGATCTGCTGCTGGTGCAGTTACCAGTCACTGCCTCCAAATGGCCTCAAGCTGTGTCTGCATAGCGCCAAATGATGCACTGAAGAGTAACAAAACCCAGCCAGGATGGTCATCTGAGTCATGGAGAAGCAATCACACCACAGGAAAAACACGCCCCCAAATCCAGCTGTTGGACCAAATTCAATAGTAAAAATAAAGAGATGTAGTAAAAATTTAATTTTATTTCTGATGATTTTTTTTTAGGACTACTTTTAGGGAAAATCAGATTCTTTTAAAAAAAAGGATGCTTGCATAGGTTTAAAAAATCTAAGGTGATATCCCAATCCCTTTCTTTATCTTAAAGAATCTTCTCCTTAGGGTCTCATTTGCATGCAGGTAGAAAGAAGCTGAAGGTGTGCACATCTAATTGGATGGAATTCGAGTCCTTCCCTGAAGCTGTAAAAGAAAAAGCAGGGCCCAGAAACATGATGAAGTGATCTTCAGGTGACAAAAATGTAAAACTGCTGCTCTGACACTCTCAGGAAATTCCAGCAGCAGCCTCCAAGGCCACGCCACCCAGGCAGTGCCGAATCAGCACCTTTTCCTGCCTTATCGAAATAAGAAATGCACAAATGAACATAGGTTCAGCAATAAAAATCACAATGAATGATTTCAGCTGATGTCAAGTCTCAAGACTTGATTTTGTTTCTACTGGACTCCCTTGGAAATAGTAGGACAAAAAGCAAGAGGTAGAAATGTATCCAGTTAAATCCCCAGGTGGTCACTAATGCTGTTGATGCCTTTGGCACTAACCTTTCTAGCATGTGCCCACAGATTCCAACTGCAGGCATTGGTGACTCCCCTTGCAGGCTGGAAGTGTTGGGGACTTCATGTCCGTGGGAATAGGCCCTTTACCCCAGAGAAAGACTGATGGAAGTAGGTGTATATTCCGCTTACCTACCCCGCATAGGTAGCACGTTCTACACTGTCTGCCAGCATAACTGAGCTTGCCCACAGTAGTCACTTGGTTGATGACTCACCCTCTGCTTCCTTCCTTCTCTTCCCTGTCTCACTTTACTATTTCCCTCTGGTGCTTCCTTGGGATCATCTCCCAAATAAAGTATTTGCATTCAGCCTGGCCGGCGTGGCTCAGTGGCTGAGCATTGACCTAGGAACCAGGAGTTCAAGGCTCAATTCCCTGTCAGGACACATGCCTGGGTTGCGAGCTTGATCCCCAATGTGGGGCATGCAAGAAGTAGCCAATCAATGATTCTCTCTCATTATTGATGTTTCTATGTCTCCCTTCCTCTCTGAAGTCAATAAATATATATATATATTTAAAAGTATTTGCATTCAAATCCTTATCTTAGAGTCTATTTCTGGGGAAATCTAACCAAGACACAGGGGAAATGTTTCTGTCAACAAGAAATTCTTTGTGACATCTGATTGTTTGTCCTACTGATTTGGCCATAGATTCAAAGCATGTTAAAGCCAACAGTGCAATAGTATATTTCATGGAAGAGGAAAGGGAGGCTCAGGTCACACAGTCAAGTGGTTACAGAAATGAGACTAGATGCCAGTGGTCCTGGCTTCTAAACTGGTACTCCCCCAGGCCCCACAGCTCACCATCCTGGGCATCCTTCACTCCCATGTTTGATAAAGTATTCTTTGTGTCAGGGTTGCTGCTTGAGAAATCACCAATTTCTTCCTTTCTCTACTAGGCAGGACTGTTAACTAAGTCAACATTCCTATTTTCTAGTTTTGTTTTTTTCAAATTCGTGTGAGTCACATTTCTTAGATTGGCAGATTATCATATGATTTCATTTTTCTTCTATTTGTTTGCAAATATTTACTGAGTACTGAGCACCAGGCATTGTGCTAGGAATAGTAGATATCTCAGGGTACACAGTTCCTGCCCTCTCAGAGTGTACAGTCTGTGGGGAAAAGGAAACGGAGGAGCAAAAAATTACAATACAGACCAAAAAGGGCAATGCTGAGTACTCTGAAAACACAGACAAGGAGCATGTAACCTAGCCCAGGGGTTCCTAGGAAGTCTTCCAGGAAGAAGTGACATGTAAGCGGAGACCAGGAAATGTTAGGAGAAGTGAATAGGGGAAGTGTTCCAGGCAAGAGGAAAGGCTTATTGGAAGGCTTGTAGGAGAGAGAGAGCACAGCCTGTTGAAAGGGACTGAAAGAAGTTCAGTCTGGCTGAAGCTTAGAATGAGGTTGAACAGATGAGGCCTGAGAGGGAGTCAGGGCTTACATCACCAGGGGCTCTGAAAGGCATGTAAGGAAACCAGATACTATCTAGAGGACAATAGTCATCCAGGTACTTTAGGCAGAAGAATGACCTGGCTCTAATTACATCTTAGAAAGACTGCCTTGGTGCTCTGTGCAGAATAAAGGGAAAGGGTGCAAGTCAGGAGGCAGGTAGACTAGTTAAACACTGACTAGGGTCTGAGTTTGGGTAGTAGCAGTGGAGTGGAGAGACAATGGGAGAAATAACCAGGGGTGAGGCTCAAGAAGACTTGGGAAGGGATTGGGGAGGTTGGAGTTGGGGGTCAAGCCCATCTCTAGCTTGAGCAGTTCATTCTCCCATTCACCTACTGAAGGGCATAGGATGCTTTCAAGTTTTATAATTATAAACAGAGCTGCTATAAACACGGTGTGCAAGTTTTGTGTGGACATTAAGTTTTCAACCCCTTTAGGTAAATACTAAGGAGTGTGATTGCTGGATATCCTTTCCCTGTTAATCTACAAATTCCCCTTCCAGCCCTTATATTTGACATTTGTTTGTTGAAGAAACCAGGTTGTTGGTCCTACAGAACTTTTCAGTTTGGGTTTTTCTAACTGCAACCCTATGGTATTATTTAATGTGTTTCCTCTATCTGATATATTTTCTATAATTTGGTCATTAAATCTAGAACTGTGGTCAAATAAATTGGATTTTTTTTTGTAAGAAGATTTCATGGGGGTGATTTGTTCCTCCGGAATCCTTTTTTATCAAGGAGCCCCTGAAGATGGAGCATTGTAAGGTTAGTGAGGGAAATCCTTTTGAGTGATTTGGGGAGGGATGCTCTTAAGGTCTTCAACTTATGCTAGATATGTGGCTATGCATAAAACCAGTGCCCAGTGGATGTATGTGTCTGTGTTGTGTGAGTTTGATCTCCAGGATGAGAAAATGATGTGGAGTTTAGATTGTAGTTTAACCAGAGAATTCTAAATTTTCTGGCTTTTCAAGGAAATGGAACTTACTGATGAGAAATAAAACATTCTCATATTGACAGTAGAGATTGGATAATAGTAAGTAATTGAGTCCACAAAGAACCAGGAAAACAGTTTCAGCTTCTGAGCTGACATTATGGTGGCAAGAACTTTCACTTTCTAACCATCTCCCTCTTTAGTTTTCCATCTCCATGTGGCAATTACGTTAGTTGTATTAAATACATAGGATATTTGTTCTTAGACTTTTATGACTACTGCTAATTAACTGTACAGTTTTTTATTAGTGTTTGATGTTCTAATTACTGCAGTACCAGGAAGTGTTACTACTGTTTAGATCACACTGTTTCTTTATTGATTCCCAGGTTTTCCAACTCAAGTTATGAATCTTGCTTGGTGAGTTAGTATTCATTAAAAGAGGACACCCCAGTTTAACCCCCTACTTCCTTGTTAGTGAACAATGGGGTAGAGAAATGATTCCTTGAAATTGGGGTTACTATTGAATAGCTGGATGCACATTCTATGCCAAAGGCTGGTTTTCAAGGAGTTGAGGGAATTTCTGTGGTTGGCAGAAAAATGTAATACCAACCCACCTGCTCCTAAGAGGCTGGTCTTCCTCCTCTCCTGCCTACGCTCACTCCCACACTCACTGCCCTCTGTTGGCTCCACGTGTTCTCTCAATGAAAATGTCTTCTCTTTCTGGCCACGTTTGACCACCTTTCAGGTCTTGCTCAGATGTCACTTTCTCCATGAAGCCTTCTCCAGTCCCCAGCTCTCCGGAGCTCTCTAGCTCAAAGCTCAGTTTAGCATGTAAATTTATTTTGTGTCGTTCATCACAGGCCTCTTATGTGATACCATCATGCCTCCAACTGGCATGGAAACTCCAGGAGGGTGAGCATCCCTCATGGTGATAAAAAAAAAAGGGGGGGAAATTGTTATCCAATCCTAGGAGTAAGACGAGGGTTCAATGTGTCAATGTGATGACTCAGGAGTTGAGTCTGGTGCATCATGAACGCTCAGGAAATGCTGGCTGTTATAATATGGCTAGAAAATGCTCCTTCTAACTTTACTCCCCTTCTCCCCCGTCTCCCTACAACCTAAGACCCTTTCTTCAGCTATCATTCATGCCGTTCAGCCCCAGAGAAATATCTCATTGGACTCTAGGTCTTTTATTCCAGTACTAGGAGCACCACTCAGATAGAAGACAGTGAGAGACAGGAACTTGGAGGTCCCTGGTTCTGAAGCTACTTTCCGTCACGTCCGCTGCCTTTGCCGGGCTTACTCTTTACCAAGTGCAGAGCCACGGGGTGAGGATTTCTGTCTGTCCCGCTGGGACATAGGGGGTGAATGAGTTAACATTCACAAAGTGCTTTGAGCTCCTTGGAGAAAAGGCACAATCTAAGTATTCTCATTAGTGCATGAATAATAGATGAGCATAAAGCACTTTGCAAATATGAAGTTCTTTAGCAATGCTAAATAATACTTCCACCAACCTACCTGTGACTGGAGGGCCAGTTCTGGAAACTCTGATGGTTCTAGTCTTGGCTGTCACTAATTCAAAGCAGAATCATAGGCAAAATCATTTTCCCAGTCTGGGTTTCAAGAACAGAGGGGTCAGAATGGATAATGTCAAAAGCAACTCATTTAATTTAGCGATGTCTACCTTTTTATCTATATGTGTACATTTAAAATATATATTTGCTTAAAGTGCATGCAGTTTTCATCTACATGAGTGGCAATATTCTGTAGATTTAATTCTGGTTTGTACTTTTTCCACTTCACACTATCTTTTCAAGAGTGATCTATGTTGCTCTATGTATCTACTCCCTTGCCTCTAAATGCTGTATAATATTCCATTGAGTGGGTCCATCATGTTTTACTCATCTATGCCCTCTAGTGGGGACCTTGATGGCCTCCAACTGCACACACATCCTCGCCACTGCTGATGGGCCTGGGTGGGAATTTCTCTAGAATACAAACTCAAGAGAAAGGTTCCTATGTCATAAGATAGACACTTTGGATAGGTACCACCAAAAAGTCTCCCAGGGAAGGCTGTGCTACCAGGAATTGTTCACATTGAACTGGAAATCGTGTCTTGAGGATGTTAAACTTGTTAAAGCTTACACAAGCAGTAAAAAGGAGTTGGCATTTCAAAACCCCAAATCCAAGTCTTCTGACTCCAGATCCTTTTCATTTTTCAGGCATCACTCTGTATGTCTCTGGATTGTAATAATGAGGCTTTTATTATTTAGGAAAGCCTTGAATTTCAGAAATGGATTTGATGGTGTTAATGACAAGTTGCAGGCAGAAGAGAGAGGGAAAGTAAATGGGTGCCTGAATCAATCTGGTCTGGGTCCTTTTGGCTGCTTTACCACATGCTGTTACCTTCTTTTGGGCAGCTTTTAAGAAACAAGAGGAAGTGCTGTATATCTAAGTCCTTCCCTCTCACCTACCTACCAAGGCCCGAACGGTGTACCTCCTAGCTTGTCTGACTTAAAAATAAACAAGGAATCATAGATAGTATCAATGATTATCTAGTGTAATCCAGTCATTTTATAGATGGGGAAAGGGAGGCCCAGAGAGAGGAAACCTCTGGCTTGAGGTCACACAGCTAGAGGTCACCTGAAAACCAGTCCACCACCCTTTTCACTTCCCTGCACACACAACTTTCCCCTTCCTATTCAGGAATTCACACTTTAAGTTTCAACAACTTGTGGTGTGTGTGCTATGAACAGTGGTTTAACAATTACTTTTCTGGGGGGAAGGGGGGAACAAACAAACTCTATTTGTCGCACTTGCCAATTTCTATAGTGTAAATACTCCCACCATGGCCATTTCAAGCTGCCAAGTGATGGCACTGAATGTGGAGTAGGGAGACATGGGCAGCAGCACACCATAGTGAGGCATTTTCACCATACAGACACAATAGACATAATTAATGACAAGAGCAGAGATAATAGTAAAATCTAGTAAAATGAGTAAGAAGTGATGAACTTGGAGGGTTTATTATCTTCATTTTTTGGTATAACTTATTTGATTTTAAGTGTATGTAATTTAATGGTTGTATTGAACCCTAGCCCACAAAATTCCTGAAAATGGAACACTCAGCCCTCCAGAGCCCATGTGACCCAGCCCCAGCAGACCATTGGCTGTGAACTAACGAAACCAGCTTCTTGCTGTGGTAGCCTATCTTCCTAGTTTATACATTTGTCTTGACTCTTGAATACTCTTTGGTGGAAACATGAAATATGAATATAGTGAAAAAAAAGGCAGAGGATAAATGAGTTATTCTGGAGATAAATTTTCTGGATAGCTGAAGGCTTAGCTTTTTAAGCTCCCTAACTATAAAAGTTTTAACTCTGATAGATGGACTTTTAATAGAATTGTGTCACACCCTTTCCTACTTCATTACACATGAGTGTTATAGCTTAGTACTTGCTTTATTGGCATGTGGAGGTGTGGAAAGCTATTTGCCCTTGACTGCTGTGGTGCTGGGGCTCTTGACTTTTTTTCTGAAGATTTTTATTCTCAGTCAATGTGTCCTGAGCTATGACTTCTTCCTATTGTCAGTGTGTATCTCCAGCTTCTCCCTCCTCTTTCTAATCGACTAAGGATACAGAGAGCCAAACTTATTAGCGTCATATTAAAAATGTCATTAACCAGTTGGAATACAGGCCTGATGAGTAAAACACTTAAATTTTAGTGCATGTATCTTGCAATATTTATTTTGACTGCTCAGAAGCCTTTGGGCTTAACTTTTGGTTCTTGTAGAATCTCTGGAGAGGTGGTATTCCCAGAGTACTCTGTTCCAGACCAGTGAGTATTGCTACAATTACATTATTACTCTACATAGCTATATACTGCATCACCATGCATGCGTTCCATTACAGGAGAATGGAAAATTCATCTCTGGGCCAGGCCATATGCCAGATACAAAGCAGAGCAGTCCTGGCCTGCATTGTGAGGGGCCCCACAATGCTGTTGGCACAGGAGGTGTTCCACATGGCGAACTTTGCTAAGAGTAAGAATTCAGATGGTGAAGTTTGGGGCATGCTCCTTGCTCCAAAGAGGATTCTTGGGCTCTTTCAGCACAGGCTCAGGCAATGATGCGGAGGCAGATCTAGTGTTTGAGAGTTTCCTCTGCCGGGAGTAGGGGCGTCCCAGCACGAGCCTGCCCTTCCCTGGAAGTGCTGCGTGCCTGCCGGAGCTGGGAAAGGAAGTAGACTGCACCCAGGAGCTGGCACTGCCCTTCAGCAAAGCCCCCTACCTCTGTTTACCCGTGTACCCATTCATTTGCAGATAACTGAGGAGGAGGCAACTTTAGGTAATTGTCCCCCTGCTTTCCACACTTTTACCTTCTTCTCTAACTACAGGAAAGGCAGCCTGAGTGCTGATAGGGAAACCAGCCACCCACCCCATTCCCAATATTTCCCTCACAGAGTCACCTCTCATCATCTTGGAACCTTAAAGCTTTTGGGAATTCCCCCCCCCCCCTTCTTCCCCCGCCACCTCCCCGCCTGCTTCCTGTCCTTAAGCCCTTATTGCCTTCTTGCAGGACAGTCGTTTGATGGACCTGTGGATATGTGTACATTTAAAATATATATTTGCTTAAAGTGCATGCAGTTATAGAAGCAGGGCCCAGGCATGGGTGGCCTATGGAGGGCGAGGGTGGGTGGGGAGGGACGAGCTTGTCCAAACACAAACGTCTTTTCCTGTGCTGGCCCCGGGTAGGCTGCTGGTGACATCACTTGGGCAGCTTCTCTGAAGTCCCTGGAGCTGGGGTCACCCAATAGGGCAGGGGGGAGCCCACTAGCCAGGGCTTGCTCCCCCACACCCGCCGGCCTAATTAACAAGTTGGGTCCCTTCCAGCTCCTTTGCGTGGCCCTCGCGGGGCTGGGCCCCGCTGGGGGCGGGCAGACAGTCTTACTTTAAGCAGCGTATTGATCCTCCCAGGTCACGTGCCCCTCTTGGGGGAGCACTCTCATGTTTTAAGTGCATGCAGTTACTCTCTTGACTGGCTTGTAAACAGGTTTTAATGGGGCTATTAGTGTAAAAGGACAGGAAACTTTCAAAAACAGCCTCTTAAATATTCATGAGGATGTTAAATCTGGCGCTTAATCACCAGTGTTTGCACACAGCTAACGGGGAGAGAGGACCGCTGACAGGCTGCCTTCACCCTCAGCCATTGACAGGGCATTAATAAACGCTCTTAGAGGCATGATGAATGGCCGAGGGAAGGGGGCTTTTTTAAACAAACGGAGCCCCTCTTCTTCAGGGACTCCTGTTCTAAGGGGTGTCCATGTGGGGGTGGGAGTGGGACTTGGGGGTGGAGATGGAGGCTGGAGGGGTGTGTGAACAGGACAAATTATTTCCTTTCAGACAGAGTAGTTAAGTGCCCCCGCCCCAACACACACACACACACACACACACACACACACACACACACACACACAACTCTGGCTGTCTAGTTCCCAGAGCTAGGTTTTCCCAGGGGAAACTTTCTAAAAACTTAAAACAGGTCATCTCCAAAGAATTCCCTACCTGGAGAATTCTTAACTCAGTCTTGGCCGGGCCATGAGGTAGCACGGGGCCCTCAGCGCGGAGCTCCCTGGAGGGTCCTTACCAACCGCCTCTTCAAACCTGAGCCCACTGCTTGCGGACCGGAGTGAAATGCAGACTGCGATGGTGGCCTGTGGCTCAGGGGCTCCTGGGAGCTGCCCGCCCCTCCCCGCCCCACCTTTCCACACGTGCATTTTCATTCCTGGAGCAGCATCTTCCGCTGACGTCTCTCTGTAAGGTTGGATGTGGAACCCCCATTGAAAATGTATGGGAAGAGTGCTTTTTAACTGTGAATGATCTGCACCGTTAAACTTCTGAAATGGACCTTGGAGACTGACTAAGCCGGTTCCCTGCTCCTGCGGATGAAAGGATCTGAGAGAGAGGTGAACCGGCTTGGCCCAGGCCAGTGCTGAGCGAGTGGCAGCCTAAGGCTGGACCCCAGGTACCCGGCTCCTAGCCCACCCCCACATCGGCGTGATGAGCCCCCTCCGGGTTCCTTCAGGAGTGCTGCGGGCTCCAGTGCCAGTTAGTCTCAAGTTTGGCAAGACCTGTGCTACTAGAACAGGTTAAGCACAGAAACTTCCGGAAAACATCCCATAGTGTCTGGTGGGGAACCCCAGTCTCATGATCTGAGTCCAACTAAGAAATTAAGAACTGTTTGCTCCCCGTAAGTGCCATTTGAGATTTTTGATTGACAAGTTCCATTTAGAAATGTATCCAGCCCTAGCCGGTTTGGCTCAGTGGATAGAGCGCCGGCCTGCGGACTGAAGGGTCCCAGGTCCGATTGGGGCCAAAGGCACATGCCTAGATTGTCTACTTGATCCCCAATATGGGGCGTGCAGGAGGCTGCCAATCAATGATTCTCTCTTATCATTAATGTTTCTATCTCTCTCTCCCTCTCCCTTCCTCTCTAAAAAGAAAAAAAAAAAAAGGAAAAAAGAAATGAATCCAAGGCTACCTACCTCCTATACATAACATCAGAAATACACAAAAATCATTTGTTTTTTATGAGCTAGAACCATCCCCCCCCCCCCCCACACACACACACACTATGCTTTATAATGGTAGGTCAGGGCAAAGAAATCAGCATCTACACTAATAAAAGAGTAAGATCCAAATTGACCGTACCTTTGTGATGCCTACCAGCCAATCAGGAGTGAGTATGCAAACCAACCCAACAAAGATGGCGGGTTAATTTGCATACATAAAAGCTGAGTGGCTGGGGCAGGATGGGATGCTTGTGTCATCACCATGGCAACAACGCAGGCCTTCTGCACTGCCCCAGCCTTTCCGGGCCTCTGGGCAGCGTGGGAAGGCGGAAAGGTGGCTCCAAGCTGGAGCGAAGGTGGTGTCGGCAGCCAGGGGAAGGAAGGTCCATTCTTGCACGAATCTTAGTGCATCAGGCCTCTAGTCTTTCATAAAACCCTTCCCAGCCCTCAGCCCTTGTCACCTACATTCCACATGCTTCTGTGAAGCCCTTTCTGTGCATAAGCTACAAAATTGGGGGTTAGGGTGAGTAACAAGTATCCTCATCCCCAAGGTATTCTTCCTCTAGTTAGCAATTTAGCTTTGGGGTCATGGCAGAAGACTGAAGGCAGTACCAGGCTGAGGAAATATCACCTTTATCATCCTACGGCTTTGCTCAACAATCTGAGGTGGCTTCCACTATATACGGGTCTGGCCCAGATTGGTCCTCCTCTGTGTAGCCAGTTTTAGCTTCCCCTCAGAGCCAAGCACATCCTTTCCTTTCCAATAAGTGGACCAGGGAACATTCTACAGGCAACAAGGATATGATTCTTAATCATAGATTTGTCAAAGAATCAGTGGAACATTTTTTTTATGGAATGCCAACCAGGAATGGAAAATCAGTCTCTCTTGCTAAATAGTTTGCATTAATGACTTCCATAGAACTAACCTATTAATTAAAAATCAAAACAAAACTCCACTTGTCTCTTTCATCTGGTTATATAGCTGGTAGATGCTGGTGGTAATGCAACTGATTTGAGAAATAGTTTCCTTTTCACAATTAGAATGAATGCATTTTGGCAGTTTTTACCAATAATGATGCCGCGTTTGGTACAAAGGCAAAGCACAGATGATACTTGAAACTCCAGCAGAGTTGGTCGCTGTTTTCTCAATGGAAGGGTGGTTGTCAGCTGTGTGAAGTACGAGGAAGGATTCTTCTTGTTATCAAACTGACACCAAATGTTGGACATTACAAAATTGATTTCACAGAACACAACTTTGGATTGACATTATACCTCTTATAAAAAAATCTCTTATTCTGTAACATTTTTCTATTGTTTGTTTAATCAGTCAAATGTAGTCAGATTCAGTAGGGCTCACGGAAAACACTTGGATTTGGACTTAGGTTCTATTTCCAATAGTATTGTGTCTATTAGGCAAACCTTGCTTTCCTCACCTATAAAATGGGTACAGTAAAATCTGTCATATCAGTCTGTTGTTTCAAGTGATGCAGTGCATTATCTTTTGTAGCATTTAACAAAATTGAACTTCAAGCATTTATTCGTTTGATTGTTAGGACTATGAGCTCCATGAGCACTGCTTTGTTCACTCCTGTGTCCTTAGTCCTTGACGAAGTGCTTGTCCCATAGTAGACCCAGAAAAATAACATGATAAATGCATGCAAGGACACCAAACTTGGATAGGCATCCAAGTCATTATCATCTTTGTGTCTATGGGAGACCAGAATTAGTGGAGAGATGAGATGTATCTCATGAGTCAGGATATTTTTGATGGTAACTTAGTAGCTCACCTTGAACTAGTTTAAATATTAAACAAGTTTATTTGCCCTTTGTATAATCTGATTATATAAAGGGCAAGACTGGAGTTGGCCTCAGGCACTTAATCTCTCTCTGTCCTTTCCCTCTGTCTCTGTCTCTCATTCCTGTTTGACTTCACTCTTTAATGCAGACAGATTTCTCCATGGGAAGAGGACATGGCCGTGGGGAGCTTTAGACTCACAACTTTTTAGTGTTTTCTTCTAGGAAAACGCCAGGGTGGGATTTGATGGACACTTCCTTAGGTCACAAACCCATCTCCTAGTGACTGCTACTGCTGACCTTACTGTGGCCAAGAGGATAGAGCCATTACTAGTTCATCTTAGAGCTGCTGAGGATTGGATTTGTTGCCAGAAAAGGGGTGGGGGAGGGCAGGTATCTTGGCTTGGGGCGAGGTCCTGGGCCTGGCAGTTGGAGACAATATCCACCATACAGTGTGAATTTTTCTAATGTTCAGAAGTTGAGTCTTGATTTTTCTGGCTCCTGGCATAGCTCAGGTCCATCAGCAGCCCCAGAGCAGAGGTGGCTTTGCCTGTGCATAGAGTGAGCAGCTAGCCTCTTGAAATTCATTGAAAGAGGTCATTCTTTGGGTTAGGACAAGAGTCCTCAATGGTTATTTACAATTCAGGCACTCATATAAAGTCAGTCTTATAATTTATGGTGTCAATAGCCATCAGCACTAACCAAGACACTGTTTTTCCTCATTTCTAGGTGGAGACTTTGGGCATAAAAAGGCAGTGAGGATCCTTCCTGGTGGCAGTTGAATTAACAAGTGAGGTATGGAAGATGACATATTTCCACCAATCTTCCATAGCCCAGTTAAATGTCACCTCTTCTCTGAAGCCTTTCGCTGTCCACCCAGGAGGACTAATTAAGTTCTATTTATAGAATTGTTATGAGAATTTATCGAGATAATACATATGAATCATTTAGAATGGCACTAGCCACATTGTAAACACTCAATAAGTTTTAGCTATTATTACTTCCATAAGACAAGAAGGATAATATAGGCATAGTGTCTCAAAAATAGATGTCATAGCCTCTCTATGTCCTGGGTCTGTATACATTTTTTTTTTTACTTGACACATGTACTTTAGCTTTAAGAACATGCCTGGTAACCATGCAATGGGAATTTTGGGTCCAAAATCACTGTTGGGGGGATAGATTATCTAATGCATGCCGCCCCCCTTTTTAAACCTGGGTTTCTACAACACCTTTACACAAATTAATTAGTGGTTCTAACATTTTGTGCTTAAGGCTTACTCATAGAGCTTGCTTAAAACGTGGTTTTTCTGAATCTCCTCCTGAGAGATTCTGACTCATAGGTCTGGGGAGAGGCCTAGGGATGTCCATTTAAAACCACATCTTTAGTGATTCTCTTGCAGGTGGTTTTATGGA
Source organism: Cnephaeus nilssonii (assembly GCF_951640355.1). Taxonomy (NCBI): domain Eukaryota; kingdom Metazoa; phylum Chordata; class Mammalia; order Chiroptera; family Vespertilionidae; genus Cnephaeus; species Cnephaeus nilssonii. Next base: position 82,431,012 of record NC_137082.1, read on the forward strand.
CCATGGTTGGAGAAACACTGACCCAGAGAGGCAGGGATGAGGAAAACGGGCAGCACTTGATCTGTAGTTGGGACTTCCCAAGGTGCCGAAGTGCCCCCAACAGGAAGAGAACTCCACTGTGTTTCCCTAGTGTGCCAACCAAGATGTCACCTAAGTGTGAAGCATCTACTGTACCTACTTGTTCACTCAGCCTATGACCATCTATCTGGCCCAGTGACAGGATCACAGCTCTGTCAAACTTCAAACTCAGCACCCATTCACTGTTGTGAATAGTAAGAGGGAATAGTAGTGGGTGGAGGCCTGGGATGCTAGAAGGCCCACAGAATGAATGCCTTTGTGGGCCTCATGGTGGGCACTCCCCTCGGTCCTGGTCCTCCTGCATGAAGAGATTTCCAGGAAGGTTCAGGCATAGATTTTGAATGATCAGATGCAACCCCGAAGACCCTGCCCTTTGGGCAGGAGTTGCTGTGTATTAAGGCAGCCTATCAGAGGAACATGCATTACCAACTCTTATGCTTTTGTATTAAGCATTATGTCCCATCTTTACAGTCAGATTAATGGAGATTAGTGGTTCCACTTAAGAGTTTAAACATTGTGCTGACCCACATTGTCGGAGTCATCATAATGTGGGGCTATATGTCCAAGGGCTGGACCAGCTGGTAGTCAAGTGGGGGAGGGAGCGGTCTATATTTCACAAAGTGATTTCAGTAATTGCCTTGCATAAGAAAGCTGGGGTGCCTTTTTATGCATAGATGGCACTCCCCTACTTCCCACACACTTAATACCCAACAACAAAGTCTGATGATGCTCCCTTGCTAAGAGGATGCTTAGTACTCAACAGTCACTCATGCTTGCCTCCTCTTGGCTTCTATGGGTGGAGCCCAGTCCCTGAAGTTGCAGATGATTTCATTAATGTCTTTTATCCACATGATGGATAAAAATAAATCTCTCACAAACTCTTAGAAACTCACCACCCTGTGTATAGGAGGAAAAGGGATGATGGTTGTTAATTAATAAACTTAAACCATCTCCACAGGAGCACACAGCTGTCATCCAGAGGACATCAGGTCACAGTTACTTTTTATTCATGGGACAGATTTAGTAATTGACAACTCTCTGTTTTAGTGAGTTTGGGCTGCTATAACAAAATACAATAGACTCTGAGACTTAACACAGTAAACATTTCTCTCACATAGTTATGGAAGCTGAGAAGTCCAAGATCAAGGCATCAGTAGACTCAGTGTTTGGTGAGGACTCTGTTCCTGGTTTGCAGATGACTGTCTTCTTATTCTGTCCTTACATAGGCTTTCTTGTGCATGCATGTGGGGTTGGAGAGAACGAGATCTCCTGTCTCTTCCTCTTTTTTTAAGGGCATTAATCTAATAATGAGGGCCCCAACCTCATGACCTCATCTAACCCTAATCACTTCCCAAAGGCCCCACCTCCATCACATCAGGACTAGAGCTTCCACATATGGGGGAGGGGGGTACAATTTAATATATAGCACTCTGTGGCTATTATAGTTAAAGGGGAAGTCACATATGAATTTTACTTTAAAGTGAAGTGTCTACTTCGCTTAGTAAGTGTACTCATGGATGGTAGGATATTCTTTTGCATATCCTCAAAGTGGAGGAACTTGGTTGGAGACAGTTAACATTTATTTGGAATCAAATCCGGTGAGTAAATGAGTGATTAAGCTAGAGAAGGGCATGCTTGGCTAAAGAGAAGATAATGTGACTGATTTTGTTGTGTGGCCAGCTGGAGCCAGAGGTTACCAAGAAAGGAAGCCCCCAAATGCTCAGCATAATGGTAGCATCAACAGATACAAAGATTAGTATAGGGCAGAAGGGATCAGGATTTGGTGGAGGGAGGGGTGTGCTTAAGTTAAAAAGGCTCTGGCCATCCTCTATCCCAAATCCTGATGTAAATCACTGGTCTAAATGGTCACAGGGATGCCAAGACGAAAAGTATGAGTTTTATACTCAGGAATATTTGTTCTAAGAAATTTTCTCTTTACTTTACATATATATACACATATATACATATATATACACACATACACTGTGGCCCAGTGCACAAAATTTGTACACATTAAAAGGGGATTAATTAGAGAAAATATTTTAATATTACTATTTGCCCTTTCTCTATAATAGAAGTGTCAGCAATGAAAGAAAATTAGTAAAATGTATATGAAAATCTTCCTCCTGTCAGAGTTTGGGGCACACTGCGGGACCCAGAGGCAAGTCCCAGCCCACCTTCGGCACCTCAAAATCATGTGAGACCCAGCCGGCCCCACCCTTGTCAAGCCCCACCAGGTGGGGTGGGGGGGGGCGCAGCCTCAGGTCCCCTGGCCCAGCACCAGGCAGGGGCGTGCACCTTGAGGTTCCCCGGCCTGGCACCGGGGCAGGGGGCATGGCCTGAGGTCGCCTGCCCTTGCCCAGCGCTATGCAGCCTCAGGTCCCTGCTGATTGCTTGTTAAGGCTCATTAAGGGAACTTGGCCTCTGCTGTGGGTGCAACCATCTTGTGTTACGGAAACCCCGCCTCTTCTGTGGGCGCCGCCATTTTTGTGATGGCATGATGGTCAATTTGCATATTCCCTCTTTATTAGATAGGATGCATATATATATGTGTATATATATGTATGTATATGTGTATATATATATATATATATCCTATACAATAAAAGGCTAATATGCAAATTGTCCCCTTGACCAGGAGTTTGACCAGTGCATGAATATATATACTGAGTGGCCAGATTATTATGTGTTCAGAGATCATAATAATCTGGCTACTCAGTGTGTGTGTGTGTATATATATATATATATATATATATATATATATGATGGAAGAATTTTTTAAAAAGTGGCTTCTCTACTTTATGCTTTTCTAGGAGTATTTACCAATGTCTTCATGGTTTTATCTTTCAAAAACATCCCCCCAAACTACACGTAAAGTAAACTATTTTTTTAACTATAACTGTACCAACTAATTCTCCTACAAATGCCAAGAATGCCGATAGCATTGTGGAGTGAGGTAGGTCTTGTTATTATTTTCTCATGTTATACAGGAAGAATCTAAGATTCAGGATAGGGGAAAGCAGCTCGGCAAAGGCCACCCAGCTGGTTAAGTGTCAGAGTCAGAATTTGTCTCTTGATGTCATGGAAAATTTCCCTTTCAGGAGTGGGGGCATTTCCTGCCAAGTGCAAACTTTGTGTTTAAATCCTCCTCATGGTTAGAAATGGATTGATGCTGATGAGTCGTGGGGGGTCTTTCAAGATGACCAGTGGGTAAGTTTCTGGGGTGAGCGGACCAAAAGGGAAATATTATGCACAGTTTTGCTCCAAGGCATGGAATTTGAACATTCTTTCTCCTTCTTCCTAGCCTGAGGAGTTCTGAAAATCTAGATTGGTCTTTTGTTAAAAAATTCAGACATTAAAGTGGCCCAAGAACTGGTCCAGAGTGGGCTTGGTTTCCCATCCCAATCCTATCAGGGCCCTCTTGGGAGTGTGGGTCATTCTCACCACCCCCTTGTGACCACCCAGGGGTCTAGTCCCAGGAGCATGCTTCCTGACCCCCTGTAGGAGGGGAGTCAGGGTGCTTCCAGCCCTAGGTGACATGGCTGCGTCTAGATGTGCTTAACAAATTGCCTGTTCACTCAATTACATTTTATTTAATCATCTGTAATCATATAAATTATGCCTGATGGTAGTAAATGTTCATGTCAGTTCCTAATTACAGATTGATTAATTGGCCGGGGTGATCTGTATTACTACTTATATAAGGATATATGAAGATGATGATAAATTAGGGCTGATGATACTGAGCCCAGGAACATGGAACATTTCCAATTACATCCCACTTTTTGGGGTGGGAAAGCCATTCCCTCTTCCCCATCTTATTCCTGTCAGATGCCTCCAGGAGGCATATGGTTGGTTGATTTTGGCACTACTTGAGTCAAGAAATATTTATTATTATTTAGTTAGTGTATGTGTGTATCTGTAACATTTTTGCCATGCCGTGCTTTCCTTTTGGCACTTGGCAGGTATGAATAATGACAAGCTCATTAAGTTCAGTTGGGCTCATTATAGCCTGCTGGGCCCAGAAAGTTCCTAAGGTTGGATTTGGCCTGGAGAGCAGGAATCCAGAGAATGAAGAGGCGAGGGGACTTTATCAGTGTCTCTGAAATGATTCCCAATTAGGCGATTTCATCTTTGTGTTTCCTTGAAAGTTAGAGTGTCACAGGGTCCAGACGTACCTTATAGTTTTTTTCTAGTGACATCAGGCCTTTGTGGATGTGTTTAAGGTAACTTGCGCGGGATGTGTAATTATCAGTCCTCAGCTTTTGAGAATATCATTTAATTAGAATGTAGCTGGCTTCCAACACCCTTGCTTCCCCTCCCATTCATACCTGGGGCTAAAGGTAAAGAGGCAAGCTGGGGTAAGACAGGTGAAGAGGAGAGAGGGAGAATCTGATAATGCAGAAGAGGAGCCTGGTTTCAGGGAAGGGCCTTGAGACTTCATCTCAGGTTCCTTGCCTCCTGAGATGTGATGGGCAAAGAAGCCTGTGTGTGTCACATGCTTGCTCAGAAGACAGGGCATCCCGGGGTGTTGTTACTGGAGGAGACCCTCAGTGGACCTCTCTCCTTGACAAATGAGCTACAACAAGGGCTCCTTCCATTTACTTTATTAGCTGAAGTTCCCCAGCGGATTTTTTCTCAGGTCCCATTGGCTCAAATTGGCTCAAATGTCCCCCCTAAATCAGCCATGGCAAAGGGATTGAGACAACTGTGATTGACCTAGACCAGGGGTAGGGAACCTTTTTCTGCCAAGGCCATTTGGATATTTATAACATCATTCGCTTAATATAATTCACTTAATATAAATTTATGTTGCTATGAAAAAAGCTCCCAGATTTATCGAATTTTGAGTCCCACCTGTGGTTGCCTTGGCAGGGCCAGGCCAAATGATTTCTTGGGACTTATATGGCCCTTAAGCCAGACGTTCCCCAGCCCTGGCCTAGATCAATCATGACTGACTCTTTGGTGGCCTGGGAAGGAGGGTCACCTTTCCTGAATATATTATCTGGTAGAGGGTGACACTTATGAAAAACTGAGGCTCTTTCAGCTACCAAGAAGCAAGTGGTATGTGTGTGTGTGTGTGTGTGTGTGTGTGTGTGTGTGTGAGAGAGAGAGAGAGAGAGAGAGAGAGAGAGAGAGAGAGAGAGAGATTAAGAGCAATTGGTTGTCTGTTGAGTGGGCAGCCAGGAGCTCTGCTCTGGGAAAACCACATGAAGATCCTGAAATGCAGGAGCCCTGAATATCCCATATCAGATTGATTGGAATAAAGATTCCAGTGCCTCAGAAGAAAGACAATAAATAAGGCTCCAAATGACTTATTCAGTCTTCTCACTTTGCTCTTCTTACTAATACCTGCCAATTACAGGTGGCTTCACAACTTTATTCTGCAAATCATCTGGAGGTGTCAAATGGTTACTCTATTAAAGAAATTATGCTCCTGCGTTTGTGATCTAGATGGGAATGTGTGGAGGACACTGTGAGTAGTCTACCCAGCATTCATTCTCCCTACTCCTTCTTTCAGACTTGAACCATGATTGGCACAAACCCAAGCTTCAGAGGAAAATCTTCATGACCCTGAGCTACTGGAAACTGGCAGCTCTCTGGCACTGGTTATAGGTCTAAGGATGGGCAAGTTTGCCCAATCAGATTGAAGACAAGGACGAGAGTCCCATCTAGGGAAAAAGTTCTTTCCCTCCTGCTGGATGGGAACAAGGAAGCGAAGCCCTGCTTTCCACTGGTAGCCACGTTGTGAACATGAGGGGAATGACATTAAACTGAATAAGACAGCTGAGAGAAGAAATGAGGGCCTTGATGACATCACTGAGTCAAAACTTTGCTAAGTAAGATGACAACTTTCCTTATGACTTAAGGCAATGTGATTTGAGATTTTTTGGTTACTTGCAGCTGAAAGCATTCTTCTTACTGAAACAGGCATCCATTATTATTTTCTCTTACAAATGAAGAAACTGAACAAGAGAAAGTAAGTGAGCTGCCTCAGGCCCTACAGCCAAGAGAGTGATGGAGGAATAGAATAGATGCCCAGTATTTGGCTTATTCATTCCATCTAATTCCCTTCCATAATAAGGACAACTTCTCAGTCATCAGAGTTATATTGAATTGATCCGGGGAGGTTGAGGGAAAGAGTAAAATGTTTCCTAGGAGCCCCAATAGGGTCAGGCTCAGAAATCTAATTCCCCCTGGGCTGGCTACTGGCTGCCATCTGGAGAGATAATTATTACTCTGCCCTGTCTTTGTTTAACTGGCTCTGTAGTGGGAACAATGGGTTCCAATGAATTGTGCTGGTAAACAATATCTTCTGCTTCCTGGGGAAAACTTACAAAACAAAGGATGAGGGTGCCCCCCTCCCCCACAAGAGGGAGGGAGCAGGATGGAGAAGGGAATAGACTCAAGAGCCATGGCAACAGGCACCTCTGAGGCTGGCCATGGGGAAAGGTCAGGCTCTCGCAGAACCAGCGTCTAGAGACAGTGCCAGCTCCTGTCCTGGAGGTCACACCACCCCATCCCCATCCAGGACATCCTAGCAGTTCCAGATAGAAACTTGTTGGCAGATTCCCTGTTGCAGAGGTCGATTTGTCATGCAAGCCCGACCGCAGCCTGGGGGATTCCTCCGGCGCTCGGGAGCTGAGATGGCTCCTTGGAGTTGTCCTACATTGGGCTAAAATAGCCTGGCCTTTATAGCCTTGCCTTCCTTAGTCACTGGATGTGGGATGCCCCTAGAAGGGCATGACTTTGAGCAAGCCCTTGCCACTGAGGCCATCCTGGAGAGGCTGACAGCCTAGGGCTGCCTGCTGACCTCACTTCTGGGGCCACCAGGTCTTCTTGAGGGATGTGTCCATCACATTCTCCGCCCCTACAACCCCGCCCCGAAAAGGCTATCTACCATCCTTGAATTCTTCTCTGGAGACCAATGACCCCCCTCCCTTTTCCATCCATGAGGATGCCATAGGAGAAGGAGCAGTTTGAACAGGGAGACTCTGTTGCAGCATCTTGGTTTGTGTTCGTGCCAGCTGCAAGCCCAGGTGGTGGGGAGGGGCATGCTCCGTAACTAAGAGTCAATCCTTAAGGCTTAAAGACCACCTCTCAGCTTCAGAAGGAGGTACTGTCAAGTGGGAAGCGGTTCTGGCCTTTTAAGGATGGCTCAACAGAATGAGTGCTGACTGGCCCCAGCCTGTGATGTGAGGCAGCTGCAAAGCCTGACTTTGCCTCTTTTTCATCATCTGTAAAACTCAGATTATATCTCCTTTTCTGTTGCTTATATAATACTATGGTGGAAGTGAATATAGTAACCAACATGAAAACAAAAGGCAAATGCAACACGAAAAGCACTTGACTCAGGGCAAATGACCTTTTACCTGTGCACTAATTCCCCAGGAAGGAGAACCCTGTGCCTTCTTCCCTAGAAGGCCCAGATCAAATCTCACCTCTCTGTGCTCATTTATTCCTGGGGGATAAACAGCATGTGCAAAGGGCCTGAGGTGGGCCCTTGCGTGCAGGTTTAAGGTATGACAAGGAGACCAGAGACTGGGGCAGGGTGGTGGTGGGGAGGATGGTAGACCAAAGATGATTAGAGAGATAGTGGGGGCGGGGTGAGAGTGGCACACACCACAAAGGGCCTTCTGGGGCTCTGAGCTGACTTAGGTTTAAGAGGATACTCTGACTGGTGAGTGAAGAGACTATAGAAGGCAAAGGGTGGAAGCGGGGAGATCAGTCAGGAGTCTGTTGTAGTAACCCAGGCAAGAAGTGAGGGCGGCTTGGACCAGGGTGGAAGCAGTGGAGGTGGTGGGAGGTGGCTGGGTTTTGAAAGCACCTGGAGGTAGTATTGGTAAGAGTTCATGACAAAGGAACAAATTGGTCCAGACAGTGATCGGGATAAAAAAGGAATGATCTGCAAAGTGGCAGGCCAAGACCAGACTAGCCTGGAATAAACCTGACTTCTGTGCCTGTCAGTTCATGGGTGTGTGTGCATGTGTACATGTGGTGTGTGTGAACCTGACAGTGTGTGCATGTGTACTTATGTCCGTGTGTGTGTATATGGTGGGTGAGCTGGGCTGGGGCAAGTGGAAGCAGCAGGAGAGGAGAGCTGCAGTTCACTGGCTGTCTCTCACCCTGAATTAGTGGCCATGTTGTGCCTGTTCCCACGTCCATCCTGCTCACGCCTCCTAGCACCTTCCCAGCCCAGCTCCCTCCAAGCCCAGACCTGCTGGTCCCTTGGTCCAGGTTAATCTGGCTTTCCTAAAGCAGCTCTTGTCCCTTCTGCTCTGACAATGAATGGAGAGGAAAGATTGAACCCTTAGGGCAGTGGTCGGCAAACTCATTAGTCAACAGAGCCAAATATCAACAGTATGATTGAAATTTATTTTGAGAGCCAAATTTTTTAAACTTAAACTTCTTCTAATGCCACTTCTTCAAAATAGACTCGCCCAGGCCGTGGCATTTTGTGGAAGAGCCACACTCAAGGGGCCAAAGAGCCACATGTGGCTCGCGAGCCGCAGTTTGCCGACCAAGGTCTTAGGGCAGCATTCTGACTTTTTTTTTACATGTAATTCTTTAAGTCCAAGTCCCAGCTGACCAGCCCTGTGACTGGGCATCACTTTGTGACTTGGAGCTAGGGTGGCAGGTGGGGTGGGCCACAGAAGACAGTTGGCAAGAAAAATGGCCTGAAGACATGTCTTTGTGTATATCCAGAAGGAAAGGACATGCAGTGGTCACTTGGGAGAAATACTCATGACACTAGAAAGGGTAAGGATTCCTGCTAGGGTACTGAAAAGACCACGCTGGGCCACCCGAGGCCAAGATTCCTCCTTACAGTCTTGTGGGTGGGCTCTCCCTGGTTGTGGCACTAGCTAGCTATGCTGTGAGGGTCAGGAAGTGCTTTCCTGGTTAGCTGTCTTAGACATACTATCCAGGAACTTATACAGGCCTTTGGTGAGTGCCCTCATATTGTAGCATGAACTTCATCTTTGGAGAATTGATTGCACAAAGATACAAATGTCAGTTCCCCGTTATCATACACATATCAGAATGAACACCTTAAAGGACCATTCACTTGTGTGCCCCAAACCAATGCTTTCTAAAAAGGCTCATTACAATAATCTGAAGAATTTTAAAAATTAATTTTATCTATAATAGTAAAAGCTTAATATGCTAATTAGGCCAGACATCCTTCTGGACGTCCTTCCGGATGGCCTTCCGGATGAAGTGGGGCTGCAAGGGAAGCCCGGGTCCCGGTGGCTGCTGGAAGCCAGAGGGAAGCCTGGGTCCTGGGTGCTGGAGGGAAGCCGGTGCCGGCAGCCAGGGGAAGGAAGGCCTATTGTTGCACGAATTTCGTGAATTGGGCCTCTAGTTTAATATAAAAACATGTAAAAGCTATGTAGTGATGAATCTTCCCCATCCACCATCAGCGCATTTCTCCCAACTGTGTCACCACTGTTAGTGCTTCTGTGGTACCCTCTCGGACTGCCTCATAATAACACATGTTAATATAAACCCTTTTTGTAAAAAAAATATAAGATATATTATATACATTGCTCCACATTTCACTTTTTTCACTTAGTATATTTTGGATATTTTTGCATCAGTATATAGAGACTTTCACATTCCTTTTCTAGTTGTAGGTAGATGTATGGGATCCCTTCAAGAAATTCATTTTTAGAAAACTCCCTAGATGATTCAAATGTAGGCACAACTCTAAACTAGTTGTCTAACTTACATAAACCATAAATCAGGACGGTGTCCTCCCTCGGTGCCTTTCCTATACAATGTGGTAGGCTAAAAAATGTCTCCCCCCCACCCCCAAAGACACCAGGTACCTTCCAAGTCCCTGGAACCTGACTATTATTCTATGGAAAATAATGTGATTGAATTAAGAATCTTGAGATGTGGAGATTATCCTGGATTATCAGGTGGGCCCTCAATGCAATCATAGGCATCCTTATATCCTTACTAGTGGCCTGGTGCATGGATTTGTGCACATTGAAAGAAAATTAATTAGAAGAAATATTTTAATATCGCTACTTGCCCTTTCTCTATAATAGACGTGTCAACCAAATTCACGGTCGACAATGACAGATCGAAACACACGTGTGCGATTGGTGCCAGCGAGAGCTTTATATGCATCTTGCATGCTTGAGTCAACGTTTATTTTTAAGTTGCCAGAGCATGTCTTATGTACCTGTCAGTTGTTTGGTCATTTAGCCTTTTATATATATAGATAAGAGAGAAGCAGAGAGACTACAGAAAGATGCAGAGGAGAAAGTTATAGGCAGTAAGTGGAGAGAAAGACGAGCTCACCCAGTGCTGACATGGTGAGGACCCCCTTCCCGGAAGGAAGCCCTTGAGGACTTGCTAGAAGAGCAGAGAGAGGAGGGGTCCATGTGGGAGGCAAATACACCAGCTGAGGTATGCAGGTCACATGGAGATGGGCCAGACAATAGCAGTGTGATTAGAAGACTCTGAGATTCTGGAAAGAGACCCTGATGTCCCAACATGGGTCTCTTTAGGGGGTGAAGATGTGGAATAAGAAATAAATAAACAAGAAATAGAATGAGGAATGAATTTTGAGGATGGAGAGATTATGAATCAAAGAAGAGAGATTGGATTCCAGGGACAAAAGGCTGGATTGAAGCAGGAAGGAGGTATTAGTTTTGGGGTTGAAGCCAGAGGTGGAAGAATGTGGTAGAATGGGGCTCTCCCCGAGATTTCAGGGAGTTCCATTGGTTGGTGCTCAGTCTTGGGGGGTTAGGAGCAATTCTGCCTGAGGCAGAGGGTTGGACCAGATGACCTCTCAAGATTCCTTTTCTCCTGATGATTCTGGGAAGACATTTCTCATTGTCTTGACAGTCCTGAAATGTCTTTTCTTAATGGGGAATTTATCTGCCGGATTCAATTTAACTGTTGCATTGTGTTTTGTACATACACCTGCCCTGGGGCAATGGTTACATTTTAAATAAATCAAATAAATCAATAAATATGATACGCCTCACTTTAATCATTACATAATGCAAAAAATTATGATAATGTCACATTAAGTTGCAAATTAAGACATACAAAAGTAAGGAAATGTGGAAATGAATGTTCTGCCAGCAACATTAACTCCCCTGCCTTGTGATGTGGTATAATAAAGACTATATTTATATCTGCCTACCTAGCAGTCTCTCATTCAGCACGGGCCAATGTGGGGGATGATTGCCATTAAGAACCTTAACTTTTGTGTCTGATGGCTTGTTGTAAATGTGCCATCTTAAATGAAGCATTAGCCCGGCTCCTGCCAGGAATGCGGACGGGTGCAGGGGTGGGAGCACAGGCTTCGAGCAAGAATGCTGAGCAGCTGTGTGACCTGCCCAATGCATTCACCTCTCTAGACTGCCTCTCTGGTTTTCTCAGTTGTAATATGCAATTTTGAAATGCAGATGAAAAACCCTGTCTGCAGCATCTAGACCTTTGCCCTCCCCATGCCCCCACCCCGACACCAGCATCAACCAGAGCAGTCCTATTTTTATCTGTGTTATTGTGGTTCATTTGTAATTTCATTTTAAAGTAAAAGGTTCTTGTCCTAACTTTACAGATGAGGAAGATCAGGAAGGTGAAGTAACGTGCCCAAGATCACACAGCTGGTTACTCTCAAGGAGACCTTCACCCCGGGCCACGACTCCCTCCCAGGCCAGCAACCTCCCATTAACCTTGCTCTTGCCCCCCAATGAAGGCTGCCTTCTGACTGGTGTCTGGCTCTTGGCTGACAGCTTGATACAGAAAGGCAGGCTGGCTGTGTGCATGCAAGGCATAGCAGCAAGGGGGTGATGGGAAAACGAGAGGTGTTGGAGTGAGGTGGGTGCAAATTCTGGCCTCACCACTTGCTGCTCTGTGACCTTGAACCATTTTGAGTCTGTAAAATAGTGGAAGAGAATCCAAAGGAACAATCTACTAGTATGTAGAATGCCCAGCTCCTTGCAGGCCCTGAAGAAATATTAGCTGAGTTTTCAAAACATGCCTTGATTTGAGGAATGACTATCTTCCCCCAGTTTCCCCTGAGCTGCCTCAAGAATTCACGATTGAAATTCCATCAATAGTGATATATTGTAATGGGTTAAGCATTCTTCTCTCCCCACCGAATAACCTTACCTCTCTTTTTACTTACGGACAACCTGAAAGAGAATCATGCTTGAAGACCCCAACGCCTCCAATGGCTGCCTGCTGCCTATGGGGTTCAGTAAAAACATTCTACTCTTTACAACCTGCCTGCCAACTAGGGCAATCCCTACGCTCTCAACATGCCTTTGGCTTTTCCACCTCTGTTGTTGCCCTGCAACTTCCAACTCCTGGAATACCCCCTCCTCTCTCCCTTCTTTCTTGCACCCCCTTCCACACTGCCCTGTCTCTGCTTATCAAAATCCAGCTGCCCTTCAAGGCCTAACCTAAATAGTTTGTTCTCTTCTATGAAACTTTCCGAATGCCCCCAGAATGACGTACCATCTTCTGGCTTCTGCCTCCAAAGTCCCTCTTATGCTTCCTGAATGGCTGTCTCTTTATTCTCCCATGTTATGTAGTGCATTCCTGTTCCATGAGGTCCATCGTTTCCTGGAAACATGGAAGACATTCTGCTCATCTTTAATGCCCTTGCAATAACGACACGCATAGAGCCTTGCAGGCTGGGTAAATATGGTCATTCTATATTACAGGACGGGCTGGGGCAGGAGGAATGTGTTGGGTGCATGGGGAAGGGGACTCAGCAGGGGGACAAGGAGAGGTTCTTAAAGCCCAGGTTTTTGGGGCCACAATTTTGCCAAAGGTGGGACCTGCAGAAATGGAACCAAGAGCCTCCCCCAAATCAGCCAGAGCCTGGAGAGAAGATGCTGCTCGTGTTGTTTGCTGCTTCATTTCCTCTCTGCAATCTTTTGGAAACCCACCAGTGTAATTATCCCAGCCTCTCACCAGGGCCTGGAGGTTTCGGGTTCCAGGGCTGTCATTCTTTGGGCTCAAACTGGGGAAAATCCAATTTGTTTTTCCTGTTTGTTTTACTCAAAAACTACTGACTGGGGTTCATAATCACACTTGGGCTGCACCCCAAGGAGCCTCATGATTTACAGAGCTCACTTCCTGTGAAGGAGAGAGTAGGTGCAGGGTTGGGGAGGTGACTTCCTGTTTCTTATAAGAATCATGGGGATGGATATGAAGTTCATAGTGACACCAAGAAATGAGGCTTTTTGGGGCAGAGTCAAAGCAGAAAGTGACACCGAAGAAATATAAGATACACACAGTCTGGCCTTCAGGAATTTATGCTGATCTGGGTCTTAGCTCCATAGCAGGGATTTAGTGGGTCCCAGTTAGGTGCCCCAAAATATGTTAGGACAAACCAGTTTTGACCGAAGTATGTTGGCGTTCGGCCCCCAGGGCTGCCAGTCGTCCTCTTGGGTTGTCTTTGCCCTTTCGTCTACTTCCAGGTCCCGGGAGGCTCCCTCGCGTGAATCCAGGCTGTAGACCAACCATGTACGTGAGTGTGAGTTGCTGGGTCCCCTTTTCACATAATTTTTAGCTCCAAACAGATCTCCTATGGGGGTGACCACAAATATTCCGGATCATTCATTATGCAAGGATCTTATTATGCTTCAATTATGAAATATTTCAAAATTTCAGGGAAGTGCAGAGAGTAGAAACTCAAATACACAGGAGTTAGCATTTGGTCCTATTAGTTTCAGATCTTTCTTTTTAAAAAAGAAACCAGAACCTCACATGGATAGTCCTCTGGAGGGCGGGGCCACGCAGGCTGTCATCGGATTCCTCTTCCAGGCCTAGGACTCTCCTGGGTGGCCTCCCCCGAGGCCAGAGCTTTTGGGTGGGTGCCAGGGGATCAGGGCATCTCCTGGGCAAGCCCAGCATCAACCCCTCCTCCCCCACCAGCCACTTGCTCCATTCCATTTATTTTATAAAAGATATCTGAGAGGCCAAGCACCTTTGCTGCCATGATGCGGCTTGTAAGGCATTCAGGGGTCCCACCAATGTCCTGTTTGTGGGGTGCCCAAGAGAGGAGGCTGAGCTGTCGGGATGAGAGAGGCGGAGAGGCAGCAAGGGAGAGCAGGAGTATCAGAATGAGTGATGTGCAATGTTCAGGGGTCAGCGCGTTACAAAATGATTCTCCTTAATTATTTAGAGCCCGCTATCTCTTGTATGGCAGGTGTGGACAGCCAGGATGGACGCCTGCCTTTCTCTCCGGTTCAGAGAGGAGAGGGCAGGGCAGCCTGGGCCAGTTTTAGATGTCGAGTCCAGATGCAGCCTTATGGTGGGGTCCCTGGAAAGGCTGGGATCAGGCTGGGCAGGACCCCCATCTTTGAGACTGCTGGTGTTCCATGCCATGGTGGTACCGACTCTTGCGCTCTGTGTAGGTGGAAGCCAAAGGGGACCCCCCCCCCCCCCCCCGCCATTAATACAATCTGAACAAGATCAGGTCCAGGCTGCCTGAGCCATGCTGGGGCCGATAAGCAGAGGGGGTGGGGCTGGGGAGAGACAGAGGCTGAGCCTGGGGAAATCTTCTCTCGGCTTGTGGGGAATGACGTTTTTCTTCCTCTGCAGCCCTTCCCCTTTTGTGAAATATCTTCCTGTCTCCCAAGCCACGTCCACTGTTCTTTGTTGGCCCAGCATTGGCTGGCCTCCGCTGGTGACCTGCTTGCCCGGGGATGGTCGCCCCCTCCAGCTTCGACGCCTGGCCTGACAGCTTGGCCCTGGGGCTGAATGGTGTCCTCCTGCCTCTCGGGCTCACGAGGGTCCTCTCGTCTGCTAATTCAAGGAGGGGGTCTTCCTAATGCCACGCCAGGCACACTGGTTGCGGAAGGGGTGTTTTTTGTTTGTTTGATTTTTCTTGGTTTGAATGAGATTATTGTCCGAGAAGGGCCAGAGAAGCAGATAGGGAGGAGAACATAGGACTAAGAAGGTCTAAGTAGGAAAAAGCAACCCTGGACCAGAAGCAGCCGAGCTGAGTGGTCAGCTGGGTGGGCCTGGAGGCAAAGCACTGGGCCTGGGCCCGGCCCTGCCGAGGAAGACGGCATCACTTGCGCCAAGTTTACTGATCTTGCCCGGCCTCAGTTGTTCCATCTGTAAAGTGGGACTACAAGTAATAGCTACTGTGAGGATGGGCTTCACATCTAACACGCGTCTGAAAACAGGGACATGTTGTGAATGAACACTTAGGGTGACTGGGGACTTAAGCGTAATTCTGTGGTCACGGAAAGGCCGGAAGGACTCCTGTGTCTTCCAGCTACTGAAACATCACTTGCTCGCGGGGCGGAGACCCCATTTGTTCACGGTTCCATCTGTGTGAATGCCTTTGGGCTACTCACCTGGCTGTTTCAGCAACGGCAGTGGAGACCATCATGGTTTTATCTCGCTCCTCCTGCCTTATTCTGAGTGGTTCCCCCCACTCCCAACATTTCTGCTTTCTTCCCGGAGGTTTGGCACCTTGGATGGTGGGCACCAAACGTGCTTCCGTCAAGCTCTTCCTTCCTCACTCTACGTGCTAATCCTGGGTGAAGCTCCCAGGGGGCTGCAGGGGATGCCCAAGGTGGCTCTGGCACAGACCAGTTTTCTGATTTTCTGGGAGAGAACGAATGAATTGTATGAGAGCATAGAATCAAGTGCCCGGCGGTAGGGCTCCTGTGTGAGAAGGAACGCAGAGAAGAGAAACGAAGGTGACGCCGAGCCAGTGGGAGTTAGAAGATGTGCGATCCAGTCCCAGAGACGGTACCCACACGCTGTGCGACCTTGGGCCACTGACTCCCCCGTCTCTGGGCTTCAGTTACCGGATCAACGAAATAAGGAGGTAGTCTGAACTCTGACATTAGCTCAGCTCTAAAATGTAATGATCGCGAGACTTCCAGGGATGGAGAAGTACTTTAGATTTGCCCCCACGGGAGGAGGTTTTGAATGGGGGCGTAGAAGAGCTGGTGGGTACATTCTGGATGTCCCTATTCAGAAACCCCCAGGGGCTGCCCCTTGGCCCCGCCTCCTCCTCATGACTGCACCCTCCTCTCGGTTCCAGGCTGCCTCCCCGGGTTGGCCTCAGTGCTTTCCCCCTCCTCCCTGTTCTCTGCCAAGCCTAGACTGTTGGAGCATTTATAATTGGTTCTCTGCCTCCCTCAGACACCACTGCGTCGAGCCCGGCCAACTTCCCTCCCTCTTCGTGCATCTCTCATCCTCTGCTGTTGGACCTGCTCCCCACCATCACGCCTTCCTTTCCCGGAACCTTGGCTCCAGCTCATCCATCTTCCCGAGTGCGAGTGCGGCTGGTCCTGGCGCCCCCTTCCAGAGCATCCAGGGGCCAGGTGCTGTCGGGAGGCACACACGGAGCGAATGAGATGCGCCCTCCCTGGGCACAGGGAGGATAATGATCTGAGCGCCTCCCTCCCAGGGCATGATGAGAATCAGTGAGTTAATGCCCATAAAGTATTATAATTACTCCATGGAGTCATCTGATGGAGCGACGAGGAACTGGGCATCTGGCTCTAATTTACTTAGAGCCGGAGAATCCAGGCAGAGGCGGCAGCCTCAATGTGTTTTTTTCTTTTGGTACCAACCGTTCGCCCCGATGCAGAGCAGGGTTTCCAAGCAGAGACCGACACCGCCAAGTGATGTATCAGTACACCAACGTCACGACTCATGGGACTTACGTCCGGAAGGTTCATCATAGACATTCATGCTGTCCCCGCCCCCACCACCTCTGACAGACCAGGAAGCAGGTTCTGAGTCCTTCAGTCACGTGATCTCAACCACCCCGTTGGTTGGTAGGGGGTCTGGGAGGAGAAACTTCATTTCCCCATTCCCAACCATGTGCTGTTTTCTCTCTCCCCTCCCTCCCTCCCCTCCCTCTTGCCTCCCTCTGTCCTCCTTACCTTTTTCTATCCACATGTATTTGTCTATAGTGCAACCCCAGGCTGCACAAGACACCAGGACTCCTCTCTTGGTGTCCGGCCAGCAAGGAAAGGATAAGAAATTGTCCACCTGGAACTCAGTCCCATGGAGCCAGGATGTTCCATGAACAGTCATGCGGCCCTTGCTCCTACTGCCCCCACCAGCCACCTCTCCATCTAGCTCCTCCCAGCTTCTGGCCCTGCCCATGCTGCTCCTCCTTCCACAAATCTCTTTCTCCTGCTTATCCGCTGAGACACAACCTTGTCGTTTCAAAAACCATCTCAAAGCCTCCCCTAGCCTCCCCCATACTCACCACGTCTTTCAGCCGTTCGCACTGTCCGTCCCCCAGGCTCCTGCGGCTCACGGATGTCCAGAGCTGCACTGCGGACAGACGTCACTTTATGTGGTGGCCTCGATGGGGAGGACCACGCCTTTGCTTCACTTGTTTAACTTCTCAAGGCTAGCACCAAACCCCTTCCCTGGTATCCTGGCTTGGCCCGTGTGCTAGCAAATGGCCATCTCTGTAACACAAGGACCCTGGACCACGGCTCTGACCCTGCCCGGTGTCTGCCTCACCCAGAACCCAGGCCCTTCCGCAATGAACTTGAGTATTATAAATACTACCTCAGTCCCTGCAGACGTCTCTCCCCCCAGACCTCTCTGAGCACCTCAGATTTGTCCTTTTAAACATATAAGCCTTATTCCTGACGTTGGAGTATAGCACCTTGAACGTAGAGATCATAATTACAACAGAATCTCAATGAACCTCCATCAATATTTGTTGGTCACTTGATTTGCTGACGTTACTAAGCTGTTCATCCCACTTTTGGACTTCGGTGTTGAGCCTATTGCCCGCGTTAGGCAGCTGAAGTCACAGGTTTTTGTCTCGCCCAGACCCAGGGGTGGAAAGGTCCTGGGCTCTGGTTCCAAGGGAGGTGAACCCCAAGAACTGCTAGAAGAAAAGCTTTGGGCACCACCCAGATTGCATGGCCAGACTTGAGTTAAGGCCTGTAAATCATCGACTCTTGTAGCAAATATGGAATTCTCGTCCCACTGTAACTCTGTTACAAGGAACAGCCATTTGTTAATGTGCACGAGCCTTGTGCTTCCTGGGGACTCGGATTCTGCTAAAATATTGAACGTACTTATAAACCTAGGCCCCTTCGCTCTCAACTGGCAGGTGTAATGACTGGAAGAGAAAGCAGCTACTTTCAGTTCAAGTGAAGAAATGTTTATCATTGATCACAGAAATAAAAACACGGCCCGATGAATGAAAAGCATCACCTACACTTTATGGGATTTGCCCAAATGCCCTCCTCATCTCTCTGCCCTCCCTCCCTTCCCCACTTCTGTATCTTCTGTGTCTGACCCCGGTAAACACTCCCATGGGATTCTCACTGGCTGCCATGCTCAGGGGCAGGAGGAACCTGCAGATTTATCCAGAAATATCACATACGCAGACCCACCAACTGTGGAAAGTAGAAAGGTCCTCAAAGACATCCGCCTGGGGTCACAAAGGGTTTGAGTGGAAAAGGCCCTTCTGTGAGATGGTCAGATCTCTTCAAGGTAGGGCTTCCCGCCGAATAAACTGCTGTCCAGAGTGAAAGTCCTCCTGCCACCCGGACAGAGGACACTGGTGGGCAGGCCTCTGCCCAGGAGGACAGCTGCCTCCTGCTGCCTGGCCACTGGCTACCCTTCCTATGAGGTCCCCCACTAATTCCTCCCCTCCACTGGACAGGGAGGGCTCGTGCCCAGTCCCCTGGCCACCTCTACCCCAGCACTGGGGAGAGGCAGCGGTCTGTTCTGGGGGCCCTGAGCCACATCCAGCTTCCTGTCTCTTTTTCTTTTGTTAAAGCCAAATGGAACAATGTAATTAGCTTGTTACAATTAAAGTGACTCGACTGGATAAATTGTAATCACCCAGAATCAAGTCAGGCATCCCTGCAGGTCCCGGACATCGCAGCTGAGCTGCCTCATTTGCATAATTAAAATATACAAATGATAATGGATTTTGTACTCAATTTCCAGCGGCTGTGAATTTGAGAAACTCTGAAATTAGAATAACAGAGATGAAGCCCGCCTTGAGGTAATGGGGATGACAAGTTTTGACAGTAGGGGTGTTTATAACACTAGTTTCTCGCTACAAAATAAATAAGTACAAAAAAGATTAGAGAACGAGATTAGTTAATAGTTCCACGGGCAGTGGGAAGTGGAGATAGACTATGATTACCTCTGTGAATTTACACTGCCTTTTTTTTTTCCCTGACAAGCTCTCGCCTAACCTTAGGGGATACCTTCCCTCTGATTATGAGAAATTGAGAATGAATTAAATGCATAAAAAGGGTTGTCACTGATCGACTCACCAAAGGAAAAGGAGAGAAATGAAATTAGTCTTGCTGTTCTTGCTTCCAGCGAGGGGTAGATTGAAGGCGAAATGTACTGAAGGAGGCAGAGAGGGCAAAAGAGTGGGGAAGGGCTGGGGAAGGAAGAGGAGCAGAGAGCAGAAATCAGGGGTGCAGGTAGAACTGAACACTGGGGGCGGGGGGCAGTCTACAGAGTTACTGATGGAGTGAGAGTAGAGAGTCTTTGGAATATACTCTGCAGAGGGGACCAGTATATATCTTTAATATAAGCACTGTGCTCTCTGCCTATACACTGAACATCAACATGTGAATAAAGTTATTCCTTTTCATCTTGCAAATTCTACAAGGACAGGAACCGTGTCCATCCTACTCATCTGGTATTCTCAGGACCTAGCACATAGTAGGCCCTTAATTACCATTTATTGAACGACTAAACGAATGGATAGGGACTGAGGACAACACAAGAGCATTGGAAAGAAATGGGTAAAGACCTGAAGGCTCCAATCGCCTATTGCCCCTTTTTTCTCGGAGCCGGCAGAGCCCTGGGTGTCTGAGTCCCCATCTGGAACGGGTGCCAGGTGTCAGAGCCCTTCTCTCGGGGGCCAGCTTGCCTTCATCTCACGGTCAGTTGTTGCCGTGGAAGCCGGATGGACCCCCCTCAGCCAGGGACACGTCGGGGAGAGCCGCAGGCATCCTGCCCTCTGGGCAAGAAATCAGAACCACGGCTCCGGGCCTCTCCCGTTGATGGGCTCAGCACAGGGGCTGGCAATGTGGCAGGAGGGACACTGCTGGTCCCAGCACAGCCACTGACTGAGGTACCTTCCCAGCCTCACTGGGAAGTGTGTGCAGGGTGCGACAATCCGAAAAATGATGCCCAGTGAGTCCACTGTACGGTCACAGGCTTGAGCAAGGAGATGTGCTGGGGCTGCAGGCTGACGTCTGAGGCTGGAGGAGGAAGGGTGTATAGGGAGGCAGCACCTGACAGGGGCTCCTGGGAACGAGCATTCCATGGAGCCCGTGACTTGAACGTTGACCTGGGCAAAAGTGTGAGCCCTCTGATATGGGAAAGAGGGGAAGGGAGGGCCAGCATCTGTTTCCTGAAGGGCATTTCTCACGTGGCCTTCCAGTAAGAATAAGAGAGCAAGTAGCACTCTATGTCTTCTTTTGAGGGTCCTGGCTCGGGGTGAGGTGGGGCACCTGCCTAATCCCAGGGTTTGAGGGGCAATGGGACAAGACGCTCAGCAAAGGCAGGCTCCTAGGAGGGTGCACACCGATGCACAGAGGGCTGGTGACCACACATTTCATGTCAGTGACGGGTAACGCCAGCCATGTCCTGGTGCCAGAGCAGACTGGGGTGGAGACCTCGGTGTGTCCCAGGTGTGCATTGGGCATCAGAAGTGCCCCAAGGGCCGTCCATTGGTTCACCCAGTCTTGGCATCTGTCCCTGAAAGAGGGCCTTTGACAGACATCACTTTACAGGTTCAACAACTTTGGACTTGCCCCCAGTATTCCCAAACTTCCTTTCAATCGGCATTTAGGAATTTTCCATAAGTTTATCCATATCCCTTTAGAAACCACTTGAATTATGGCCTGCTGTCTCAGCTTGGAATTTTTGCTTCTTGCAGCTCATTTCATTAACCTGGAATTTACTTCTTTTAAGTTTAGGAGGTGGGGGTGGTCAAATTCTACCATCTGGGATGTGATGACATGTCTGTTTTTATTTCTTCTATAACTTTCAGCCATGACCTCAGCCCTCAAGTCTCCACACCCCAGTGTTTGAGAAGTCTTCTGTCTTCCCTCATTCCTGGGCCATTTAATCACCTCCCTGTTCTGCTCAGCAGGGCACAAAGTATTTCACAGGGACCAGGGAAGCTGGCCTTGTAGCAGCGATGTGGCCTCACCCTGAAATCTGCTCTTGGGTGTGGGAGATCCCCCCACTCAGGCTCAGAGGGACTGCCATGCCCTGCTGGGCAGGTCCGACTTCTGGGAAACTATATAAAGAGAGATGTTGATCTTCAACTTGGTGACATTCACCATCCTGTCAGAGGCTTGGCATTGCTACCCAGCTAGGGGGCCTGGTTATCTGTCCCAGGCATGCCGTGCCTGGAGGAGGAGGGCCTGTCAGTGATGTGTTGGATGAACAGTTCCCATGCATGGCCCATTGAAGAAGTGGGAACAGCACACGCTCCCCTCTGCTCACTTACTTCACAGCCGCCCTCCAATCGGCTCTTTCTTCTCCACAGAACTGGAGAGGGCAGGAGGGCAGGGGTGGCTGGGCATCTGTAGCTCCAAGTACAACACTTGGCAGAGAGTGTTGTTCATCATAGACTGTACTTGTTGAATGAATGCATGCTTACGGGGTGATAACTACAATGATGCGACTGCTAAGTAAGAAAGGAGCAAAGTGAGGAGGAGGACCTGGAGGGATATTTGCCCCCAGATGTCAGAAAGAGAAAGAAGCCCTCAGGGGAACACTTCTTGAGCAGCAGGAGGCCAGCGAAGTCCCAGGTCACTGAGGCCTTGCAAAACTGGGCCACCTGCCTAAGGCTGGACTTTTTTTGCACAAAGAATGTGATCCACCTCCTCCCTCTCAGATGGGCCCATTTTGGGTCAGGGGATTGTCCAATTTTCTATTTTCCAGCCCTTGATGAGGAACCAGATCAGTGTCCACCTTCCCATTGGGAAATCTTGGGGACACTCTGTTCTTGGGGCAGACAAATGCCACTGGGGCTGCACATGGATTCTCTGGGCACCTGGACAGCTCCTGCCTTTGGGTGTCTCCCTCCTGGAGGCTCTACATTGTATCCGGAACCTCCGGGCAGCCAATTTGAGCCCTTGTCTATTAGAGGATTAATTTTTAATGGGTTTCATAGCATGGTGGATAAATCAGTTAGGGAGAGACAAGGAACTGGCAATGCCTGATGAGTATCGATTGGGCCATTTAAAAGGGCAACCTTGCCAAAAGGGGGACAGACACCCAGCAGAGTCAGAGCAGCTATGCCGAGCGACTGGGGCTCCCCGCTCCCATCATTGACGGAAAAACTTCTTCAACTTGATGGCCACTGATGTCAGAAATTTAACCACTTTTTGGGTAAAGGCATGCCTTTTGTGAACATTCACATACCTTTGAGACAGAATAAGGAAACTATTATCAATATATAATCACTTAGAATAAACTAGTTACGTAGATATTTTCCAAAGACATGAGAGAGAAGGGGAGGACCGAGACAGGGGGATCTTGAGAATTTTTCTGGGCTTGGCTGTGTCCAAGAACCCAGAAGACATCATCTCAAACAGAGGTACAAACACTTTTGGGGAGCACTTGGGCTTCTAGGGGGCAGGCATACCTTAGGAATGGCATGACACATTTTGCCACGTTAGCTTTACTTAAAGATTTGATGAAAAATGTTTTTTGTTGTTGTTGTTGTTAAACTATATTTTCATGGAGGAGAATGAACAACGGGCCTATCTAAAGAAATATGTCCTTGCTGTGCCCAGCACGCTATTTCTGCTATAGATGAGACTTCCTTCAGTGATGGAGAGAGAACTAGCCTCAGAGCAAAAGCTCTGGGTTCAAGTCTTGATTCCAAGTGAAGCTAGCAGAGGTACAACAATATTGGACAAAGAGTGGATTATCCAGCTGAAGAGTATACAATTAAGTGCTGAGTTTTGCAGCATGGATCACAGCACAATGGGGTTTGATAACCTCCGAGGATCCCGCCAGCTCTAACATGCCATGCCCATGAAGAAGATTTATTGTAGTTACTATGACATGCTGTTAAGACTTGCTGGTATGTGCCACATTTCTAAATGAGTGTGCCCCTCTCCCCTTAGAAAGTTCTCTGGCTTTCCATGATGGGGTCTTCATGCAAAGCCTGTCAGGATGTCCTCTTCCAGGATTATCTTTAGGGCCTGTGAACCTCGAGCAAACATTCACTTCATTGAAAACAGTGGTACCTCTCAATGGGTGCTGGGAGGGGTGGGCCATGGGAGGGCTAGGGATCCAGAAAGGCCGGTTAGAGGCACCCCTGGGCGCAGCTGTGGGTTTGTAGGGGTGTTTCTTTAAGTCCTTCTTTCTCACCTGGCCCCTTTATAAGGTAGAAGTTGCCTTCCCCAGTTCAGGGTTCCTTTGGTATTGCTAAATGAATGAAATTCCTCACCACTCAAGGTTGGGTTCTGAAGTTCCCTCCGACTAGACCCAGGGGAACTTGTGATGAGGTTCAGGCCTAGAGGGCTCAGATATAGGAAAGGGCTGGAGTAATGGTTTGTACTAGATGGGGGGCACGGAGGACCCCACAGGAGGAGGAGGGATTGACTTCCCCCCTCTCTCCATGCCACTCCCTATTCCCAGACAGGGTTTGGCTGATGCTGTGAAACCCTGAGGAGTGACTAACCTCAGAGACCTTGCCATTCAAGAGGGGGATCAACTGGGTAACCAGCAAGATCTCCCGTGTGTTTCAAGTCCTCCTGCTGGTGCCAATTCATTGTCCTCCCATTTGTAGACCCATAGAACGGGGTCTGGAGTTGGAAGCAACTTGAAGAGATTATCTCAGCCAACTGATCTCCTTATGCATAAAGGAACAGGTCCAGAGGGGGTAAGTCATGCCAAGATATTAAAGCTAGTTAGTAACAGAACCAAGTATTAAATATGAACACACTAGCCTGACTGTAAGCCCCTGAGGGCAGGTGCCA
Source organism: Cnephaeus nilssonii (assembly GCF_951640355.1). NCBI lineage: Eukaryota > Metazoa > Chordata > Mammalia > Chiroptera > Vespertilionidae > Cnephaeus > Cnephaeus nilssonii. The sequence goes on from NC_137082.1 coordinate 82,455,059, forward strand.
TGTACTCTTCTGTATCCTCATAACATGTAGCCGACTTGTAGGCACATCGTAAATGCTCAGGAAAGTCCTGGCGACCTGTAGTCGAGGTTCTCGAACTGAAGCAGACATCAGAACCAGCTTGTGAAAACAGATAGTCGGGCCCCATCCCCCGAGCTGCCGGGTCAGTACGTTTGGGGTGAGACTCTGAGAATTCCCATTTCTAACAAGTTCCAAGTGGCGCTGAGGCTGCTGGTCCCGGGACCACACTTGGAGAACCGCCGATGTATGTTTGATGGATTTACCCATTTCTATATAATTTGAAACTCTTCATTCCCAGAAAGCCGACTTTATTAGACAGTAAGTGGCTACGTGAGAAATCCCAGACTTAAAAGATACTAGTTTAAAAGTATTTAAAGTGAATAATTACCTTCCGGGTGGTCTAGGTAGAAAGATTAAATAAATTAAGTTGAGTCAATAGGAGTTTAAGCATCATTTGTTAAAGCAAGACTATTAGTATTTCTTTTCCTAGTGGAAATTCTCTTCTTGTCACATAATCCTAATTAATTATTGTATAAAGACCTGAAAACTTAAATGCACGAGGGAGTAATAATCTTATGTTTCATTAAGCAGCAGCTTCAGAAGCCAGAACCGAGTGTGTAGAAAGAGTGTGGGAACCACGCAGTGAGCAGGCACCTTCCTTCCGAGCGGCCTGGGGCTTAAGGCCTGCCCTGAGCTTCCATTTGTCACCCAATGTGTTAACGTGAACTCGCATTTACACTCTTAAATATACTGTCTCTGTTCAATATAATCGTATTGGAGTTAGCCAATCAATATGAACTTCTGGGGTATGTATCATTGATTTTGCAATATGCTTTGTAATTACCGAATCGATATAAAATTCTCAACTCATTAGGCGATTAGCTTTTAAAAATCATTTATATGGTGCTTAACCAAAGGCATCGGGGTTCCTTTGTAAAAAACACACACACTTGTTTAATTAGTTATAAAAAAGCACACATAGCAAATGCTGTGGGCTAAAGCTCACGCTCCTGGATGTGCAGAGGGCATCGCCTTGTGCTTTGCCTTGAAAGGACCTCAGCAACTGGGTTGCATGGTGGAGGCCAAACCGTTACCCAGGATTGCCCATCTGAGTAATTTGAAAAGGAGAAAACAACCTCTCTCAGCCCACGCTAAGCCTGGTAACTACAGCCCCTGATTCACTGGTTTAATTTGGCAGCTTTGAACTTTGGTGTGCGATGCCTTCTCCTTGGAACAGAGCTTCCAGCATTTGGTCAACTAAAAGCAAACGAACGTTTGGGTGTTGAATACATTCTTGGTGGATTAAACGCTGCTGCAGGCTTTTGGTCATGGTTGGGCAGCTGTCTGTCCACTTTGTAAATGAAGACATTGAGTCCTGGAGGATGAGACAAGCAGCCCCAGGTCACCTGACGCGTGTGCGGCAGAGAGGGATCTAGAGCACACGTTTCCCTGCGGTTGGAAGGAAAGCTGGGCAGAGCAGTCCTCTGAGGGGGTGGAGCTGCTACTCACAGGCGCCTCCCTGCTGGAGACTCTGCTTTAGCGTTCATGTGACCTTAGAGCCCCAGGAGCCCCTCTCAGTCCCTCCCACAAGGACCACACAGACCCAGGCTGCTCTGGCTCCAGCCGCAGCTGCCACCTGCAGCTTCCAAGGCTTGAAGCTCAGCTCTGGGGGGTTTTGAAGGTGTTTCTGCTGCCACCAGGACTACATCACCCTGGTTACCATCCCTGGGAGTCATGGTAACAATGATCCCTTCGTGGTGTCCTGAACCTAAGAGTTTAAAAAATTTATTGATTGATTGATGAGAGAGAGAGAGAGACCAATTTGTGGAGAGAGAGAAACATCGAATTGTTGTCCCACTTATTTATGTATTCATTGGTTAATTCTTGAATAAAAATGGAATGGAACCTGCAAATTTGATATATCAGGACAAGGCTCTAACCCACTGAGCATGAGGGTTTACACAAGGCCTCCATGTGCAAAATCCTACTTGATGCTTGCCACCACCCTATGAGATGAGCTAATCCATTTTACACATAAAGTCTAGTGAAGCTTACAGAGTTAAGTGGATTGCTAGTCACGAGTAAATGATTGGAAACACATCCTCCCCCTCCCCCTGCTCCACTCCACTACACAACATCACTGTGCCATCTTCCTGGGAGAGGGAAGAGCTCTAAACACAGGGTCATGAGGCCGGGGCTCTGGTACTCACTTAGTTGGCCTTCACTTCCTTAGGTCTCAATTCCCATTTTGGGGAGGTGGGGAGGGATCTTCTGCGCTTCTCTTCTGGTGCAATTTAATTCCAACACCCAGCAAACGTTTATTGGGCTCCGCATTGACTGTATCAGGGTGCCTTGTTGCACGCTAGGTCCCACGGAGCAGGCCCATTCTCTGGCTTCAAGGAACTTACTCTGTGTGAAAAACAGCATTCGTCCAAGAATCTTATCTTAGAATCAAGCTTCCTTCTTGAGACTGACACGAGTTTCTGGCTGGTTCACTTGCACACACAGCATGTTCATGCAACTATAGTTTCAGCCTTAAAACTTCCTATCCTCCGTGGCCACAGTCCGAACGTGTAGCCCTCCTGTGTACCCACTCCGTTGTCCCTTACGCCTCTGGAAGACAGGCAATGCGGCCAAACAGGGGAGTTTCTAGCGTGTGGATGACTCCATGCAACTACTCTCCACTGTTGGGAAAACCAGTGAACATGTCTGGAGAGGCTCCTGTTTTGAGGAAGCATTAGCCTATGGCTTCAGCTTGCTGAGCTGTCATGGCCAGAGGCCCCTGAAGCGCTGCCTAGTTAGTGGACCTTCCCCTTGTGCTTTGGAAGAAGCCTGGAGTGGAAATGACAGCAATGACACGTGTATACATCTGCAGGGTGCTTTACGGGTTATAAAGTCCTTTCCCATCCATGGTCTCAGCTGCTCCACCCAGCAGTCCTGTAGGTTGGCTGGACAAACCACAGTGCTGCCACTTTACAGGTGAGGGCCCTGAAGCTTCCCCAGTCCACATCTGAGTCAGGTGTTCCTTCCATACTGCCTGCCCATCGCTTGTCGAGCACCTGGCAACACGTGACTGTGATTGCCGGTTGACTTGGCTGCTTCCACTAGGACAGTGGTCGGCAAACTCATTAGTCAACAGAGCCAAATATCAACAGTACAACGATTGAAATTTCTTTTGAGAGCCAAATTTTTTAAACTTAAACTTCTTCTCACACCACTTCTTCAAAATAGACTCGCCCAGCCCGTGGTATTTTGTGGAAGAGCCACACTCAAGGGGCCAAAGAGCCGCCTGTGGCTCGCGAGCCGCAGTTTGCCGACCACTGCACTAGGATGAGAGCTTAGGGATAGCAGGAACTTTGTGCCACTGGGTCACTGTTGCATCTGCAGTGGTTTGCACAGTGCCTGGTATAGTGTGGGCACTGCATACATACTTGTTGAGTGAAGTAGGGATGGCAGGGAGGATGGGCAGATAAATAAATGAATATGAGCAGGTTCATCCAGCCCGGCTTCCTGTCCATAGGTTGTCCAGCAGTGCAGTGGCCTCTGAGGGCTACAGGGGGCACTGGCGAGCTGGTGTGTGGAAGGTGCCACTGACCCTGTGGGACAGGTGGTGGTGGAGAGTGAGGCCCTAGTGCTGCCCTGGACAAAACGGTGATGCTGGTGTTTGTATTTGGGCCCAGCTGTCTCTCCTCTCAGGCTCTCCCACCTCATTCCAATGGGTTGCCCATTGTCCCACATGACCCTAGTCCTTTCCAGGAACACCATATTCTGGCTTTGAAATGCCACCCAAACATACTGGCTTCCAGGCCAATGCAGGCCCCAGCTGGCTGAGTAAGGAAAGGAGGGGCCGGGGACAGATTCATCCACCCAGAGGTGGAAATGGAAATGACTGACAAGGCTGGGATGTGTGATCCCAGCGGAATTTCAGTCGCCCACAGGTGAGCTGGGCCCTGACTGAGGGGGCCCAGAAGCTGACTGCTGGGCCCTGCTGCTCCTCTGGAAAGAAGGGCACTTTGGCTGCCATCCCAGGGACTCTGGCTAATAAATCAGAGTTTCCTGCCACCAGCTGCTTGGCATATTGTTCTTGTACCAGGGGTGCAGTTGCCAAATTGCCAGTATGCTAGGCTGGGGGTGGCACAGAAGCTGGTGTAATTAACACCTCAATGTACCTCACCCTGGAGTTCACCCAGAGAAACTGGGCTCCAAGATGGCCCACGTGGTAGGAGGGGTAGAGGGCTGTTGGCCTGACTGCCCTCACCAGACTGCCCTCATCAGGGAAGGGCAGTCGGCAGACTGGGAGGGAGCAGCTGTTCCCAAGGAAGGGGGTGAGGGATGCTGGGCTGCAGCCGGTGAGGCTACAAGTGAGTCACATGGTCACCTTAGCTGGCTCAGTCTCTGTCTAAATGGCCTCACTCAGAATGGGCGTCCTCGGAATTTAAGCAGTAATGGGTGTCTTTGGCACTTTTAACTCTTTCTTTCATGCTTCTTAACTCATTTTGCCTCACAACAGCCTTTTAAATTATTATTGAAAAGAAAATGTAGTGAGGAAATTTTTAAAAAATGACCTTTAATCACAAAGAATTTCATATTTGCATATGACTCTAGAGCTACAGTTCAGATGTGTGTTATTTTTTTGTAGTTGATAAACATGGTGCTTTCATCATTTTGCATATTTTTGTCATGCCTTTTTTTTTTTTTTTAGAGAAGCGAAATGTGTGCAGGGCTATGAATCTGTCTGTTCACTTGCAGAGGCTGGTCCAGGGCTGGGCCTCCTAACTCAGCCCTGGATGCTCTTACCGGGGCACTTACAGGCAAGGCCAGTGTTGGGTGTGTTAGAGGCAGAGAGATGGACAAGAAGACCTCTTGGGGACTGCCAGGTCACCAGCCATACCTGATTCTGGATTTACATGGGACCATTATGGCACTGCTTAGGGCCTGGTTGGCATCTTTACTAGACTGTGAGGCCCTTGAGTATGTTGGGGTGACAGCTCCTCACTTTCACATTCTAGAGTGCTGGGAGGAGAGATTCTAGTCCAGCCTTTCCATTGTACAAATGAGGAAACTGAGGCTCTGGGACACGAAGTGACTTCCCTCTTCTAAGAAGGGTATTCCCTTGTGAATTGCATGGGTTTCAAGGGTCAATGCGATACCACAGAGAAAAATCTATTGTTCACATTAAGGAAGCAGGTGCAACATTTAAGTTAAATCACAGCAAATGAACATATACTTTTGACTCATAGAAACAGCAATTTCATATGATTCAACCTGTTATTTGTGGAGGCAAGACATATGTGAAGAGACCTCCCAGAAGATAAACAAAAACATTGAAAAAACAATTCAGAAGGATTATTGAAAAGCTGCCATAAAGCATTTATCATTTAGAAAATTTCAACTTACTTTGAAGGAATAGCAGAGTTGTGTTCAGATTTGCATTCCAATGTATGAAAAGCAGTTATCACAATACCTGAGACAAAGTAGGTTCAGTGAATGTTTTTTGAATGCACAAATAGTCACTTTGTTCATTTCTGGCTAGCTGTTAACTCAGGGTTTAATTTGGCTGTCTGTAATGGAATCTGACCATGGTGGCTTAAACAGCTAGGGATTTTAGGTTTTTTACATGAAAAATAGACCAGGAAGAGGTTGTCTCGAGCTAATGTTCAAACAAGGCAGAAGAAACCAGACTCCTTCTTTCTACTCCATCATCTTTAGCATGTGGTCTTTGTCCTCATAAACCCAAGATGGCTGCTCTTACTCAAGAAATTAGGACCAAGTTTCTGACAGGAACTTTTTACAAATTTTAAAAGGCACTGTATGCTGGCAAAATCTTCCTCTTTTTATCAGAAAAAAAAACACAATAGATTTTCTAGATGCCTACCCATTAGACTTCTGCTTGCAATTCATTGGCTACAAGTGAGTCACATGGTCACCTTAGCTGCAAGGGAGTCTGAAGAGTAACATTGACCAAACTGGGTTCCGTTGGTCAAAAAAGGAGAAATGCATAGCTATATATATAAAACCCTAATATGCAAAAATACCGAACGGTGGCACAACCGAACAATCGGTTGCTATGACATGCGCTGACCAGCAGGGGGCAAGCGTGGAACATGGTGGGTGTTGGCAGTAGGTGGCAGAGTGCAGAACATGGCGGGTGTCGCCCGTGTAGGGATGGTGGAGTAGGTGAGCGGGGGCACCAGACTAAGGCAGGGCACTGGTCACTGTCATCGGGGCGAGTCTCTGGTGGTTACTGAAAATTCTTTGCTCCTGCACATCGCGGTCCCACTGGCCGCTCGCACCTGCAGCTAATGCTGGAGCTGCTGCTCGCACCTGCTGCTGGTGCCTGGCGCCAGCCCCGATCTCTCCTCGCGGCTTCTCCATCTCCCCTTGCTCCTGAGGGGCTATTGGGGCAGCAGCCGCCACTCGCACCCCCTGATGGTGCCGGCCCTGCTCATACTCACTGCTGGTGCCGGCCCCAATCGCTCCACGCTGTCAGTGGGTGTGGGTGGGGCCGGCACCATCAGTGCATGGGAGCGGCAGTGGTGGAAGTGGGGCTACCGGCAGACAGGGTACTGGGGGCTGCGGTGGGAAGGGCTGTGTGGGGGCATGGAGAATGGGCCGAGACCCACTCCTGTGCCCACTGCAGCCTCGCGGCCCCCAGTTCCTTTCAAGGTGCACGAATTCGTACACTGGGCCCCTAGTTAATAGATAATGTGCATGGTCTCTCTGAGCTGTTTTAAAGTGGAAAATGATTATTTAGATAAGCATTAGAAGTTCTAATTTGAAATCTCTGAGTATAGGTCCTCTGTACACTTATGTATTTATTTATACATCCTGAAAATATTTATAGGACACCCATTATGTGTCAGGTGATGGTTATGAGATAGGAATGCAAAGGGGAGCAAAGACATCTGTCCTCAAGAGGCTCAAGCACACAGATGCAGGCTAATAGGGTCACTGGGCAGTGAGGGATGACAGGTCCAGGCAAGCAGTGAGAACAGCATGTGCAAAAGCCCAGAGGAAGCAGAGAGTGTGAGGAAATGAAAAGAAGACCTGTGGGGCAGGAGTGGGCTTATCAAGGGGGAGGAAGGCTGTAAGTGACCTTGGGAGGAGAGCAGCTGGATTAGTAGGTCTAGGTTGGCAAAACCAGGCTTGGGCACACACTGAAGGCATTGTGGGGTATGGGGCACAGAATGGTAGACTAGACCAATGTGGAATATTTAAATCTTGCCTAAAAAGGAGCACCTTAAATGTGGTGCATGTGGACATTGAGTTACCACATACCTTCCTCTGCCCATTTAGAGCTGGAAGGGACTTGTGAGATCTGGACCAGAGGTCTCATTTTACAGGTGAGTAAACTGAGGCCCAGAGAGCCCAAATGACTTGCTTATGACTATTTTTCTAGCTAATGCCAACATTTTGACCAAACCTGCAGCCTACTGACTTCTGACCTTTCCTCGTAGACATTATATGTTTATAAGGACTTAATTTCCCATTGTCTGATTTGGTCCCACTAGCAGTCTATGATAGAGTCTAGTGGGACTGTTTACCTCCATGTCACACACAGGGAGACTGAGGTTGAGAAGGACAAAAGGCTAGAGTTGGGCATGAACCTCTTAAGACCCTGGCCCAGGCCCTTTCTGCCCCTTGCCTTCCTTCAGTGGAGCAGTGAGCATTCTAACTGAGCAAGGTTGGTATAATTCACATACCATAGCATCCACCCATCTGAAGTGTGAAACTCAATGCTTCTTAGTATAATCACAACCTTGCCTCCTCAATGTGCAGAACTCACTTTATAAAAATAAACGTTTAATTTTATATAGTTTTAGATTTAAGAGGAGTTGTAAAGGCAGCACAGAGAGTTCCTGTATGCCCCGCACCCAGGGTCCCTTATTGTTAACATCGTACATTAATACAGTTCCCTGTCCAGCAAAGAACCAACACTAGTGTATTACTATTAACCAAATAGCTTAGTTTCACCGGATTTCACAAGTTTTTGCCTACTGTCCTTTTTCTGTCCCAGAATCTCATAAAAAAATTACATTACTTTATTTGTCATGTCTCTTTAGGAACTGTGGTAGTTTCTGAGTTTCCTTAATGCTGATGACATGGTCAATTTTAAGGAATACTGGTCAGAGAGTCTGTGGAATGACCCCCAATTTGAACATGTCAGATGTTTGTCTCAAGATTAGACTGGGGTTATGGGTTTCGGGGAGGAAGACCTTCATGGTGAAGTGTTGTTCTCATCACATGGTATCAACAATACATGCTGTTAACATGACTTGTCACTGATGAGAATGACTTTGATACCTGGCTAAGGCAGTATTTGCCAGCTCTCCTCATGCACAAGTCAAGCTCAGCCAAGAAGCACAAAGGTTTCCTGTCTTGTACTTTCTGGAACCCAGAAAAGTGGGATCTTAGACTGTGTACCTGAAAAGTGGGATCTTAGACTGTGTTGTCACTCATCATGATTCTTTAACAATTTGATTAATCATTTTCCAATTACATTTGCAAAACCTTTCAAAATTCATGGCAGGATAAATCCACACATTTCATGTACAGTTGACCCTTGAGCAACGTGGGGGATAGGGGTGCCAACCCCCATGAAGTCAAAAATCTGTGTATAAATTTTGACTCCCCCCCTACTTAACTACTAATAGCCTACTGCTGACTGAAAGCTTTACTGAAAACACAAATAGTCAATTAACCCATATTTGTATATTATATACTTACATGCTGTATTCTTACAATAAAGTGAGCTAGAGAAAAGAAAATGTTGTTAAGAAATTCATAAGGAAGAGAAAACACATTTACTGCATATAATGAAAGAAATTCACATACAAGTGGATCCACCCAGTTCAGACCTGAGTTGTTCAAGGGTCAACTGTGTATTTAGTATTGCTTTTATTCCAAGGTCTCTCCTAGGTTCTGGATGAAGATAAAATGATTGATAAGCCATAACCCTTCTCGTAGGAGGCCACTGTACTTCAGTGTACTGGTGTGTACCAGGGCAGTGGGGAAGAGTACTGACTCATGAGCTCTGTATGGGGTTTGGGAGTCAAGAAAGGTTTCACAGAGTTGGTGGCAATAGGGTGGTTTGCCCATAACCTTTGTCTAGCTCACTTTGACCTTTAAGTCCTTTCAAATTACTTCCTGTCTGGCTTTGCGGAAAACCTTGGGCTAACTGCACACTAGGTAAATGTCTGGGACCCAAAGTGGGACCAGCCACACCAATACTTAAAAAAAAAAATACATATTTTTATTGATTTCAGAGAGAGGAAGGAAGAGGGAGAGAGAGATAGAAACATCAATGATGAGAGAGAATCATTGATTGGCTGCCTCCTACACTCCCCCCACTGGGGATTGAGGCCATAACCCAGGCATATGCCCTGACTGGGAATCCAACGGTGGCCTCCTGGTTCATAGGAGCCACACCAATACTTTTTGCATCAAGTTGGCCCCAAGAATGCCTCCCAGTAACAAGAGAAAATAAACAAGGCAGGGAGCTCCCAGCCAGCCCTGAGGGTAATTCAGGTTCTTCACGTAAGTGAGCATTACATACGGCCCAGGGCTATAAACCACCCTAACAGGCATAATGACTTCCGCACCTCCACCTGAAGGGGCTCATTGCAATAAGGTAACAGCTCTTGCAGATGCCTCTAGCTTTAACTATGGGAACACTTGCTTTATAGCACCACCTGAATGATCTACATCCTGCTCTCATCAATGGCAATTTTAGGAGTGATTTGGCTTATGTCTTTTGTGTATGTGTGTCTACACAGCGCCCTGAAAACCTTTGGCATTGGGAACATGTGAGGGGGGGTGAGTCACAGCTGCAGAGCTGGTAACGGGTAGAAATGGGCTAACCCCCATTCTGCATTCATTCACTCATTTACTCTTCCTCCCTCCCTCCCTCCCTCCCTCCCTCCCTCCCTCCCTCCCTCCCTCCCTCCCTCCTTTCCTTCCTTCCTTCCTTCCTTCCTTCCTTCCTTCCTTCCTTCCTTCCTTCCTTCCTTCCTTCCTTCCTTCCTTCCTTCCCAAATCCTTAATGAGCCCTACTTTTTACCAAACAGAATATTGTGTATTAGGGATACAAAGAAAAGGGAGACAGACCTTTATTTTAAGACCTCATAGGTGATGGACAATTATCTCAGTCACATCTTTTCCATAAAACCATGGGGACAAATATTGGAATGGCCCTGAATGGCAGCTGATGGCTGGCACCTCAATTTATTCTAGTAAGTGTGTTTCCTTAATGACACCAAGACAAGTGGAATGGTCAATGCACCCAGACCTCTGATGATTCTGCTCGGTTTAGGTCAACATTTTGATATATTTGGAAGAGTCCTTAGCCTGCCTTCATGAGGCCTAGGAACCCCTAACATTGCATGCAAAATTCTGAATGCATATTTATGAGCATTCTTTTCTGGGGTGAGAGCCCATAACTTTCCCCACTGAGGTTCAGAACCACGGGAGCAGAGAAATGTCTAGACTGTGTTTCACATGGCTAGACAGCATTTGAGCTTGAGCACATAAGGGGAGCTATTTAAGAGGCTCTTCTAACTTTCAAGCTTTTGATCCTACACATCAAGCTTTTGATCTATATCATTTGGCCAGGAGTTTGGGGCTATCCTATTTGATGACTTCTTAGAATCAGATATTTGATGCTGCAGGTAAGATGGCCAATTGAATTGGCCTGGAGTTTATGTGTTCTGATGAAAGTTGAGTTGCCCAATGAGCATGCATGCTTGAACTGAAGACCAGAGCTGGAACATGGCCAAGTGTTTATGAAACGAATAAATTGAAAGGGCAATACCCAATTAAAAGTGAGGGCAGCCAGAACAACGGAGCAGCCATCCACCCATTGACCATGGAGTGCGGGGGACTCAGTCAACACCTGACACGTGGCAGGTGGAAGCTCTGAAGGGATACGTTCTTCTGATCGATGTTGCCTTTAATCAGATTGATTAATGAGAGTCAGCAAATAAACTCTAATCAAAAGATGCACTAAGCCCTGAAGACCTCTCTTTTTTTTATTTTTGGATTAATTGTTTTCTGAGTAGAGATGAAAAAGGAGCCATTATCCAAACGAGGCTGGTAAGGTGATTAGATATTATTTATAGAAAGGGAAAGGGGCAGATGAAATCATCCACTGAGCGCTGGGTGTGCTCAGCAAGACATTCTTTTGTTATCAGTGTCACTGTTTTTATAGTTGCAAAGTCACCTCCACTGCGGTGAGGCGGGATTCCCTGTTTCAGTAATCGGCGATTACAGGAACTTGAAAAGTCGGTCATTTCCAATACAGCAACACTCAGGGGGCCTGTATTTCATGCAAGCCATAGATTTTTCAATCAGTCAATCAGTAGATACGTATTGATCGCCTACTACGTGCAAAGACGGTTCACGAGGAGTAGCAGATGGAGAGTCCGGCCCAGCCTCCATGAAGCTTTCTTACAGACAGTGTGATGGGCTGTGCTTCCCTAACTCCATGTGCCCCAGCCTGCCTGGAGACCTCAGTAAAGGGCAGATTCTGATGCAGGAGGTCGGAGGTGCAGCCTGAGATTCCGCGTTGCTGATAAGCTGGAACATGGACCACACTTTGAGTAGCTGGCGGAAGACCGCAGACTGGCCTGAACGAGGAGCTGGGAGGCGTGGTTCTCAATAAAGCCCAGACACTAACCTGCTGTGTGTCCTTGTCCAAATCACTTCTCTCTGAGCCTCAGTTTTCTTTTAAGTAAAATCAGGGGTCTCTTTGGGCAGGTTGTACACTGCCCACCTCCTCCGAGGGCTCTCCTGACATGGACTCCAGGTGAATGGTGCTCTCTGGAGTTGTGCAGTACACAACCTGTCCAAATGTATGCAGGATTCCTGAGTGGGTTGGGTTAAACAATGGTCTCAACTTGGCACATTATGATCATCTGGTGAGTTTTTAAAAACACCCATAGCTGAGCACCCCTCTCAGTGATCTGATATAAAGGTTCCAGGAAGGGGCCTGGAGTGCATTGTTCTATAAAGCTCCCCAGGAGAGTATGAGATGATCCTTCAAGTCCCTCCCAGTTCAGCGTCCTGTAATTCTCTCTGTGACTCTCAGTCTACGCCCACAGATACTTGGATTGTTTAGCTTCAGAAGACCAGAGAAGAGAAAGATAATGCAGTACGAGGAGCTGAGGGGTTTTCCCGGAAGAAGTTAGTAGGATTAAACAGAGTGACCAGAGGGGAAATCATTCCAGGTAGAGCCACGGGAACCAAGGTGCAGAGAGGAAACCAAGTCACGGAGGCTTCTGTCCACGTAACACGTTTCTGTCTGGGCTGGTGGTGGGCATAGACCTATGAACTCCTGACTCTTGGGAGAGACAAACAAACAACAACCACATCCACGAATGCATCCTCGTGATAACAGTGAAGGAAGGAAAAACAACATGACTTACAACAGGGGCCCCGATTTAGAAGCACCTCTTTCTGTCCTGGTGCTTCATAGCTGAGGCCGTGCGGAGTCTTCACCATCCAGCTCAGTTGTGCCTGAAACATGGGGTGAGGGTGGGGGAAGGGAGTGGGCAAGGGCTGTTGGAGAGGTCCTGGGCTGGTGCCCAGCTGGGCCTGCTCTCTGTTCCTCCCGAGGAGTGGGCGCCTCCAGGACTCCTCCATCACACCTGGTGAGAACTGGCTGCCCAAGTTTCACCCTCACTGGTCTTGGATTGGATGGTCCTGTGGGTGTGGGACGTGGATCTTCAGCATCTGAGCTCAGGCACGTAGGGGAAGCTGTATGTTTAAGAGGCTCCTCTAAGTACCAAATGCATTCCTACTTTACCTCTCCTTGTCAGCCTAGCTTTTCACTCAAAGGGGTCTGTTTCTAGCCTCATCGCCCGCCTGTCCTTTAGGCCTCAGCCTGGAGGAGGTGGCCACAAACCCTAGGGGAGCGAGCTGGGTCTGTGTGTCCTCTCTCCGGCCCTGGCTCAGGCTCCCTCCCTGCCCCCCGCCCTAACCCCAGCTCTCCATGGGCATTTTAACTAAAATGGTTCCCCGCCGGCTTCCCAGCCAAGGTGGCCTCCCAAATCCATCCACAGTGTGATTGATGGCGCTGTGAGGTGGGAGACAAAGAGGCCTTCTCCGGTTTTTGTATTAATGCTGGGTTATCTCCCACAGTATTGATTTTTTTGTTTGGCTTTTGAAATTTCTCTTCTCTGTTTCTGAGCCGTTTCTATAAAAATGAAAGCGGAGGTGAGGGATGATGGCGCCCGGCTGACAAGCTTTGCCGACTTGCAGTATTAGCTGCTGTTTCCATTAGGTCTTTCCGAGCCTGTCACTGCCTCTCCTGGGCAGAAATATATTTAAAACGTGGTGCGAAAAGGTCCACGCGTGTCACTTGGGAGGGACTGCCACCAAGTGTAGGCACTGGATTTCATTGTCCACCCTTAGGTACTCGTGTTCCCTTCAGAGGGGCTGCATGGATTTGGATGGACCCCAGCCTCTGTCTCTCAGTTCTGCTCTTTATTTTATTTTTTTGTTAATACTCACTTGAGGATATTTTTCTCCATTGATTTTTAGAGAGAGTGGAAGGGAGAGGGGGAGAGGTAAGAGAGAGAAACATTGATATGCAAGAGACACAAGGGATGGAGCCTGCAACCGAGGTCCGTGACCTTAGCCGGAATCAAACCCTTGACCCTTCAGTCCACGGGCTGATGCTCTAACCACTGAGACAAACTGGCTAGGGCTCAGTTCGGCTCTTTTCCTCTTTAAAGAGCTCGTCTCCTGCACGACAGTGAAGGGGTGAGGCTGGTCTTGGGCACAGTGCCTCCCTTTCTCTGTTCTGCTTTCCCCTCACACATGTTCTATTCCGATCTCCTTCTCCTCATCCCCTCCTGCTCTAAGAGCCACCAACAACATCGGGAGGAAATGACTTAGCACAGGCGGCATCTCTCCGCCCAGGAACTCACCAGGGCAGCCCCGAAGGGTGCCTGCCGGGGAAGGCAGTGCATTTAGAATAGAGGGTGTTGGAGAGCTGTGGCCATTGGCAGCTGACGGGGACAGGGCAGAGCAGCGTGGTCTCTTCTGGACTTGCAGCAGAGTTGCTCTAGGTACTCAGAGACCAGCTTTTATCAGGTACATTATTAGCCGTGTTTTATAGATGGGAAGGCCAAGGCACAGAGAGGTTCAGTAACTCGCCAGTTGTCACCCAGCCTGAAAGGGACTGCCCAGCTCCAATTCTTAACATGTGAGTGTGGAGCTGCATTGCAAACTGTGGGACATGATCCATATAGAAGGCATCGCTGCTGTTACTACTTGTCTCCCAGAGAGAGAGATGGTGGTGGTGGACACCTCTCTCTCTCTATGAGCTGATACTCACTTTATCTCCCGGGTCCCATTCATGCAGCCTGGATGCAGTATGTGTGTGTGTGTGCATGTGCATGTGTGTGTGTGTGCGCATGTGTGTGTGTGTGCGTGTGTGTGTGTGTGTATGCGTGTGTGCATGCATGCCCGCGTGAGGCTGCCCTGACCCTGCCACCTCCAGCCATAGCTGCAGCTGCCATTTCCGATGAAGGAAAATCCGCACTTTGCCCCCTCCACGCAGTCCATCATTTTTCCAGCTGGGCGCCTGTCACCAGCGCTCGGGGAACGCGTGTCAGCTGGGCCTGAAGGATGGCTTGGCCAGCTTGGGGCTCTGGCAGGGGTGGGGTGGGGACTGTGCCCTGGAGTGATGCGGGGATGGCCCCAAAAGCCATGCTCTTGTGTGTACTCCCACCCTGCGGCCTGTGCCCTGCCTGTCAGGTCGGTATGAGGGAGGCGGGGCCATTCCATGAGGTGGGGAATCAGATCGCGTTTTCTCTGACCTGGGGTCAGCCTCCATTAGTCACTTTCTCTGACACCTTTTCTGTTGCAGCCTCTGTCTTTCCCTGGAGGAGGAGGGAGGAGGTGAGGGAGGGGAAGAAAGGCAGCCTCCAGAACCTTCCAGGTGAAAGGAGGCGAGGCCCAGATTTCAGACGAGGGAGCAGGGCCAGCCTTAGGCAGTTTATCGGAGAGGTGACACCTGGGGCCAGAGACCCGGATGTCCCAGCAGCTGGGCAACGTCACCTCTGTGTGCCTCAGTTTCCTCACCTGTGAAAGGACAATGTTAAAAGTCCCTGCTCTGTGGCTGTGGTGAGGGTTGAATGACTTAGAAGAGAGGGGCTTGGCCTTAGTTAGGATTCAGTAAGGGGTTGATGTGATCGTCACCGTTATTACTCTGGCTGAGGGCCTGCCCTTTACCTGCCAGGGGACCTGGGACAAGGGCGTCTCGTCTCTCTCGGTCTCAGCCTAATACTCAGGCCGAACAAGCCGCCTCGCCTCTCCGGCCATTACTGAAGAGGAGGGACAGCGATTCCCTCCCGCGAGCCCAGCTACAGAGACAGCCCTGTGTGAGGGGCAGCAGGAGGCGAGGGGCACTGGTCACTCAACGGCCTGGAAGGCCCTGCGACTCCTGTGTGAGCAGGCAGTTTGCTTTGGGACCCCCATCCTTTTTCGGGACGGCCCACATCAGCCCCATCTGTAACTCATCGTCCCAGGACTTTGCTTACAGCCAGTTGGGAATTGGGGTAATAGCTCCAGGGGTAAATCAGCCCCATCTGTAACCTATCGTCCCAGGACTTTGCTTACAGCCAGTTGGGAATCGGGGTAACAGCTCCAGGGTTAGCCTTGCTTCCGACACGGCCTTTTCAAGGGCCTGCTGGAAGATGGAAGTCTTCGCGGCCTAGTGGATGGCCTGGGAGCGGTGGCATTGCAGGTATGGTGCAGGCAGGGCGTGGGGGCAGCAGGGCTATTCGCCTGGAAGAGCCTGCTCGGTGCTCCCACAGTCACGCCTTATAGGCCGCCACGCTTGAGGAGAGTCCCTGCTTGGCTGCTTGGATATGTGATTCTAATATGCCAGGTAGTTCCATTTGCCCTGAACCCTGTACTGGGTTAAGCTGGGCACCAACCGCCAGTGCATGTGTGTGTGGGTGCAGGTAACCTACCCCACAGCTTGAGGGGCCCTGGGCAAACATCGCCTTCATACCTGCTATTTTATAGAGGTGGGGAAACTGAGGACTGGGATGGGGAGACTGCCCCAAAGCCATACAGCCAGTTAAAGGCAGGGCTGGACAGAAACAAGTCTCCTTACTCCTGCGAATCTCATACTCTTTCCAGGATGTCAACTTCTTCCTTTCATAAATGAGAAAACGGCAGCCCGGAAAGGTGCCGTGACTCACCTAAGGCCACACAGCCAGGGCATCATCCACCCTCCCCCATCCGTGATGTCCCAAAGATGCCAGTTTCTCCAAAGGGATGACATTGCGTGTTGACCGACAGTGAGGAATCCTGGGTAAAGAGCCCCCATTAGCCAGAGAACCAGACCGTGTGTTTCATCTGTCTTGAAGGCTGTGTTCATTTATTTCCTTCTGGAGCCAAGCAGCCCGGCCCGTAGAGCCCCACAGTGCAGACTGTGCTGGGGCCTCTGCCTCTCCCAGCCTGCCCGGCCCGCAGTGCACACCCCGCCCCAGCCTCTGACTCACCTTCAGCTGTTTTCATCCACAACAATGCAGTGTTACTTTGTGTTCAACTTCCCATCAATGCCATCTTCCAGTACATATAATTCTGTTCTTTCTGTTTTCCTCTGCATCATAGTTTTGAGATTTGGCCATGTTGTTACATGTGGCTCTAGTGAATTAGTCTCCACTGCTGTATAGGATTCCACTGTGTGATTACACTAGACCCTGTACTAAGGTAGTACTATACTATAGTAGTGTACACTATAATGCTATATGCTATGCTGTATGTTACTGTACTGTGTTTTTCCAATCTACTGATCATGGCCATTGAAGTTGTTTCCAATGTTTGATCATAACACATACTACTACAAGGAATATACTTGTCTATGCCTCCTTGTATATAGTGACAGGGACTTGCTGAGTCGTAGGGTATGAACAGGCTCAACTTTACCAGTTACTGCTAAGTTGTCCTCCAAAGCTGCTGTACCAACGTACATTTCTATCTGCGGCATGTGTGTGTCCCCATCTTTGACAAAACTGGGTTTTATCAGGATTCTCAATCTTTTCCAATCAGATGGGTACAAATTAGTATCTCACTCTCATTTTTAACTGGCATTTCTCTGATTTTTAGTGAGACTGAGCAGCTCACAAGTTTATCAGTCATCCTCCTCTTTCGTGACTTAGGTTTCATCTACTTCGACCATCTTGTCTTTGGTTTTTCCAGTAGATTTGTGGAAGCTCTTTAGATATTCTGACTACTCATATTTTCCATCATGACGGTTGTAGACACATTCTTCCCGGTTGTGGCATCATTTTTCACTTTGATTAGGGCGTGTGTTGTTTTAAGGTAGGCCCATTTGTCAGCGAGTTCCTTTACAGCTTTTGCTCTTCACATTTTGTTAAGGAAATTTGTCTAAACGGATGACATACAGCTATATTTCTACAGTTTTTTAAAAATTTTGGAGTTTCACTATTTTATGTTTAGGTCATTCATCCACATGAAAGTTAGTTTTCTGTATGTTATGAGGCAGACATTTTATTTTCTTCCATGTGAGTAGCATTCGTCCCAGTATCATTTCAACTCTTTGATGTTACTGATGACAAAACTGAGGTAGGCCCATGCCGCAACTTGCATGGCTAGGGTTCAGGACCTGAAGGAGGGGCCAACACACAAATGAAAATACTATGCAAGAAATATGAATTTAGAAGGCATGGGGGGCCAGGTGGAGCCCTCTCTCTTGGAGAGGCACACTGAAACCTGGCCTCATCCGCTTTTTATTCAGTTTTAGATACACATCTTGCTCTCAGTAAAGCACGGCAGACAGGTAGCAGACAGACCATCTCTAAGGTCAATAAAGATCAGTAAAGATCAGTAAGGTTCAGTAAACATTTACTTTGAGGCTATTAGATCAGGAAATTGCTTCGAGCTACCGCTATCTCAACACGAACAATGGTGCTTAGCGTTAGCCCTGCCAACACCCAAGGTCCATCGGCCTTCCGCATTCCTTGGTGCATTCCCATGATAGTATTGGCAGTGGGTGGCTTCCCACAGGTCCAGGAGGTGGAGTGACTTGTCCAGGGTCACCTAATGACTCAGTGGTGGGATTGTGACAGGGAATATGTTGTCTTAACTCCCAATCTGGCGTGCCAGCACAACCATCCTACTGTGCTACACTTATTTGCCTTGGACTATTTCCTACCATCCTCATATAGAAATGTACAAATCTGATGATAAGTTTCTTGAAAGCTGGGATTCTGTTCTTTCCTCCTATCACCTTTATGTACTTAACACAAAGCTGCGTATCTGATAGGCACTTAGGAAGACCACACTGAATAAATGTCATGGAATTTAACAGAATTTCAGAATAATCAGTCCTTTTAAATCCAGCTCTTTGTTTCATCTCGTATAAGTTTCTATATTTGACATATCCATTCATTCATTAAATATTTCCCAAGCACCTACTATGTGCTAGGCACTCTGATGCTGGAGATTAAAAGAGGAGTAATGTGTATTCTCTGTCCTTAAGGAATATGGTGGGAGAGACTGAAAAGCCAAGCACCACTTTTAAGACTGTGCTATTTAAACACTATACGATGGGAGACTGGAGGGGGATAGAATCTGGCCAGAAATCAGGATGGCTTCCTGAAGAGGAGACATTTCAGTGAGTCTTTAAGGATGAGGAGGAGTGATCTGTTTGGCAAGGGTAGAGAAGGGTGCAATACTCCAAAGTGACATCCTGGGCAAAGGCCGAGATGTAAGTTATCTGTCCACAATTCACTATGACTCGAGCATAAATAATTAGGCTGCTAAATCACCTTTGTTAATTTTTAAGTGTTCAAAGCCCCTGCTTCCTAGGGGATTCTAGCCTAACTCAGGCTTGACCACAGCCTAACACGGCAACCCCCAATACTGCCTGCCATGTCATGATGGCTTATAGGGACTTCACTTTGTAATTTTCTATCTTCTAAAATGGGCTTCAATTTTTTGTTGAGGAGTGTGGTTTTCACCTTGTTTCATGACTGTAAATTGACATGCCTCTTCTTGTCATCATTTCTGCTGCCAGTGCTATTATTATGGGCCTTTCTCATGCAGCCAGAATAACATATGAGACATGAGCCCGGAGTGACAGTACGCCTGACAAAAACAAAAATAGCCCAGCTCATATTATTTGCAAAAGAATTATCCCCTGGAGGTGATTTTTAATTTGGGGGTTTGCTGCAAAATGGAAACCTGACCAAGGCTGCTTTGCAACCCAAATGCTTGCTTTACCAATCAATTATCAAAATGAGACTTGCTGGGTACTGTGGCAAGTCGTTCTGGGCCCCCTCCTTTAATGGGTCAAGTCCAAGTTGCCTCTATTATTGGGAAAAGCTGGGGGCAACTGAGCAGTTTAATTTGCTGATGGGGGGGAGGGAAGACAGGGGAAAAGGTTCTCCGTCCAGATAAAGAAAAGCACAAAAGGTGGGTGGAGCGGGCCTAAATTAGAGCTGCCCACGTCAGCGGGGCCGCAAGAAGGCAGAGTGTGGTGTGCCAGTGGTTTGTTTGTAAGGGATTAATAATTCAGCCCCAGAAATAAGGTCAGGGCTTATGCACAGCAGAAGCAAACTTGCATAAAGGTTAATTGGGATCTACCAGGTACCGGTAAAATGGCATTTGTGCTATTTTGGTATTTTTTGAGACTTGAGGGAAAAAGAAAAAAAAAGATAGAGACAGAAGCAGAATTGGATGTGGAAATCTGGGGAGGCCTTTTCCCAGCATCAGAATTTCATGAAATTGTTCTCTTGGCCCCAGCAGGGGGGTGGGGGCGTTCAGAGCCTTGATGGGCTTGAAAAATGAATTTCTGTGTCGCCTCCGTTGTAAGCCTTGCACGTGCTATTTAAACTTGACATGTCATAAATCCACTAGCAGCAAACAAGATGGCACTGGCTTGCTGTCCACTTTTATTTGTGTGGATGCAGGAAATGATGCTGGCATGTGAAAGTGACAGGCACCGCCCGCTGCTCAGTCTAAGGGACTTGAGGGCTGAGCCTGTGACCCTGAGAAGCAGGGACTCAGGGTTGGGAACCACTGTGTGAATTGTGGCACCCAGTCTCCTCTGTCCAAATAGCATCCAAAGAACTTGAGCTGAGGATCAGGGCATCTCCCTAGCTCCCAGAACAGCCTTGGCTGCAGGGGGATTAGGGTGTGTATTTCTGAGCTGTAATAAAACTTCCCAGTTTCCATTTGCAGTCGTCCCCCTTATCCCAGGGATATGCTCCAAGACCTCCTGCAGATCCTGAAACTGTGGATAATACCAAACCCTGTATATATGATTTGTTCCTATACATGCATAACTATGATTAAGTTATAAATTAGGTACAGTAAGAGATTAACAACAGTAACTAGTAAGATAGAACAATTATACAGTACTCTGCAATAAAAATTATGTGACTGTGTTCTCTCTCTCTCTCTCGTAAATTACTTGATAGTTGAGATTGCTAAGTGACTAATGGGCTGGCGGTCTATATAGCATGGATATGCTGGACAAAAGGATGATTTATATCCTGGGTGAGACAAAGCTAGATTTCACCACACCACTCAGAACAGTGTGAAATTTAAAACTTATAAATTGTTTATTTCTGAAATTTTCCACTTAATATTTTCTGATTGTGGTTGGCTGTGGGCAATTGAATCTGCAGATGAGGGGACTACTGTATGTATAATACACTGTCACTTACTAGGCTGGAGCTACTTGGGGATAGGACCATGTATTGTTCACGTCTCAGGACATTTTCCTACTTCAGTCCTTGTCTGTAGCATGAGGCCTTGGTACATCCAGGTCATGCTTATTAAACAGAGAGACAAATACCATATGACTTTACTGATATGTGGAACCTACAAAACAACTTAAATGAACAAACAAGACAGAAACAAACTCATAGATACAGAGAACATTATGATGGCTGCCAGATGCGGGGAGGGATGAGGGATGGGTGAAAAAGGTGAAGGGATTAAGATGTAAAAATTACCAGTTATAAAAACAGTTACAGGAATGTTAAGGACAGCATAGGAAATATATAGTAAACCAGAGGCCCGGTGCACAAAATTTGTGCACTAGGGTGTGTGTCCCTCAGCCCGGCCTGTGCCCTCTTGCAGTCTGTGACCCCTCAGGTGATGTCTGCCTGCCAGTTTAGGCCTGATTGGGCCTAAGCTGGCAGTCCGACATCCCTCTCGCAATCCTGGATCCCTCGCTCCTTACAGCTCGGCTTGCTGCTCCTTAGCGCTGCTGTGGAGGTGGGACAGGCTCCCACCACCACTGCTGCACTTGCCAGCCTCGAGCCCAGCTTCTGGCTGAGTGGCACTCCCCCTGTGGGAGTGCACTGACCAACAGAGGGCAGATCCTTCATTGAGTGTCTGCCCGTGGTGGTCAGTGTGCATCATAGTGACCAGTCGTTCTGGTTGTTCTGCCATAAAGGTCACTTAGGCTTTTATTATATAGACTAGAGGCCCGGTGAATGAAATTTGTGCACTCGGGAGGGGGGTCCCTCAGCCCAGCCTGCACCCTCTTGCAGTCTGGGAGCCCTCAAGGGATGTCCTACTGCCAGCTTAGGCCCGCTCCCTGCTGTGGGGAGTGGGCCTAAGCCGGCAGTCAGACATCCTTAGTACTGCTGTGGAGAGGCTCCCACCACTGCCATTGCGCTCACCAGCCATGAGCCCAGCTTCTGGCAGAGCAATGCAAAATCACTCCCCACTGCATTGAGCATCTGCCCCCTGGTGGTCAGTGTATGTCATAGTGACCAGTCATTCTGCCATTTGGTCAGTTTGAATATTAGCCTTTAATTATATGGGACTAGAGGCCCGATGCACAAAATTCATGCAAGAGTAGGCCTTCGCACACCTGGCAGATGTCTCGGCCCTCGCAGCTGCGGCTTTGTCCAGAAGGTCGTCTGGATGGTCATTCCACTGTTCAGCCATTCAGTTGATTTGCATATTATGCTTTTATTATTATAGATAATATTATAATAACTATGCATAGTGTCAGATCAGTGGTAGACTTTTTGAGGTGATCACTTTGTAAGTTATATAGATGACTAACCATTATGTTGTTCACCTGAAACTAATATAATATTGAATGCCAACTGTAATTTAAAAAATGATAATAAAAGAAATGGGTTGAGGAGATAGGCTTACCCCTTCACCAGTACATTCCATGGGATAAATGTCTAGTCTGTACCAGATCAAGCAGCCATTTAAGTGCAGTGATGCATGATGACTTTAGAAATTCTAAAAGACTTTGTGTCCAAACATCTCATTCATGGCCTCCTTGACTTCTTGAACTTCCACCATTAGTTCCACATCCAGGGCATATCAAGAGTTTCCATTTCATTGGCAACTCTTACTTTTTCAGTAGCTCACAAAAACATCTTGTTTTGGACTCTAAGGACTGTCCATTGGTTTTGTATTAGGCCGAATGTTTTATTGTTAATATTGGCAACTTTCTTCTGAGGAAGAATCCAGCTCTGAAGACGTTCCTAAGATCTTCTTTTTCCCTTCCCCCTCCTCTCCTGTGTAATCAGGGTGCACCAAAGTCACTTCTCAGGTAAGTGCCACACTCAAAGGTCAACTCTGCTCGTCTTGAGAGTGTCAGTTATACACTCTTGCTCTTGAAAGCATGCTTGCTTCAGGACTAAATTTTAGTGTATTTAGGGTAATTCCTTATTCAAGCCAGTTCTCCTTGAAACATAAAGATTAAAAGCAGTAAGAGACTCTGTGTGCATTTTCCTACTTCAGTCTGGACTTCATTACATAACCTGAAGGCCTCAAGAGTCCCTGAGAAGATGCTCCAGTCTTCTGGGGTTCTGTGGCTTCAGACTCCTGTTGGTCTGAATGTTAACCTAATTACTTATTTTTCTGCTAAAATGTCATTCCAAAAGCTTTCTCTTCCTTCTGGTCAAGGTGCTGGAGAAAGTGGGACTTTGATAGTGACTGAGTCTGGGGGACGTGGGAGGTATACCTGCATTAAGGGGGGTCACATAGAGAAAATCCCGAGTTTGAGTGTCCTGGTCCCTGCTCCATACTCCCCACAGCATCCCAGAGGCCTCCCTTGTATTCTTCCCCTCTGTCAGCACAGACATGTCAGAAGCTGGCAGAGTTCTGAGCACTTGGACTGGCATTTGAATTTGAGTGAAAAGGATGAAAAAAATGGTGTATGGGCCTCGACCAGAGCTTCCTGAAAGTGAAGGTATTCCTCTTCTCTTGCTATCATGGTATGACTGAAGGAGCTAGGTAGAACTAGTCTGAATTCCAGCTCTGACACTTAATAATCATGTAATCATTGGGCAAATTACATAGTTTCCTCATCTGTGAAATGGAAATAGCAGCGTCTAATTTATGGAGTTGGTGAGATTATGTATAAAGCATTATGGATGTTGGTGAAGAGTATAGCTAGGCCAGTGGTCGGCAAACTGCAGCTCGCGAGCCACATGCGGCTTGCGAGCCGCGGTTTGCCGCTCTGTTGACTAATGAGTTTGCCAACCACTGAGCTAGGCCATCAGAGTATAAATTCTTGTTCTGTTACTCACTAGTTTTGAGAATTTGGAAAAATCACTTACCTTCTGTAGTTTCCTCTTCTGAAAAATGGGATCAAAATAGTGCCTATCTCATCTGGTTGTCAAGAGGAAAGATGATGGTTAAGGAAGGGTGTGGACTCTGAAACCAGACAACCTGTATCTGAATCTCAGCTCGGTCATTTCCTAGCTGTGTGTCCTTGGGCAATTCACTCAACCTCTCTGTGCCTATGTTCCAACATCTTTCAAATGAGAATTATGATAGTACCCATCTGTTGGGCTGTTGTGAGGATTAAGTGAATTAATGTAGATAAAATACTTAGAGAATAGCCTGGCATCTTAAAAGTGCTATGAAGTGTTAGAAATTATTATTGACAAAATTAAATGGGATAATAGATGAAAATTTCCTAGAACAGTGTCTGGTACATGCTAAACATTCAATAACTATTTGCTAGGGTACCTGGAACAAAGGTTGGGCCTTTAATATATATCAGGTTTTTCCTCCCCTGTTCTAGGTATTCTCACTTAGCCAACACACACTCAGCTCCAGGCCAGGTAGGCAGGCAGAGGAACCCTGAAGCTCAAGCCTCTGGGAGTATGGGGATGAGTTATACTGTGGGCTCACAGAGGCCATACACCCCAACAGTGCTCTTTTGGTTAAAATACCATGAAGAAGCTAAGTAGAAGTCCCACCCCAAGCATTCTTATTTTTGGACACTATGCTGTGGGTAAGCAAAGGAAACAGGGCTAAATTAAAGCAGCATTTATAAATACTTTAATAATGATAAATAAATGATTCCTCAAAGTTGCTTGGCAAATTGTTCCAAGATGCACAGAGACCTGTCGGAATGATTGTAAACTAGTTAATAGATGACGTTGCAACTTGTGGGAAGCACTTCAGAGCAGCGGCTCCAGCAATTATCCATGCCTCCGCACACCCAGCATAATTTAAGAAAAAAGGGAAATTTACTTCTCAGCTCTTAATAAAGTATTCATGCTACCTTAACGTGAAATGTTACCAAAATTATTTAGTGGCTTATTGATTCAGTTAGGCTTTGTTACTCTTAGTGTTCTTTCATATTTAAACTGGTGGCAAAGTTAACTAGGGCAGCATGGCCTATGATTTCAACAGTTCCTTTGTATGGAAAATTCTCAGGCTCTCAGAAAGCTTGCCGGGGGCTGTGGGAGGAGTGGAGGGATTGGAGGAGGGCCTGGGGCTGCCCGGAAAGGTACAACATAAGGGGCCAGATGTGGACATGGATGTCCTAGAAGACTGCCATGGATCTATGGATGGCCAGAGTTGGAAGGAACTTCATACACCTGATCCAAACCCCAAATGAGGAACTAAAGGCTGGGGAGGCCAAAGGACTCATTGAAGCCCCACAGCTAGAAAATGGGGGAGTCTGAGAACTGCTTTGTCATGCTAAGGTCCTGTCTGTGGGCCAACGGGGATCTGTCCCATAGAGTGGAAACGAGGTATTACGTGCTTACTCTGTGCACGTCACTGAGCCAAACACTTGTGCCAACTGGGAATTAGGCTCAGGTACTGCGGTGGAAAAGCCAAATAAGGGCGACTGAAACGAAACAGTGGTTATAAACCAGAAGCCTGGGTGCAGATGGCTAACAACCTGTGGTCTCTGTGATTTCCTTGGCCTCATGCAACTGCAACATGGCTGCAGCTCCGGCCTTCACCTGTATTCTCAGCAGGAGGAAGGACAAGGGTAGAATAAAGGGGGACACCTCTATGAGGCAAGCAAGCATTTCCCAGAACTCCCCATGGGGCTTCCACTTACATCTCACTAGACAGAACTGTATTTCCCAGCAATCCTTGGCTATAGGGAGGCTGGGAAATGTAGTTTATTTAGCTGGGTTTGATGGACCCCCAACAAAATGGGGATTCTATTAGAAAGGAAGGAGAAACTAGATATTAGGTAGGCACTGACAGTCTTTGCCATGTCTGAATTATTTTACTTATTTCTCACAATAATCCTATGGGATAGATACTATTATAATTCCCATTTTATGGATGAGAAAACTGAGGCCTAGAGATTATGTAATGTGCCCAAGGAAGAGAGTTGGAGTTTAAAGCCTAGGGCTGTATGGCATCAAGACCTTGTTCTTAACCACTGTGCTATCCTACCTGGCTGGTAAGATATTCTTTCCTGCTCTGAATCTGACAACAGCTGCCTAGAGCCTCAACTTCTTTGTGGAGAGATGGGGGCAGAGGGTGGGTGGGAGACATTCCAAACCCGGGGAAGAGCTGGAGCAAAGGCAGCCCTGCCTGACACCTGGCACAGTGGTTTGCACATAGTGGGGCCTCATGGGACGTTTGCTGTAAGAGGAGGCAAGGGGAGGATCAGACGTGGAATTCCACGAGGAGATGAATATTACAGGTACCCAGAAGCCAGTGTCAGCCTTGAGCAGAAGTTGGTGCCTCTTGTCCCTGTCTGGGTCTATTTGCCCCTCCATGGACTCCCACCCTCCTTTGGTTGCCCACTGCCCTGTGTACCATCTCTACTACTTTATGAAATCCTGATTCAAGAAAACACCCTCTATCAGTTAGCTTGCATCTTAGCATGACTTTATAGAGAATTATGGAGGGATGGCTGAGGTCATGTGATTCACTTCCATCCCCTCACTTTGCAGAGAAGGAGACTGAGGCCAGAGAGATGTGTATCCCCCCACTTTATACAGAAGTCAATGGCAGATGGGGAGGGGAGGCCAGGCCTGCTGACTCCTGGTCTAATGTGTGTGTGCATATGTGTTCATGTGCACATATGTACACTGTGTGTATGCACACCATGTGTGTGCACGCATGTATTTGCATTTTGAGTCTTATTTCACACAGTGTAATGAAAGGCTTTGTCTTTGCTAAAGAACAGAGACTTCAGGGAATACATGGGGAAAAAATTGGTGGCATAGAAATAGTTCTGAAATCTTAGCATATGAATGGATCAAAATCAGAGCTTGGGGTTGAACTTGTCTCTTGACATTAGGGAAAAGGAGACAGACAGACAGGCGGGCAGGCAGAGCAACAGCCAAGAGAAGATGGAGAGTTGGAGTCTAAGGGAAGCCAGGGCAGCAGTTGGGGGGGCCTTTGACAGGAGGTGCAGGAAGTCCCCATGCAGAGCTGCCTGCTCTAGTGTCAGCATTAATCCTCCACCAGGGACAAGCGCCCAGGGCAGTTCAGCTTCGCCTTGGCTGCGATGGGTCAGGAGGGGCTCGGACCTGCAGTGCAGAGTCCATCCAACATGCCTGCCTGCCCAGGGGCCTGGCCTTGCTGCTGATGGGATGCAGGCTGCTTGGTGAAGGGTGGGCCAAGGTTTCTGCCCTAAGGATTTTCCTTTGAGGTTTTATAAATCAGCCAGCAAGACAGCCACTTTCTTGTTCAGTTGTCATATTCAAGGCCCAACCCAAGATCAATGGCTGGCCGACTTTGATTCCCTGTCATGAAGCCTGGGCCTGTCCCACCCTAATCTGGGACACTGGCAAAGCTTGGTTTTTGATGCTTTCCATTTTTGATCTCGAGTCTGCTCTCCAGACAACCTTTTTCCATGTTAGGGGGTTCACCAATGACTGTTTTATTCTAGGACACTCTAACAAAAGTGACCTGTTACCCCTCAAGAAGAATATCCTGCAATTTGGCTATGCTGCCGTAAGGAGGCAGTAGTTTTATTGACCAGGTGCTATGGATGGTAATGTTAGGGGTGAAAATTAACAGTAACGGAATGTGTTATGAGTTACTGAGCTATCGATCCCCTCAGCCCTCCAGGGTCCCCAGATTAGATTATCTCTGGCCTATAGGGAACCACCCCCCTTTACCTCAGTATCCTTCACAGTCTCATGCTCTATCCTCCTTGAAAAGAGTGGGGAGGCTCCGTGATCCTAAACAAGGTGGCTAAGAGGGTTCGGGAGCTGGAGTCGGGAGACCTGGGCTCCAGGCCTGGCTCTGCCTCCCACTAGCAGGAGTGTCTCAGACCCTCCTATTTCTTATCCATGTTATGAGAATTACCTGCAAAATTTCATGTAAATTACCAATGCTGGTGGTAACAATATATATTTAGTATTTCTGTTTAATATGCACCATTCTATTTTGAATTGGACTTCCCTTAGTCAACATACAACACGTATTTTGGGGAGGGCCTTCTCTGTGACAGACACGGTAGTCCCAGGAATACAGTGGTGAGCAAATTTCAGTCTTAGTGCCTTCCCTTGTGGAGCTTACAGTCTAGCTCAGTGGTTCCCAATGTGGGGCACATGCCCCACATGGAGGCAATTTGATTTTTAAGGGGGCAATTCGAGAATGAGTTATTAACAGTATTTTTTTTGCATTTCTTATGGTTCTAGGGGCCTCATGTACAGTATATAAATATATATTGTGACATATTTATGCATTTCAGTTCTCTATTATGTTTTGAAACTTTATTTGCTATTTTTTCATATCAGTTCATATTATTATTATTTTTTAACAATTTCTTGGCGATTTCTTCCTCAGTTCTTTTGTTCTTTTATTTTTCTCTTTCATGGATGCCATGTTCTTTGGAAGCTTATTTAGATCAATAAATGGCCTTTTAGGCTTCCTCCACGTGAATAGGAGTTCACTTTTTGAATAATAAGAATTATATGTCACGGGGAGGGAGCACTAGTATTTTAGAGATACTTAGTGGGGCATGGCCAAAAAAAGGTTGGGAACCACTGGTCCAGGTCTTTCTTAGCCTTATAGCAGGACATAGAAGTCCTGCGTTCACCCACTGCCCCCCTACTTGTGAGCTTGTCCCTGAAATGCAGTGATAATGCCACCTTGCTGGGTGAAGGGCTGGATTCTCCTGACCTCAAGTTCAGTGTTGGGAGCATACATTCCATGGCATTCTGCCCCTCACAGTCCTCCCCACCCCCACCACACACACAGGGCATTAAGAGAGGACACTTAGGAGCTGACTGAGGAAATGTTGACTGGGTGTGAGTGCATCCTAACGTCATGGGATGCTGTCTTTTAAAAAAATTATTGAACTTATTGGGGGTGACATTAGTTAATAAAATAGGTTTCAAATGTACACTTCTATAATACAACATCTGTATATTGCACTGTGTGTTCATCACACAAAGTTAAGTCTCCTTCCATCACCGTATGACACTGTCTTTTGATATCTGGTTGTGTTTTTGACACTTAGCCATCATCTCAACTCTCCCCTCCTGGTAGTCTGCTCTGTGTCACTGCCCAAAGTCATCCTTTCTGAACAGGGCCAAGGGGCATCCCCCTGATGAAAAAGGAGGCATTTGTCTCCATCATCCCTGACTCCAGCAAAGAAGCACTGTAAGCTTCTCTCTGGGGAGAACTCGGCTGCAGAATCTTTTGTTGAACGAAGCACCTTTCACATAAAGAAATGGCGGTGAGATAAAATGACACGTTGCTAATGATGTATTTTATGGACTGCCATCTGTCTCTGGAAAGGTCAGAGAAAAATGGCAGCTTGGTTGCAGGCGATTGGGTGGTGGCGGTGACTAGGGGACAAATGGCTCTCATCGGGACATGACAAGGAGCCTCGGTGACATCATATAAATGCCCTAATTGGGAAGTGGTCAATTGAGCGGGTCTGACTTCTGAATTTGATGTGTCAATAAACAAGCTCAAGGTGAGATGCTGGATCAATACTGCAGGACAAGAACCATCCGGCAAATTTACTGCAAAGTAATTGGGTGCAAAATGACTCAACTCAACCTTCATTCTGTGGAAAAGCAAACAAACGGTTGGCCCACCGGCAACTGTTCCTAGGTGTCAGTGGCTGCTCAGAGCGCTGGCTGCCTGCTAATGGCCTGGGGAGAGGGAGCCCTGAACAGGAGAGAATGCTGAGCACTCCTTATGGGGATGCTGGCTCCAGCATAACAGTCTCACAGGTGGGGAGCATAACCTAGATGCTTCTACCAGGACTATGTGTATTCTTAAATCTAATCTAATATGATAATTATAATTATTATATATCTATTTTTCAACTGATTAGGTTGCCAAATGTATGAGACATGGGGGAAATCTTCCTATCTCTACCTCTATCTCTACTTCTGTCCCTGTCTTTACCTCTACCTCTACCTCTATCTCTATCTCTATCTCTATCTCTATCTCTATCTCTATCTCTATCTCTATCTCTATCAAATCTATGGCTATCTCTCTCTATTTACTACTGGTGGGAGCTTGTTCTCTCCATCTCTGGGTGTAGAGAAAAGGAAATAAAAATTTTTAGTTGCACTAACTTCAGGTTGTCTCGGCCTGGAGGTGGGTGCTGGGAGTAAGGAGGGCGCGTCCTGTCCTGACCCAGTGGTGGGAAAGGTGTCTGCTCTCAGAAGCCCCTGCTGTACCATCTAGGTGTGGGAACTTTGGAGCACGTTGGGTCCAGGTATGCCGGAGCTGCCTTACTGAAGCTGATTGTTAAATATTCAGGACTTTTGTGCACTGGTTGTCTAGCCTTCTGTAGCTTGACATTGGCCTTGGTGGGAATATTTACACCATGAACATCAGCAAAGGCTCCTAGAGAGTCATGTGCTAGCACACCATTGCAGGGAAGACTAAGAAATCTAAGGCCCAGACAAGGGAGGGTGAGTTCAGGGATGCGCTGCACCCTCTGAGGGTGGACTGATTGCCAGGTAATTACACTTCTGTCTGGAAGGTAGGTATTGGGTGAGACAGAGAGGCAGCTAAGGACAGCAAGGAACCAATGGCCGAGGAAGAAATGCCATCCATGTTTTGAGCACCTTTTCTCAGAGTGGCCCAGATTAGGAAGGGCAGGTTAGGATAGTAAAAGGAGCTTCAGTCTCCATCTTGACTGTGACCTCACGAGAGACCCTGAGCCAACTCTGCCCAGCTAAGCAGGTCCCAGATTCCTGACACACAGACACTGTGGAATAGTAAATGCTTGTTGTCTTAGACAATGAAGTTGTGGGTTAATTTGTTACACAGCAGTAGCTAACTGATACATTTCCACATTCTCACTGGCCTAGGATGCTCATTATCATTCTAGCACAATTGTTTTGGACCCAAGAAATAATTCAATAAATGAGAGGTAGGATTAGCAGTGACAAGTGGCTGAGAGGGGAAGCCAGGAGACTCAGCTTTCCCGCAGAGTTCTGCCATCACGGTGCTGGGGGCCTTGGGTCAAGACTCCCTCTTTGGCCTGGGTCTCTTTATTTTTGCCTGAGGGATTGGACAAGGCAATCGTTCAGGTGACTTCTGGCTTTAACTTTCAGTGAAGGTTTGTGAAAGTGCTTTTGACCGACCCCAATTTGTTTGAGACAGGAACTACATTTCATGCCGGCACACCTGCCTGAGGCCTCCTGCCTCCCTCTTCCTCAGGTTGCCGTGAGGCCTGAGGGGTCGGTCTGACCAGCCTATTGGGCCCTAAGTGGGGCAGGAGAACCAGTCCGAAGATGGGGTGGGCCCTTACAGGTGAACTCTAACCTCAGAGCCTTGCCTACCCCTTCCAAGTCCCTGCTTGCCCGCTAAGGATATTCCACGTGCTCCCCGGCTAGTCCCGGCCCCAAGCCTCAGGTATCCTGGGACAATCAATCACACTAGTTATTTTCCTCTCTGACTTAGGAGGATTATCCAGACTGGCTGTTTCACTTGTCAGCATTATGCAGTGACACTTCCCTCCACCAGCCCCGCTTGGCCTGAGTACTGAGGACAGCCAGGCTTTCTCCCATGTCAGATGGCACCACAGCTGTCCTGTGCTGACATCCAAATGTTGATGTTAGTGGATCTTGGCCCACAGGGATGGGACTCATGGAGGGGTTGGAGGTTTCTGCATGGACAGCCACCAGGCCCGGGATTTCTGATTTGTTTCTCTGATCTTCATCTGCAACATCACATAGCTATACCGCATGGAAGGGAATTTAATAAAAGTAAGAATGTGCCTAACCTGGAGGAGGGGTCCACGGGGAAGAAAAGTCATGGTTCCTACTTTGATCTATGCATAAAACTGATACACAAGAGCCGATTTAAAAGCTGTGATCCAGAGTTAAATGAAACATATGAAGTCATTTGTCAATGAAGGGAAATTTGTGTGCTTTATTTGGGATTAAGTCAGGGTTAGGGTGTTAGCCATGCTCGAAGGCTTTCTGGAGGAGGCAAGGGGAGGCATTCATTCCAGTGGGAGGAAGCCCATTGCAAGGCAGGGCAAACCCCGTCGTGGGACGGTGAGATGGCGGGGCGGCCTCCCCCACAGCATCGTGTCTGCGTAGCCCAGCACCTGTCTGGGCTCCGCAGGGGCTGGGCGGCTGGCGGCTGATTTGCCATGGAAGCTTTCCCCAGGGCCATTACCTGGAACTACATTTCTTTAGGAACAGCCAGGCTCCCCGGGAATTTCATTTCTGCTCAAGTCTGTGTTTTCACACAAGGCTGACTTTCCATCCACCTTCAAGTGTCCTTCCCCTTTCCCATTTCACGCTCCTGTCCCTAAATAATGTTTGCATTTTCTATTAATAGGACCATCTTGATTGTGGCTGGTCCAAGCTGACCTACTTTCTCCAGTTTTTTTTATTCCAGAAACGGTGCTGCCTGAATCTCTCTGCACTGTCTACGATTCATCCATTTATTCCACATGTGGCTATGGAGCTCCTGCTGTTTAGAGACTGCAAGAAAAACTAGAACATACAGGCGCAGGCCCTGGTGCTTGGAGTCAAGCGTGTGCACACCACAATGATCCAGCCAGGTGATGCAGTGTCGTCGGAGTGCCCGGGTGGCGCTGCCCATGCGTGTGCCTGTCCTCTGCTTAGGCGAGGGCGGGAGCTCAGGGCTGGGCATACCCTGGGAGGGGGAGGAGCTCAGTGAGTTGTCATATTTTTCCAGGGTCCAACAGGATTGAATGCTCTTGCGTCCAATTTATAACTTCAGCACTCTTGGGCAAGGGTCCAAGGAAAAGATCATTAGCTGGCTTGCCACCCACTTATGCCCCCAGCCTCGTGGCCACAGACAGGTGCATCTCCACTCGCTCTCCCTGCCCACCCTGCCATTCTGATCTGGATTGTACATTTCCTCCCGACTGTCCTTCTACACAATACTCACGCTCACCTCTGTACCATTGCTTATGTGACCCTTCTATGCTGACTTTCTTCCCCCTTTTCTCCAGCACTGAGGTAGATTTAAAAACAACTCATTTCCTTGCCACCCACCCCTGCCTTCCCCACACTCACACACTTCCCTGCTTCGCGGAAGCAGGGCTTGGCTGTGACTTGCTTGGACTTCATGGCAGACGAAGCGTGTCCCTCACCTCTTTGATGAAGAGCTCAGCCATGTGACTAGCTCTGGCCAGTGGGATGTTGGCAGATAGGGCCTTAACATGCATTCCTGTGCTTTGGCAATGGCCATGAGAACATGTGCCGACTGACCTGCTGGTGCAAACCAACAGTGGCTGTGCTTTATTCCAACCTGCAGCTAAGAGGCCCAGCCACGCTCAGGCTGGATCAGTGTCCCTTAGTGACATGGATCGGAGTGAATGATTATAGTTTTGAGACACTGACTTTTGGGATGGTTTGTTATGCAGAATTAACATGGTAATAGGGCTGATACAACTACCAATGATGGTGGAGATGAATTTCTGGATGGAGAAGTATTGAGAGTTATTAATGGATGCTGGTTGTCAAGGAGATAACCATTCCTTCCTTTGGAGCCCAGGGCAGAGGCTGCCTCCAGGCTGAGGATGGTCAGATTTCTAGACTGCCGACTGGTGACTGGATGTGAGGGAGGACTGCCGAAGAAGCTAGCTGTTTCCAGGAAAAGGCAGATCTCTGGGGCAGACTTGCAATCCTAGAACATAAGGGCTGGAAGGACCATGAGGGAATTCTGTCTTTTATAGATGAAGAAACTGGAGCCCAGAGGTCAAAGGTGTTACCTCCGCTCACCCAACTAAAATAGTGGAAGAACCAGGACTGGAACACAGGTCTCGAGGTTTCCACAAATTGTGGGGAAACATTTCTAAAAATAGTGGAGGGATGAGTAGGCCCCACGGGACATAAGGGAGTGGTGAGGAGGAAGGGGTGAGGTCAACTGATGTCAGATACCCTCTCTCTGGTGAGCACCACCCATGGCTGTTTGTGCATCTTCGCTGCCTCCCTCTGCAGCTGGAGTTTGCCCCAGGCGCTCAAGGAGGACACCCCATTGCTGGACATTTTAATATCTCTTTCTTCTGCCTCTCTCCTTTGCTCTCCCTCCTGAGCACCATCCCCCTCCTTCTGCCTCCATCATATTGAATCACCAGGGTGTGAAATATAATAAAGCATTGTACCGTTCAATCTGTCGGCTATTCCTTAAAGGTGTACTCTAGGTAAATATCCCCTTGGCCTGTGAAAAATGAGCTTACCTGCAACAAATGACTTTGATGAACCTCAGGAGCTGGCCCTCTATCATTCTTTTCCAATTGGCTTCCCCAGCCAAGCATGGTTTCCCTGCACAAATTTGTCTTGCTGAAGGAAGAGTTTCTCTAATTCACTTCCCTCCCAACGCCCCAGCTTCCCTGCCTTGGCGCCCCTTTATCCAGCGCCATTCTCAGCGATGTCTTTCCCCTGGAAGCCAGGGAGCTCTTCACGCAGTCATCAAATGCTTCGCCAAGTTGATCAAAATCAGAATCCGAATCCGAATTATTCAGTCCTTCACAAGCAGGTGGCCGACTGGAAGCAGACTCAGTCTGGAGTTTCGAAACGGGTGTCAGTCCATGAGTCACCACTTCCTAGTTCTATCACCTTGAGAAGTGGATGTCTTTTGTCAGTTTCCTCACATATGAAATGGGGACAGATAAATACTCCTCAATCGGCCTCCTTCACTGGGTTGTTTGAGTATCAAATAATTTTTTACATGTGAAAATGTTTTGAAAAATATCAATCACTATACACATATAACCCTTAAGGCTTATGATTATTATTGTGGATCTAAACTCTTTAAGGGAAAAGTTTGTTCATGTATTCTACAAAATTTAGTGAGTGCCTACTATGCGCCAGGCATTGCGAGAGGCACGGCGGGGGTGGGGTTGGAGGGGGGGGGATTAGTTTAGGGAATAAAAGGATCAAAATTCCTGCTCTTGTGGAGTTTAATTGTATTTCTTTACCATCTAGTTGTGATAACAAAACCAACAGGCATAGGAACTAACTACAGGACAAAGGGGCGTACTACATATTGGTGAACTAAATACTGCATCTTTAAGTGTCCATTCCCTGAGTACCTACTGTGCTATGATGTGTAATTTTATTTCATCTCAACCAACTATACAAGCTGAGTATTTTTACAGAGGAGGAACCGGAGGCTTGGGAGGGAAATAGTTTTCCTGAGTCATGACGAAGAGCTGGGATGGAGGCCGAGGCTCTCGGACTCCCCTGGGCTCCTTTGCCCACGCCTCTCAGCCTGGGGTCTGCAGGTGGAACTTGCCCTGTGAGTTCAGGGTCCATAGTGCGCCTGTGGCTGTGGTGGTCAGAAGAAACTTAAAGAAGTTGCCTCCCGCTTGGCTTTGAAGGGAAGGAAGAATTTGCATCAGCACACATGGTGGGCGGAGGAAGGCATTCCTGAGAGTGGGGAGCTGGGACTGTGGGGGCCATGCCGGTAGCAGGGAGCCGATTAACCTGGCCGCAGGGAAGCTAAGATGGGAGAGGGAGGTTGGGCAGAGCTGGATCATGGAGGGGCTCAAAGTGAAGGCTGGGGAGCATTCCTGTCCAGACAGGGGAGGAGGGGGGCATCTTGTTAAAATAAGAAGTGGACCCTCTTCTTGCCCAACAGTTTTATTTCTCACCTTCCCTCACAGAAAGCGTAGTTAGCCTGTCACTAACTAGCTGAGTGAAGCTGGGTAACTAACGCTCGGTTTCCCATCTGCAAGGAAGGGGTTGGAAGAGAGGGATGCTGAGGCTCCTTCTAGCTCTGAGGTGCCTCGATTCTGCGACTCCACAGTGAACGCACAAGCATGTCCATATGCAGATCACAGCCGCATACCTGCGAGGGCCTTTCTCTCTCTCTGCTGTTGTAATTTTAGATAAGTGCCAAATGCCTCTTAATTCTCCAATATGAAAACATGGAGAAGATGAAGCCACAGCCTGTCTCATAATAACCTGGGCATCCAATTCCAGCTCTCTGATGAAGCCACCACTGTAACAAGAGAATTGGAAAGCTGGATATTTGCAAAAACAAACAAATAATCCCCCGCCCCCTTGAATGAGGCTGAAAGTTTTTGGTGACTTAGTCGTAAACTTAGCTGTTGTCAATTAAGCTGGGGCTTTATTTTGGGATGTCCGAGAATCCTGGAAACATGCCGTGGTTCCAGTCCTTGTTTGGGTCTCGGGTCTCCTTTGAGGATCAGAATCGGGCGATAAGGAGATTCTGTAAGAGGTTGAGCCTCCAGGGTCAAACCTTAAAGAGAACGCACACAGCTCAGATCAGTTACAGAAGAAATGAGAGCAACTTTGATGGGCCTCTTGTGAAAAATGCTGGTTGATGAGGGTGATGACGGTGACCCGGCACATACAGTGCTCACTGTGTGCCAGGCAGGGTCCTCAGCACCTTACCTGCATTATTCATGCCACCCTCCCGACAACCCTCTGAGGTGAGTGCCATTGGCCATGCCAATGAGAGCAGTTTGATGAGTGGGTGAGGCGGCACCCCGATGGCAAGTATTGAGATCTTAGAGAAACTGAGAAATCCCAGGCAGTGAGAAATCTCCCCCTGACAGGAAGGAGAGGTTCAGGATGTTAAGATGGTGGAGAAGGCATTTCCCCAGATAGGAGCCAGCTGAGCATGCTTTAGGACCATACAAATAATGGAAGCCGCTAACGTGCACTATGTGACACCCCTATGCGAAGTGTTTTATGGGAGCCGTCTAGTTGCATTCTGATAACCATATGAAGTAGGTGCTTTTATTATTCTAATGTTCAGACATGGAAGTGGAGGCACAGAGAGAAGTAACCTGCCCAGCTACTAAGTAACAGAGCAGGGACTCAAATCCATGCAGCCTGACGCTGCAGATGGGAATGAGCCTGCAAGGGAGGGGAGGACAGGGAGCCTGCGGAGCTTGGGATGATTGATCTAACAGTGGTCTGGGAGAGATGGGAAGGATGGGATCAATAGTCCAGGTGGAGGGGTGCACCTTGGCAAAGCAAAAGAATACGTCTTCCTTCGAGACACGAGGGAGGATGAAAGGATGGATGGTGATGACGCAGAGTCTCTGAGGCAGAGGGAAGAAAGTCCAGGCAGGATACATTACATGACCTTGATCTTCCCAGGAAAGGAGGGAGCCACCTGCCCCAGGAAAGCAGGTCTTCTCTCTCACTCACTTCCTTTCGTTCCTTCCCTGCCCAACCCCCTCCCCTGGTTTCCACCTGGAGGAAAACATCCAGGTGGTACTCTCCCATCCAAGTTGGACAGTTCTCTGTAACTGGGGGATTAAGCTGTTGTCAATAAAGAGAGGAAAGGGAAATAAGTTAAAACAGATGGCCCGAGGAAGGCTTCTGGGAGTTGAGGAAGAATGTGAAAATGTGAAGGAATAAAAGAGGTAAGTACTGTTTTGATTTTATTTCAAGGATCACTAAGGGGGACTGCAAATCTTGGGGAGGCAGTAAGAGTGTTGTTTACTGCTCCCACGAAGGAGGGAAACAGAAATTTGGAGTCTGTGAGTTTTGGGTCTGGAGTTAAGAGTGACCTTTGTGGTGAATGTATTGGAAAGCAGAAAATTTTTAAAAAAATTTAACTTAAAAAAAAAAGTAATGCATACTAATAAACAGAAACTTAGAAAGTACAGAAATGTATGAAAAAAGCCAGAAAATCATTATTGCTCTTTGGTTTTTTTTCCTTCTATTGTTTTCTCTATGCAATAAGAAATTTTGAAATTGTACCATGTTATGCTTTTCTGTATAACTGTAGGCATTTCCCCACGTCTCTAAAACTTCTACTAAACATACTCAAAAAACAGAGATGGACAATTAAAGTTATTGGCCGTTAACTTAGCTACATGGTTCTTAAATGCAAACATGCTCCTTACTTGCTGGAGAGCATGCCTTTAGAGGGGGTCGCTGCATTTATTTGGCTTCCCCTAGTGCCGGGCAGTAGTCTGTTCCCAGGGATTTGCTTTGGTGTCAACAATCCGAGGAACATCTCTGTGCACTAACCTTTGTTTGCAGTTTGATGATTTCCTTAGGATAGATTCCTAGAAGCAAATAACTGAGATGAAGGATATAGCTATTTTAAAGATTGTTTCTAGAAGGTTGGCTTATATCTGTTTGCACCCCATCCACAGGGGCATGAATCTTGGGAGTGTCCAAGTTCTGAAAGGTTGGGGTTGGGACGGACAGCACTGACATACTGATTTGGACTCTGAACTTGGAGCCAGTTGAGAGGCTGTTGCTCTGCTCTGGGTTGGGGTAGCTCTCTATAGGTGTTCTGGTCTCAAGGTTAGAGACGCCTGGTGAGTCCAGCCCCAGGTGGAAGCAAGGGCAGGGTGCTGGGCTGTGTGTCCAAGTGCTGGATGCAGGAGAAAGCAATCCTGCCCCTGAAAATGATGGGCACCATCTGATGGGCAGTGGCTCTTTCTGCCACAGTCATAACATTTGAAAGTCTAGTAAGTGTAACAAAGCCACTCTCGGGGTGCACGCGCATGCACGCACACAGACACACAGACACACACACACACACACACACACACACACACACACACACACACACACTTTCTTCAATTTCAAGGGATTCATTGATCCACAGAGGTCGGATTGGTGAACACCAGGTTAAGAACCTCTGCTTTAGAGACCATTAGCAGTTCTGGCCTTCTTTCCAGATAGTTTAGTGCTTTGGGGACCCCTTTCTGTACTAGAAATTTCAAGCCACATTCGGGATAACATAATGGTCTGAGGCTGCCCTTTTCAGCCCAAAGCTTGCATCAATAGCACTTTGATGTGAATTAGGGGGGGAACTCTTTCTAATTCTCAGTCCTGGGGGTCAGGTAAGGTGTCTAGACCACAGGGAGAGAGTGCATGGGAGAGAAAACACACACACATATTCTTAGCCACATACACATACATACACATATATATTCCCAGATACACACACACTTTCACACACATAAACATTACTCTCATACATACATACACATACGTGCACACTTCACATACACACACCCACACACACATGTTCCCAGATACACAGGCACTCTCCTCCCACCCGCTGACTTTAGGCCCTCTCCTCCATGGCCTCTGGCTCAGTGCTGGGGCTTCCCTTTTCTCCTTCACTTGGTCTTGGCCTAGGTCCCCTCCCTTTCTATTTCCCTCCCCCGCCCCCCAGTGGTAAACAGACCCTCCTGAGTTTGAGTGAATGTAAAAGGAGCACAGGGGGAAAGTGGTAGATAAATTTAACAAGCATTAAAGTTAATATATAATTTAAATATGTATAAAATTATTCCACGCATCGATTAGAAAATGGGCTGTTGACCATTTCAAGGCAACAATCAATTTCAGAGGTCACAGGTCAGGTCAAGTTTCTTTCTAATGATCTACACAAGAAGCAGCATTAGGGAGATAATGAACTCCACGGGCACACAGACGTGATCTATGGCCGGGGCCGAGGGCTGCCCAGCCCCACCAGGGCCGGCGGCAGGCCAGGTTCTCTGTGGGCCCCTGTAAAAGCCTGGCTGGGAGACAACCTATGTTGTAATCAAGGCAGTCTCTGGGATGACTTGCCTTTTTTTTTTTTTTTTTAAAGACCACGTGGTTGTGGAGCTCTTGGTTGTCAATGGGCAACCGCGGTGGAACCCCATGAGCACGGTTTGCGAGGGCAGCTTCTGCTTTTCTGGGAAGTGGAGATGGCAGGACCAGGGGCTGGGTGGCTTGGGGGAGGGTGCCGACTGATGAGATGTGACCTTGCTGCTGGTCTGTCTGTTCCAGGGGCTCAGGCCGCAGCTTGTCCACAAGCAGGGATCCCCCAAATCACTGAGTGGTTCCACAGCTGAAGGTGCAGGACCTTTTCCAGGGGTATCCGTAGGTCCCTTTGTAAATCTCAGAGGGACCAAGGTTTGGGGAGAGGGAGGGTGGAGGTGGTGGAATGGGACATTGGCCCAGTGGCAACATGAAGCAGAGGCGTGGTGAGTAGGTGAGGCTGGCCCTCCGCACACAGCTTCCGGGCCACCTTCTGACCCCAAGGGCATGGGAACCACCCTGGCTCCTGGCTTTGAACAGCATCAGGAATCCCAATGCACCTTTCAGTCACGTCCAGCTCACGTCCACAGGGCAGGTGATCTCAAGGCAAGAGACCCTAGATTCCAGAGCCCCAATTTTTTAATCTGGAGAGGACTTTGCTCCTAAAAGGCCTTGAGATCTTTGGATGTAATGAGATGCCCTAAAAATGTCTGCCTGACTTACTACAGCTGAGCTGGTCCAGCCTTTGGCTGCTATTTGAAGGCAATTAAGAAGGGGCTCCCGCCTCCCCCCCCCCCCCCCCCAGACACCTCTCAGGAAGGTCTGCTCTTCATGCCTGAAATTCTACCATTAGAGACACACTTATTTTATTAATCAGCTGGCTTACCAGTCCAGAGTAGGTGGTCAATTTGGTGATAAGTGGTTTTGAGAGGAAGGGAGAAATGCCCACTGAAGAAATGGAGGAGCCAGAGATGGGCTGTCTTCCATGCCATGATGTGGACAGGGGCTTTGTTCAGCCCTGAGGGTCTGCTAAGGGCTTGCACTGGCCGTGAGCCTCTGGCCACACTCCCTTGGGAACTAGTAAGGAACTGGGGAGGGAGCAGATGGAAGGTGGAGGAGAGAAAGGGGAAGGAGATAGAAGGAAGGGACAGGCTGAAAAAGAGAGTCAATCCAAGCGTCTTGGCCACTTTCAAATCTCCATTTGCACATGCTGTTCCCTGGTCCTTCCTGCTGCCCTATTTCCGCCTGTTTGCCTGTCTCCCTTCAGACCTCCTGTCTGCTGGAGAAGTGTCCTGAGCATCCTCTCAGCAGTTACAGACCCATTCCCTGCAGCCCCACTGGGCCCTGTACCCGGATGTACGTGATCAGTGATCAATTTGTTTCCCTCCCTGCTTGACTGAAAGCTCCTCGAAAGCCAGAACTGGCCTTTTTGGCCTTGGTATCTCTGGCGTGCTCAGTCAATGGTATCCCCATGGCAGACACTCAATAAATGCTTGTTGAGCTGAACACAGGCAGAGGAACCTGATGCTGGGGTTCATTACATTCCACAGGTGCCCAGCCAGGCCTGGAGTGAGCAGATTACACCCCAAGGAAGCTAGAATTGAGGGTCACTCCTGAGGGAGCATGAGGGCAGGAGCCCGGGATGTTTCCAGAGGGCCAGGCCCCAGCTAAACGACATGATATGCTCTCTATCCCTCTACCGGCATTTTCAAAAGGATGGAATGAGGCTGTGCCCACTAAAGCAAGTTTTGTTGGGGGAAAGAGCACAGTAGGGCAGCCCATGGTGCGTGGGGCTGATGATGGCAGCAAGGGTGGCAGCGTTAAGGTGTTTAGATATCCCGGAGGTTCCCAGATTTGCTCCTCCTTCCACTTGGCAAACCTTCTTCCTGTGCCCTCCACCCTTCTGTCTTCTTGAGTCTCTGCCCTGCTTTGGGTCCAGGAAGCCTCAGAATTTCAGGCTCCCATACTCAGGGGCAGCTGTGACCCTGGAATGCACGCCTAGTTTAATCCCCACAAGGCAGACCCATGCAGCATCTGGAGGTGTGTGTGTGTGTGTGTGTGTGTGTGTGTGTGTGTGTATGGGGGATACAAGAAAACTTTTAATAATCCTGGAAACTAACACACAGGATGGCCATCTAGAAATAGTTGTTATTGGAGATGGGATGTCAGGGCACCACGGAGGAATTTGTTGAAAAATTTCCACTGAGAATGGCACCTTTGCCCCCATCTCCCTACTATGCTGCCCACCCCTCTGTTGACTCTGCCCCTTGTGCTGGGGGGAGAGGTACCATGAGCTAAATGGTGATTATGTGCCCCACAAAGTGGTGGGGATGACACAGGCCAAGTGGTTTGGCTCATTTCTGGCCATCATTACAGGAGGTGTAAAGAGCCACCCCACGAACAGGTTCGTAACAACCTTCTTCTTCCCCCATTAATCTCGTGAAGTGGAGGGAGCAGTGTGTGTACATTACTGAATTAACCAGGCATGTAATCAGCTCTCAGGTGCTCAGTGGAGGAAGAACTGCTCACGATTAGTCAAATTTAGCTTTAATGCCCTAAAGTTGGGGGAGCTGCCTCATCACCCATGAAGCCCAGCATCCCTGTCCTACCCTTGCACCCCTCCCCCCATGCTCATGGAAGTTGATGTTTATGGCATTTGCAAACGTTTA
Organism: Cnephaeus nilssonii; assembly: GCF_951640355.1. NCBI lineage: Eukaryota > Metazoa > Chordata > Mammalia > Chiroptera > Vespertilionidae > Cnephaeus > Cnephaeus nilssonii. Next base: position 82,496,925 of record NC_137082.1, read on the forward strand.
TGGAAATTTATGTAACTGTTCCGAGTGCTGTAAATCATGTCCTGACAAGGAAAGTCCGTGGTCCCGGTGCTCCGATATCAAGGAGTCTGCGGGAGCCAGTTGTGGGAGCCGTTGGCCTTCCTTCTCTTTCAGAATCTTAGGTGAATTAGATGGAGATGAATGCTCTTATTAATTCGGTGGTAATGGGGCCTGGGTCATGAAGCCACCTTTGTAATCTGTGTGGGGAATTTGTTGACCAGGTGACACCATGTTCAGACAAAGTGCTTTTGCTGCAGAAAGAGACACTTAAGGTCTTAGATCACAAAGGTACCATGGAGGTTGTCCGGACACACCCCATCATTATGTAGATGGGGAAAGCGGGGCTCAGGTTGGGAAGGTATTGTCCATGCTCCTGCAGGTAACGGGAGAGTTAGGACTTGTGGTTTCTCAACACCATGTGGCCTTCACTAGACTTCTTGAGTAGGATCTGACCTGCCCCGTTCTAAGTTCTGGTCCAGAAGAGCCAGTGTTCTGAAAGACTTCATTATATCAACAAGCCCAGTGGGGGGCTGATACGCCTGTGGAGGGGGTTGTTCTATGGAGGTGGGGTGTGGTAGGAGAAGAGATACCTGTGTCTTCCTCTAAATAGAGATGTCTTGCTGTGCTCTTAGGAGCTTAAAGGGGAGAATATGAGTGAGTAAATGTAATGCATGATAATGAATGCTTCAGGTAGAGACAGCATCTTATGCATGAGTGTGGGGAGTTGAACAGTTTAAGATGGAGTGGAGTGACTGTTCTATGCTATTGAAATTATGTTTCCTAGAAAAAAGATAGAAGACGGTGGTGGGGCAAAACCAGACCGACTAGAGAGTGTTGTTCACCACTTCATCACTTTTGGACAAAAGGTACCAGGTGACTTCAGAGTTTTGGTTTCTAAAGCCAGCCACCCCATCATCTAAGTATGAGGTTCTGGCCTCAGTCTTTCCAGAATAATCTCATATAACTTCCTGGTAAATATCATTCACAACAGGCAAACCAATTACAGACAGACCTTGGAGATATTGCAGATCCCATTCCAGACCACCGCAATAAAGCAACTACGGCAATAAAGCGAGTCACATGAATTTCTTTTTGTTTCCCAGTGCATGAAAAATTTATGTTTACACCATACTATAGTCTATTACGTGCACAATAGCATTATGTATTTTTTAAAAAACCAGCATACACACCTTAATTAAAAATACTTTATTGTTATCCAGTCGGCATGTCTCCGTGGTTGAGCATTGGCCTGTGAACCAGGAAGTCATGGTTCAATTCCTGGTCAAGGTGATTCTTTCATCACTGATGTTTCTCTCTCTCTCTCCCTATCCCTGTCTGAAATTAATAAAAATGTATTTAAAAAATACTTTATTTTTAAAAAATGCTAACCATCTGAGCCTTTAGCAAGTCATCATGCTTTTGTGGGTGGAGGGTCATGACTCTTCCATGTTGATGGAAACACAGTATCTATAAAGCACAACAAAATGAAGCACAATAAACCAAGGTGTCTTTTGTTTTTCCTACGGCTGTCCCCATCTATCCTCTCGTTTTGAGGATGCTCCTCACTAATCTGGCCTAGTTCAGTTCAAATCTCACCTGTGCTGTGAAGCCTCCTCTGACCAGTGTTGTGTGGAAAGATCCCCAGGAACCTGGAAGACTTCGCTTTCCCAGGATATCAGATGGGCTTGACATGCCTGCCTTTGCTCGGAGGACTGCTAGCCAGGGAAAGGCCGTGCGGGAGGCAGGTATGACAGAGAGGGAAGGAGCAGAGAGGGCCCAGGAAGATAAGGCCGGTACACAACTTTGCTAGGTTCAGACACTGGCCCGTGGACTATAGAAGCATTTCCTCGGAAGGATGGTAGCTGCTGACAAGGGGCTTAGGCGGGGAGCATAGATATTCTCAATCAGCTTTGTATTAATTTGCGTGTGTTTATATGCTCACTTCTAAGGGGTTGAGTGCTTATGTGTTAGGCTTATCTCCCCACTGAAACTATTGGGAGTTGGAGTTCTCTGAGCTTCATGGGTCTGGCCCAGCAGGCTGGAGCTCAGATTTTTCTGAGCACTGACATATATTTTTCATGTTTTGCTATTCCCACCTCATGTCCCCTCTTCTTTCTTGCCCTGAGCTTAGATCTGGAGGCAAGAGGTGATCAGGCAATATCAGTGATGTGAAGTTACCTGATCAGAGGCAAAATAACGCCATGCAAGCCCCCAGGTAGCCCACTGTGTCCGCATCTCTTTAGAGGTGTACAGGTTTAGAGCCGTTTAATTTCACTATCTCCTGAGTCCCCGGTAGTTGAACCATATCAGAAAATTTTGGTGAAGTCTAGGACAGTGGTCGGCAAACTCATTAGTCAACAGAGCGGCAAACCGCAGCTCGCGAGCCTCATGTAGCTCGCGACCCGCGGTTTGCTGACCACTGGTCTAGGATACCCAGAGCTCCCCCTTTCCCCAGTTACAATTTCTATTCTGTTTTGTTTTCATGCAAAATGATGACAACAGCGTTTCACACCACCTTAGGGTAGGACACATCTCCAAGCCTCTCATCTCTCAACAGAAGTTTATTGTTTGGCTACTCATTGATGGCTCTGGTCTCCCATTCTTGAATCTGCTCCTTTCGATAAAATACGCTCTTTAATTAAAAACATCCTCCAGTCACTATGAGGGCTGCTCATTCTCCACTCAGCAGCAGCTAAGCTGCAGGAGAAGCGGGGAGGTTAGGGAAATGGCTGAGGCCCGTAACTAACTCCTGTGCATTAGCTTGTCCTGAGTTCGCCCTGTCCAATCTTGGCTTCCCTGCCAGGGAAACAAGCTGGATTAGTGCATGATAAGAGAAGCTGGGGTCGTAATTACACCCCATGTGACTGGGGTGGTGGTGAAGGCGGTGGGGCAGCGGAACCACCAAGTAAATCCCCGGACGATTATTAAAATGGCCCAATGCATTACACAAATTAGAACAGGCTGGGACTTTTGGGGAGAAGGGAGGGGAGTAAAGACCCAGTATTTAAGTGTTCTTGTAAGCCATCTAAGATATTAATGTTGCAAAGCTCCTTATGAATATTTAAGAACGTAAAATGGAGCTTCTCGTGGTCCCACATCACCACAGAAGCCGGAGTACAGTTGAACCCACTTAAGAAGGCCGAGTCCAGGCCCCGGCAGACTGAAGGCAGATGAAGCAGGGTTGGTGCACTTGCAGGGAAATTCCTGTCACAGGCCAGTGTAATGATGTTGTGTTATCTCCTCAGCGAAGAGGTTTTAGTTAAAGACTCAGACACCCTTATGGGCGGGACTCCTGATGCATCATTAACACATTTCCCACTCCCCCATGATATTAGAAGGTGGACATTGTCCCTGACTGGGTCTTGACACAGATCCGAGGAAGCCGTCATTTACCCATTCTGTTCAAGGCCAGGTGGCACAGGCCCTCTTGGAGTTGGGACCCTCTTGGCAGTGATTTCTCAGAGCTACATTCAGGTCCCTTTTAAGCTGATTCCTCATGGGACACAACCGACTCCAGGTTCTTCTCAGGAATGAATGGAGTCTCCGGAATAAGAGGGACCAGCTGCTCTGCTAGAAGTGGTGTTGTTCCTAGAAACCAAGTTAGACGGCATCTTTCCCACGATCAGACCCAGCGCCATCCTGTGTTAGGAATGGAGGTGTGGACTCCTCTCCTGCAGATGGCTGGAGACAGTCAGAGGGACTCAGGGAAAGGGTATTAGTTAAGGACTTGGAAGGTTGGGTTTGTGCTTCAGCTCAGCCCATGGTCTTACATTCTGTCCCATTTTTCCCACCTGTCAAATGGGAATAATTTTCTTGGCAGGTCTGCCCGTAAATGGAATAATAGATGTGGGCACATTTAAGAAGAAGAGTACTACAGAATTGTGATGTTCTATAGATATGTGAACAATGTTATTCATCTACATTTTTTTCTTCTTTTTGTCAGTGATTCTGCCTCTAGTTAAAGCGAATGAAGGAAATGATCCTATCCCTGCCCACTGCCTAGCCCCACCCTTCCAGACTCCTGGCCACCTCCTTTTAGGATCAGGGAAACTCTGAGGCCTGAGGCTCCGTGGCCCCTGTAGCTACCTGCGGCTGGGGAGGCCTCCGAGAAAACAGAGCAAGTGTTGGCCTGAATGAAAGGACTGAGAAGACCCAATAAGCTCCTCGCTTGCAGTCCTGTTGGGGTGGGAGAGGAAGGGAGACTCCAGGCCTCCTAGAGCTTCAGGCCCCAGACAGAGGGAAGGGAGCACAGCATGGAGGGCAGACAGACAGACAGACAGCCTATACTGGTGCCCGTCAAGGTAAGCCTAGCCATGGTGTGTTCTGGGTGGAGAGCAGCACTTGTCCAGGCAGGTCCCAGGTTTCATACCCAAATGGCAGCAAGAGCGCACAGAAGGCCATGGATGAGCAGTATATTCATTTTCTCAGAAGCTCACAACAAAAGATCCTTCATCTCATCCTTTTTCAAATTTTGATCCTGATAACTGCTATTTATTGATAAGCCATACAACTACCTGAGAGGTAGATACTATTCTCTCTACTTGACACCGAGCTCACGGAGGTCCAGGCTCTTCTCAAGAACGATTTTCTGCCGAAACCGGTTTGGCTCAGTGGGTAGAGCGTCGGCCTGCGGACTGGAGGGTCCCGGGTTCCATTCCGGTCAAGGGCATGTACCTTGGTTGCGGGCACATCCCCAGTGGGGGTGTGCAGGAGGCAGCTGATCAATGTTTCTCTCTCATCGATGTTTCTAACTCTCTATCTCTCTCCCTTCCTCTCTGTAAAAAAATCAATAAAATATATTTTTTTAAAAAAAGAACGATTTTCTGCCTGGCCCAGACTCTGACACTCCTGGAGCCCTCATAGACTCTTCCTGCCTGTAAGCCGTTAATTATAGCTTCATTAAATCTAAACAAACCAAACTTTGAAAGCACAGAGACAGCAACTTGGGTTCAGATCACATCGCCTTACTTACTGGCTTGTGTGACCCTGCACAACTTATTTATCCTCCTGGAGCCTCAGTTTCCTCACGGAAAATGGGTGGAAAGGGTGAATAAGAGTGCCTGTCTCTTTGAGTTAATGGGAGGATGAAATGAGCAAATTCCTGTGAAGTGTTTAGCACGTGGCACAGATTGACTGCATGCACGCTAGGTGGTACTTATCGTCTCTATCCCGGTTCTGAGGTTTCTCTAGCAGAGATTCATTCCACTGAGAGCTTAAAATTCAGATGCCTAGTGGAAAAAAAAATTACACGTTAAACCTCTATCTGCCAACAGTGTTACAGGCCTAACATCATGAGGTATGGAGGAGACAACCTCTATGGTCTCTTTCAGCTTTGAGCTTTTCTACTAAATGTCATAGGGTGATTGGGATCTTGTAGAAAGGGAACACAGAAGAGGTGCCTAGAGGCATAAGAGGGAGGAGTCAGGAGGTGGAAGAAAGCCTGCTGCAAGGAGACAATGATCATTAGGAGGACCATGCTTCGGCAGGCTTCTGGGCCAGTCTGATTCTCTGCAGAATGGTTCCTTTTGATGGCCTTCATTAGCTGTTTGAGGCAAAGGTGAACAAACCTGACTTTTCACTGAGTAGCATGTGATTTGCATCAATATTTGTTAGGCACTGTGCTAAGTACTTTGTCATTTAATCCTCATTCACAATAACCATCACCATCCTTATATTGCCCATATCCAGGGACCATGGAGCAGGCTGTATAGAGGTCTTGGTATGGCCTTGGAGGAACGGTTCATCCTATTTGCCTACTGTTGGGGCTTGTTAGCTTGTGCCTTTTACTAAGAAAAAATGTACGTGGTGGTACCCTCCTGGAAGGCAAAGGTGACTTCTGACAGGTCCAGTGGATTTGGGGGGAAACAACCTTAAAACAGGCAACCATTTCTGTAGGTTTTCATTAAAATTCCAATGAAGGACATTAAATCAGATTGTGGTAATTAGAAAAACCATGAAGTTCTCCAGGTGGACTTCAAAGATGTTCTTCAGTGGTTTTCTACACTTAAAATAGAAAGTTTCTTTGAAGCTTTAGATCCCTTCATCAAACAAAAGCTTACCTATAAGCCTACGAATTAGAAGCTTCTCTCATTGGAGTGTAGTGCCCAGAGAGCCTTTTGCTTCCTTTGCTCCCGGAGGGGCCCTGAGAATCCCCAGAGCTTCTTGGAGAAGACTTTGAGAACTAATACTGGTGTCTGTATGGGACAAGTGTCATTCATTTTTGGTGACTCAGCATCTAAACTGGCTTTCCGTTCTGGGAGAACATAATTTTGGATCAGGCTAAATTTATGACTATGGGAGCACTTACCAAAGATGTTTAATTCAACATGTTTAGCTAAAGTCTTTCTAATAAAAAGATTTATAATATTTTTAGGTGGCTTACTGAAATCTGTAGTCAATAATAGCCCACGAGGAACAAAAATAAGATGCTAGAAAATTTTGATATAATGTAAAGAATTAAAAAAAAAGGTAGATAAGAAGGTTGACATGGATTTATCCATCAACTATATTCCCTAAGGCAGGCTGGAAGACGTTTCCTTTACCAAACCACTGAGAAATCTCACAGTGGAGAGTGCCAGCATCTTTGAAGAGAGCCACAGCAGCTCTCTTGAGAGTTCTGTAGCTGAAATGGGATCCCTGATTTCATTAGGGAGACTAGGATTCCCAGGGGAAGAGACCAAGGAGTGATACTTAAGAAACCCCCAGAAGCAAGGTAGTGCATGTATTATTTAATGTTCTTAATTGCAAGAGAATCCATGCTGGCGGGCTTAAGCAGAAGAGAGATTTTATAAAGGCGTATTAGGTACTACATAGGATACACTGAGGGTGGGGTGAGTAAAGAGCAGAGCCTGGGCTGCCAGGTGGCTTTAACAAGACATGACTGCTCCTTGTCACTGGTAATGCTTAGGACTGGATACCAGACACTGCACGCTCACCACTGCAGAGCTGGGTATCTCTACATGTGTTTGCCAGACATAAGCTCCACTGCATTTAACCTCCTCTTCATTTTGCTCACTTCTTAATCCAATGTTCACACACACACACACACACACACACACACACACACACACACACACCTGTCTGATTTGTCACAGACTTGCAATTTGACTGCAAGAGAATTTGGGAATGTGAGAACTTTTAGCTGGGCACATTACTCACTACAGCAAATTTTGTTGAGTTAGCAAGGAAAAAGTGGAGAGTGGCTATGGGTAAGCAGCTAATTGTCTAACTGCATGGATCCATACTAGGCAGCAGGTTAGCATGGTATTCAGAACAGCCTAGACCCATTTGGGATGGCTAATTAATTATGAGGTCTTTTGCATTAAAATATAAGGACAATCTTCTAAGAACTTTCTTGGGCCATATAAAACAAACAAACAAACAAACAAACAAACAAACAAACAACTAAATAAAGACTAGACCTAGATAATAGAACCCTCTTTTGACTCACCAAGTATAGAGAATCACTGCTCCTCATTCAATTCCTAAACTTGAGCCAGAGAGCCAGAGCCCAGACGCCTTTGAAGTAGGACTTTGCAATGACTCCATACAAAGATGGAGTATACTAGAGGCCCGGTGCACGAAATTTGTCCCCTCAACCCAGCCTGCACCCTCTCAAATCTGGAACCACTGGCTCCTAACTGCTCACCTGCCTGCCTGCCTGATCATACATAACTGCCCCACCCCTGCTGATCTGGTCACCCCCAACTACCCCCCCCCCTGCAGGTGTAGTCACCCCCAACTGCCCCCTCCTCTGCTGGCCTGATCACCCTCAACTCCCCCGCCCCCACTGGCCTGGTCACCCCTTAGTGCCCCCCCCCCCCGCCAGCCTGATCACCCCTTACTGTACCCCCTGCCAGTGTGGTCACCCCCAACTGCCCCACCTGTGGGCCTGGTAGCCCCATGCAGCCTTCTTGTTGAGTCGTTTGGTGGTCCCTCATTAACCCCCTTGCTGGCCTGGTCCTAGGAAGCCATCTTGTGAGGGTGTGATGGTCAATTTGCATATCACCTCTTTATTATATAGGATGATTAGAGCTGCCACTTACTGGGTATCTGTTTTATCCTACCTAAGAACTTGATCTTGTTTTTCATTTAACCTGAGAAAAGTGAGCCTCAGGATGAAGTGCCTCATTCAAGTCCACACAGTGAGTAAAGGTGAGAGCCAGAACTCACACTGAGGTCTTTTAACCCAGAGCCCATGCTCTTCACTGCTCTGCCATGTCATCTCCCTTCTTTAACTCAAACACCAAAGTGCCATGAATTACAGAGGAAAGCTATGCTCATCTTGTCAATAGCAAGGCTGCAATCATTCTGCAGAGGAAGTGCACTGTGAGCTGAATCAGAGAAAGCCAGACCAGAAACTAGAAGAATAAGGTTGGGAAGGCCTTCTGGTCACAGGGAAGAACATATGCAAAGGCTTAGAGGCATGGAGAATGGGAGGTGGGGTACATTAGGGGTTGGGACTGAAGAGGTAGGTGGACAAGATGGAGATGGGTTAGTATCCTGGGCTTAGAAGTTTGGATTTGTTTTATGAGCAATGGATGCCTTGTGAAGTTTATGAAGCAAAGTTAGATTCTAGAAAGACCAACTTAGATTTGGGGGGAACAAGATCCGAGGAAGCCCAGTTAGAATGCTGTTGTGTGATCCAGCTGAGAGAAAGTTAGGGAAGAGAGTGGAGTAAATGAAAAGACATCTTAGAGGTAGAATTAAGAGGACTTGGTGATTGTTTAGATTTGGGGTGAAAGGAAAAGGAGCTTTGAGGATGATGCCCATATACACGATTAATGATGCTGTGTATTCAGGAATCCCTGTATTGTGGGTAACACAAACTCAACTCACATCAGATTAAATGAAAAGAAACATAAAGACACCTGTAGCTAGGAAGAACTTAACATAACTCCCAGAATTGAAGGAGGAGCTGTAGGAATGAACCAAAGGCTCAGTTCCTCTAGGACATTGTCTGTGTCTCGTCTTTGCCTATATCTGCTCAGATCTTTTCACATGCCAGCAAAGATGACCACTAAAAGCTCTAAATATGCATCCTCCATCTTTGTAACCCTAGTGGAAAGACAACTTTTCTCACCCACAGGCTCACTCCAGACCAGTCCCTGTATCCAGGAAAATGGTGTATTGTGGTGGTCAGGCCAGGGTCAGCTGCTCAGTCCTGTGGCCAGAAGAAAGGAGAAGGTACAGAACGTATCGGGCAGCCCCATATAGTAGGTTCACTTTAGGTGCTGTTGAGCAAGAGAGAAGGCAGTGGGGAAAGAGCATTAAATAGCTTTCAATCCAGTTCTGATTTGGATGTGTGGGATTCACAGCATCAAACTACCCAGCCGACTCCAAGTGCCATAATAATTTATTGAAATCAACATGCTGGTGAGACAGGAGCCTGACAGACAGCAGATGGCTCCCACACAGAAAAGCTAATCAATTCCGACAAACAACAGCCATCATGAAAGAGTGCAACGTACACAGCATGCACACATCTAAACGGCTCGGAGACAAAAGCTCCTGTGTGGCTTAGCCAGGAGAGGGAAACAGCTCAGCGAGGCAGCATCCTGGTAAAGCCTGGGTTTTCAGGCCCCACCAGTTGGCCCTACCTCCCATGGCTCACCACACAGATCTCTGCTCCATTCACACCCTACTCTTCAGGCTTCCTCAGACCCGCCTTGGCTTCCCTACCTCTGTGCCTTTGCTCACTTCCTTCCCTCTGCCTCCACCCATCCAAACATCCCTCCTCCCGTTCCCAGTATTGATTGAGCACATGCTGTGTGTCAGGAACGTTGCGAGGTGTTGGATGGTGGGTTTGTCCAGGTAATAGGCATGGTTAGGAGCATGATGGGCTAGTAGAGAGACAGTTCATTGTTTCTGTTGAAGATCAAAACACCCAACATGCCCTGGTGCACAGAGGTGGGGTATCTGACCCTGACAGTGAATCCCAGAGGGAGAGGGTCGTCAATGTTGTTTATGAGTTGATCTCGTAATAGAGAACGGAGAAAGGGACATTTCAGAGGGAGAGAGAACAGCATGTTTAAAGGTCTGGAAGTGAGAGGAAGCATGAGGCATTGGAGGAACTAGACAGAGTCTAGCATGACTGTGGCCTTCAGCTCAAGGAAGGGAGAGAGCTGTTAAGACAAGGAGACACGAGGGCATGAGGTCTTCCTGAAAATGCCTAGAGTTTAAGCTTTATCTGGGAGGGGGACAGTGGGAGGTTTAAGGGAGGGGAGTTTTAAGTATTTTTGAAAAATCAGGCTGGTAGTAGGAAGTGGATGGATCAAAGGAGCACAAGGCCAATGAAGACATGATTGTAGTGATCTAGAGCAGCGGTTGCCAACCGGTGGTCCACGGACCACTGGTGGTCCAAAAGGTTGGCGATCCCTGATCTAGAGAGTTGACAGATGTTACAAAGGCCAAGGTGACAGGACTCAGGGACAGCAATGCATCAAGTGAGGGGCATTGCAGGGATGGGCATGGAGGTATCAGCAAAAACTCAGAGGTCTCTGGTGTGAGCTGAATGGTTTAGATTTAGATGTTGTTGGGAAGGCAGAGAAAATGATTTCTGCCCTTGCCCCCTTTCCTATGGAATCTCCTTCTTTCTCTTCCTCTTCCAGTCTGTTTCCTGGACCGCCCCGACCTGGCCCTGTGGCTGGGCCAGCATTCACATAATTTCCTGGACCACATGTCTTTCCTGACCACAAAGTCTGGATCTTGGTCTCTGATGGGTGACTGGGGACCCTTGTCCCTGCTGAGAAGATTCCTGAATGCAGCCTGTACTTCATGCAACAAAATTTGTTGAGGGAAGGCCCACTTTGTGTCCCACATAGAGCAGGGCACACTATCTCTTAGATATTGATTGCACTTTTTATTCTATTTTCAAGGCTTGGCTTCACAGTTACCCTACACAGTCTTTCTTATGTTCTCACCCCCATCCCAGTTCCCATGGTTAGACCTCTCTTACATTCCATTTCACATTGAATCATTGGTATTTGTTCACACATCTATCCATTCAGATAGGCTGGGAATTCCTCGGGAGCCCCGGACACATAATTTCCCCTTGTTTCCTCTAGCACATGCCTGCGCAGTCCCCACCTCTGCTCTTCTCTTCCTCATCCCCTACCTTTTGAACAGTGTTTGATATAGTTAATACTCATAGTTCAGAATCCTGACTTCTCTGAACTATGGGTAGAGAAGTATTGGGTAGCACTGTTATTTTTTAGCCACAAACAGCCTTTCACATTGTTGGGGGTCAGACACAGAAAATTCCTCCAGATCTTTAAAGCTTGTAGTTGTGACCAGTAGCTCTTTGACACTCGGCATAATCACCTGATGTCCTCCGTTCACTCTGGCTTGCTTGAGGGAAGGCATTTTTGGCCTGGAAATGTGATGCTTTGCTGATGCCATAGGAAGCAAAGCAACCGGCTTTCCACTTGGGAATGGGACTTGTGCCTTTAAGACCTGTCTTGGGAAATCAGCCTGAGCAACATAATTGCGATGAAATTACCCCAGATCACACCCACACATTCATTATGAGATTCCTTATTGACACCTTGACAATTTGTTTCAGGAGACGTTATTGCATATTCCTCCCTCTGGAATAGATACAGATGCATATAGACACACGAGCCCACACATAATGTATATGCATATTGGTGCGTTTTTATTATATAATTATACGAGGCTATCAATCAGTTTTCATTTGGAACTCTTGCATTTATAGTTCAGGAAGTTATTTAAAATCAAGAGGTAGAGTAGAGAGCCTAGAAGAACTAAAGATGAAGAGTTGGATTGGGTGAGCCAGTGAGCATGAGTTTGCTATTTGGGGGATACACCTCCCTCTACTCCCCCCTCCTCCCTCCTTCACTATAACATGTTTTGCTATCAGTAGGGACTCAGTCCTGAGCAGCACCCACAAAAGGAGGGTATCAGTGGAGCAAGTCCAAGGGGAACCTCCTCCGGGTCATAAGGTACCATCTTTGGCCCCTGTAGACCCTTCTGTTGGGTCTGGGAAGTTTGATGGCCACACTGATCTTGTAGACACTGGCAAAGGGACAGCTGTCTGACAGGCAGACTCATGTACCTCCCAAAGGTCCATGAAGACAAGCAAGATGCCTTAGACCAGGGCTGTCCAGCTTTTTAAGTCACTACACACATGGAAACAAGAATATTTGTACTGCACATTGTAGGAAACTATAGGGGATTTGGGCTGTCTCTATGGAGCTTGGGGGAAAATCATTCCATTTTCTTTAATTATACAAAATGAAAAATAAAATATAGTGTATTAGGAAAGATATTATATGTTGAATTAGGATAAAACATTTTCCTAATTTTAATGAGAAATGTGAGCTCACTTCCATGAATGTAACTGTTTCATATCAGGGCTTATGTTTGAAGTGACTACACACCATGCCTGATCAAGACTCGTTTAATGATGAGCTCTACAAATTCTTGGTAGTCACCCTTCATAAGAAACTTTGCACAAGTGGGTGATAAAAAATTTAAAGCCATTTTTATAACCATTAAAGATTCATAACAGTTGAAATTATATTTAAAGAATTTAACAGCTTTCCTTTTCTTCCATTGACAAATGGAGTGTTAAAAGTTTTTGCGATGAGGTGGATGGGTTTTAAGTCCAATTGAACGTCTTCACGTCAAGGAGTCGGAAGAATGATGGCACTCTAATTTGCAGAATATGGATATGTTGTTGGAGCATGCACTCTGCAGCTGGCTTGGATGACACTTGAAGGGCACAAAACTGCAAATAGAAAAAAGTGTATGACATGAGTTCAATCCAGGGCCATGGCCACTACACCTGCCATTAAACTCCACCCAGCCTCTCTGCCCCTTTTCTCCTCTGATTGCAACATTTTGGGCTGCACACGATGCCCTTTAGTAGGAGAACAGCTTCAGTGTTTCCATGATGGTGGCCTGTGGGGCTCACAGCTGACATCTGGACTAGGTGTCCAGCTGTAGAGTAGCTCCTTGGTCATTCTCATTGCAGCTCTGAAATGTAGCATGAGCCAGATGCCACTTGTCCATAAGTAACACAGCGTAGGCTGTCAAGCCCCGCCTACCTTGAGAAGCCTTCTGAGGAGCCACAGGTAGATTGCTTGTGGCCATAGGAGACCATGCCCAGGCACTCTGTCTGTCCAGACCTTGCCCAGCTTGCTGTATCCTAATGCCCTGTGCATCTCATCCCCGGGCCTTTGCTCACACCGTGCCCTTCCTGAAGCATTTCTCATCTTCTATCCTCATTGTTAAATCTTACCTGGTCTGCAAAGCCCACCTCAAGCCCCTCTCTTCTGCCAGGTTCTATCTGACTAAGGTGTCCTGCAGAAACCCACCTCCCTTGAGCTTTTAGAGTCTTCCCTGGAGCAGCCCCTCACTCACAATAATTTGGGCTGCATCTGAAAATCTAAATGTACTCTTGTCCCAGCTGGAGAGTGAGCACCCAAGTGCAGCTAGTGCCTCAGGGCCCTAATCACAGGACTCTAGTAGAAGAGACCATCGCTTGCTCATTCTTGCCCAGTGCCTGTCACATAGTATCTGCTCAATTTATATTATCTGAGCCGTTGATAGGAAGCAACTTGCATATAGTAAAAGTATTCATAATGATGCTATTTAATCAATTCCATCAAAAACAATGATTTTCAGCACCAAATTTTTGTGCAACGTCCTGGAAATGCCAACAACTTCTCAGAACACAGAATGCTTGAATTTCAACTGTCAAGATGTGCCAATGTTCCTCTTCTCCCCTTATCGATAGTCAAATGCGTGCTCGATTACACATGATATTACAGGTTCACTGGAATTTTTTAAATACCCCTTACCAGCCAGTCCAGCATTTCCATTTTGTCCAAGGGACATTTCTGCAACAAGGCTGTTTTCTCGAGGAGTGAGTCCTCCCCACGCTGATTCTCCCTGGAGAAGACATTGCCAACTGGGCAGTGGGCAAAACTGCAGGGCCAAGAAGGTGACGGTTAACAGCCCAGTCAGGGGCCCTCCAGTTAGTTCATCTTGGAGTTCAGAGCCCAAGTTTGCCCGAGTTTATTTTTTTTCTTAATTTAAGTTTGTGATTGACTTATTATGTGCACTGGCACTTTGAAGAGATTCGAATAAAACACAGTGAGAGTTCAGAAGAAATGTAAATGGCCTCAAAGACAAGGGAGGGGAAAACAACAACAATAATCTTTTGTAATGGTTGTAAAATGTGGGGAGGATAGATCATGAGCTCTCTGCATGGGGCCCTCCTCTGATCTCAATCCAGTATTGTAATTTAGACATGACTTTTTATTTAATTTCTGACTGAGAAAGGGAAATTAGAAAGCAGCATTATCTCAGCTGCTTCGTTATAATGAACAATATTTCACAGTGCCAGCCCCGGAGTTACCTTCAGAACTTCTTTTATGAGGCGGATGTTGACTCCAGTTCTAGGAGAGCTTGAATTTTGGTTGCCTGACAAGCAAAAAAGGGAAGGATAGCTTTTAATTAGAAGCTGGTGTAAGGCCCAGGCAGCCCACAGGTGTGCAGGTCGGGGCCGGGAACAGATACTAAAACCAGGCCCTGGGAGGCACTCAGACCTGGATTAGGCGGCGTTGGACTTCCTTACATGTAAGTAACGGTCCACTTTCAATCTCCCGACCATGTTTGTTTATTTAATTTTTAAATGGGGGTTGGGGGGGATTTATCCGATCTGTAATTAACCCTTGCATCTGGCCAAAGCAGTTCTGCCTCCTGCCCCTTCCACTCCCCCTCCTGGCCACTAAATACATAATGGTCTGATAAATATTTAAGCAGTGATGAGGGAGATAATGCAAGTAATCCATTAGAGCAGCCTGCCTGGGCTGGCATGGGGGGGGGGGGGGGGGCAGTTAGGGGAGGCAAAATGGTGGTGCTAAAGTGGATGGAGTAAGTGCTAAGATCCCAAGCTGAGCAGCAGGCTTGCTGAGCCCTGAATGCCGAGCCCAGCTGTGGGGAAGCAGGACATTTGGGGCCCCAGGAGCCTTTTCTCCCACTTTGCCCTCCCCAAGCGCTTGCCCCTGCCCGTGGGTCAGCCCGCACTTTGGCTGCTGGGCTTCAAGGACAGCCCGTTGCAAACCTCTGTAACCAGGGCAGCCTCGAGCCCTGGCATGCACAGGGCAGCTCCAGGCTATGGCAGTTGCCTGGCATATAGTTATGAGCAGTGCCCTCTTTCACTTTCAAGTGTTTCTATTTGAACAATAAGTTACATGGTCACTTCACCTATGACCTTCTAATAATATGCTCCAGAGTGATGGAGGGGACAGGAAGTCATAGCTGCAACGTTCCAGGTATAATGTACACCAAACCCAGCTGTATGTATGAGTCAAAATCCCAATGCTCATCTACAGAAGCTCTCCACCCAGACTCTCATATGTGCACACATTCACACACACACACACATGCATACACACATACACACAGAATATTGCCTTTTGGCTTCTAACTCCTCTTGCACCTCACTTGTATATCCCTCTCGGCTCACTGCAATCTCTCCCTTGGTTCTGATGTTGTAAACACGCCTTATCTCTGTGGGTTCTGATGTTGTAAACACGCCTTATCTCTGTGGGTTCCTTCAGGGGATGACGTGGGTCTGATCCACTGGGCATTCTCCATAGTGCCCAGCTCCGTGGTGACTACGTTTATAAAATAAATCAATGGTGACTGTGGTTGTGTTAAATCTCCCTTATTACCTCAGGAGGCCTTTGACTTCAGCAAATGATTTTTCTCCCTTTAAATCAGGGTCTGATTCATATACCCCAAAACACGTCCACATAAACTCCCCTTCATACGCACAAACACCCTCCAACATGATCACATGTGAAAACACAATACTTCATGCATACTCCCTTTCACGATCTCCTCTCCACCCTCAGAAAATAGAAAGGTCAGATTCTTCATTTCTTATGAATTAACCTCTGCTAGCTGCTCTTGTTTCCCTTCCATGGAATAAGGAATAGACAGCCAAGAGTTCAAGATGGCCCCTCTTATCCATTCAACCCTTTCCGCTCCCTCTTTCCTTTCACTCATCTGGTCATTCATTTCTTCACTCCCTGACTCACTAACAATCCGTTATTGCAGACTCTGTACTGGGCTAACCTGATTCCTGCCGGCCTCAGTTTTCTCGTGGCCAGAATGAGCTGAATGTCCCATTGCTGGCTTCAGAAACACCACCCAGGGCATTCATTCCGCTGAGACAGATCTCACATAAATCCACGTGTCTGCCTCCTCCCAGCTCCCAGGGGCCAAATCTGGAGAGTGAGGAGGGAAAGGCCTCCCAAGGCTTCACACCCTCAAGCCTATTCGTGTATTGACTTTCCTCCTGCCCAGCCCCGGGGTCAGCCTGTGCCTAATGCTGCTCAGCTCTGTTCCTCTGGGGGGAGACCAGCTGCCCTGCCCTCCAGGGTCAAGGGCCCCCATGGCCTTGACGTCAGCCTGCTCCCTGTGGGAGTGCCCTGGGGACATTTAATTCAGGGCTCTGATGGCTGCAGGCCCCACTTTCCAGCAGTGAACCTGCCTGGACATGCAGGTCCTCATGCCCTGCTAGTCACTCGGAGGTTCACCCAGCTGCCGGTCCTCTCCTCACTGCTAGCCATGATGGCATTATTCACACACACACACACACACACACACACACACACACTCTCACACTTACACAGACATGCACACATATAAACATGCATGCATATATTTATGCACAACATAATGCATTAATACATGCATACAGCTTGCAAATGCAGTTAATAGGATCAATGCATTTGCATGTCTATAAACTTTAAGTGTACATAAAGTTGTGTACACATATGCACACACACATATACAACACACACGTGAGCATACATACCCTAAAATCATAGAAATCTTGAGACAGACACTAGTCTTCCAACATCTTTAAGACTCCCATGTGTGAGTCACTTTGTGACATGCCATGTGGAATGCAAGGAGTGAAAGTGTACATGTGTGTATAGATATGTGCACCCTGATCTTATGGATACACACCACCAATCCTCTCTCTCTTTAATATCTTTTCCCCATAGTTACTATTGGCAGTATAGGTGGCTGCTTGCAGCAATTTAGTTTTTTCTTTTTAAAATGCTTTTTATAAAAAAGTGATTTTATTAATTTTAGAGAGAGAGAGGAAAGGGGAGGTAGGGAGAGAGAGAAACATCATGAGAGAGGAAGATCCACCAGTTGCCTCCTGCACACTCTCTACTGGGGATTGAGCCTGCAACCCAAGCATGTGCCCTGACCTGGAATTAAACTGGCAACCTCTTGGTGCTCAACCAGCTGAGCCACACCGGCCAGGCTTAAAGACTATTTTCAAAGCAGTTTTAGGTTTTCAGCAAAACTGAGTGGAAGATACAGAGATTTCCCATAAGCCCCCTGCCTCCACACACACACAGCCTCCCCTATTATGAACATCTCCAATAGAGTGGTATATTTGTTACAACTGATTAACTTAATTGATACATCATAATCACCCAAACTCCATAGTTTATCTTAGTGTTTATTCTTGGTGTTGTACATTCCATGGATTTGAACAAATGTATAAAGACATGTATCTATCATTAGAGTGTCATAGAGAGTATTTTCACTCCCCTAAAAATCCCCTTTGTTGCACCTCCAACCCCTGGAAACCACTGATCTATTGACTGTTGCCATAATTTTGTCTTTTCCAGATGTCATATAGTTGCAAGCATACAGTGTGTAACCTTTTCAGCTTGGCTTCTTTCACTTAGCAATATACATTTGTTTCTGCCATGTCTTTTCATAGTTTGTTAGCTTATTTCTTTTTAGTGTTGAATAATATTCCATTAGTCTGGATGTACCACAGTTTATCCATTCACCTACTGAAGATGTCTGGATTGCTTCCAAGTTTTGACAATTATGAATAAGCTGCTATAAACATGCATGTGCTGTTTTTTATGTAGATACTAGAGGCCCGGTGCACGAAATTTGTGCACAGGGGTGTGTGTCCCTCAGCCCAGCCTGCACCCTTTTCAATTAGGGACCCCTCAAGGGATGTCCGACTGCCCATTTAGGCCTGATCCAAGTAGGATCGGGCCTAAATGGGCAGTCAGACATCCCTCTCACAATCCAGGACTGCTGGCTCCCAACTGCTTGCCTGCCTGCCTTCCTGATTGCCCCTAACCGCTTCTGCCTGCCAGTCTGATCACCCCCTAACCACTCCCCTGCCAGCCTGATTGATGCCTAACTGCTCCCCTGCCAGCCTGTTTGCCCCTAACTACCCTCCCCTGCAGGCCTGGCTACCCCTAACTTCCCTCCCCTGCAGGCATGGTCACCCCTAACTGCCCTCCCCTGCAGGCCTGGTCTCCCCCAACTGCCCTTCCCTGCAGGCCTGGTCGCCCCCAACTTCCTTACTCTGCCAGCCTGGTCACCCCTAACTGCCCTCCCCTGCAGGCTTGATTGCCCCTAACTTCCCTCCTCTGCCAGCCTGGTCACCCCTAACTGCCCTCCCCTGCAGGCTTGATCGCCCCCAACTGCCCTCCCTTGCAGGCCTGGTCCTTCCCAACTTCCCTCCCCTGCTGGCCATCTAGTGGTGGCCATCTTGTTTCCACATGGGGGCAGTCATCTTTGACCACATGGGGGCAGCCATCTTGTGTGTTGGAGTGATGGTCAATTTGCATATTATTCTTTTATTAGATAGGATTAGATAGGATAGAGGCCTGGTAAATGGGTGGGGGCTGGCTGGTTTGCCCTGAAGGGTGTCCTGGATCAGGGTGGTTCCTTTGGGTTGTGGGGTGGCCTGGGAGAGGGGCCTGTGGTGGTTTGCAGGCTGGCCATGCCCCCTGGTGACCCAAGCAGAGGCCCTGGGATCTGAGATTTATTTATCTTCTATAATTGAAACTTTGTAGCCTTGAGTGGAGGCCTGGGCCTGCTGGAAAGCTTAGCTTCCTCCATTGCCGGGGGCAACTCAAGCCTCCTGCTCTCTCCAGTTCCATGGCTGCCACCATTTTTGTTGGGATTTATTTATTTTCTATAATTAAAACTTTGTAGCCTTAAGTGGAGGCCTGGGCCTGCCAAGGTTTGCAGAAAGCTTGGCTTCCTCCATTGCCGGGGCAACCCAAGCCTCCTGCTCTCTCCATAGCTGTAGCCATCTTGGTTGGGTTAATTTGCATACTTGCTCCTGATTGGCTGGTGTGTGTGGCTTGTGGGTATAGTGGAGGTATGGTCAATTTGCATATTACTCTTTTATTAGATAGTATAAGTTTTCAACTCCTTTGGGTAAATACCAAGGAATTTGATTGCTGAGTCATATGGTATGAGTGTATTTGGCTTTGTAAGGAACTGCCACACTGCCTTCCAAAGTGCATGTACCATTTGGCATTCCCATCAGTAATGAGTGTGAGTTCCTTTTGTTCCTCATCCTTGCCAGCATTTGGTGTTGTCAGTGTTCTCGATTTGGACATTCTAATCAGTGTGCAGTGCTATCTTATTGTTGTTTTAATTTTAATTTCCCTGATGGCATCTGATGTAGAGCATCTTTTAATATGCATTTTTGCCGTCTGTATATCTTCTTTGGCGAGGTGTCTGTTAAAAATCTTTGGCCCAGCCCTATCCGGTTTGGCTCAGTAGCTAGAGCGTCAGCCTGAGGATTGAAGGGTCCCAGGTTCGATTCTGGTCAAGGGTATGTACCTTGATGTGGGCACATCCCCAGTAGGGGGTGTGCAGGAGGCAGCTGATGTATGTATCTCTCTCATCGATGTTTCTAACTCTCTATCCCTCTCCTTCCTCTCTGTAAAATATCAATAAAATATATTAAAAAAAAATCTTTGGCCCATTTTAAAATCAGGTTGCTTGTTTTCTTACTGTTGAGTTCTAAGAGTTCTTTGTATATTTTGGACAACAGTCATTTACCAAATACTTTCTTCCAGTTTGTGGTTGGTCTTCTCATTCTCTTGCTATTGTCTTTCATGGAGCAAAGGTTTTTCATTTTAATGAAGTCCAGCTTATCAATTGTTCCCCTCCTCCCCCATGGATGGGGCCTTCGGTGTTGTATCTGAAAAGTCACTGCCACACCCAAGGCCATCATTTTCTCCTATGCTGTCCTCTAGGAGTTTTATAGTGTTGGGCTCTACATTCAAGTCTATGATCCCTTTTGAGTTTGTTTTTTCAAAGGGCACAGGGTCTTCACCAAAGATAGGCTTCCCAAGTGACAGGACGGTAGGCATTAAGGTCAAGGTAAGGCAGGAGTCCCTAGAACAGGGGTCCTCAAACTATGGCCCGCGGGCCACATGCAGCCCGCCGAGGACATTTATCCGGCCCGCCGGGTGTTTTTGCCGCCGCTGCCTGTCCTGCTTAGCAGCCGACTTAGCAGTGTGCATAGGAATTTGTTCATAGGTTTTTTTTAAAACTATAGTCCGGCCCTCCAACGGTCTGAGGGACAGTGAACTGGCCCCCTGTTTAAAAAGTTTGAGGACCCCTGCCCTAGAATTTCGGTTGACTTCTGCCATTAACAAGCCCTAGTTAGGTTTCCATTCCCAATGCAGACACCACTAGTTTCCTTCCCAGCGCCAGAGAAAGCTCCGCCTGCAGCTGAAGGGGATCCACTGCTCATAACAGGACCGGGGAGCAGACCGGGGTCTGGCGCCACTTGGTGAGGTCAGGAATTGGAGAAAGTTTTCTTATATGTCTGCATGTCGCACCTGGATCAATAAGCAGTTTTTTTTTTTAAAAAATTGTTATTCATTTTACAACTCAATAAAGCTTAATTATGAGGAAGCAGAAAGGCAAGCAGAAGCCATGCTCACATAATATTGTATTCTTCGCAGCAATTCCTGCGGGGCCCTGGTACTTGCGTTGCAATGTAGAACAAACCAAATTACGGGGACTATTCAAAATTCATTTAAAAACATCATTGAGGAGCATCATAATAAAAACACAATGAAAAAGACAAGCTTGGGTTGTTAATTTGTGGAGCCGTGCATGTTCACGGGGTCTGTGTGCCTGTGTGCTTGGGGGTGTGCGTGCACATGTGGCCTAGTTAGCTTTGCTGGGAACAGGTGGGGGCGAGGGCTGGATGGACCGGCACGAGGGAGCAGGGAGAGGGTGGGGGACAGCTGGGAAGTGCCTGCCTCTCTGCCTCCTGTTGGGACTTGAGTCCCAGAGCAGTGTCTGGAGTGACCAGGATGCTGATGGGAGGCTGAGGGGGCACCCCAGGGGTTAGGCTTGGGAGAGAGTGTTCTAAGAGCAAGCAAGGGGAGCCTGCTTGCCCCACCCACAGACAAAAAGCCCGAACTCTGATTAGCTCTAGTCTCAATAGAGAGCACCCGGGGAGGTGCTGGTGCTCAGAAGCATTTAATTGTATGCCAACTGCCACCTTGCCAGGGGAGCCATGTGCCTGTCACTCAAACCCAGCTGACTTTCGTGCCTGTGAGGGGCTCGGACACTGTCAGGAGCCCACTCAGCCTGGGTTCTGGATCGAGGGTACCTGACCCCTCGGTCCTGGCACCTAGTGTACTTGGACCTATAGCCTCTGTGGAGTTCCTCGTCTTGGCCTTATCTTCCCTGACTCCTAAAGGTGGCCATAGCAACCTTTTCCTCACCCACTTCCTCCCGCCCGCCCCCCCTCCGCCCGGGACTTCCCTGGCTCGCCCAACAAAATCTTAACATGTTGGAGCAAAGCTCGTCTTTACCCCCCCAACTCAATGTCGCCCCTTTTTCTGTTGTGACCTTGAGCCCTTTCCTATGGGCCTCAGTGTACTCATCTGGAAAACAGGTGTCATTAGGTATGCCTTCCCTCCCTCCAGGAGTGCTTTCCGAATTAATTAATTCTCTTAATTAATTAATTAAGTAAAGCGCTTTGAGATACTTAGACAAAAGGTGCATTAGAAGTGCAAATTATTATTTATTCTTAATGAACCCTTCTTTGGAGATAATTTACTCCCGATTCTGAAGGGAAGCACAGTGCACCCCAGGGGAAGGGGAAATGACAAGGTTGGTTTTTGTTGGTTTGGGGGAGTGGAAGGGGAGGGGATTATTATATGTGGTTATTCTCTCAGTGGGCTAATAGTGAGGGAATTAGCCAGGCATTGTTTGCACTGCTCCCTTGCGCTGCCTGAGCCGGGAGTGTTAACCCGTGAAAGAGCAAAGGCAGCCAGCTCCAAAGACAGACAGACCGGTTGTAGGTTGAATCACAGGCTGGCTTTAAGACTGGGAAGTCATTAAGTGTGTGTGTGTGTGTGTGTGTGTGTGTGTGTGTGTGTGAGAGAGAGAGAGAGAGAGAGAGAGAGAGGAAAAGTGTGTCATTACCGGTCCTGGGTACTCAAGGAAAGAGGAGACGTGGAGAAAGCTGGGTGCTGGGGCTGCCGGCTGCTCCATGTGTATTTCTCAGCCAGATTTGCCCCTGAGTTTCCTCCCAGCACCCACCACATCTGCATCTCCAGCAGGCCATTCCTCTCTCTTGGCTTCTAGGCCAAGACCTTAGCTCAAGTATGAAGTTTGCACATTTCCTCTGTGGGGCTCCTGCCTCCCTGCTCTATCACCGCCCGATCCAAGACTCCCTTGTCCCCAGCCGGGTTCATGGCCCATAGATCCTCTTCCCTCCTCCAGTCCTCGCCTCAGGAAGTGCAGCTGGGGTGAGAGGGTGGGTGGGAGCGGAGAGGGCTGCAGGAGCCAAGGCCATGGAAGGGGCTTCTCCTCTTGGGGGTATTTGCACCTCTACAGGCAGCAATTTCTGTAACTGGACAACTCCTCTGAGAGCGAAGTGGGTCATCTGTTTACTTCTGGGCAAGGTGAAGGAGGGAGGGAGGGGAAGGAACTGTAATTATTTCCTCCCTATGCTTTGGTGTGGTTTGACATTTTTTCCAGTGAAGATGCATGATTTTGATTATCACCATCCCCTTTCTCAAGCAGCCGAACAAACAGCCTAAAGAGGACACTTAAGGCATCGGCCAGGGGAGGGGGTCGTTCTTCTCCTTGACAACCCTGATACTCCAACATCACCTGCCTGCAGGGGAGGTGCTCCTCGCTGCCCTGCGAGGACAGGGGGCGGGCCAATAGGACCAAAGGGAGGGGCCACGAGCCGGGAGAGGCAGCCGGGCAGGAGCCTAGAAATGCAGACACAAACGAGTGCCTCCCAAAAACCCCTTGTAGACAACTGGACTTTGGCAAGACATGGAACGCTTTCCTGAAGGATACCGAGGGGGCTGGTGCCTTTGGGCGCTGGGCCAGGGGGTGGCCTCAACAGAGCCATGGAGGATGTGCTCCATTAGAAGGGAGCTGGCGTCTGATAACAATGTAGGACGAGAGCTGAGGAGCGGGACCACCGCGTGGGCTCTGGAGGCTGAGGACCCACGTTTGAATCACAGTTTTGCCACTGGCGTGATGATAACCCTGGGCAAGTTACTCAAGCCCTTCATGCCTCCGTGTTCTCCTCTGCTCAGTGCGGTAACAGCAGCATCGAGCACACAGGGATGTTGTGAGGAGGCAATGCGTTAAAATGGTGTGACGTTGGGTAGTGGCTGCCGCCTGGAATGTGCTACATGTGCATCAGCCATTAAGATTGTTGTTCCTGTGGCTTAGTGTTCATGCGGGCAGGGGCCCGGCCTGGCCTAAGCCGGGTATGCAATGCCAGCTTAGGCATGTTGGCGCATGCTTGGGGTGAGAGGAGGGGGCCTGCCTAGTCTACGCCAGCGATTTTCAACTGGTGTGCTGCAAGAATTTTTAAAACATGTGATAGCTGACTGTTTAGTCAGGGGCACGGACCTCTTTTCCCTTAGATTGCCAAATAAAAGAAGGACAGCAGCCAACACCACAACAGTCATCTGGTGTGAATGAATAAAAATTATACCTATTATTATTATTATTATTATTATTATTATTATTATTTTTTGGTCAGATTGTGCCAGAGAATTTTAGTAACCAGTTTATGTGCCATGAGATGAAAACGGTTGAAAATCACTGCTCCATGCACGTGGCCACGCAGGCCCTGGCTGGGGAGGCAGCCCTGCTGAGAGAGCGTGTGTATGGGGGCGCAATGCCTAGTTTTCAGGCTGTGCCCCACCAGGCCCCAGGCCCCAGCCTGATTCCTGGAGGGGCCCATGCTGCAGGGAAGTAAAGAATGAGCCAAAGCTATAAGTCCTGGCAGCCAACATTTTTGTCCGACGCAGCCCCAGGCAGTACCTGCTGCTTCAGGGCTGGAGAAAGTGAGCCTGGGTGAGGGGTTCTCAGGAAATGAGCGGACGCCAGCCTGGGAAAGCGCACCAGCCTTGAGGAGAGCTCGAGATGCCCCTGGGAGTCCTTGCCAACAATCTGAGGTGGACGCAGTTGCCAGAGGAGAGGGCAGGATCAATGCCAGAAAAGTGGTGAGCTTGTTAGAAAAGATATAAAAAAATCCCATATAGTGTTCTCTGACGCTGCCTGCCTTCCAAGGAGAGTGGGTCGTGTTTCAGGAAAGGCCCTAGAGCCCTACAAGGTTTCTCAAACTCTGGGTGCTGAAGGATCAGTTTTTTTTTCTTTTTTCTTGAATTTTCAACTTGTCATGGATGGGTATTTTTGCAAAAAGCAATAAAAATGAATCAATAGTAAAATGAAATAAAAAACAGATGAACGACATACAAACCCCAAATTTTTATTACTGAAGTCCACACGCAAAATATTACTCTGTCAAATTGCTGTAAGTTTCTAAATGCTTCCTCTCCATTTCTGGACTTACTTCTTTGCAGACTGATATGAAAAGTTTGGGGCCTGGATGGGGCTCAGGGTCTCACCTGGACATGGCTTTATGGGGATGTGTGGTGCTTGGGGTAGTAGGTGGCTGCCCCTGGACTGAGGAAGTGAGAGAAGAGTCAATTGGCTTCCTAGGGCTCTTGTAACAAAGTACCACACACTGGGGAGCTTAAAACAATAGACATTTATTGCCTCACAGTTCTGGAAGCTAGAGGACCCAAAGCAAGGGCCATGCTCCCTCTGAAGGCTCTGGGAAAGTGTCCTTCCTTGCCTTGTCCAGCTTCTGGTGGCTCCTGGTGATCCTTGGCTTGTGGCTGCATCACGGCCATCTCTGCCTCAGTCTTGGCCATCTTCCCTGTGTGTCCCCAAATCTCTGTCTCCGATTGGGATACCAATCACTTGGTTTAGGGCCCACCCTAATTCAGGGTGATCTCATCTTGACTTGATTATAGCTGCAAAGACACTATTTCCTAATAAGGTGACATTTTGAGGTCCCTGGGTGGACATGAATTTGAGGAGGTAGAGACGCTATTTACCATTCAACCTGGCACAGGTAATGTGGACACTGGAGGCAGAGAGGAGCAGGAGGGCATGAGAAATATCAGGGACCAGCTTTGGACGTTGGATTTGGGCAAGTCTGGGCCAGTTATTCCTGGACCCCTACAGGGCATGGAAGTCCTGGGTGACACCTGGGTACTCTAATTGTGACCCTATTTGTACCCCTGGGCCATGGTGGCCTGAGGAAGCTCTGTGTATAGGGGTAGGTTGGGAATTCCTGTGGTAGTTGAGCTTTCTCTTCTACAGCTTCCGAGGATGCAGAGGAGGGTGAGCAAGTGGAACCTGAAGCAAACCCACCACTCCCCATACCCTGAGTGTCGGGGAGAGCCTTGGAGAAAGCTCCAGAGGGAAAGGCAAGGGCTATTGAACTTCCTTGTGTGTGAGGGGAAGTATATCCCAGTGGTTAGAGTACCAACGCAGAATCTGTCATCTTGGGCAAGTTACTTCCCTGTCAGTGCCTCCCTGTCCTTGTCTGTCATAGCCCCCACTTCTATGACTGTTGTGGATAATAACTGTGATAAGATATGCAAAGAGCTTGGCACAGTGCCTGGCCTATTGATAACCATTCAATAAATGCTATTTATTATCATTTTTAGATGGCCAGGGAAGTGACTGCTATCCTGTTAGGAAAATAGGTGTTTATTTATAAACACCAAGCATTATTTTGAGGGGTGTGTTTATGTAATATGAATAGATATCTTTGAAAGATCAACATATGATTGATTGATTTATTAAATGGACATATCAAACTTTTATTGAGCACCTACTACGTGCAAGAGGCAGTGGGAAATCCAAATACATTTAAGAACGAAGAAGTAAGTCAAGGTTGGTTCCTAGTGTGGTGTCAGCCTTCAGAGAGGGAGTCCATGTAATTTTGTCTCAACACAGGGTATCTGACTAGTTGACCTGGTAGGACCCTCTGGCCATTGGTTCTTCAGGACAATACAATAGAAGAAGGTGAGTTACTTTCATGAGCGTGAAGCTTCATTATTAGTGCTTATCTTTGCTTATTTCACTAAGACTATATTATTAATTTGAACTGTTAAGCAGTTTCTCTGTTTCACCAAAGAAAAGTCTTCTCAGTTCATTTTGGAAAATATCTTGCTTTATTTCATCCCATAATGATTCATTAAAAAAATAAAAAAATATATAAATTATAACCAAACTGAATTACTAATATGTAACCGTAGCATTGCTTAATCTAGCTTGCTATTAAAGTTTTAATAGAAAATACTATTTGATTGCAATTTAGAAATAAAATTTGATTTCCATATTATAACTAATATGAATAATAAGCCCCCAAATATCTAATATTCTTAGGTATTTCTATTAACACAATGAATGCGTTTTGGATGTTTCTGGCATACTAATTCCAAGTCTCATTGTCTCCTTGCCCCTTTCTGGAGCACACACCGACTTCACCCAGGCAGCCTTTACCAGCAATTAGTTTTCAGCTGTATGAGCCCTTTGGAGTGCCACTATAATTAAAGTGTTATGCCTCTTTAAACGAAGTTGGCTGCTGGTGCCAGCCTGAATTGCTCTCAGAAGAGTGCCCCCTCTTCCTGTGTGTAGTCTGGGGCCGTGGGTAGCTCTGCCATGTCGGCTCTGGGCGGGGACCTGGAGCTCAATTACTCAAAATACTTGCCATTTCCAGATCCCTAGGCTTGTCCTGTCTTACCATAATGAGAGGGGCTGTGTGCTTTCCTTCCCTCACAAACATTTGCCATTCATTCATTCATTCATTCACTCATTCGTTCAGAATCTATGCATTGATGGCCTACTCAATGCCAGCCCTGTGTTAGGTGCTAGAGTTAGCATAGTGATTAAAAACAGAGATAGCCCCTACTCTTATAGAATTGGGTACTCATAATAAAGAATGCATAAATACATACTCTGGAAAAGAGAAAAATGGTTCTAAATAAACAATAATGAAGGAAGCTGTCCAAGTCAGAATACAGGGAAGGTTTACTGAAAGAAGCTGAAATCTGAAAAATGAGTAGGAGTTAGGAAAGAAAGGATGAGTTGGGGAGTGTACCACACATGTGCAAGTGCCCTGCGTGTACAAGAAAGCCAGAGGGAATGGGGTTTAGAGGGAATGGGGTTTAGAGGGAATGGGGTTTAGAGGGAGTGGGGAGGAGGAATGTGTTACAAGAGGAGGCTGGGGGCAGCCAGGCTATGCTGAGCCCATGGGCCACCTAGGGAGGATGTTGTTTCTTATCCTAAAAGAAGTGGGAAGGTCCTAAAGGGTTTTAAGCCACATGAGCAGAAGTGTATTTGGTGGCTTGAAATGACCCAGAACAGATCCCATTCTGAAATCTTCAGTGCCAATAGCCCATTCCCAGACCATGATCTCTGTCCAGTTCACTCTCTCTTATTCCCTTAAAATCTTCTACCTCGTCACCCCCATAATCTGAAAACGTGTTCAGATCATTCTGATTTAAGAACCAACCAAAGAAAACCAAGCCCTCCCTCAACCACAGACACTGTGTAAGAGCTGTCCTAACCCACTCTTGCCCTTCTCGGCCAAGCATTCTAAGTCCTTGCTGCACTCTAGGCCATCGCCTCCCACATGCCTCTCACTGCCTGGCAGTCTGGTTCCTGCCCCACCTAATCCATTGAGCCTCTTCTTGCTGGTCACCATGACCTCCACAGTGTTGAATCGAGTGGATATTTTGGTCCTTACTTATGGCGGGGTCTCTCTTTTCCGCGTCTAGCATGGAAAGAGAGGTGATCTGGTTCTTCGAGTAGAGGGGCTGGGGATTGAGAAATAAAAGAAAGAGACAAGACACAGAGATAGAAGGAAAAAGCTGGGACTGGGTGGACCGCTGCCCTCTTCTGATGGAGAGACAGTGACCCAGAGCGGATGCAGCGTGTTTATTTTATACCCCAAATACCAGGAAGTTTCACCAAAAGTCAAGACAAAGGAGATTATTTGCATTCTTGAGTGGGCCTGAGTCCTATTCATTCCTGGTGCTTGACTGAATTTACATATCAAAACCCACTTCCCAACACCCAGGCAAAGATAAGAGTCAATGCTGAGAACACGCAGCTTTGCCTGTCGCCTTGGGTTCAGCTGACAATTATTAAGGAAGAATGCCCATGTGCCTTCCCAGGCGCTCTCTGCACTTACTGGCTTGAATTTTAGTGCTACCTCACACTGTTCATTAGTCCTTCCTTCTTGAAAGGGTTCCTCTCATGATGTGTAATTCCATCGTCTCTGTTTTCCAGTGACCTCTCAGGCTTGTTCCTTCTCACCTTCCTCAGCACCTCCCTTCACCCACTCACCCCGTAGCTGTTGGCATTTCCCACGATTGTTTTTGGCGCTCTGCTCTTCAGTTCCCACAAACCTTTGGGTATCACCTTCACACCATGGCTTCAGTTATCACAGATATATTGCTAATTCCTGAATCTCTAAGTCCAGACTGAGTACCAACCTGTTGCCCACTTATCTATAGGATGTACTCCAAGCCTATCAAGACCAACTGGTCCAAACAGAACTCATGCTTCTCCCGAAACCTGCCTGCCATTGCCTGTCTCAGTAATAACCACCCCCGGCCAGCAGGAACCCACACGGCCTGTACTCACACTAGTCTCTACCTTCCTGCCCAGCTGCCCTTGCCAAGCATTTAGAAAGGTCTGCAGCCTCTAGGTCTCTGCCATCACTGCC
This sequence comes from Cnephaeus nilssonii, assembly GCF_951640355.1. Taxonomy (NCBI): domain Eukaryota; kingdom Metazoa; phylum Chordata; class Mammalia; order Chiroptera; family Vespertilionidae; genus Cnephaeus; species Cnephaeus nilssonii. Next base: position 82,525,873 of record NC_137082.1, read on the forward strand.
TCAGCTCATCCCACCTGTGGCCCATTCATCACTCATGGTCCAGGCCAGGCCTCCTCCTCCTCTCTGCCTGTCTGCCCGAGTGCCTCGCACATTCCCTCCACGCCCTGGAGCCAGCCTTCCCAGAGCCCAGCTCCCCTCGTTTAGTTTTTAATCTTTCCTGGTAAATTAATCTCTCCTGCTGCCTCATCATGCCTGGTGCCCTTCCCTGAACCCTCTCCACTTGGCCCCCCTCTGTCGGGTAATGAGATGCCCGCAGCTGGCTGCAATCTCCCAGGCTCCAGCTCAACATCAGCGACCATTACCTCCCGGCTTCGTGTCCGGACCCTGCACACGCACGCCCAGCTTATCTTGCCCTCTTTACTTATTCCTCTGCCACATCCCATTGCAAACCCATCTAACTGGTGCTCTGCTCTGGAGCTGCGTCTCTCTCCGTGGGGGCCCACTTTCGAGGCTCCCCCCACACTTACTGAATCCATCTCTGTCTTTATGATTATTTTTCCTTCCTGTGTTAATGCATATGCCTTTCCAAGTTGAATCTCATCTGGGGGCACCTTACCCAAACAGCTGGCTTCTCCAGGTCACAGATAATTTTTTTACCCCTTCCCAGGCAGGGGACCCTGTCAGTTTCATAAGATGCTTTCCTTTAAGGGCTCAGAAAAAAAGTGGGTCTCTTTGCCCAGCTGGCGGCGTGGCTTCGTGGTTGAGCATCCACCAATGAACCAGAAGGTCACAGTTCGATTCCTAGTCAGGACACATACCTAGCTAGTGGGCTCGATCCCCAGTGTGAGGCCTGCAGAAGGCAGCCAATTGATGATTCTATCACTCTCTCCCTTCCTCTCTGAAATCAATACAAATATATATTTATTTTAAAAAGTGGGTCTCTTCTGACAACATTCACTTTCATTGGAAATGCCATCGTACCTCTTTGCCTCAACTCTCTGAGACTCTACAGCTCAGTTCCATGCTTGATGGCATCAACTGTCTTTTTGCCGGGCCTCTGTCAAGTCTCCCTCTCCCCTTATCACGTGGCACTCACTAGTTATTATTTTAAAGGGACTGATACATACAGTTTCTATGCTGTAAGTTTACTTCACATGTTTTTGGAAACAAGCAAGTCTAAGCCATATATCCAGCGCCCAGACAGTTCCTATGCTTTCTTGCTTGTCTGTCTTTCAGTGCGTGCGTAGCTCCTGCTGCTCAATCCCATGAACAAGAAAAGAAGTCGGAGCAGAAGCGGTTCTGAGAGCCCCTCTCCGCCAATCACCGTCACCCTCAGCGACAGTCCTTTAAGTGTGATCAAGGCTGGGCAAAGGGACCCACACAGGTAGGCAGAGCAAGTGGGGCGAGCGGCAGGGTGCTGGGTGGGGGGTGGGGGGGAATGTCCCAGACATCGGAAGCCCGCAGCCAGCAGCACCAGGCTGGTTACCTCTGGCCAGTTCACCTCTCTGAGTGTCGGACTTCTCACCCTAAAGGGGGATAATGACAGCTTCAGGACCGTGTGAAATCAACGAGACAAAGTGCATCCTAGTACTGAGCATGGGCGGGGGGCACTCAATTCAACGCTCTCCTTATTTCTTGGAGGGATCCCTGGCCCATGGCCATGCCCCCCCCCCGCCTCCATGTTACGTGCTCTGAAATCCCACCAGTAGCGTCTAATTAACTAACTCGTTTTAAAAAGACAAACACCCCGTGGTGTTTGCACTTAGCTTGGCTGAGACTCTCCTGAACAGCTGTCATCAGGGCAGCGAGGTAGCCGTTTGCTGTGGGAGCAGAAGGTGAATTTCGGAGCAGAGTGTTTGGGGGGCGGGGGTGTGTGTGGCTGGGGAGCAGGGTGAAGGTCGCAGGTTAGAGCAGTATCTCTGGATGTCAGTGGGTAGCGGACTCCCCTGGGCTGCTGGGTGGGTCTTGAGAGCCTGCATTTCTGCCAAGCTCAGGCCTCGCCGGTCGGCTGCTCCCAGGGCCACAGTCTCGAGGGAGGTTTGGTCAGACTTTGACTCAGGTCCCGTGTGAGATGCAGGCTCTGGGCAATGTGGGCACAGGGGGTTCTGCTGTCAGTCTCTAGTACCCCCTTTTCCGTGCCCTCCGAGTGCAGGGGGCTCCTCCCTTCCCAGCACCAGGACACCCCGCCAGCGGGTTCACTGAAATCGTTATTATTTATTTTTTACTCAGAACCTCACCCAAGTCAGTATTCCCAAGCACTTTCCTGAAATCGAGAGCTATTATATTCACTGCTTTCCTTTTATCTCCTCATCTGGCATTTGTATAGATTAGAGAAAAAGCAATTAAATTTGTCTGTCATGATTTGTACTCCATCAGCGCCTGCTGTTTGCTGCTTGTGACTGTCCTTCAGCAGTGACAAAGAGCTTCTCTTCGTGCTGCACCCTGGGCTTGCCTAGGGGGTGACTTGCATTTTAAGTTTCAGGGTAATGTGTAGGCCTCAATTTACTCAACCAAATGCATCATTCTTTGCAAACATACACTCACATGCATGCATGCTTGCAAATGGCCTGGGTCCAGGACTGGTGTCACCCGTCTCCCTCCAAGCCCAGGCTGCCTTTACCTGGAAGGCTTGTCTCTGGAGAGCGTATCGATTAGACAAATAAAGCCCTGGTCATGACCTATCTAATCTCTCGAGACTCAAGATACTGCCTGGGAGCCAGGGAGCCTGGTAGAAATGAGGACCTATGGTCCAATCCCAGACCTACCATATAGCAACCTGCATTTCAACATTGATTCTCCAGGTGAGTTACCCGCACATGGAATTTGAGAAGCACTGTCTGGTCAGGGTTTCTGTTGCTTACAGCTAAGCAGCGTATTTCTAACCTAGTTCTTTTTCTGTCTTGGCATGAGAATGAGCTCTAAACTGAGTTGTGGATTTCTGTGCATGTGCCCATTGTTACCAGTTTATGTTGTTTACTTACTTAAACATATTTTCCTTGGTTCTCAGTGTTGACATGTTGATAAAGTTTTTTCAGCATGATGATTTGATAGAGTGAAATGATTTCTGCGTTCACACTAATTTTTTGGGATTGGATTTTTAAAAATAAAAGGCATACCCAGGCTCTGTTAAGACTGTTCTTTCAACCTAACCTTGGGGAAATTTTTAAATTCTGCCTCTCTAATGGGAATTACCAGTCTATTATGTGACCAGCACAAGAAAGGCCTTAAACAAACATTTGCTTTTGAATTAATACTTATTTGACTACATGTTGCATCTCCTTGATCAGGTTAAAAGCCTTCGGTGGGAAAGGATTGTGCCTTAGCTCTCCTTATACCATCCAGTGCTTGGTAAAGTATCCGCACAGCAGTGAGGGGCTGATAAATTTGAGTTCTTCACTATGTATTCTATGTACTGAGGCAGTCAAAGGGCAATTCTAGCAAACCCTCCACAACACGCTCAAAATTCTACCACACTTTCTAAACATTTAGCAAAAGTGCGTCTGTTCTAAATACAGCAGTTGATACATTTACTTTTATTAGCTGTACTCAATAGGATGACTTTCCCTTTTCTCTTTGGCTTTTAGGAAGCTCACAGCTAAATGTAGCTCAGTGGCCCACGTTAACTTTGATTTGGCTTCCCTTATTTTGCCTTATCCCTCTATGGCTCCTGCTTTGGTATATCTGTTTTATTTTAATTCCTGATTTTTTATTTTTTAGCCCCTCAAATGCTTTTTAAGAAACACCCTGCTTTTCCGAGGGAGTGAAGAGTTTCTGCTGAACGGTAAGACCTTGGCTTGAGTTTCTTCCTTTGTAGGAGAGGACGGGGGGGAGGGGGGTGCCACCTGCAGCAGTTCCGTGGAGATATTCACAGCACCGTGGCTGGATGGGAGCGAGGACGCAGAAAGCCAAAGCCTTGGAAATGTTTGGGAATGGACATTTCTCCACCGCCACGCCATTCCCTCTTCCCCATCTGTCATCACCCATCATGTATCACAGCTGTGCCCTGCATCCCTCGCACTGCTGTGGTTCCCGTAGGTGCATCGACGGTTGAGAAGCACCGTTCCCACTCTTGCATCTCTGCTTTCTAGAAATCCTGCCTGCGCTGCAAAACCCAGCTCATCTTTCTCCTCCTGACCCTGCAGCTCACAGGAGCCCTGCCTCCCTGGGGCCCTCGGGCCCTGGACTTTGTGGTGTCTTTTTGGTTTTCTTGCTTCCTCCCAGGGGCCCTCTCTTCCTAGGCAAGAAAGGGGCTCTCCCTTTGTTACCCTAACAGTCTCGCTGGGGGCTGGTATAGAGCGGACACTCAATATGTAGCTGATTAGATGCTATTTAGCATGTAACCATAGTTTCAGACATGCTCATATCACATGACGTGCTTCTAAGCTCTATATTCTTATGTATAAGAACAGGAGCAGGCCAGTCTGTAGCTCAGCACCTTCAGAAATGCACAGCCACAGGGCTAGCGCTAGAAGACACCGTAGAGCCACATGGGTCTCTGAAGGCCTTTCCTTCTAGAATAAGACCAGACAGGAGAGGGCCTTCAGGGTGCCATAGCTGGTCGGGGGACATGGCCTTCGGCTCCATCTGTTCGCGTCGGCCAGTCTTTCTTGCCTTTGTCAGAGTTCTAGCGTGAGCATGCTGGGCTGAGGTTTGGATTAAAGCGAAACAGCGCAGACCTCAACACAGTGCTGGATGGCCGCCGAGAAACAGGAGCTTTCCTCAGTCGAACATTCTTTAACTGCGTTAGACGTCTGGACAATTAAAGGACGTTAGCGGTAGCATCTTTGGTAAAGAGGAGAATCATTTTCTAAAGTGAATACTCACCTCCTTCGCCCATTGAGATTCAGTCAGGGTTTGTTTCATCAATGGAGGATTTGCCCGTTATACATCTTGGTTATACTCAAAAGTGAACAGTGATGAATTCATTTATAAATTCTGCAGTAGGCATGAATTATTTATGCAGTCATCATCTTCGATGTGTGAAACTGTAACTCTGTTTCTTTATAGCAGAACTCACCTTGAGTTCTCCGTCCCTCATCTCCTCCAAAGGGGGAAAACACACTTACCAATTCAAGATGACCAGCCACTGCTCATGTAAACAGGGTCAGTTTGGGGTTTAACCTCTGTTTTGCTCTCTTTTTCCTGGAATAATCTGGGTTTCCGGGGGCCATGAGGAGGGGCCCCTGGCTGACTCTCCTGTGGGTTCAGGGATACTGGCCTCTCCCCCTGCTGCATCTATAGCACATGACCTTGGTCCCCACTGTGGCTTCCAGTTGCCCGGTCAACGGTGTTGGCTTTCTCCTTATCCCGACTGCAAAGCCTCTTTCCAGCTGCCCTCTGGGCCACATCTGCATCTTTTGGAGAAGCTTGGGGGTTCTGGTGGCTTTCCCCCCAGCACAGCAGGATGCACAGGCTCCCAAGACTTACCTGATCATCTAGACCCTCTCAGCCATTGCGGGTCTTCTGCTCAGCTGCTGAGGGACATGCTGGCGAGGGACGCCTGGCCTCCTGGGCTCCACACGGGAAGGCAAGCAACACTCTCTTCTGCTCTCATAGCCACCTCTGTGCATCTGAGATCTCTAAAAGGGGTTCAGTGATGCTGCAGCCCCCTTCCCTCCACAGCACCAAGGAGCAGTGCTGGTGGGCTGCATGCCAGGGACCCATTTTAAAAAACTACATATTTTTATTGATTTCAGAGAGGAAGAGAGAGGGAGATAGAGATAGAAACGTCAATGATGAAAGAGAATCATTGATCGACAGCCTCCTGCACGCCCCATTCTGGGGATTGAGCCCACAACCCGGGCAAGTGCCCTGACCAGGAATGGAACCATGACCTCTTGGTTCATAGGTCTACACTCAGCCACTGAGCCACTCTGGCTGGTCTCAGGGACCCATTTAAACCCCAGTACCATCTCCTTTGATCTTTTCTCCCCTGCTGGCTGCTCACATCTGACCCTGGGCTGGGAGGGGGGTGGTGGGAAGGGCAGTGTGCAAGGGGCTAAAATAATAGCTCTTACCTTATATTCTTCCTAATAGAATATTACCTCTATTCTGTGTTTAAAACCTATTCTCTGAGACCTCCAAGCCCCTTACAAGTGCCATGAAATGTTCTCTCACAAAACACTTGACTTTCACTTCTTTATTTCTCCTAAGGATGCGCCAAAGCATGTGCTGAAATCCTAAACTGGACAATGATGCCATGTTCCTGACTGTATCCACCCTCCCTGGAGGTGTGGGTACCTGAAAGCTGCCTACATGGCGAAGAAAGGTAAGATTTAAAAAAGCACAGGGAGAAGAAACTGCAGTTATGATTTCAAATCACTATTTACCACAGTCAACAATTACAGTGGGGAGCATAATCGAGAGCAAAACATCCCACCAGGTAGCTGGCCACAAATGGTTTATAAACAGGCAGAGAGATAGATGGTGGTACTTTCAGGCCTGGAGGCTCCTGGGATCCTCAGAGCCCCCGGGGCTATCAGCATTGGCTGCAAGCATCCTGGTGGGGGCTCCTCCCAGCACAGCCTGAAGGGAACAGGTCCCAAGGGTCATCCTGTGGTCTTCACCTGTGGCAAACACACCTGTGCACACAGTGCCTGCCCTGGCTCCCCAGGGATGCCGAGTGCATGTCTACTTCTGCAAACGGTGCCCACTGTGTGCAGGATGCCTGGGGAGCTGATGGAGGACTTGTGATCCAGGCACCCAAGGAGCACGGTGCGGAGCCCAAGGTGTGTGGGGGACATTGGGTGGGTTCCTGGAGGGCACACGGACAATGCATCCCAGAACCCTTGCTTTTCGTGTGGGGTTCTCTCTTCCATGTGTAGCCAACTGCTGGGTGACTGCTCCAATATTGCACATGCAGCCCTCAGATCATGTTGCACCCTTGTATTGACACATTTGATATGCAAAAGTTCAGTTCAATTAGAAATCCAAGCGTAATATCATAAGAAATTCCGACAGTCTAATTGTCAATGAGAGAAAAGGAAAAGCTGTTAGAGTCTCCAAATATAATTTCAACTGTTGTAAATTTTTTAACTGTCTGTTGAAAAAAAAATGATTTAAAATTTTTATTACCTACTTGTGTGAACAAAGTTTCTGGCGAGCGGCGGTTACTGAGAATTGGAAGAGACCGTCATTAAAAAGTATCGATCAGGAATTGTGTGGAGCCATTTCAAATATAAAACTTGATATGAAAACATTATGTTCACAGAAGTGAGTTCGGGTTCCTCATTACAGATATAAAATATATTATTTGAAAATTTTATACGTATTCGATATTTAATGTCTTTGCCAATACTTATTTTTCTTACTGTAATTATACAATATAAACAAAAGGTAATAAAGACTTTCCACCAAGCCCCAGAGGAAGGCTCCCAAGTCCCTTCCAGTTTCCTCCAGGATGCTGCTCAAACATCATTATTTTGTGTATGTGCCACGATGTAAATAAGTTTGCTACAAAAAAATGTGAGTTCTGGATACAAACCAACTATGGTTCCAATCTCACCTCTGCCATGTGACTTCATGCAAGCTACTTAGTGGTGCGGAAGCTCAGTTTTCTTATATCAAAACTAGTGGCCCAGTGCATGAAATTCATGCAGGGGGTGGGGGGTGGATTCCCTCAGCCCAGCCTGCACCCTCTCCAATCGGGGACCCCTTGGGGGATGTGAGTCCATCTGGACTCACATGTCTGTCACAGACATCCCTCTCACAATCTGAGACCGCTGGCTCCTAACCACTCACCTGCCTGCCTGATTGCCCCTAACTGCCTCTGCCTGCCGGCCTGATCTCGCCCCCAACTACCCTCCCCTGCCAGCCTGATCTCGCCCCCAACTGCCCTCCCCTGCAGGCCTGATTGCCCCTAACTGTCTCTGCCTCAGCCCCTACAACCATAGCTTTGTCCAGAAGGAAGTCAGATGTCCGGAAGATGGCCGGTCGACCTGGTCTAATTAGCATATAACCCTTTTATTAGTATAGTTAGATTATATAGGATAGGATTGCTTAAATGCGGGGGGGGGGGGCCTTTTTCAGCAGGAGGAGATGCTCTTTGCAGACAAAAATACATAATCCCTATATCTGGACTGATAGCCAGCCATATGCACTATACTGCCAAACCAGTCACTAAAATATTGAACCGCTTTCTTATGCCTTACACCAAACAGCTGTTGCCCTTAAAACCCCTCCTCAGCCCCCACCTTAGGTTCTGCCTTTGCAGTTCACCCAGATTAGATTCTGATTGGTTGGTTTCTATGCCAGTCAGCATCAAAAGCTCCACCTCCTAGGCAACCATCGGCTCCTCGCAGTTCACCCAGATTTGGTTCTGATTGGTCAGTTTCTATGCCGGTCAGCATCTCCAGGCCTATCTCCAGGCCTGATCAGAGAGGCAGGGCTGATCAGCAGCCCCTGCGGAGGCCCGGAGAGAAAGAGAGAGGCAAGGGCTGATCAACAGCTGCCACAGAAGCTATGGATCAGACCCTAATTCTCTCTCCAGGCCTCTCTCCAGGCCTGATCTGCAGCCCTCTCTGGCAGTCAGTGCTGGGTCACCACGGCAACCCAGCAATGACTGACTGCAGGACTGACTTCCAGTGTTTGGTCGAGCCTTCGGTTGTTTTTATGTATATTGGGATGGGGAAGCAACCCCGACTCCACGATGTACAAGACCCAAAGAACTGCACTGATACCAGACGTCTCTGCATGTTTGTGACCCTGAACAAGATCCATTGCCATTCTGAACCCCTTTTGCCCAGAACTGGGGATTCGAATGCTGCCCTTTTGGGCCACTGTGATGGCATGTGGTCCCACTGCCTGTTTATGGGTTATAGCAGCCACCAGGCCTCAGGAGGGGCAGGGCGGGGGTCACAGAGTCCCCATAAAACCGCACTCCAGGGAGAGGGGGAACGGGCTTGCAGCACCCTCCAGCCACTTGCTGATTTAGTATTCAGAATTCGGAATTTATGGAGCCGCCTTCCTCTGTCACATCATCCATCAGAGACAGACACTCAAGAGATGGAAGGGGAAAAAATTAAAAACCTGTTTATTGCTCAACTTGCTCTAGGCATGTTTTAGCTTATTGTTCAGCTCTGTTCATTTCAGTGCGGCAATTTGAATGGCTTAGCTGCCGTGGCTAACGTGGATGTGCGGATGGCGATGGACTCACATGGATATCGTTATCTCTGGCAAAATGAAAAGCCATCAGAAACTGCATAGTGTTGAAGGCTCAGGGGAGGCGGGGCTGTGGCCACACCTGGCTCAACTCTGCTCGCTCGGTGGCCTCCCGCAGGACCCTTTGCGGGTGGAGGGTGTCGCACTGCGGGTGTCGTTGGCTCTGCTGCATTTGCTCCTGCTGATGTCGAGGGGAGTTTGTGGGCCGGAGAGCAGGGAATGCACAATGGCAACAGGCAGCAAAGACAGGCAACGGGGTGTGCAGGAAGGGACAGGTAGGAAGGGATCGGGGTCATCTTTGCAGAACAGGACTGATTTGGTCACATATCATTTATTTTTTATTTTTTTATTTTTTATTAATTTCAGAGAGGAAGGGAGAGAGAGATAGAAACATCAATGATGACAGAGAATCATTGATTGGCTGCCTCCTGCCTGCCGCCCCCCCCCCACCCCCCGCACAAGGGATCAAGCCCACAACCCTGGCATGAGCCTTACCAGGAATCAAACCATGACCTTCTGGTTCATAAATTGATGCTCAACCACTGAGCCATGCCAGCTGGGCTCACACCCAAGGTTTTAAGAACAAAACAGGGTCACCTGCGTGTTTTAGCAAACACTGACGTGCTATAAAGAAGGATGCATTGTAAACAATACTCCACAGGCACCTGGGAATCCCGGGTGAACTCTGCCTTTCCCATCGCAGAGTGGGGCCTCAAGGGCCCTGCTCCTTGGGCTTGCTCCCCGCTCCACTACTGCTGACTGCTTGACCTTGAGCTTGTTGCTTCGGCTTCAATGTCCTCATTCTCCTCCTCTGTAAAGTGGGTTGAGAATATCCTTGTGCCTGTGATGTTGAGTGAAGTGTGTGGCACATATTAGAAATTTGCAGTGTTTACCTCCCGGGTCTGTCACACTCATTACTCAAGGTGTAGGTGTGTGGTTTTTGGAGGAGAATGAACCGTCATCACACAGTGGGGCTGGCTGATGCCGGAAGGCCCGCCTCCCCAGATGGCTGCAGACACGGGCCCAGGCTCAGGGGACTGTGGCTGGGCTTCTCCAGGAGCAAAGGCCGCTCCGACCCTGGAAACGCTGTGACCCTGAACAAGATCCCTTGACATTCTGAACCCATGGTTTGATTCCTGGTAAGGCTCAAAGCTATGGAGGTGTTTGCTGGGCCTGCTTGGGGAGAGTTCTCTGTGACTCATATCTTGCTTTGGGTTTATTGTTAAATCGGTCTCTGTGATATTGAGTGTTTGTTTTGTTTTTGATTCTCAGCTCCCTGTTATTGGTTTGCATGTAGAGGAAGCCTGAGAGACATGTAGTATTTTTCCAAGATTCACTTCTACAGAGGGCTTAAAAGAGGACAGACCTTGACGGTCTGAGATGGTTGGGGGACAGGTGACACAGACAAGGGGCTGCTCTGGAGTGGTCCAAGGCCATTTACTGGAAAAGGTGGGTTTCGAGCTGAATTTTAATGGTGGTTTGGAATTTGGTAAAATGGAGAGGAGAGGGTGTGTGTGCGTGTGTGTGTGTGTGTGTGTGTGTGTGTGTGTGTTTGGTAGGGGGCAATGTGAAAGTGCTGGGATTATTTAAGAGTCTGATCATCCCCCTGAAATCCCTTTTGGACATAAACAGGACTCACATGTACCCACATACATCCAGACACACACAGCCTGAGATTAATCCAGATTCTGACACCCAGAGTTCAAAATGCCACCCACAGTCCATCACTTACGAAAGACCTTTCCAAAACAGAGAGGAAGCTGGCGGAAGCAGCTACTGCCACCTGTGAAGGGCTGGAAACCACGCCCCATGAGAAACAGGGCGAGAACTGGGGAGAAGCTTGTGCCTGGGTGGCCAGTGACGTCACAGGGCTGCAAGAGGCCCAGCCTACGTGGAGCTGCTGCTGTGTTTAATCTGAGGGTATGGGCTGCAGAAAGTCAGAGGGAAGTTCTGTGGGGCTGAAGTCTGTGGCTGACCTTTGTCACTTTTTTGGTCACAAGAGAGACTACGGCCTCTTAGAAAGAGTTGGTCTTTGTACTCAGGCAAGTTCAAACGCCTCCTCTGCTGCTTTCTGGCTTCATGACCTTAGATAACATTTCTGAACCTTTGTTTTCTCATCTGTAAAATGGACATAAGAATATCTACCTTACAGGGTTATCTTAGACTTATAGACAATGCGTTTAAAGTGTCTCCTTCATGCCCAGCCAGCATGGCTCAACGATTGAGCATTGACCTACAAATCAGGAAGTCATGGTTTGATCCCAGGTCAGGACACATGCCCAGGTTGCAGGCTTGATCCCCAGTGTGGGGCGTGCAGAAGGCAGTCATCAATAATTCTGTCTCATCATTGATGTTTCTAACTCTTTCTCCGTTTCCCTTCCTCTCTGAAATCAATAAAAATATATTAAAAAAATAAAGTGTCTCGTTCATTATAAGGACTCAATAAAGGTAGGAATAACTAATATTTAGCAAATCCACCCTTGTTACATGTTCTATTCTAAATGCTTTATATGATTTTTATACATTTTTATTAATTTTGCAGGGAGAGGGAAAGAGAGATAGAAACATTGATGAGAGAGAAACATTGATCGGCTGCCTTCTGCACGCCCCCTACTGGGGATCGAGCCCACACCCTGGGTATGTGCTCTGATTGGGAATTGAACCAACGACCTCTCCGTACATGGGTTGATGCTCAACCACTGAGTCACACCAGCCTGGAGCTTTATATGACTTAACTCACTTAATTCTCACAGCAACCCTTTGAGGAAGACAATTATTCTTTTTTTAGATGGGGAAATTGAGGTGCAGAGAGTTAACTAACTTGCCCAAGGCCCACAGTGTGCCAGTGGGCAGCCAGGAGGGAGACCAGGCAGCTCAGCTCTGACACCTTCCTGCCAGACTCTGCACTGAAGCCCACTGAGGGGAGATGGTCCAAATGGCTGCCACCTGCAATCTTGTTAATTAACTCAAATATACTTTATGCTAGAGGCCTGGCACATGGAATTCGTGCATGGGTACAGTCCCTAGGCCTGGCCTGCAATCAGGGCCATCTTCCCCGGCTGCCTGCAGCCGGCCCTGCCCCCTGCCGCCACCCACCCCCGTTCCCCATTTGCCATTGGGTGATCAGAGCCTGCCGGCCAGGGGAAGGGACCGAGAGATGGTCAGTGCACCTCCCAGTGACTGGTCGAGCGGTCATTCTGGTCATTCTGCCATTAGGGTCAATTTGCATATTGTCCTTTTATTATGTAGGATAGAGGCCCGGTGCGTGGGTGGGGGCCAGCGGTCTGCCCTGATGGGGGCCCCGTATCAGGGTGGGGGTCCTCACTGAGGGGTGGGGCCACTGGGGGCAAGGGGCCACGAGTGGTTTTCAGGCCAGCCACACCCCCAATCGAGGTGGGGGCCCCCGCTGGGGGGTGGGGCTGCCAGAGCAAGGGGCCACGGTTGTTCTGGTCTCTGGTTGTTCTGCCGTTTTGGTCGCTGGGCTTTTATTATATAGGACTAGAGGCCTGGTGCACGAAATTTGTGCACGGGGGGGGGGGGGAGGGTATCCCTCAGCCCAGCCTGCACCTTCTCCAATCTGGGATCCCTCTCAAAATCCAGGACTGCTGGCTTCTAAACACTCACCTGCCTGCCTGCCTGATTGCCCCTAATAACTTCTACCTGCCAGCCTGATCATACACTACCACTCCCCTGCCAGCCTGATCAATGCCTAACTGCTCCCCTGCCAGCCCGATTGCCCTTAACTGCCCTTCCCTGCAAGCCTTGTCACCCTGAACTGCCCTCCCATACAGGCCTGGTCACCCCCAACTGCCCTCCTTTGCCAGCCTGGTCACCCCCAAATGCCTTCGCCTGCAGGCCTGGTCACCCCCAACTGCCCTCCTCTGCAGTCCTGGTTGCCCCTAACTGTCCTCCCCTGAAGGCCTGGTCGTCCCTAACTGCCCTCCCCTGCCGGCCTGGTCACCCCTAACTTCCCTCTCCTGCAGGCCTGGTTGCTCCCAACTGCCCTCCCCTGCAGGCCTGGTCGCCCCTAATTGCCCTTCCCTGAAGGCCTGGTTGCCCCCAATTGCCCTCCCCTGCAGGCCTGGTCCTTCCCAACTGCCATCCCCTGCTGGCCTGATCACCCACAACTGCCCTCCCCTACTGGCCATCTTGTGGTGGCCATCTTGTGTCCACATGGGGGCAGCCATCTTGTGTGTTGGAGTGACGGTCAATTTGCATATTACTCTTTCATTAGATAGGATAGTGATTAACATAGATGTAGTTGGCAAGGCGGACCCTGAGAGTTGCTCACCCACAGCCATTTCATTCCTTCCTAGCTGCTGTTCAGACCCTAATTCTACTGGGGGCTGCAATGTGGTGAATGGCAACTGTTCTAAACAGCTATGGCAGCCCCTCCCCACTTCCCACCTCTGCCCGCTCTGTGCCTGAAGTGGCTACATTAGTCACCCAGTCTGGCCAAGCTGGGAGTCTGATGGGTGTTCCTGGGAGAAGTTTTCCTTTCTGAAAAACAAGTAATTGGGTTCTGGGTTAACCAAAACATCTTCACTGATAGTCTTCAATCTAACCTGGAGAAGAGGTTGCCTCGATGTTTTTCTCTGCTTATTCTTGAGTTCCTGGGACTGAAGCACATTCAGGTCTGAGATAGGGTTTAATCTGAGGGTATGGGCCTCCCCTTAGCTAGGCAGACATAGTCATTTAGGCAGACCAGCCAAGGGCTCCACATGGGAAGTGAATATAGGACTGGAATGCATTCACTTCATTTCCCTTAGGGGTTGAGAACAGGTTTTGCAGTGGGGTAGGGGATGGGAAGTGGCTGGCGGTACCACTACAGGTGCAGTGCTGAGAAGGAAAGGTATGAGTATCAGACCCTGGCCCTGGCCCTGTTTCTTCCCCGCCGGCAATATGAGGGATCAGTCCTTTCCCATCAAAACAAAAAACCATAAAACCCTCTCTTGACCCCGTGACCCTCCTCCATCCTTTGCGTGATCACTCCCCTCCCACTCACACTCAAGTCACTTTCTTTCCTCCGCTTTACCCCCGAAACCTGGAACAGGTTGGAAAGGGAGAAATAGACAAAGACCAGCCTTTAGTCAGCTAAGCCCAGTGAGTATGTCATGATCTGGCACACCTGCCCACCTGGCCAGGTTTAGCTCTCACCTCCGCATGCCTCCTTCCCCGCCTGCGGGCTCCAGCCCTTCAGGGCGCCTTGCAGCCCCTAAGGTTCAGCTCATGATGTCTCTGCCCGCAATGGGGCCTCAGCCAGGATCACCCTGTCACTGGATTTTCCTTATTCTCACTCACCCTTCACACCTGAGTTCAGATGCCACTTCTTTGTGACATCTTACTTGCATCCACATACCTTATCACTTTATGGGGCCGTTGTATTTTTATTTACATCCCTCATCACTCGTGTTGATGGAATCAAGGCTGTGGCTATTTGTAGTCATCACATTTTGGATTTCTAGTACCTAGTTCAGTGCCTGACACCTAGTCAGTGCAACCAATGTTAGTTCAACAAGAAGCGAAGCCTTGCTCTCAAAGAACTTGGAATTGACTTGAGGCACAGAACATGGAAAAAATAAATAAGAACACAAGTCAGGGCAAATGAATGGTCTAGAATTTCTGGAAAGAGAAACCTGTTAGGAGATTTCTGCAGTTGTCTGGGGAAGAAATAGTGAGAGCCAGATGGTGGGAATGCAAAGAAAGACTGGAAAAATTCTATCCACTCAATCCTTCAACAACCATTTGTTGAGGACCTACTATGTACCAGGCTCTGAGGACATAGCAGTGAACAAAACCAGCTCCAAATCTCAGCCTTATGGAGCTTACATTTATAGATGGGGAGATAGCAAGATGGATGAAAAACATATAAAATATATCAGATGATGACAAGAGCTGTGGCGAAAACGAGGCAGGAGAGAGGGCACAGGGCACAAATCGTAAGTGTACTGCTCCTTACAAGCTTCCCACCTTCCCTGGCTTTCCAACAGCCTTTTCTGGCCTCTTTTGCCTACAGTGACTTCCTCTCATTTGAAGAGACTCCAGGCCACCGCAGTCCACTCCTTCCACGTGGCAATCGGCAACAGGCACACTCTCCTTTGCGTCATTACCAAGCCCCTTGTGCGTAGTAGAGGCTTCCACACTGGGTCAGAGGTTCCTTGCGGACGAGGCCAAATCCTAAACTTCTGTGCCGCAGCTCCTGCAGCATCACACTCAGCTCCTATTAGATAGTCAATAAATACTTGTTAATGTGATTGATGGCATGACTCACAAATAAAATTGCAAGTGAAACCTCCAGTTAAAGTCTCTTAAGGATTTTTCAAGGACTGATTGCTAAACACTCTACAAAGGGGAAAACATCTTTAGAAGAGAAATTAGGGCACTAACTATTCAGGCTATGATAATAAAAATCAGAAGTGTGAACTTCTCATATTCTCCCTGAGGAAACCAGGATCCAGAGAGGACAGCAATTTGCCCAAGATCCTACAGTTAGACTTTTCCCGGACTCAGTTTTCTTAACTGTACAATGGGGTGAATTACCACCTAAATCACCTATTCAAAAAGATGTGAGGATTTAATGAGATGGGGAGGATTTTTAACAGACATTCAGCCTTGTATAATTGTTCGTTTCCCTTTTATTACTCTTTTTCTTTGCCAGAGAGGGCTCCCCATCCGATGGCACATTCACCAATGCTCATCTGCTTCCTTTCCTGGTGGGGAATGAGGCCTTGCTCACCTGCAAAGCCAGGAAGTAGCTGATGGGGAGGGGCGGCTGGGGAGCAGGCAGTTGCCCTGTTAACCAGCCCTGCCTCCCTGACAGCTTGCCTCCTTTTAATTTAATCTCGTGCCGCCCTTGTTAGCATCTGGTTATTATTAGACCATAACCACAATAATAAGTATTCCAGTTGTATTTTCTGTTTGCAGAGTGTTTTGCAATCGTTTTTATTAGTTATCTGCAGCTCAGCTATCTTGGAAACCAATATCCACAGAAACAGGAAGAAAAATGGGGAGAGGGGTTGGGGTAAAGTATCTACCAGGCAGTTCAATTTGTCTTTGACCAGCAGGATGCCGATGTTCCCTTGGGGGCACTTGAGGAAGTTAGACTAAGGTAAACCTCCACCCTGAGCACCTCTATGTGGTGGGAGCCCCCCAATGGATCTGTAGGTGACCTGGCTACTGTTGCCCACCTGGTGTGGCAGAGCTAGCCTTGCGATTTGGGGTGCAGAGAGAGCCTGCTCTTTGTCTTGCATCTGGGGCGACATCTGAAGAAATCACTTGTACATAAGCAAATGTATGACTCTCTCTCTGGGAGATCAGTCAATTACAGCAAATTGAGCTATTTCATTTCAGCTTGCAAATGGCTTTCAGTTACACAAGTAGACACATTAATCTAATAACTAATGATCATATATTTCACTAATCATACAGCCCTGCATGTGGTATAATATCTAATTATATTTAATATTAAGACATCTTCACATGTGCATTTTTACCAACTGTCTAGCTCAGGGAGCCGTACAAGAGCAGAGTGGAAGAGAGGAGGAGAGGGTCCAGGCAGGATGTGGGCGGGGTCCAGGGGGCCAAAGGCTGCCCCCAGGAGGAGGGGGTCTTCCTCCGAGGGCATGAGGGAGAATTGTGTCAAATCAGGGTCAAGGCTAACCGGTGCGAAGCTTTTGTGATAGAAGGGCAGAGGGATTGGAAAAGGCCCCCCTTCCTGCTTGGAGCTGGGGTAGCCAGTCACCAGGGTGCTTAACTGGGCCTGAGCCAGCAGAGCGTGTGCAGATTTCAGCCCCTGCTCACGTCCCCTCCCTCAGCCCCGTGCCCAGGTGCCGGGCACCATCCACACAGCCCGAGGTGGCTGTCCTGGAAGAGCTTGGAGTCAGGGCAGGGAAATGGAAAACATATCCCCTGCAGGGCCAACTCAGGCCCGGCTTGCTTCATTTTTTTTCTGAAAGCCACGGCGGCAAATAGCAAAGGACTTGAATGGATAGAGGGTAGGGTTACTGCAGAGGAGAGACCGAGGAAGGCCTGGGTTTGTGTGTGTCTGAGCTTTGGGTCCTTTGGTATCAGCCTCCAGCTGCCACCACCTCTATTTCTGGCTGCATCCCTGGGACACTGGTTGTTATGGACTGAATGTTTGTGTCCCCCTCAAATCCATATGCTGAAGCCTTACCCTCCAACTCCACGGTATGTGGAATGGGCCTCTTGGAGGGAATAGGTTTAAATGAGGTCATGTGGGTGTGGCCTCCATGATGAGGTTAGGGTTCTTCTCAGAAAAGGAAGAGGGGAGGTCTCTCTACCCCTGTGTGCCCTGAGGTAGGCCCATGTGAGCACACAGGGAGAAGCTGGCCCGATAAGCCAGGAATAGGGCATCCCAGGAACTGACTCTGCCAGCACTTTGACCTTGGATTTCCAGCCTTGTTGACCCAGACATACCCAGTCTATGGTAATTGGTTATAACAGCCTGGGCAGGTTAAGTCACTGGTCATCTACATGGTCATTGCAGTGCCTCTGGAGTGATTGTCCTGTGGACAGCTCTGGCCGCCTGTATCAACGTTTATCCAGGAATGACCGACCCCCAGGAGGTGAGAAGGACACTAGAAGTTTGGAGTGTACAGAAGGGCAGGGGAAGCTGGACACAGGCAGGGCCAGCCCATGTAGGCCATGCACACAGGGAGTCTTTGAAGAGTTTTAAGCAAAGAGGCATGGTCAGGTTTGGAATGAAGACAGAGATTCAGGCTGAGGTGATGGTCACGTGAGCCAGGGCATTCCTGATCAGACTCCCAAGAGTGTCAGAAAAAAACTTTTCCTGGCCCCCGCCCCCCCACCTTCATTCCCCTCCTTTGGGAGAGAACAAGGTGGAGCAAACTCCAGAGGAAGGCAGGACTGACAGGTAAACAAGTGGCCTGGGTCCCCCTGTAGGCTCTCAGCTCTGATGACACCCCTCCCCACTTTCCCCTGAGCTTCCTACAATGAGGACAAGGAGACCCCCTCCTTGGGGGCTTCCTTCCTTGCACCAATCAATTCTCCTCAATTACCAACAAATCTAAATGTGATTTATCTGTGCCAGAATCATTCCAATATCAGGCGAGAACCTATCAATAAACCCCCTAAGGCAATCTTGCTCAGAGTTGTCAATAGAAGCGCTAACGCACAAAGGCATAGCAGCTAGCAATCAGAGTATTTTTGCCCCCTCCCCCCTTTTTGGGGAGCACTTAATTAAGTCGACCAGAAGCTGTCAAAGATAATTTTCAAAGCGCATGACCTCAGCAGCTGACATTTGATAATATTACATTCCACGTTGATTGAAATTGATTTTCCCCTCTTTTTTTTGGGGGGGGGGGGGGATGGGGAGAAGGTGGGAGGGTGAGGTCGTGGAAGAGGGGGGATTGGATCCTTTTGGCTGTGGTACTCTGCCCAGGGCCAGCAGCCTGTGGGTTTACCACCAGAAGACTGTTGGGCTCCGTGCCTCCAGTGGGACCAGCACTGGGCAGTCATTCCCCAGTAGGGCCATCACCCAGAGCTGGTGGAGGGAGCTCCATGTGGGGAGAAAAGCATCAGGTGTGCAAGAAACGGAAGCTAATGCACAAGTGGCACCCGGAGAAGGTGAAGGTGTCCAAAGGCCTGCGTTTGTTGGAAAGATGTGGCACTGGGTAGAGAAAGCACAATGGGAGGTACAGATTGCCATGTTCATTGGGTCCATACTTCACATTGGCCACTCAGTCTATGGAGGTGTAGGTGGCTTCCCATGGAGGTCAGCTGTCCCTCGACTTTACTGCTATAGAGAAGCTCATCCAACATCTGCTACTGCTCCCAATCCCCACTAAGAGCATGCCAGCAGCCTCGCTCCTCTTGTTACTCAGTCAGCTCTAGTCTCTAACGCCCCCATTGGGCCCTCTCTTTGTAATCATCACCCTCATCCAAACAATTTTCACCTGGGTGTCAGCCTCAGGTCAGGCTTGGCTCTGTGTCCTGTCGTGGCTGTGGGATGCTGCCCACTTGGCTCCCTGGTTTCCGGACCTTCGTCTGCCTGGCATTGGCTCCTCACACTCACCAGCTTGTGTCAGTGGTTTTAGGTAAAACAGAGCTCTGACCTCTGCTCCAACTCTGTGGTTTCACATGGTTTTCCCACTTTGACCCACTGGCCAAGGCCAGAAATTTGACCTTCAGGGAAACTATTTTGATCATCTCAAGTAAGAGGTTATCTTAAAGAATCTTGATACATCTATTAGTCAGGGTTCTCTGGAGAAACAGAACCAACAGGACCTCTGTAGATAGATAGATAGATAGATAGATAGATAGATAGATAGATAGATAAATAGATAATACATTTTAAAGAGTTGATTCATGCTACTATGGAGGCTTGGTAAGTCAGAAATCTGCAGGGCAGGCCGGTAGGCTGGGAACACAGGGGAAAGTTGCAGTCCAACTGCAAAGGCAGTATTCTGGCTGAATTCCTTCTTGTTTGTCGGAGGTCAGTCTTTGTTCATTAGGGCCTTCAACTGATTGGATGAGGCCCACCTGCATTATGGAAACTAATCTGTTTTAGTCAAAGTTCACCAATTTAAATGTTAATCTCATTCAAAGCACACTTTCACAGAAACACCCACAATAATATTTGATAAAATATCTGGGCACTGTGGCCCAGCCAAATTGACACATGAAATTAGCCATCACAATACACATGAGAGGTTCGCTTAAATTAGTTGGGGGGAGGAGGTGTTTGTAGCAGGGGACCCGACTTGAGTCTCTAGAAAGTCATAGGTGGCTTACAATGTGTGATGGACTGTAATGGGGCCAGCAGGACTTAAATTGAGTGAGCGTCTTTGGCCAGAGAAGAGTCGTGAGAGAGAGTGGAATGGGGAGGCAACAGCTGTCTGTCCTCACTGACTCGTGTCTGAGTTTTGTGGAGGGAGTGAGACAGGAGAGCTGTCTGCATGAGACTCCAGATGACACCTGGGACCCTCAGGGTACTGTTGCTTTATTCCCAGGTGATAAATTGAGACACAGATATGGAGGCAGCAGCATTCTCCCATTCCAGCATGGACCACAGAGTGACCCCTGAGAGGGCCAGGTCGGGGTTTGCAGCACTGTACTCATATCTCATATAATCCTAATGGAATCCTATAAGGTAGCTATTATCGTCATAAACACAGACACAGACAAGGAAAACACACACACACACACACACACACACACACACACACACACACACACCCCACTCAGCTGCAGGGAGGGGCAGCCAAGAAACAAACTTCTGAGGAGAGATGAGAAGATACAGGAAGTTTCTGGTGGGGTCCTAGGAAAGTTTGAAAAGAGGGCCGACTCAATTGGCATAGGACCTTTCTTTACTCGTCCTGTTCCCTCTTCCTTTCTCCTGGCCTGGAACTCGGATGTGATGCCCACAGGTGGAGCAGCCACTTGCTATCTCCAGAACCAAAATGACAGGCAAGGATGGTGGACTAGGAAGGGAGGGAGCCTGCTCCTTGGGCACTGCCCCTGTGCTGTCCACCCCTGGACTCTATTAGATGAGAAAAATAACATCCTATTTGCTTAAGCACTGTCTCAGGTTGTCTGATCTGTAACAAAACACCCTACAACTCTGTGGCTTACAACAACAACCAGCCATTTTGTTCATAAACCTGGGGTCTGGGCAGGTGAGGGCAGTGCATCTCTGTTCTGCCTGTGGTCAGTTGGGGCAACTGGAAGAGTACAGGGTTGGGGTTATCGGAAGGTCTGCTTACTCACGTGTCTGGTGGTTGATGCATCACCTGGAATACCTACCTACATGTGGCTTCTCCCTGTGGCTTGGGCTTCCTCACAACATGGTGGCTGGGCTCCAAGGTCACCAGAAGGAGATCCAGGCAGAAGCCAGGTTATCTTCTATGACCTCGACTTAGATTCATGCAGGGTTGCTCCCACTGCATTCTCTTCGTTGAGGAAGCCACAGAGGCCAGGCCAGTTCCAAAGAGAGGGGAAGCTGACTTTACCTCTTTATGGGACGGAAACATGTGGAACTGGCAATGTGCTTGCAGCCATTTTCATAAGATGTCATCTGCTGCATTACTCTCGTCAGGCTCCTGTTACATGCAGCTGGTTGCAACCCTGCTGGAGAAGGGTCACTGCCATGTGCTCCATGTGAGCACTTCTTCCTTCCCACCTGCGTGCGGGCTGTCCTGTGAGGTCTGCGGTGCGCTTAGTGCATTACTGATCTTGTGGTGCAAGATGCTTTCCCAATTACATTCAATCAGTTCGGGGCCAAGAAAGTGTCCTGGAAAAGGGTTGTTGTTTTTAAGTTGGTGCCTTGAGGGACTAGGCCATACCCTTTCCTTCTGCTCCTTGACGGAGAATGAGCTGGCCGAGGAGAAGGCAGGGTGGTAGAGTAGAAAGACTCTGCTAGATTGTGAGTTGGGAGGCCCAGGGCTTCTATTGTATTTTTGTCTTGATTAGCTGTGTGACCTCAGAAAAATTGCTTTCCCTCTTTGGGCCTAAAATGTCCTCATTCATAAAATGATGATGATGACCCATGACCTCTAAGATCTCTTCCAATTCAAAAATCCTACGATTGTCAGAAAACGGCTCCTCTGAAAGGGATTTATGTGGAGGTGCTTAAGGAATGCATATGTTTAGTTAATTTAGTAGCTCAGCAAATGATGGCTACCCCAAGAGACAGGGGGTTCTATTAAAAGCCTGGCATTAGTTTTGATCACGCTTAGAAATACTGTAGGAAATCAGCAGCAGTGCACACGAAACCTCCTCTCACTCAGACCCCAGACGGATGACAAAGTGATAAGCAGAGCTAACTCCCTGGGGTAATATTTCTTCCCAAAGCATAGATATGGGTGAATTATTGCCATTCTTAATTGCCTAATGATTTTTTTCCCCTTTCATGTAATCTTTTCGGGGGGTTGTATTTTTACCATCTTGCAAATTCATATTGGCAGAGTGATATACATTGTCGAATAAAACACAGTGGCCAATCCATCAAAAATCAGGCTGCAGTTGCCTTAGGTTTTGGGGAGAGAAACTGTAAGAGGGGGAGGAGGAGAGATGGACAGGGCAGGTGCTTCGGTGATGTAGGCCGCCAACCACTTCCTTGCTGACGGGTCAGCAGTTCTCCTGGCTGACCCCGAGATGGGCTGAGCACTCCAATTTTCTCCAGGCTCTTTTCCTTCTGGGCTCAAGTTTTGGCTCTTTGAGGTGTTTGCCTTATTAGCCACAGCTGTCTGGGGGACTCAGAAGGCAATTAGACCAGGGAGTGAGCCGTTTAGGGGATTGGTAATGGAATGTGGATTCTTTTCTCCCTAACTTAATTGTTTGCATTTGACCAGAAATCATTACCAGCTGATGGCTGCATGGTGGCATCTGTGAACTAAAGTGGTGACTCGGTGGAGTTCTGAACACGTGATGAGAGGGACCTAATAGAGAGAGAGGTTCTTCAGTAACTTTGATGGTGAGGGGAGTTTGCCCCAGACTTGTGTGTCCTTTGAGATATGATCTTGCTCCTGTGTTGCCTCTTTCCCACTTTCAGGAATGTGAGAACCAACGACAATCGCTGGAAGACTTGGCGACGGTGTCCCCACAAGTCCTGGCTGGGCTCTGCGTGGTCCCAGCCTTCACCACACATGGGGGTTAACTGAGGATCTTGGCAACCTCCCTTGGCTCAAGGCTCTTCCCCAGACCAATTAAATTCGAATCTCTGGGAGTGAGACCTGGGCATCAGTATTTCTAAAGCTCCCTAAGTGTTCCCAAAGTGCAGCCTGGGTTGAGAGTCGCCACAAAAGGGAAGGGTCTCGTCATTTCTTAGTGGAAACAATTATCTTGAATTTCTTGATTGAGATGGATGTAGGTGAGGGGACAAGGATGAAAAGTCAGGAGTGTGGGGACCCCTGCAAGCAATTTCCTCAACAAGTATTAATGAGGCCTGTTATTCGCCAGACACAGTGCTCGGTGGGGCTATCGCTGGCATAGACATCATCGAGCTCACAGTTTCCTGGGGGATACAAAGAGCCGGTCCCCATAGTGAGTGTGTCAGGAGCCAAGGGAGCACAAATAAGTTTCCGGTTAATGCCGAAACCGGTTTGGCTCGGTGGATAGAGCGTCAGCCTGCGGACTGAAAGGTCCCAGGTTCGATTCCGATCAAGGGCATGTACCTTGGTTGCGGGCACATCCCCAGTGGGGGTTGTGCAAGAGGCAGCTGATCAATGTTTCTCTATCATCGATGTTTCTAACTCTCTATCCCTCTTCATTCCTCTCTGTAAAATATCAATAAAATATATTTAAAAAAAGAAGTTTCCGGTTAAGAGAAACCAAAATCTAAAGTGTGAGAACAGGAAGGAAGTGGGTGAGGGAATGCAGATTGATCTAGGCCAGTGCTAGCCAAGAAAATGTAATATAGCATAAAAGAATATATAACTTATATTGTATAGTGCAATATAAATACATATGTAATTTAAAGTCTCTAGTAGCCCTATTTGAAAAAGATAAAAAGGAGAAATTAGTTTTAATCGTGTATTTTAGTTAACCCAGTATATCCAAAACATTCTCATTTGAACAGGTAATCAATATAATAACTAATAATGAGCTGTTTTGCATTTTTTTAATAGGTAAGTCCTCAAAATCTGGTGTAAATTTTATAATTAGAGTGCATCACAATTTGGACTAGACTCATCTCAAATGTTCAGTAGCTAGCAGCTACTGATTTTCAGCATCCAATCGGTCAGCGCTGATTCAGGGAGAGGAAACGTGTGCTATGGTGTGTCAAGAGTATGGGAAATCAAGTGGTGCCAAGTGCAGAGTGAGGGGCATTGCAGGTGTGGTCTAGAAGAGCTGAATAATTTGCAGGTCCAACTGCAAAATGAACGGGCAGAGCTCTCGATTCAAAGCTATTGAGAAATTTAAGATGGTGATAATGGGGCAGTAGACCAGCCTGGGGGTGGGACCTAAGCCACTGGGCAGGTTGCAGGAGGTGAAGCTGGTCTTGGGAGTGGCAGGCATTGAGCTAACCAACTTGGTCCCCTCTTCTTCCTCCCTTGGGGATAGAAGCTCCGCTTTGATCCAGTATTTTTCTTTCCTGGCGCCTGGGAAGGACATTCAATCACAAATTTCCCCAGGATTCTTGGGAAGATTGCCCTCCCCAGTGAAGAGATTGGTGAAAAGAACCTGTCCTGTGGTTTTGTCTGTGGTCCCACCAGGACCTGAAGCTTGAGCTGCTGTTGCCTGCCTGTGGCCTAAAGGGAACATTCAGGAAACTTTCAGAGGGACCTGGCTTTGTTGAGCCACTGAAGGAACCAAATCTGCAGCATCCTTGCGGCTGGACTTCTTGTTGGGAGAATTAATGAGGGTCATTATTTAAGCTACTGCCGGATGGGCAGCCAAAAACATCCTTATAAACTCCCTGAGAGAGGGAAACATAAGAAGGCAAACCACAAAGGACCTTGGAAGGTTCATCCACCCCCAGCTTCTTGTCATGATCAGCTGACGTCCTTATTCCCTTCACTGTCCTTGAGGCAGACTTGAGATGACTTCCCATGTTCGCGATGGAGAATGAACCTACTGGGATTACGCTGCTTCTCTTGGAAGTGTTTGCTGGCTGTGTGGTGGGCACGAGTGGCATCAATAGTAACTGCTATTCTTTGCCAGCATCAGATTTTCACCTCCTGAATGGTTTGGGGCCAGCGTCCTTCCCCAGAGGGACATTTATTGGGTGCTAGCCCAGCACTGAATGTATACAATACATAGGAGGCATGAAATGCATGTTCATGTCCTCTCTTTTTTTCTTCTTCTGGTCATTTAATCATAGAATTGATTGACATAGCCAAGGCGCATGTGGACTGTTTGAAGTAAGATGCCAAGGGCTGATTTTGCTGGTAGAGTGGAAGGCTTGAAAATGGGTAAGAAGCCTTATTTAATTCAACAAAACTGAACAAGTGGTTATTGAACATTATTGAATTCTTATACTACATGTAGTTGAAAAATTGACTGTGATGTGCTCCAGGGAGGGCAAACAGTTTCAAAGCAAGGTGCTAGCAAAAGGCTTACACAGGCCTCTCACCAAAGGAGAAACCTGCTTGGCCAATAACTAAGTAAAGAGGTGCTCGGCCTTATTGGGAATCAGGAGAATGAAAATTAAAACCATAAGGAGATCATACTACCCACTTATCAGATCAGCAAAAATTTAAAAGTCTGAAATAAAAATATGTGTGGGTAAGGATAAGGAACAATACAGCCTTCATTGGTGGGAATGGAGAACATTATAAATGATTTGCAAAAAAAAACCCCTGGCATTATTACCCTGGCCAGTGTAGCTCAGTTGGTTGGGCATCATCCTGTGAACCAAAAGGTTGCTGGTTAGATTACCAGTCAGGGAACATGCCCATTACAGGCTCTATTCCCAGTAGGAGGCATGTATTTGTTTGCATGATCAAGGTACACTTACAGGTAAGTTTTTTTTTTACTAGCTCTAGGGATTAGCTAACCCTGTGGGGGCAATCCCCCCCAGAGTCAGCAAGGCCACAAATGTCAAAGACCAGAAGTACAGAAAGTCACAAGGCCTGGTTAACATAGTTTGGATGGTGAATTTAACAGTGGGATCCTCTACAAACCCCACACTGAAGCACGCTCCTCCTCTTCTGAATTGCTTACCACTGTGTCTGTTGTCTGCACTCCTTATAAGCACTTTCCATCTCCTGCTTTATGTGGAGGCTCTTGGTTGTGAAGAAAAGAACTAACATAGCAGACCTGAGACTGCCTTTTTTTTTTTTTTTTTACCTTTTGTACTTTTATTTTTTTTTAAATTTTATTTTGTATTGTTTTCAGCTGTACATCTTAGTGGTTAGACAATCATAGACTTTACATAATGTTCCCCTTGATATTTCCAGTTCCCCAACTGGCACCATACATAGTTATCAATAGACGAGTGGATAAAAAAGCTGTGGTACATATATGCAATGGAATATTACCCAGCCATAAACAAGAATGAAATCTTTTCATTTGTGATTGCTGTCTTTTAAAAGTCCTGTGGGCAAGGTTGTCTCTTGGCAGGTATCTAGGAACTTGAATTTCGGGAGGTTTTCTACCATTCTCAAACTACTAAGGCAAATAAAATGTTTTGGTGCTGAATGCCTGGTTTCCTTCTGGGAGTCTGGAATTTTGGTATGTGCTAGGCAGAGGTGGTTTACCAGGCCTCAATAGAAACCTTGAGCATTGAGTCCTTCAGGTGCTTGCCTGATAGACAACATTTCACCCATGTCCCAAGTCATTGCTGGGGGAACTGGGTCCTGTGGGGCTCTTACAAGCTTTTGCCTGGTTTCCGCACACTTCACCCCACACACCTTTTCCCTTTGATAATTTTGCTTTGAACCTCCTCACTGTAATAAGCCGTGACTATTATTGTGTTCTGTCTGGTGAGTTCTCCTAGTGCAGTGGTCGTCAAACTGCGGCTCATGAGCCACATGCGGCTCTTTGGCCCCTTGAGTTTTTAGCAAAGGCCAGCTTAGGAGTACCCTAATTAAGTTAATAACAATGTACCTACCTATATAGTTTAAGTTTAAAAAATTTGGCTCTCAAAAGAAATTTCAATCGTTATACTGTTGATATTTGGCTCTGTTGACTAATGAGTTTGCCGACCACTGTCCTAGTGGATCACTGAACCTGGTGATGGTCTTGGGGCCCCTGACACACTGGTCTATCAGCCTTACTTATCCTGGCAAGTTGCTATGATGCAGGCATTGGGCATCTCAGCATCTTAGCAAGAACTTTAAATGAAGAACCAGGACATATGCTTTTCTTTTCTTTTCTGAGATTTATAGGCACAAACAGATCAGCAAAATCTGATGGGGGTGGTGGTGGTGGTGTTAGTTACCTTTACTGAGCCTCAGTTTTCTCATCAAAATTGGATCTAGTAACCCCCATCCCCTCTTCATGGTGTGTCATGAGGCTCAAATAAAAATGGGTTGTGAAAATGTTCCCAACTCCTAAGACATGATGTCAATGAAAGATAATTACAAATCTATACACTCCCACCATACCTTGGATATAAAGCAAACGTTTAATTAGTTTCTGCCAAATAGACGAATCAATGCAACTTATCTCATTCTTTCCTCTCCTGGAGTCCATAGCACCCGGCAGAATTCTGGACTTTAGAGAAACGAAATAAACACTTCATTTTTAATCCTCAGGGTGAAAAACTGAGAAAAGAACAAGCCCAAACAGCTGACACCTGGGTGTGGTGTCCTGAAGTAGCTCCACCTCACCGCCCCTCCCCCGCCACTCCAACCCCCTTAATTGCCAATCCTGGGCTATGGGGTGGTGCTTTCAGAGCCTCCGAAACTCCCTGAAACCATTTGCTTGTGAACTCCACTCATCAGCCTCTTGTCAGCCGCCACCAGGAGGAACGCGGAGGCCTTAATTGATCAGGCCGGGCAGTAGCCTTGAGAACTTGATTCAGGTATTGACTTCTGAGGAGCCAGTTTTACTCCGGCCTCCACAGCTAGGAGCGGCTGAACATCAAAACTATTAACCTCTGGCCCGAGCAGTTGGAGAGGCAGCCCAGCAGCAGTAATTAGGAAGTCAATCGGAATCGCCTGTCTCACTTACACTGGCATGTCAATCAATAGCCGCCGTGACAGGTTCATTAGGCCCAGGCCATGCAAGCCCAGCCTGTAACAACCTCATAAAATACAGCAACGACTCAGGGCAGAGAGAAATCTGCCCGGAGGACTGGAGTGGATGACAATATGTATTGATTAGGGCTCTAGCAATTTATGAAGTGCTACTTGTTGGCCAACCTTTCTGACTCAGTGCTAAATTTTCCCAAGTAGTTGCAAGATGAAACCAAATATTACCCTTTAAAAAAAAATGAGAGGGAGGCAAGCTGTTGTTTGACAGGGCATTTTTTATGTTAGTTACTCCTAGCAAATAATCTTTCAGGGTAGAACTTCAATGGTTACTTAAGGCTGACGCGGTACCTTTGTCCCTGTGACCATCAGATTTTGAAAGAAGACATCCATCTGGGGAAGAAAAAAATATGATTTGACGTGTGATTAGGCAAGACTCTACCTTCGGAGAGACAGGGTGATTTAGGCATTCATTTCTTCTTGGCGTTTTTAATGGCTTATCTGGGTTGTTCCGGGGGGATGGCTGACACCTGGGTTTTCAGGGCTAATTTAAGAGCTCAAGAGAAGGGGGTGGGGGTGTGTGCAAAAGGATCCCTTCCACCTCCCCTTCGCCGCCCGCCCCCCCCCCCAAGGGTGACACTGCTTGACCACATTTGCCAGAGACCTTGCTGCCTCTAAACCTGCTGAATAACAAACAGGACAGTGATTCTGGGCCTCATTCTGGGCTGTGGCCTTGAAAACAGCACAAGGCGGGGTGACACGTTCACTGCTTAACCGGATCTACAAGTCACCTCACTACCAGCCCTGGGAAATAGCCAGGGGCCTGTGAATGGCGAATGTCTCCTGATATTTGCCTCAGTCTTCAGTGATCAATGCCCATTTATCTACACCTAAGAATTCATCATCAAGCTTGGGACTGCACTGTACACGATACGACTCTGAGAACTCCAGACAAGCCCCAACCAGTCCCATTTGGACTGTCCCCAAAGGCATGGCCCTGCCACGAGGCCTGTGTTCAGGTTAGAAGGGCTGAATTCGGTCCACGTTTTGTCAGTATCAGACCCAACCTCACCGAGTTTAGACTCTTCATCCATAAAATGGGATAAAGATGCCCCATGCGTCTCTCTAACATGGTTATTGTGAATCTCAGATGAAACACTGGAAGAGAAACATTTTTTTTTTTTTTTAAATACTGTGTAAGTGTAGAAGTGGGTTTATAGAGAGACCATCAACTGTGTTCATCCCATCTCCCAAGTAGAAGGAAGAAGGTTCCAAATGGTTATGTGTCAGCTGAGATTTTCACCCCTAACACCTCACAGGCATGACCAAACCAAGCAACTCGCAAACACTCACTGAGCTTGGTAAGACACTGCTGTTGATCTTGACCTCCTCCTCCTCCTCCTCTGGTTTCATTACAGCAACTTGGTAACAGTGGGGGGAGGGGGAACACGGGTATTTCCCAGCTGAGTTCCAACTCCTCAAGCAGACATTTCTTTTGTCCTGTAGGTGCTAGAAATCTTCCTTATTTGCCGCCCAGACTCCAGTTCTACCCCCACCATCCTTGTATCATCCTATACAAACACAGTAATGGGGATTTAATTGCTAGGCATTGCAAAACAACAAAAACAAAATAAAATAAACAAAAAGAGCAAAATTGACGACGTATCCCACCTGAAGTTGTCCCTCATCTGTCTGGGGCTGTCCAGTGGGCCAGGCCAGCCTTCTTTGTGGCTTCCTCCCTGACAGTTCTTCCTCAGGGCCTGACTCTGGTTCCTGCCTTGAAGATCTGCCTGCTGGACTCTGAGTTCATGATGGGATGCGCAGACTGAGGCTAGAGGTGGAATGGGTGGAAATAGCCGCTAGGGCTAGGACAAGGGGTTCTCAGTGCCTTCTGGACGCTGCTGTGTAGTTTAGTATTTGGACATGAGTTCCCCGGCCAGCCCCCTGATGAGGAAGAACATCACTTGGGAGTGAGCTCCGCCTTCTCTCCTCAAGGGCCCCCTCCCAACTCCCTGAATAGGAGCAGCCTTCACAACCTGAAAACATAAGCAATAAAAGGCTCCCCCGGCATGTTTGTGCCTAAGAGAAGGAGAAGCCAGCATCTCATAGGCTCTCAAGTTGCCCCTGCTGGAGCTGATATGTGGGGAACAACCAGCCCCAATTGTGCTCTCTAAACTCACTTTTAACTTTTTGAAGCCCTTTCGTACCCTCGGCCTCATCCCCTCCTTACCGGGGCCCCGGGAGCTATGGATGATACACAATGTTAGTCCAGGGAAAGAGGACAGTGGGAGCTGATGTCCCCCAGTAGGGCCACGTCAGGGTAGCAGAGCAGCCTATCTGGATGCTCATCAGAGGCTGCTCTCATCTCCCCCTCCAAACTCTGTCACCATCCCCAACATGCCTCAGTTTTGACCTCCATGAAATGGAACAATGCCCTTATTTTTAAATTCCACAAAACCTCCAAAACTGTAAAACTATGAAACATACAGCAATGTTAGACTAGGGTTTTCCATTATAAGTTACTTTGTTGTTGTTGTTTTTTGGTATTTGTATGTCATCATAAAATATATTAGGCAGAAATCTTATTGTCTCAATCACCACTGTATCCCAGTGCCCAGCACAAGGCTGGACACAAATGCAAACCTGTTATTAGCAACCGATCTTTATTTATAAGGAAAGAAAGGAAAAGTGGAGGGGAGATTTTTTTAAAGCCCTACTATCTAGACTTTCTCAGTCCTCCCAGCTGCTTACCTTGGCTTTATTTGTCCTGTGGCTCAGGTTTAATCTGGGGGCTACAACGGGCCAAGCCTTTGGGAAGGCACCCTCCCCCCACTCGAGCTATTACCCTCCAGCCCAGGCCATGGGTTCCTGCCAGCCTCTTTCCAAGTGGAGGTGGGCATCTTCAAGATGCCCGAGGGCTGTGTGAGTGTGCTGGGAAGAGGAGGGGGACAGAAGTGACCCGCTGCTTGGCAGTACTCAGACCCAGGGGACCCAGCTCCCCTCCTGCCTACACTGTGAGCTTCCCCCCTCCACAACAGCCCTACATATCAGCCCTGGCAGGGGCAACCGGAGAGCCTGCAAGATGCTGGCTTTTCCTTCTCTGAGGCACAAACATGCCAGGGAGCCTTCGGGGCACGCTGGTTTGCAGCAAGGCCTGCAGGAGAAATCCTCAGGCTCCAAGGCAGAGCAACCAGCCAGTAACGACTTTCCTTGCACCTGTGCCTGTTGCAATCATTTTTATCATTTTGCCACGCTTCATTGACCGATGGATTTTTTTTCCAGCTTTGCACTTTTGTTTATTACTATTATTTTTATCTTCATCATTACCTCCGTGCCTCTGATGGCATTTAGATTTGAACCGCCTATGAACCTTCGAGCCTGATCGTGCCATGACAAAAATATTGTCGTTTACATTCTGTGCCAAAGTATTATATAAAAACACATCAACAAAAAGGAAATTCAGGAAGCTGGGAGTAAAGATATATAGTCAGCAAAGTATATAACTTCTGGCATATTACTGCTTAATCCTAACATAATTATTCTCATCCTTTTATTTGATTAACTTCTAATGGTTCCTCTTGGTGTTAAAGGTCCCACTCTGATCATTTGATTTTAGTGTCTGCTATAATTACCGATAATGTTCTTTGCAAGACAATTTAATGATAACCGCATAATGGCCTATATGAAGAAAGCTGCAGGGTTTCAAAGCTTTTGAGTAATATAAAATACATTAGACTAACACAAGCTATCAACATGACAGGGAATGTTTGATTTACACTCAGGACTAGGTTATAGCACTGTGGAATTTTTTTTCTTTTCCTTCTCTCTTTTTTTTTTTTCCTTTTTGCAGACGTTTACAATAAGTGACAGAACAGCTGGACAATATGCAACTTGCTGATTGCAGAAAAAAATGTATCACAAAGTTTGGGTGGTGCAGAGGCAGCCAGGGGAGACGGAGGGGAGCGTTGTGCGTGGGACAGAGCTGGGACAAGAGCCGAGGGCCCGGTTCCCTGGAGACACTGTCCCAATGAGCCTTCCCCTGGGAAGCTCAGGCTGGAAGGAATCTCTTCGCATTCCTCCTGCTGTCCTGGGCAACTGAGATCCTCCCTGCCGGTCATGCTCCCCCGGTTTTGGATAGCCAAAGTCTTGTTCAATTAACTATTTTTTGGATCCAAATATTAATAATCATCGTTTTCAGTTACTCAGTCTCTCTTTTCCCCCCAAAGCAAGCAAAGGAGCCAGCAAATTGGAAAACCAGCCTAAAAACAAAAGAACCAGTTTGTCCAAACCCTACTGGCCAGCAGACCTGATACCATCTTCCTCCGGGCCTGCCCCCTGGGCAGTGTTTGGTGGTATTTGGGAGCCTGGTACGTGTGCCTCTTTCCTTTGCAATAAAGTCATCACTCACCACTCTGGCCAAATGCAGCATAATTGATGGTGTGAGTGGATGGAGAAAATTTCCTGTCAGAGAAAAAAGGTTAACCGTGGACATATCACACCAGGGTCTCTGATTCCAGGATAATGGCATTTGGACAAGAGTAGGGCCCCGTCCCTTTTATAACACTTTATGCCCCATTAATATTCCTGCAAGTCCCAGGACCCGCCTGTTCGGGCACTTAATCAAAAGCAATGGGTTGAAAATCATGTCCCAACTCTCCTCATATTTGATTCATCCCTCCCAGATAGGAAGAAGTAAAAAACACATTACTGGCATCACCACAGCACATGCATTACACGCTAAGCAGTTGAGAAGGCTATCATCGGGTTTTATCCCTTTGGGTACTTGGATGGACAAGTACTTTCCTATTCATCCATTCAGTGGACTGAGGCAGCTATATTTCATTTTTCTTTCTTCCCCTGACAGACAATCCGTTAGTTTTCTACAGATCTCTCTTTTAAAGACACATTCGTGTCACTTATTTTAATTGTAGGCTTCAGGCAGCAAAGCCCAGAATGTGTGTTAGCGTGCATGCACACACACACACACACACACACACACACACACGCACACACGCACGCACACACACACAACTGGAAACCCACTACTTGGATGTAGCTCCTCTGAGAACCAAATCTAATAATAGGAGAAGAACATTTCTTAGGGGAAGAATTAATTTATACACTTAATTACTCGGGATCCACTTCAAGCTCTCTGCCTTAACGCTCTTTCTTTTGGAGAGAGTTTTTGACTAAACGCCGGGTGTTCTGATGGACCCTGAGGGGGTCTGGCTCGCGCAGATGGAGGGGTCTGGCCACCCCACCCCTGCCACCGCGGCCCACGCCTCACCCTCCCGCAGGAGCTGTGGGCATCTGCCCATGGACCAGAGGCCCTGCGCCTGTTAATATTGATCTGAGCCTGAGTGAGAGGGGCTTCGGCTCAGTGAGCTGCTTTCTCTCAGCTCCCACGCTCTCCGGGCTCCTGAGTGGATTTTCTGCTGGATGGCTCAGGCCCAACATAACTGTGAGAAATGGAACTATTTCTCCTACCTGTTCAAAACAGGGCAATGGCCGGGCCCCTTCATTCAGGAGGCCTCTGTCTGAGAAATGGGCTTTTTTTTCTACTTAGAGAGGTCATTTCACTCACCAATATCTAGAGGAAGGACATAATTAAATATGAAATTGTATAGTATTAGGAGAAGGGTTACCTCTGTTGGATTAATGAGGGAGGAGAGTTATCTGCTCCTGATATCATCAGAAAAATGAATTGGGTAAAGTCTTATCATGGGGCCAAACAGGCCAGGGAGGCTTCCCTGCCGCTCTGGGGGTTGGAGGAACAGGCTGGAAATCCTGGACAACAGGGTTCCCAGTGTGAGTTCTGGCGGGTACAGATGGGAGCATCTCCTGTTCCCCAAGAAGAAGCAGATGCAGGCCCAAGATCGTCCAAGCTAGGGGGCAGAGGTTCTAGAAATGTGAACAAATGGGGCGGAGACTCGGGGAGACGGGAAGTAGCAGGGGACCCATGGCCCCAATACTGAATGGGGACTTATTTAGCCCCCTGGTGTATAACCACCCCATCAGCCTGCCAAGGGACCTGCACACCCCTCCACTGAGTCAACGTTTGGTGGGCATTCAGGGCTTGTTTGTTGAGTCCTCTTAAAATGCACGCCTGATACCTGGGATGGGCGAAGTGGGACACAAAAGCAGTGTGTCATCACATTTAGATGAGTTTAGGTTCAATCCTTTAGTGATTTCATAGAATAGTTTACTTACATTAAGGCATGTTACAAAATATCTTTTGTAGGTGCTTATGTCCCATTCAATATCAATATAAGCTCTGTATCCTACAGAGATAAATATTCGTAAACCTTGAAAAAATCTAGACGAAAATTAAATTGACCATTTATCAAGCCTCAGGAGAGAGGTATGAAAATGATTTTTCTAAGCTTAGAAGCAATATAGACACTCTCAGAGGAAAAGAGTGGCAGATTTGACTATATACAAAAACAAAACATTCCCGTATGTTGAAAAAAAAAAGAGGCAAACAAACGATTGGGAAAATATTTATAGCTACTCTGACAAAGGTTAATATCTTTATTATTTTAATTGGTCATATTAACTGATAATAAAATACCACATCCCAATAATAAGCTAAGAAGAGAAGCATAATTTATAGAGTAGAAAATACAACTAGTAAACAAGAATATTAAGAAAATGTTCAGCTTCACTAGGGGCAAAATAAATGTAAATTTAAAAAAAGAATCATTCATTCATAAATAAGTCTTTTCCTTAAATGAACATACCTAACATTGACAACAGTGCCCTGAAAGTGTTTTCTCTTGTACATTCCTGGTAGTGTTGTAAATAGATAAAACCCTTTCAGAAAGCAATCCAAAGTTATAAAAATATGTATACCCTTTGACCCAGGAATCCCACTTGTGGAACTCTAATCTGAGGAAGTACTCCAAAAGATGAAAAAGCTAATGTGTAAAGGCCTTTATTGCAGTGCGGCTTATAACAAGAAAGATTGAAAACAACTCACACCAAGAGGTGCTTGTGTCATAGCCACTTGACAGAATATTAGTCAGTCTTCAAATGGTAGCCACGTGGACCAAGGCTTTCTTTACCATTAGATGAAAAAGTAGTATACAAAGTTGGATATAAACTATGATTTCCAGTAAACGATAATTTCCATGCACATATAAAAAAGATAAAAATCACTGTAGACCAATTATAATGAATAAGACTAAACAAAACAAAACAACTGATGACACCAAGTAACAGCAAGTTTGGGAGGCAGCTGGATCACACACGCTGCTGGTGGGATGGTGGAACTATGAAATGTAGAGCCACCCTGGAAAACAGTTGGGTATTTCTTATCAGGTTAAACATATAGCCTCCATATGACCTAGAAATCCCATTCATGAGTATTTATCCAACAAAATGAACCCACCCCAAAGCCTGTATGTGAATGCATATAGCAGCTTTATTCATAACTGCCAAAAATGAAAGCAACTCAAGTATTCATCACTGGTACACGAATAAACAAACGGTGGTATATCCATACAGTGGAATACTACTCAGCAATAAAAAGAAATGAACTGCTGATAGATGCAATATAGATAAATCCAAAAAGCATTATACTAAGTGGAAGAAACCAGACATAAAAGGCTAGATATTATACTGTATGATTTTAATTATGACATTTTGGAAAATAAAAAATTACAGGGACAGAAAATAGATCAATGGTTGCCAGCGGTTTCATGTGGAGGGAGGGGATTGATTACAAAGAGACACAAGGGAACTTTTTTGGTGGGACTATTCTCTATCTTGATTATGGTGTTAATTACATGGCTGTATGCTTTCGTCAAAATAGATAGAATGAATTCTCAAAGGTCATTTTTTTTTCCTGTATTAAATTACACCTCAACTAACCTGGCCTCCACCTCCAAAAAAGCTATCCATAGTTCTGGTACAATAAGGTGATTCTTCTCTTTTCTCCATTTCTCAAAATTTCTAACACAACTTTGAAAAAGAAAGTATATGACTACATTGGTTACTGTTGTCACTAGACAGAGATAATCCATGAGCAGGGGCACATTTGTCTAAATAAGTATAATATTTCTACTTCAAATAGCCACTGAGCAGAAGCAAACAATGTGAAAATCTTTTGCAAATTGTGAAATTCCCCTACCCAGGAGGCTGCACTCCCACCGCTCTACCTCTCTCTGGAATTTTTCAGAGTGCTGCTTTTCACCTGACCTGACTCCAGGTCTTAAACCAGGTACAAGTGGCAAAGGAACTATATGTGTTTAACTTAGAAAATAAAGACTTAGAAGTAGAACGTATCACAGGAATACCAGGTTGGTTCAACATATGTAAGTCTCTAGGTAACATATATACAATTTTAATAAAATAGAGAACAAAAACACATGATCATCTCATTAGACAAGTGTACAGAAAATCCGCTCAACAAAATCCAATACCCTTTCATGAAAAGAAACAAAAAAACCACACCTCAACAAACTAGAAATAGAAGGGAACTTCCTCAACCTGACAAAAGACATCTACAAAAAATCCACAGTGAACATCACACTTAATGTAAAAGACAAAGCTTTCACCCTAAGATCAGGAACAAGATGCAAATACCACTCTTTTCATTTCAAGTTAACATTAGGCTGGAGGGTCTAGCCAGGGCAATTAGGCAAGAAAAAGAAACACAAGTCATCAGATTGGGAAGGAAGAATTACAACTATCTCTATTTGCAGGTGACACAATCTTATATATAGACAATCCTAAGGAATAGACCAAAAAAATGATGAGAACCAATAAATGAGTGATGAAAATGTTCTGGAATGAGATAGTGGTGAAGGTAACACAGCGTTGTGAATTTGCTAACAAAACAAGGATTTCTATACTCCAAAGGGGTGAATTTTGTGATATGTGAATTATTACCTCAATAAAAACAAAGAGAAAATGAAAGTCTTGGGAAAGGAGCTCAAGGAGAACAGGGGGGAAAGTGTATGTCAATAGCCTGCGGGACTGAAGGATCGAATTGGTATCAACTCCAGAGTTTTCTAGCCATCAGATGCCCTGGGACCAACAAGGAGGTTATGAGGTGGGTATCATCTAGGCCACTGCTGGTCGCCTACCCTAGTTTGGTCTAGCTTTAGCTCTCCTCCTAATTTCCCAATCCCCGTGGCCTACAGCAAACTGCCTTATGTGTTTGTACCACTCACAGGCACATACTACTGACTGTGTCCTTATTACAAACTAGAGGCCCAAATGCATGAAATTCATGCAAGGGGCTTGGCCCTTGCAGCCCTGGCTTCATCCAGAAGGTTGTCCGGTCCAATTAGCATATTACGCTTTTATTATTATAGATATTTAGAGACACATTTTTTCTCTCCTTGATCACAAAGCTTATAAGTGAAAGCGCTATTTCCCAAAGTGTCAATACAATGACATGGACTGTTGGATATGTCTATTAAATGGCAGTCATTAGTAGGTGCAATTTATTTTTGGTGCGTTCTCCTACAGCCAGTCCTCAGGGGGCTGCATGAGGCTCCTTGATCTGCCCCTTGGCCTGTCTCCAGCAACCTGAGGGTCCTGGCGGTGAGGTGACACTGCAGGGGTTGCTTTCCTCTGTAGCACAGGGCCGTTCTTATGTCTTCTTGCTTGAGATGACTCCATCCCGCATCATATTGAACATTACAGATGCACTCATTTATACATGAATACAAGAAATCTCATTTATTTTTAACTATCTGAGTTGAGTTGTGGTTGAATAGTTGACAAAACGATATACTTTGCAGAACATTTGATTAAAGTTTAATTAATTTTGAAGTTTTCTTATTTTAGAGCCAATTTTTTTTTCCAGGTTGCAAAATAATTTTACAGACTCTTGCAAAGCACTCTGGCCCAAAGCATTATGTTGCCCAAGGCCCGTATTAGATGAGAGTTCTGGGTTTGTAGACTTTATCAGGGAACAGATTGGCAAGTGTTTGGGGGAGCAGGGTGTCCCCTCCTAGCCCCTGAATCTCTCCTCCAAGGTGGTTTGATTACTGCACCCATGGTTTGACTGGGTCTGTTTCTTTAAATGGGAAGCAACCTCAGAGACGCCCCCGTGCTCACCCTGTTGCCATTCCCAGGGCCCTTTGCTGCCAGCAGTGGCGTGGGAGTAGAGCACAGAGGCATTGACAAAGATTAGGAAAGATCGATGAACACGGACGTGGATTCATTCCCAACCGCTGGACTAATCAGTTGGTTTTCACAAGCACTTTATTCCCCCGTCATATCAGCCACAAATACCCGCTTTAATGCTCTGGATCAGCCTTGCACCAGTCAAATTGATTATATGATTTGGTTTGCTTTAGGAGGAG
Source organism: Cnephaeus nilssonii (assembly GCF_951640355.1). Lineage (NCBI taxonomy): Eukaryota > Metazoa > Chordata > Mammalia > Chiroptera > Vespertilionidae > Cnephaeus > Cnephaeus nilssonii. The sequence goes on from NC_137082.1 coordinate 82,563,908, forward strand.
AAATGAAAAAGACCTTTGCCCTCCCTGTAAAAAAAGCTGAAGCAAGAACAAGTAAAATAACAACCGTTGCTGGTTCTGACAGAGTAGAAGAGCCTGCCCATTGGGCTCAGATCATACTTTTGAGATATTAAATGACTATCAACCTGAGTCTTGTTCTCCAAACCATTGGCTCATAGTGTCAAGAGGCCTGGGGAGAAGGCCAGGGTCTCGCTGGTTCCCTGGGAGCACCTGAAGTAGGAAGCGAACCCTGGCAAGGTGGGGCTCTGATTAGAAAGAGGAAGAAGCCTGGAAAGAAGGCTCCCAGAGGAGAGCATTAGGACATCCATATCCTGGACAATCTCCCGAGGGTGCAATGGGGTGGGGTGGCACCATGGAGGAGCTGGCCCATTGAGAGACATGGTGCGTGTTAGCTGGGTTTGGGGACTGTGAGGAGGGTATTCCTTTCCTGTAGAACTTGCAGGAGGGAATGTAATACAGACATGGCTTGTGGGTCCCACTGGCCCTGAACCATGTATGACCACATGGCAAGTGTCCTCCCACCCATCTGGAAGGGACCAGGGAAAGCAATTGCTTTGGTCTCCTCTATTTATACAAATGGGGAAACTGAGGCTCAGAAAGAGAAAGTGACTAACCTTAGGGCACACGGTGAAGTGCCAACAAAGCCAGGTCCAGAACTCAGATCCCTTCAATCGCATCCAGGGCTCTTGCCATGTGGTCATACATGGTTCCAGGCCAGTAGGACTCTACAAGGCATGTCTGCACATGCAGGTCACTTAAGAAGGAGAAGAATGCGAGCCCACCTATCTCTTTTCCCCTGGAGTCATTTTATCTGATCTAGGTTGTCAGGCATTGATTTTAGCCCCCTGGAGGGCCCCCAAAGTTGCAAGTGTGTGAACCAAAGTGATTAAACTAGGGTTGTCCACTCATGCCCTGTTGGGGAACTCACCAAAGACCCTTGAGAACGGGCCAGGCTTACCAGGAACAGGAAAGTAGGAGTGGGCCACTAACTCAGGAGGAGCAGGCTTCCCTGGTAGCCAATCTGAGATCCTTGTGAGCCTGTCTACCCCCTACAAGGTCCATTCCACAATCAGGAATCCTACAGCCCCATCCTGCTGCAGACCAGTCGGTGCCACCAAGCAGTGACTTCACATCTCTGGACCTCAATCTCTCACTTTTGAAATGAGTGTTCAGCACAGACAATACCTCACAGCTCTGGAGTTACATGGGTTTCCAACTCTAGGGGTTGCCTTTGCTTCTTATCTTAAAATAAAGGATCCCAAAGTCTCTACTGACCCCACTTCATTATAGCTACTACCTGCCTTCTTCTCCTTCACATGAAAACTTTTTGTAGGACTCGTTCAAGTTGCTGTCTCCATCTCCTCCTCTCACATTCTCTTCTGCCCCAGCTGGCTTTTCATCCCCACCATGCCACTGAGATTATTCTTATCAGAGTCACCAATTACTTTCATGGAGCCAAATCCAAAGTCATTTCTCTGTTCTTATCTTTCCTGACTCCTCATGGCATGTGGTATAGTTAATCACATCCTTCTTGAAAAATCCTTCCCTTAGCTTCTCAAATATCACAGGTTTTTCTGCTGTCTTACCTGGACATTCTTTTTAATGCTAATTTGTCACCCTCTTTTCTTTAACTTTAAAGGTTGGGTGTCTCAGGACTCAGTCCTTGTTCTCTAGCTACACTTTCTAAGTGTCTCATCCAATCCAGTGGCTTAAAAAACCCATTCCAGGTCAACAGCAACTGAAGCTATATTCCCAGCTGGAGAAATCACTCCAGATTCTCGCCCATTACCTTGCTTGTAACGCCCTTCCCCTAGACTTTGGCATTTAGTAGACCTTTGCTTCAGTGTCATGTTCTTTGCCCATCGAAGTGAAATTACCTTGGCATCATTCTAAGTCTCTGCATAGTACTTGCCATTATCTGACATTCTTGTGTTTATCTGTTCACTTATTGCCTACACCCTCATTATTAGAATATAAACTCCCAGCAGGCAGGAATGTTGGCCATTTAATTCATTGTCATATCCCTAGTGTCTAGATTAGCATCTGACACATGGAAGGTAGGTGCTCAATGAATATTTGTTGAATGAATGAATAAATGAATGAATAATGATCTCTGGGAGTAGAGTTTGGAAATCTCTATTTCAAACATTTAACAAGTAGGGTTGAGAACTACTCTACAACAGACCCAATGTATATCCTGGGCATATTGAAGCAAGAATTTTTATTTCTGAAGATTGTGGAGGGCAATGCTTACCCTAAAAAAATCCATCTCTAATGGTGGAATTGCAAGACCTGTGGCAAATATTTAAGAGATATATAGGTCAGTAGGGCCTTTTGCCTGTGTATTCTAGTGGCAGCATAGAAGACTGTTGTCTTTGCTTCCACATGTTGCTGGCCCTGCCCTTAGCTCAACAGCTGGGAGATAAAGTGTCTACTGTCTTCCCTGAAAGGAATCAATAGTAAGAATGAGTATTTGGCTATTTCCAAAAGGTCAGCTTGACACCTGATTTCTCAGGCTGCTCTCTTGATCCCTCCTCCCCATTAACAGGGTAGACTTCTTCTGCTTGGCCGACAACTTTCAAAGAACAAATTTGTAATCTGATTCTGAGAAATATTATGGGGATTAATATAGTATCTCTGGGTTCATTTGGTTTGGCCCCTTGAAGGATGGAACATAGGCCCAAAGCAAAGGTCAGTGACCGCCTGGGACTGCTGGGCATCTGGGAGAGTTGATACAGAAAGAGATGTAGGTAGAGGGGGTATTAGCAGCAAGATGCTTCACAAATGGGAAGGATTCTCTCTGCATGCACCCACATGGATGCATATATAGCCCAGTGCCCATCAGTAGGCATACAGAGGCATGAGTAAGCTTTGGCACATGTGCTCATATGTATGGTACATGCATGAGTGCATTTGCATATATGCTAGATAGTGCTTTGCCAGGAGTCTGTAATCTAGTAACCATGTGACTTTAAGAAGTCACTTAAATTGCATAACCTGGAACTGCTCACCAAGCCCTATGCATCTTCCATGTTTGTTGCTCTGATTAAATGAGAGGATGGAGGAATGTTCTCTGTAACTAGAAAGCTCTCAACATCTTATTTTGCATGTAAGTGGGCACACACACACACGTGTCAATAGTTACATGTGGCTCTTTCCCAGGAGCAGGGGGCAGGGAGGAGAATCTGGGACAATTCCTATCAGGCCAGCTCCTTTTTAACTTAATACTGACCATGCACCTCCCCAAGAAGGGGGCTTCAGTAGGAATAATTCCAGGCATTCTGAGGACAGACCCAACTCCCCATGCCTTCCTCTCTGCTCCCTGCACCTGCACAGATCACCTAGTAGCTGGGCAACCTTCCAGCGTTGCTACCTCCACCCCTCCCTTCCCAGCATCTCAGCCTTTCTGTACAGGGATGCCCGCTTTAGAAAAACCTGGTGTACAATACAGAAGTCCCAAGCACAGGCGAGACAATTAACCTGGAGGCCAAGGGTTACCAAGCTGGCCGGCTGGGATCCTATGGTTTGGAAACATCTGGGCCCCCAGGCCCTGCCCCCCACCCCCATCCGGTACCTCCCACCTTTGGCAAAGCCTCAGGGAGGAGGCGGATTATCTCTCTCTGTGTGTTTTTAATGAATAGGATGGGTTGTGGGCGCCTGGCAGGCCCCATCTGTCTGCTGCCCCAACTCAATTTGATTCCCATTCACCCGCCTTTGTTTGCCTCCCTTTTTTGATCAGCAATCTCGTGGGGGGTGGGACTGCAAAGGCTTAATGTTCTGGACAGCTTTGCAGAGCTGAGACCCCCTCCAAGCCGCCCACCCTGGGCTGCAGCCCAGCCTCGGCCAGGGCCAGGCACTCCTGGAGGTGAATGTCCTCGGGCAGCGGAGCCCAGACTAGCCAGTCCTCTGCCACCAGGGGAAGGAGCTTGTTTGTGATGTCGGGACAAGGAGAGCTGCTGCTCCCTGGTCGGGCATGAGGACACATATGTAATACCTTAATCAATCAATCAATCAATCAATCAATAAAAATAAAATGCACCTTCCATGGTCAGATGCCTCTTCAATAGCAAGGTGGGTGGGTGGAAGTTAGATGGGGAGGCCCAGGTGCTTCTGAGTAAGACAGAACTAGAGATCTGGAGGTGGCACCACTGCAAGCCATTCTGTCCCCCTTTAAATAGAAAAAATCATACAGAAGCCAATTAAAAATTTTGCTTATAATCCACAGTCAGAGCACTAAAATCATTTTGGAATTGCAGATCAGTCACCATTAATGCGCCCCCCCCCCCCCCGTTTTTTTTTAAATTGCCATCCAGAGTGAAAAGGGATCTAGGGAAGTTGAAAGCTGAAGGGGCTTGAGCAAGTGCCACCAGCCCATTTTACAGATGGCACGACCAAGGAGGAGAGAGCCCAGGCCTCTGGACTCCTGGCCCAGCTCTGGGGTCAAGGCTATGGGAGAATGGGAGAGTGAGCCAAACTCTGTCCAAGGACCCTAGCAGTCTGGAGGCACAGTTATGGGTTCAGCAGGAAAGAATAGCTCCTAGCCCCCTGGGAGGGGGTGGGAGACAGGGGCACAGATGTAAAATCAGAGACAGCTGTAAGATTAGTCTACAGGCCTCTAACACCGGGGGCCCAGCCGTCAGGGGTGGAAGGCATAGGTTCAGATTCTCTTGGTGTGACGAACAGGGCTGTGCAGCCTGGCATTGAACTCAGGGCCCATTTCTGTCCTGAAGGGGTCACTGGAATGTGCCTCTCCATCTTTCCTGGAGTGTGATTTTACACGAGTCACAGTGGGCATGGACTATAGGCAACTGGTTATCCAACAACTACCTCCCAACCACCTGTCTTTAAGGGGTTCACATCCTCAAAGAAATGTAAGGTGACGCCCCCAAACTACAGGATGAAAAAGAAAGTTTGGGTGCCAAAACAGGGTTCAGGTAATGGGCCATGGAAGGGAGATGTTAGTTCCAGTGAATGGCAAAGGGAAGGTTTGGGGGGAAGGGGCCTCTGAGCTGGTTTAAGTGGAGAAGATGGGGCCTGGGGGAAGGGAGAATGGTGATCCACATTTGCAGAGAAGCAGGTCAGAGTAGAAGCTGGTGCTAAGTCAGTATGGACTGTGGACAGGTAACTGGGAAAGGTCTGTGAGGCTGGACCACAGCAGATACTAAGGGGATGAGGTGGGGGTCCCGGGGGAGGGCGGAGCACTAGGTGGAGCTGTGGTGCTCACCTGGAAGCCATGGAGTGTTGAGGTTAGGGGTGTGAGCACTGGCTGCAAACAGGTTGGGGTTGCATTTGGTCACCCAGCGTTATGAGGAGCTGAAAGGAAAAATGCCCCTGCACACTAAGGTAGCATTTTCACATGCTTATGAGTAGCTGTGATTGATAAACCAATGCATTTCAGCCCTATCACATTCTTAGGATATTTGATCAGCCTGAATTTTCTCAGCTGATGAATGCTCTACTCTCAAGTGGAGTTCTTGAAATATTTTTACATTAAAAGGTGTCCTTCTGCTTGACAAGGCCCCGAGAGGGAGTGTCCTCAGAGCCCTGCCTGCTCAGAGGAGCACTCAGGGGCCCTGCCCTTCTGATGTTTGCACCTCCAGGAGACAAGACTCGTAGGCACCAACAACAGAATGTGTCATGTGACAAGTATGATCAGGTGCCAAACCCACTATCATCTGGGACTCACAGGCATGCTGCAGACAGTGCCATGGAAGTTCAGAAGAGAACTTAGGGTGGGTTAGGAGGACAGAGTTTATGGGCAACATAGTATTTGATTAATCCTTACAGGATGTGTGTCATTGGATATATCTTGAAACAGCCTTCTTTTTACCTGCAGCCCAACATTCTATCACATGAATATTCAGTTATCTCCTGCAATAATACTGCCACAGTGACCACGCTCTGACACTCCTCCTCACACACGTATGACAGTGTAGGTAGAATTCCTGGGTTCTAGGGAATGCATAGTTTTAGACTTGTGGCTATACTAATTTATACTACTCATCACAGTTAGTGTTCACCAGACTTAATTTTTTAAAAATTGGATGAGTATGAAATGGACTATATTTGAGTTTCTATATATACCTCTGTCTACAAAGCATATTACTTAAAAATATTCTACCCTTAATCAGAGGTGCAAACCCATCGTGGTTTTGCTGAGCTCATTCTAGTATCTAAAATATAAACACACTTTCACTTATTAATGCTTGTAGGAAGAAGAAATTTTGATTGTTTGCTTTGGAGAAGTAGGATAAATGAAAGCATGATTTTTGAATAGAAAACGTGTCCTTTTGAAATATGGATAGAAAATGCAAGTTGGACTTTCATTATTATAAACATGTGCATATCACAAGCCAACTTACTTTATGACTCTGGGCCTTGGAATATATCGGTATCTATTATACCTTTATCTATATATATATTAAGGATCATCAGTGCCATCTTTATTGCCTACCCATGGATCCGATGCACACGCAATATACAAATGTATCATTCACTGAGAGTGAAGCTAGGAGTATGGCTGGAGCCTCACTAGAACCAGCCATAGCTCAGTTCTTATGGGCACAGGATAGGCAGGTAATAGTTTGGGGCCAGCTTTATGCTCTCCTGAGTTTGGTGACTTGTGGGTGCTATTCTCTGATTTACCTATAATCATATCCGAATTCCACTACTGAAATCCCTTATTCTGTATTAGCTGTTTCACAATCACAGAAGGGGTAACATATTAAACTGTCACCTTCACTCTGTCCAAGTATAAATAATTGCCATTTCCCCTTAAAGAAGATAGTTTCCATAAAATGGGACCTGGGTATTTTTTGAGTGGGGGCAGTGGGCAGAGGAGGGAAGGGGAGAGGTAGATCCAGAGCTGGGCAGCCAGGGGGTTGGACAGCCATGGTTGTTTCAGGGGTGCAGAGGCCAGAAAGCCCAGATTGAGGAAGGGTGTTGCCTGGTGGCTTTGAGGAGAAGGGCATGCAGAGGAGTGGCAGGTAAGGGTGCATTGGAGGCAAAGGAGATGCTGAACACGACCCCCCCCCCCCATGACCTCAAACCTAAAGGCTGTTTCCTGAAGGGACAAGGATAGACCACACCCCATGGTCTACTGCTTATTCTGAGTGAAAGAAGAAAATACCCAGGCAGAGTTTAGCTCTCCAGCCCCCACAGTTCTCTGCGGTGCACACATAACTGTAAAACAATTAAAACAGGTGGAAACGTGACGAGCAGGAGAGGACATGGCCGTGGTGTGAGGGTTGTTTAAGTGGGCCCGCCTCCTGTCCGCTCAGAGGGAAGCCCGGCCCGGACTCACTCTGCCTGGCATCTGCAGCACGTTCCCTTCTTTCCAAGCATTTCCACATCCATTATCTCTGTTGATCCGCACAATGCCCCGGTGAGGTGAGTTGGAAAGATATTGAGGCTCCATTTGGCAGAGGTTAAGTGGCTTTGCTGAGGTCATATACTTTAGCAGCAGGGCCAGCCTAGAGCCCGGGCCTCTGGACCAGGACATCTGGGATGCCAACACACACACACACACACACACACACACACACACACACACACGCACACGCACGCACGGACATGCATACACTATTTGGATTTTGTAGCGTTTTATCCACAAGAGGGCAAGGGACTGTGTTTCACACGTCTGTGAATCCTCCTTTAAAAAATAAAACTTAGTTATTTCCCAAGTTGAGCCTTTTCTTCCTTCCCAGGGGGTCGGGGTTCTTGTGCCCCTCCAAACCTCTTCTGTCTGGGGTGAAGGGCATTTTAGAATCAAAGACTTTTACAATGCAAAGCCTCCTAATTGCCACCCATCAGCCCATTTTGGACCAGATGGGCTGAACACTGTGCCGATAGAAACATGAATGCTATAGCTGCCATTTTTATTGCCTTCACGTGCCAGTCACTCTGCTGGATGAGGGTCACCAGCCTGCACGCCAGTCCCCCATGGAAGTGCTGCTGTCCCAGCGCCAGGCACAGCCTTCCAGGATTTACCCACAGCTCCCCTGGCCCCCCTCCCTCATCCCTATGCTCTCCGGCACCGGCCTCCTGAGTCCTTCCACATGCTCCCCAGCCGCCTGCTTCCTCGGCCCTCCTGCCCTCTGCACCCGGCTGCTGCTCACACCCAAGTTTGCCTGTGCCTCTTTTTGGCACCTTGGAAGAGAAATGAACCTAGAAAGCAGTAGGATAGCATACAGCCAGTTAGACAGCAGAGGGCCGAAACAGCGGCTGGAGAAAGATTAACCTCAAGACGCATCGGGCCCTAGCTGGTTTGGCTCAGTGGATAGAGCATTGACATGTGGACTGGGGGGTCCTGGGTTGATTCCAGTCAAGGGCACATGCCTGGGTTGCAGGCTTGATCTCCAGTAGGGGGCGTGCTGGAGGCAGCTGATCAGTGATTCTCATCATTGATGTTTCTCTCTCTCTCCCTCTCCCTGCCTCTCTGAAATCAATAAAAATATACATTTTTTTTTAAAGAAGAAGCATCGGGGGATAGGGTGCCATGTTCTGGATTGAACAATATGGGCCCTGAACGCCCAAAAGTCAAGGTACGGGCGACTTCAAGGAGGAGGTGGCCTGGAGACAGGCCCTGAGTGCGGGAGGATTCCCACAGAAAGAAAGGGGGTGACGGGGAGGCGACCAGGCATGCATCCTGCCTCTCCCTGTTTTTCCTTTCTGCTTCCAACCCTGACACCCTGGGAGACCACATGTTTCCTCCGGGCCTGGGGGCAAGGGGCAGACCTCTGGCCACCTGCCGCAGGTCCTGCTGCCGCCCTTGCATTAGTGCCTCCCCACTCTCCCTGCAGAGAAGAGAGACTCAGCAGCAGGCCACTCTTTCTGCTTCCCTTTCCGTTCAAAAGCCAGAAAGGGAGGGGAGAGGGCGGTGGGGGCAGCAAAGGGGCTTCTTGCAAAGCCGCGCTGACTGGCTCGGAGGAGGATAAATGACTCCGGTCGCCGCGCGCTGGTGTTACACAACTTGTCTGTGTTGGCTTGAGACCTCAGTGATCCCCCTCTAATTGAAATCCCTTTCCCCTGACCTCCTCCGTAAGCCGGGAGCTGGCTGCTCTCCGGGCCAATAAAGGGGCCGCGGAGGTCCCGGGAAATCCTGCCTGGACAGCAGAGCCACGCGCCCACCACATCCATCTTCCCTGCCCGGTGCCCTGGTCCGGAAGGGCGCACCGCTCGATCCCGAGCTGGCACGAGGTTGTCAGTGGGGCTGGGACTGCCCTCTAGAGGGCTTTTTGTGGGGGGTTCCAGAATAGCCCTACAATTGGGGTGCCTGCACATTTGGGGGGATAAGCCTGGGGTATTGGGCACCCTGACACGTGTGGGCAAAGCCCACATTTGCTTAGCACGACCCACCAGTCCATAGAGATGAAAACTTGCTTATAATGATCTGAGCCTGGACTCTGTTTCACACATAAATCGAAGTACTGTGGCGCTGTTATAAAGAACTCTGGTGTTTGCAAGAAAACGACTACCACGTAAATCAAGAGAAACGGAATGCTTTTTCCAGTTCATCTCGTTAAGAGCTGTTTACCACGTAGGCACATTACAATACTGGAACAATGGTGATGTAACACACCTGCATCAGAATAGCCATCTATCTATGTATCTGTGCGTATGTATACTAGAGGTCCAGTGCACGGATTTGTGCACTGGGGGGCGGGGGTCCCTCAGCCCCGCCTGCATCCTCTTGCAGTCCGGGACCCCTCACTCCTTATTGCCCACCTGCAGGGGAGGTGGGAGAGGCTCCTGCCACCACCGCTGCTGCAATTGCCAGCTCCAGAGCCAGGCTTCTGCCTCAGCGGTGCTACCGCTGAGGCCCGGTGCATGAAATTCGTGCACGGAGGGAAGGTCCCTCAGCCCGGCCTGCACCATCTCCAATCTGGGACCCCTTGGGACATGTCTGACTGCTGGTTTAGACCTGATGCCCCTGTGGGATCGGGCCTAAGCCGGCAGTCAGACATCCCTTTTGCAATCTGGGACTGCTGGCTCCTAACTGCTCACCTGCCTGCCTGCCTGATCACCCCTAACAACTCTGCCTGCCAGCCTGCTCTACTCCAACTGCCCCCCCGCTGGTCTTCTTGCCCCCAACTTCCCACTGCCAGCCTGCTCAACCTCAACTGCCCCCCTTGCCAGCCTTCTCAACCCCAACTGCCCCTCCTTTCCAGCCTGCTTGCCCCCAACTCCCAACTGCCCTCTCCTCCTGGCTTGATCGCCCTTAACTTCCTCTGCCTCAGCCCCACCACCATGACTTTGTACGGAAGGATGTCTGGAAGGTCTCCCTGTCTAATTAGCATATTACCATTTTATTAGTATAGATGAGTAGGTACAAGACTCACTGTCCACTACTCTGAATTTGCCTGAATTTACATACAGAAATGCATGTTATTTGATTATAAATTACTTTTATTTTTTCCCTCTTTATAATTATACTAAAAAGTTGTGTTGATTTTTTAAAAAGGGTTTCAGGTATTTTAGAATTGAAAACCACTGCTGTTAACTTCCTGGGTCTTAGTTTCTTCCTCAAAAGAAAAAAAAGTGGGGGGACAATAGTGAGATGTCAAAAATAGCAAAAATGTTGCACAAATAATATCGGTAGAGTACCAAGCCCAGGATACTGCTGTTGAGAGAAACATTGTTGATTCAAGTCCCCAAGAGGCACAGATTCCAAACGTAGAGGGAGAGAGCCTGGGAGGGGGGAGAGAAGATGGTGGTTGTGGGGAGGGGCATGGGATAGGAAGGGGGTATAACTGTGAGCCCCAGTTGGGAGACCAAAGACCACCTGTATTTTTCCAGGTGAATTATATGCAGTGCATAGATATTTTTTCTCTTTTATAATATCAAGCAATTAAAGAAAAAATAAAACATCTTTCCTAAGCACTCATTGGCCACCTACTTACTACATGCCAACACTGTCATAGGAACTGCAAATCAGGTCTTATTTCTTACTTAAACCCAGCGAGGTCGGTATTATGATGGCAACTTTACATATGAGGTAACCGGGGCTCATTTAGCAAGCATTTGACTTCAAAATTTGAACCAGATCCATTTGACTTCAAAGTCAGTATAGTATACTGTCCTTAAAAATTTGCCAGTGGGTTTGTTTTTATTTTACAGGTTGGTGGTTTAATTAACGTCTGCTGTCTTAGTTGGCAACTTCCATCTATGATACTTGGCTGAGCCTGACTCCTAGATGTTAAAGGCAACACAGAAGAAATTCAATTATAGAATTAAGCCTATAGGAAGACATTGGTATACTTTTGAGAGAAATAAAACAATATTTATACAAATGGGAAACATACCATCATCTGGACTGGAAGACTTGGTAGCATAACAATTTCAATTCTCCTCAAGATTACTGCATAAATGAAATGGAATTCTAATTAGAGTTTAAATTGATTTTTCTCACATTAAATTATCTAAAACTTAATATAAAAATAAATTTCTGAGAAAGGCCAAGAAAAAATTTAAAGAACAGTTGGGGAAAGAAAACTTGATTCCTTACCAGATATAAAAACATTATATATAAGAAACGTGATTGACATAGGGATAGAATGGAAAACCCAGAAATAGATCCCAGTGAAAAAAAAAAGGTAACCTATTTAATAAAAGTTGCTGATAATCTGCCTAGAAGGAAAATATAGTGGAATTCCCTGCCTCACATAATACTAAAAAAAATCCCACCTGGATTAAAGGCTTAAAGTAATAATAAAAACATAAACTTATTGTAAGAAAATTCAGGGGATATGTATATATCTATATATCCATCCCAAGGACCATGGTTGAAGGAGAGAGTAGCGTGGGGCAGAAAAAAAATTGTTAACCAAGTGAGGAAATTTAGGAACTATTTTTTAAAAAGATAGAGGCATATTTGGTTATATAAAAATCAATGTCACCTTAGTATGGTGAAAGATGCCATAAACAAAACAAAATAATAGATTGAGAAACATTTTAATGCAGATGACTGATAAAATGTTAATATCTAAATTACACCAAAATTTTCTAACAAATGAATAAGAACAAATAGGAAAATGGGCAAAGGATATGAAGAAACAGTTCAGAAAAGATCAAATTCAAATGTCAATAAACATGTGAAAAAATCTTTAACTTCTCTAGTAATCAGGCAAATACAAAAGAAAGTAACAATAGGATTCATGTCTACTACAAGATTAATAAAAATTCAAAAGGGAGGAAACTCCTACCATGGTTAGACATGTTGGGGGGAAGGATCCTCTTATGTACTAGTATGATTAGAGGAAATGTGAGTCATTATATGATTTTAGAAACAATTGGGTAATGCTTTTTTCAATGTAAGATATACATACCCTTCAATCTAGCAAACCACTCTGGGAATCTGTCCTTTAAAAACAAAATTCCAGTAAGAAGAGATACTTGTTCAAGGTGAAAGAAGTTTACATTAGCATTGTTTACAACTACACAGATTTGAAAACAAAATTAATGTCCAGGCCTAGCTAGTTTGGCTCAGTGGATAGAGCGTCGGCCTGCAGACTGAAGGGTCCCAGGTTCGATTCCAGTCAAAGGCACATGCCTGGGTTGCAGGCTCGATCCCTAGTAGGGGGCGTGCAGGAGGCAACCAATCAATGCTTCTTTCTCATCATTGATGTTTCCCTTTCCCTTCCTCTCTGAAATCAATAAAAATATATTTAAAAAATTAAAGTCTATAAAAGAGGAGTAATTGATTGAATTGTGAGACATTTATTCCATGAAATATTGCATAGGTCTTTTAAAAAGATTGTATTGGATATAATTTATTGTAGACTTGGAGGGATTTTTTAAAAAAAATGTATTTTATTGATTTTTTACAGAGAGGAAGGGAGAGGGATAGAGAGTTAGAAACATCGATGAGAGAGAAACATCCATCAGCTACCTCCTGCACACCCCCTACTGGGGATGTGCCCGCAACGAAGGTGCATGCCCTTGACCGGAATCGAACCTGGGACCCTTCAGTTTGCAGGCTGATGCTCTAGCCACTGAGCCAAACCAGTTAGGGCAGGATTATTATCATAATATACTTTAAGTGAAAAAAGCAAACAGAAAATGGTATATAATAGAATCCATTTTTGTAATTATGACCATTGTAAAGTACATACCTATATTTATGTATGTAAATGATGGTATGAGCATAAAGAGTATTATGTAAATATTGAAAACAGGTTGATAGCAGTAAACATGGAAGAGGAATGGGGGTGAGGGGGAGATTTGGTGTACGTGTTCAGAAAATCAGAGAGATCAGAGAAAAAAGATATAAGAGAATGTTGACCCTGATAAAAATAAAAATGAATTATGTGATCCAATTTATGTAACATGTATGTGCTTGTGTATATAAAAACATGTATATGAAGAGAGAATTATGAAAGAATATTCATTAAAATATTAATGATGCATTCATGGATTGCATATAATAGAAATGCCAATTCTCCCCAAATTAATCTATACATTCAATATAATCCCAGTAAAAATCCCAGCAGATTTGTGTGTGTGTTTGTATGTCCACATGCATACATGCATTTTTATGTTGTGTGTAAATTGACAAGGTGATTCTAAAATTTATATAAAAATGTAAAAGGCAAAAGCAACCAACAGACCTCAACTAAAAAATTAAAGATGAGGGGGAAAGGGGTGTTTTGCACTATCAAATATCGAGACTTCAGTAGAAACTAAGCCAATATAGTGCCCATGCAAAGAAAGATGAATAGCCCAATGGAGTTGAATAGAGTATCCAGCAACAGGAACACACACAAATGAAAACTTTATTTATGACAAAGGCTAACTGCAGAGCGCTGGGAAAAAAGTTTTTAATAAATGATAGTAAGTCTATTGGATATCTAAGTGAAGAAAAAATGAAGCTCGACTCCTACCTCAAACTATACACAACAGTGAACTCCCAGTGGATCATGGCTGTCAATATGGAAGGTGAATCAATAAAGTTTCTAGAAGAAAATAGGAGACTTTTTTCTTGACCTTGGGATAGGGAAAGATTTCTTAAATCTGACATAAATCCCACTAATCAAAACCAAAGTTGTTCCATGGTATTACATTAAAATTAAGAACTTCAGTTTATCAAAAGAAAGCATTAAGAGAACAAGCAAGCTGCAAAGTGGGAGAAGAGATTTGCCATGTATAAAAAATAGCAAAGAACTAAAAACCCAATGCACAAAGAACTCCTACAAATCATTCAGCGAAGACCAACAACCCAATTGAAAAATGGCAAGAGACTTGAACGGGTATCAGACAAGAGGATATAGAAATGGTCAATAAATATATGAAGAGGTATTCAATCTTTTCAATCACCAAGAAACTTCATCATGAGATAAACATACATGTTGAGTGGCTAAAATGAAAATGTTGGCAGGGGGTGGAACAAAGGGAGTGTGAAAACACGGTTGGTTAGTATATGAATTGATATAATCACTTTGCAAATCTATCTGATTAAGTTGCATATACATATATAACATGATGCTGGAGCAATTCTATTCCTAGATGTTCACTTAACAGAAATGTGGGCCCAAGTGCAATAAAAGTCATGTACAAGAATGTTTATAGCAGAAACCTGTAATAGTCCAAAACAAAAAATGCCCATCCCCAGTCAGGATGTAACATACACATGATGATTACATCTATACAGCACACAAGTAGGGGGTCAGCTTTAATGGGAAAGGGTAAGTATTCAATAAGATGCAATGGATGAGAGAGAGATGGCACAATGCAGGTCAGACTGAGGGTTTGCAGGAGGAAGATGAGGGAGTTCCCATCACCTGTTTCTCTTTTCTCATTGAAGTATGAGGTGAGGTCATCAACTGAGAAGTGATATAGGATATTTGAGGAGAGAGGAGAGTCATCTACAAGAGTGGGTAAGGGTACTTAAAGAGAAATAGAATTCCTGGGCAGTGCTGAGTTGAAGTTTGTAATCATAAAATCTCATTAAAAACTATAAAGCCACCAATTTCTCCTGTGAAAAATGGAGGTAGTAAGACCCAGGCTTTTCTGGTCCCCTACGACTCTGTCAGTAGCCATTGGGTACTTTCTGGAAAATTCTGAGTCTGTCTGGTGCAAATAGACCTCTAAAAAAGAGCTTGAGGAACTGTTAGGTCTAATTTCATTGGGCAAAATGTCAGAGAACTCTCAGATGAGTTGTGTGGAGTCTATTATCCATCCAGCGGTCTGTCCATCCATCTGCCCAGGCCATTCAATGAATCCCTGTACCATGCATGGTGTGCTAGAATAACATCACTCTCATTATTTGATGACTAGTTATTTGGCTATTCGGTGGAAAAAATTTGTTCAACAAGTGTTTGTTGAGCACCGGCTATTTGGAGCTGAGCCTTTTGCTGAACATCATGCATGGAGGACACAAAATGCAAAAAGGAACTCTCTCTACTCTCAGGCAGCTGGCCATCTAGATAGGGGGACTATTTGGTGTCACTTTGTGATAATGGAATGTAGAAAACCAGAGTCAGATTATGGTGCAGCCAGTGGGACTTCCGAGGAGGGAGCTCAGAGAAGGAAAGTCTGGGAACACAAGGATGTTTCTGGCAGGGAGCTGGGGCTTGAGCTAGGCCTGATCATCTCAGCTCTCATCTTCGGAAAGGGGGAGGGAGGAAAGAGCCCCAAACTTGAAGAAATAGTGCAGTATTAGAGTGTAGTCATAAACATAAAACATTAACACGTAATTCCCTTATGCTTTTGAAAAATTACTTCATAAACGCCAAGTAAAATATTTTTCCCTTTTTATTACCTGACAATTACATATTAAGAATTTCTTTTTATGTTTAAAAACATATGCAAGCCGGGGAAGGCAGACGCCAAAATGTAATTGCTTTCCTTCTATAAGAATCAGATGTCATTTTCTTCCAACTCAACTCTGAAAAGAGATAGGAAAAAAGCAAATTGTTGTATACATTAAATTTGGAAACATCTGATAGCTTTCCTCAATTAAACTATTTAAATGGAAAAAGATTGCTGTACAGCTCTATCATATCCCACTGAATAAAACCTCAGCTGAGGCAAATTGGCAGTGGCAGGTACCAAATGCATTGGCAATAATGAGATCGGACAACCCAGTGGAGGTCATTGGTAATTGTTATTATATGCAATATTGCACTGTCAGGAAAGGAAAAACCAGCCCGGTGGCGAGCACAGCCAATGCTGCGGATCGTGTGGGAATGTCTGTGGACCCCTAGCGAGGGGGACATGAAAGGTGTCAGGAAAGCTTGAACCCCTCAAGTTGTGAGCCTGCTCTTCATCCAAGGGCTCATCAAGGCCTGCTGTGTGCTTTCAGCACGTGGGGGGCAGACCACTGCGCTTAGTATCCGCCCGTGTAGAGCAAGGTCTCAGGGGCTGGCACCGGGGCCCGTGATGGGGGCAGGGGCTGGGTAGGGGAGAAGGATGACCCTGGGAAGGGAAGTGGGAAAGAAGTGAAGACCAGGTTTGTGGATTTGTTGTGGTTTTGCCCAGGGCTGGCCCTGATGGAAGGCATTGAAAGTTTGTTGTTTTCCCTCTAACTTCCGGATGTGGAGAAGGAGAAAGAGCTTACTCTCTTGTTCTCCAGGGTCTCAGGTTGAGGAGCAAGGGGATGGAGGTGGTTTGGGCTGCCCGGGACCTAAGCAAGCCTGCCTGCCTACAGACAAACTCTACTGAGGTCTGGGTCCGGAGCCCGGCTCTGGGCACCATCCAGATTAAGATGACCAAAAGCAGGTGGCACACAATCGTGTGCAGGTGACAGACATATGCCAGCTGCTCTTGTGCAGTGGTGGACACATGGACATATATTTGACTACATTTAACTCCTACGAGACAGGCTCATGTCTAACATGCTGTACAGGGAGCACATCTGGGCCCATTGCAGCATCTTGTCCTCTAAATATAATCACGAGTCACTTGGAAACAGGACCTGACTGTGCTGCTGCCCGAGGGTTCCCTCCATATCGCTCAGGGTTTCTCATGTGCTCAAGAGCCATGGCACCATGTTAAAGAGGGAGGGAGGAAGGACCACGTACAGCCCAGGCCTCTGACTTCACGAAGCCCAATGACCACAGTTAGAATAAATCCATCAAAATCGGGCCTCCTATGCACAAAGATTCTTGGAGAATGTTTCTTCATTGAGTAGTCTTCCTAAGTTTGTTCAAAGAAAGCAACAGCTAGGACTCTTAATAACCATATTGGGGCAGGGGAGGGGGAGTTGGAGAGGTCAGGCAGCAGCACAGTATCCTAACCCAAGGAGGAACACACCTTCCTGAGCTGTAGGGCTATGGACAGCAGAGGGTCGATGTGAGATTGGGACCTTGGAGGCTGGGCTAAGGAGTCTAAACACTCTTTCAGGTGCCAGCTTCTTATTCCACACTTACCCACAAACCCCACGCTACTCCTTGTCTTAGCTGGAAGAGATGATGATGGTAGCAAACATTTCTACAGTGCTTTCTATGTGCCAGGCACTATTCAAAGCACGTTGCATGTATTAATTCATTTAGTCCTCCCTACAGCCCTTTGAGGCAGGGTTTATTTTTATTATCTCCATTTTGCAGATGTGGAAACTGAGGCACAGTGAAGCTTATTCTTTCCTGGTACATGTGCGGCCTCTGTTCTAGTACTTCGTATGGGTGCGTGCATTACGATGCCTTAGAGATGTGCTCCGATGATTACAGTACAGCATACATTTATGCTATATCTGCCATGCCTCATCTCCCCTCCTCAACTAGGGCCCCAGAAGGGGAAACCACTGTCTTTTCGTCTTTGCAGCCCCAAAGCCCCTTGGACATATAATAGCTGATGTCTGATCAATGTCTATAGAATGGGTGAACTAAAGGGAGTGATGTGGTGAGTATTTTTGGAGAGTCTTCCCACTGGCAGGATGGGTTGAAGGAGAGGCTGGGCCCCACATAGCTCTGTGCCCACGTCCAGGACAGTGATCTGCTCAGAGAACCTGTGGCCATCTGGGGCTCTTAGCCTTGCAGATTGCACATCTCTCTGAGTTCTTGGTCCCAGGTGTTGCTGTCTTTTCCTGTTTCCTAGTTTTGCACAATCATATTTCCTGCCTAAAAGAGGCCTTCTATAAATTCATGAACTGGCTAGAGACACTCGGCTCTCTGTGACTGTGAGGCTGTTATGAACTTTTGTCCCCAGTCCTAACATTCGGTTCATTTAATTAAGGGCTGCAGACATCATGTACATCTCTCAAGTACCAAAGGGCATTTGAAACAACCCCCCGCCCACTCCCCACACACGCAATTAACCTTGGGCCCAAAGATAAAAAGAAAGCCAGCACAATATGGTATTTCACTGTTGATAATCATCAGTTAGCCAAGTAGGCAATTGAGGCAAAGGCTAAAGCAGTGGCCTAAGACCAGCGCCATGGTTTGTTGCTCTTGTCTGGTCTCTGCTCTGACCACGTGGGGCTTTAGACCAGTGGTTCTCCAGGGGGAGGGGTGTGTGGGTTGAAAGCAAAGACTTGATATTATACTATTTTATTTGGGGCATTTTCTTAAAACCTATAAAGTTGAATTCATACTCTACAGGTCTAATCTACTAATAAGAATTGGTGATGCTCAGTAGTTTGAGTGATTGAGGCTATGACACCTACATTAAATATTTACTGGAAAAGAATAAAGACTTGTTAACCAAGATTAAGGTAAGAGAGTTCCACATTTTCACCAGCCCCAGGAAAGTCTTCCCCTGTTCTTCTTTCCTAGTTGTTCAGATCCTCTCCCTTCCCAGGAACTACAAAACTCCTAATGCCTGCTTGCAAAGCCAGATCTGCGTCGGAGTTATCACAGTGTGACGTCCTTACCCACCAGCCTACATACACGGAAGGCAGAATGGGGTAGAAAGTGCAGATTATAAAGAAACTGCCAACTGGATGCAATTTGGAATTTTTTCCTAATCTTTATTTCTTTAATTTTTAATTAGGAAAAATTTCAAATATACAAAATATTAAAGAGTACTACAGTGAATATCTGTCTGTCCTGCACACAAATCAATGATTGTTACCAAGTTGCTATATTCTCTCTCTCCATTTGAAGGCAAATTTCAGACATCTTTGTCACTAAATACTTCAGCCTGTATCTCCTAAGAACAAAGACATTCTCTTACTTAATCATGATGCCATCATCATGCCTAAGAAAATTAATAAGAATTCTCTAGTAGAGTTTAACCAGGCCTTATCCAAATTTCTCTATTTCTGGAACTATAATCCAGTTAAAGGTCTGCTGATATTCTTTTTTAAACATGTGGAAGTGTATGTGTGTGTGTGTGTGTGTGTATGTGATTAAGCTTGTGAAGTGTGGTGGGCATGTGTGGTAAGTGTAAGTATGAATGCATGTGCATTTATGTGTGAGCATGTATGTTGTGTATTCATGTTTGTTATGTGTGTACATGTGTATGTGTGTCCACATGTGGTGTGTATATGTGTATGCATGTGGCATATACATGTGTAGTGTTTGTACTGTATGGCATGTACATGTGTATGTATGGTATGTGTGTGTATATGTGTTGAGGAGGGAGATGCTGGTGATCATCTTAAAGAAAACTGAACCAAGATGTGCTAGAAAGAAGATGCTTTATTTTTCCCTCTCCAGTGCATTTAAGAAATAAGAGTTAAGCTCCAAAAACTGTTGAGTGGAACCAATCTGGCTAAGGAGGCTGAAGCCACAAATGGTTTTGTTCCCTCGATAGATTGATTCAGGTGTTCCTCTCCTATCATCTCGGGAGAGCTCTCTCTGAAAGGGAACGGGCACAAAAGTCCTTTCTCTTCTCAAAAGGGTCAGCATTATCTTCTATTTTCCTCGCCAGGCCTGCAGCTGACGCACAGAGAAAGGTGTAATTACAATGTGATGTGCGCTGATCGCTGGGACCTGGAAATTCTGAACTGCTCACTTGGCTCAGAATACATTTCAATTTGGTGCTGTGAATTTTACATTGAAATTAGTTTTTTTCTTTAAAACCCTAGAGAAAACAGCCCCTGCACAGGAGCATTAACAAATTGCTTTTGCAAATCTAGGCTAAAGTGAACATTCAATTTGAGGAGGTCAAATCAAGCTTGGGCCCCAAAGCCCAAAGCCTGGGCCCAGCCAGCCGGGTTGGCTCTGGGTGGATGTGGCCATGGATTTGGTGTTGCTTTAGCTCGTGCTCACCCTCCTGGGCCTCTCTCTGTGCTGATCCCCTCGGGGCCCTTCCAGTGCCCACATGACTCGGGACAAGGTTTGGGAGGTTGAGGGCTGGTGAGCTGCTGAGACTGGAAGCTCTCTGGTGAGCAGCCCTTGCTCATCTGTGTGGTCACTTAGGTGACGAGGGTCACAGATTTGCCTCTACCCCTTTACTGTATAGAGCAGGACACTGCGACTAGGTTCAACAGCTTGTTCAAGGTCCCCCAGCTGGTCAGGTTAATCATCAGAATGGTAACATTTACTGAGTGCCAACAACCTGCCAGGCATCATGGTGAATGCTTTACCCCTTTTCAGTTAAAGCTCCTGGCCATCCTCTGTGATAAGACCTTTTTAAAACAAACAAACAAACAAACAAACAAAAAAACAATTTCTCATTTTCTAGATTAGGGAGCAATCACAGAGTAGGTAAGTTGCCTGAGGTCATGCAGCTGAGATTTGCACCTGGACATGCTCATTCAAGGTTGTTCATTGGTAACCAGCTCTCCTGGCGATGGGCCGAACTGTCTGCCCTCCTGCTGCTGTGGTGCCCACCTCTGAGTTGTCCTAGCCATCCCACCCATCCCTCTGCCACCATAGACCATGTCATGCTGACACGCCAGCCTACAGTCTCCTGCACTGAGCAGAGGGAAGCCCCAGAGCGATATCTAATAGGGAAAAGGCTGAATCTGAACTCATGGCCCCCACCCAGCATGCTTTAGACCTGTCCTCTTTTCTTTGGGGCCTGGGCCAAGGAATTCATGTTGTGCTGATTGTCTGGTTCCTCAATGTGAGTGGCTCTGTATCCTCACCCTCCACACTGCCACACACACCCTCCTCATACACTCAGGGCTTTGGACTCTGTGATTCTGTTTCCTATTTTATGCCACACTCACTTACAGATGGAAACACGAAGGCCCAGTGAGGTCCAAAGAGTGCATGAGACCAGATGCTCAAGGCTCTGGCCAGACTTGCATCTGCCTCTCAGAGTCACATGGCCAAACATGGCCATACCAGCGGTCCTGGGGGTATCCCAGCTGGAGGGGCCTAGGATGGGTGGGCCACCCTAAGCACAGCTTCTCTAAAGCAATGGAGATCCATCGGCCCCAAACAAGCATCCCTTGCTGCCATAAACCCAGTCCCCTGGGCCCTTGCCATGGAGCCTGGGGCAGCTTGGGGACCCGGATTAAAACAATACGTTTTCAATTTGGCCTTAAACGAATTCACCAAATCGGCATCTTTGATGTCAAGTGGAAGTGAATTCCACAAATCTCAATTTATTTTATGGGGAAGAGTTATTGATTTTTTTTTATCGTCTGCTTCTCCTTCTTCTCCCCTCCCAGCTGCCAACCCTCTTCCACCTGGATTGAATTGTTTGATTTAAGAGCGGCACTTCTGAAAGCGGAAGAGATACCTCTCCCCTCCTTCGACACCTCCCCCACCTGCCATGCCCAATGCTCACCCCTTCAGCTGCAAGCACCTGAGCAGCAGGAGCAGCAGGGGAGGGACAGGCTCGGCCAGGATTTCCCCAGTTGGGCGAGAGTCAGCTCAGGTGCCCTCACTCGCCCCTTCCCCACACTTTATCTGCATGTGCTCACAGTCAGCCAGTTTGGGGCCCGTTTATGGACTGTTATACATCAAGTGTTCTCATGTCCTTTTTCTGTGTTTTTTCATTCACCTTGACACCCTACAGTGGCTGTGAATTGTCCCTGCAGCATGCCCACCATCCATGGCCTAGCACACAAGGCCTTGTACATCAGACCCCAAACTGTCTGTTCAGTCATTTCTCCATCTGGCCTTCCATTCCCTTCTGGAGCCTCTCTTATTTATGGATGTATTTGTTTCCACAGTGCCTGGTGACTATTAGGGGCTCGGTACTTGTTTATTGCACCGAGGAGGCGGATGTTGTGACTCAGACAAGGGCCACTCTTGGCCGGGTCTTTGCTTTGCTTGCACCCTTGCCCTGGGCGCCAGCATGAGGCTCTTCCAGTCACTCTGGCCTGGGCTGACCCCAATCACTCCTGTTGCACTGACTCCAAACTCAGCATGTCTTGAACAGAACTATTGATTCTCTCCACCCCACCAGTTCGCTCCTCCTGGCAGCCTGCTGCCTTGAGGGATGCCCCTGCCATTCACTCACACACTCACACCCACACACCCACACACCCTCATCTAGTTCACCAGCAAATATTAGTGGTTTTATCTCAGGGTAGACAGAATAGTGGCACCCAAAGATGTCCTGATCCGAATGCCGGGAACACTACATGGGAAAGGGACTTTGCAGATGCGATTAGGGTTAAGGATCTTAAGATGGAAACATTATCCTGGATCATCCAGGTGTGCCCAATGTGGTCACGAGTCTTTAAATGTGGGGACCTCTCTGGGCTGTGGTCTGCGGGAGAGATGACAGGGTGGGAAGGGTTCGACGCCCTGTTGCCGGGTCTGTAATGTGGGGGGCGAGGTGTGAGGCCTCGAGAGCGGCCTCTGGAAGCTGGAAAGGCAAGGAGATGGATTCCCCCCTAGGGCCTCCAGAAAGGAGTACAGCCCTGCCAACATCGATTTTAGCCCTGGAGAACTATCGGGTTTCTAACCTACAGAACTATCAGATGATAAATGTATGTTGTTCATAACCACTAAGGTTGTGGCAACTTCTTATGGCAATGATACAAACCTAATCCAGACCTCCATCAATACCTCCCGAAAAAGACCTCTTTCCCCCTTCCCTTGGTCCAAGTCACCTAGATCCTGCCGGAGCCTCCTCACTGTCTCTCTCCTCCTCTCTGGGCACCAGCCATACTCAACCCCTTCTCCTCACCCCCTGCAGTCCATGGACCTCCAGGAGCCGGAGTGGTCTTTTTATTTATTCACTTTTTATGCTGAAATAATTTCAAAGGCTGTTGCAGGAAAATATGCAGGAAGACTACAAAGAACTCTAATGTCCTCATCACTCCTGTTTACCACTTGTTCACATTTTGCCACGTTGCTTGGTCGCTTTCTCTTTCAGATCACATAATGTCCCTGCTTCTAATCTTGAATGGCTTTCCATTGCACTTGGACTGAAGTCCACACTAGCCTTCTCATCTACGGCCCTTGTTGGGCCCCAGCCATCTCCCCAGTGTCCTCTGTTCCTGCTTGTCCCCTTGTTCACTATGCTCACAACACACAGCCCTTTTCCGGACCCCGCCTCCCCCCGCCCCCCCCCCCCCCCCAGGCTCTCCACCTGCTATTTCATCCACTTGGTACATTCTCCCCTCCTCAACATTCAGGCCTCGGTTCTCAGGTCATCACCTTCTGGACTTCCCATGATCATTCTACTAAAGTAGTCCCCGGCCCCACTAGCTACTCTCCCTCAGGTTACCCTGTTCTATTTTCTTTACAGCATTTATCAGGGTCTGAAATCTTCCTATTTATTTATTCTCTGCTTGTTTATTCATTTTTTCACTCGTGTGTAGCCCTTTGGATAGGATTCTGCATGTCTACCTCTTATCCACAGATTCTAGAACAGTGCCTGGCGCATAGTAGGTGCTCAACAAACATCCTTTGACTGACTAATATTCTGTTAAACACCATTGGGCCCTTTATAAGCTGCTTTCTAGGTGTGAACCTTTTCTTAAGGGCAGGGAGTATTTTTCTTTCACGTTTAAATCTTTGCCTCTCAAAGCTGGGCATGCACAGGACTTTAGGATTATTGGGTATTTTTTTTGTGTGTGTGTACAAGTGTGAGCTCCTCCATGAGGAGAGCCTGGACATCTTCCCCCTACACCACTGCTGACACTTAGTATCAAATTGCTTCCCCTGATGGAGGCCCGTGGTTGTCATATCGTTTTTCTCCCATACTATAATTTTCTTCTATTTTTTTCTAAGTGCTGTTAAATTTGTAATATTGTCTATTCCTCTCAACCTTATTGTGAAATAATAAATAGGACAGAGAGCACTAGTCCCATTGGATGGATGATGAAACTGAAGCAAAGACAGGTTAAGTGGCTCACCCAAGGTCACACAGGTAATTAATGGCAGGACAAATCCCCTGATCCCTTGCCTCATGCCTTTTCCTGCTGACCACAGAGCAGCTGGTTCTCTCCCCTCCCCTCAGGGACCAAGGAGCCCAAACCTGATGTTATGGGCACAAAGCTTTTAGCCGAGGAGGGGAGGGAAGGAAGTGATGTGGTTAGGTGAGCTCTGGGTATGTGTGTGTCTAATTGCTTTTCATTTCCTTTCCTTCCATTCATAGTCATTCATTCACTCAGGCAGACATTCATTCACGACATATTCATTGCGTGCCTCCCCTGCCCTGGGCTCCCTGCTTGACCTCTAGGAGGACACTGCTCACCGGAGTTGGTTTTCACATTCAGGACACTCACCTACCATCTGTGAGGCAATGAAGTTGAACTCTAGTTGGCATTCCTAGCAGGTAAGAGATGAATCCCCTTGACATAATTTGATGAACTCAGCACAAGTTATCCACGGCCACAAATAATCAATGAATCCTTGCAAAACACTCACATCGAGATGGACTCCCTCCAGCTGCCAGCTCCTGGCTTCTCTGTGAAGAGAACCCTCTGCCCTTCTACGGATGGGCCAATGACCCAGGCTGGTCTAATCACAAAACCTCTTCTCTGCTACAGGGACCGGTCCAAGGGGAGGGTTGGTGACCCAAACCTGGACAGTCAGGTGCTTCCTCAGGATTGAAAAGCTCTATGTGAGACAGAGAAGCTCTCTTTCTTGTGGGAGAGTGAGCCCATAGCCACATCCCTGTGTGCAACCAAGAGAATGAAGTCAACAAGCTGAGCCAAGAAATAGAGGGAGCGTGTCACAATGATGATTAAGTCCCTGAATGAGGTATCCCAGGATGAGGTTGGCTGGGCTCTGAGACCACCCAAGCTCCTTCCCTCCTCGGGGACCAGCTCCTCAAGGGGTCACAGGAAGTGGGATCAGTGTCCCTTTACCCAGCAGGCGCTGGGGTGTTTGGTTCTTGGTTTGCCCCTGACCAGCTGGCAATGTCTGGGTGGCAGGCACTTGAATGCTGCTTTCTCGTGTGAGCTGTCTGGGGCTCCTCAGGGGCTTCTCACCTCTGACCTGGGAATTTTGGTCCATCTCTGGGCTTCATGTTTTTACTTTAGGGAGATAGGGATCTACTTCACAGCCTCCCACTGCTAGGACCCCTCACAGTTGGAAAGTCAAGACATGTTCATGTGAAATAAAATGATATTCTCTCTCTCTCTCTTCCTCCTCCTCCTTTTCCTCAGTTACTCTATCAGTTTCCACCAAGGTGACTCTCAAACACTTTTCTGGCTTCTTCTCTCTGACTATGTGGTCATTCATCTTCATTTATCTAATCAAATATTCAAGAATCAAGAGGGTTCTACCCTTGTGGGGTCTGGAGTTTTATTGGGGAGGTGAGAATAACACAAATGCAACCATCAAAGACCCAACAAGACAGTCACCACATCAAGTGCTTCATTGCCCGTGGGCAGAGACAGACAGACAGACTGACAGCGCTCAAAGCAGACTAAAAAAATGGTCTCTAGAGCCAGACACCCTGGGTTCAACTGTGGCTTTGCCATTGGTAGCTGTTCGACTTGGGCAACTAAATGTCACCTCTGTGTGCGTCAGTCTCCTTCCTAATAACACCAGATAACAACAGTATTGCCTTCATGTGGGTTTTGTGAGGATTCGATTAGGTAATGTTAAAAAGCAAAATTCAACAGAGTAAATTTTCAAGGTCTTATTGGCTTTATTCGATGATTCATGAATTGGGCAATATCCAATCTAGCAGATAGAAAGGAGCCTCAAGGAGCCGTACAAAATGAAAGACCTTCCTGGGCAGCAGGGAGCAGAAACAAGGAAGTTATGATAGGCAGAAAGCAGATTGATTGTGGCAAGGTCACTTTCCTTTAGTTTAGGCAGTGGTTCTCAACCTTTCTAATGCCACGACCCTTTAATACAGTTCCTCATGTTGTGGTGACCCCCAATCATAAAATTATTTTCGTTGCTACTTCATAACTGTAATTTCGCTACTGTTATGAATCGTAATGTAAATATCTGTGTTTTCCAATGGTTTAGGCGACCCTGCTAGCGGTTCTCAACCTGTGGGTCGTCTAAGACCATTGGAAAACACAGATGTTTACATTACGATTCATAACAGTAGCGAAATTACAGTTATGAAGTAGCAACGAAAATAATTTTATGGTTAGGGGTCACCACAACATGAGGAACTGTATTAAAGGGTCACGGCACTAGGAAGGTTGAGAACCACTGGTTTAGGGGATGACAGGGGCCTATCAGGTGACTCCTGATTGTCTGGTTTAAGATTCCATTTCTGGGAGGGCCGGAACTATTTAAGTTAATTCTCAGCTTGGTGGTGGGGGCTTAGCATAAGTGACTCCATTTTGGGCCTGCAGTCTTGTTTTTGATGGTAAGATAGGAAAGCACTTAGAACAGAGCTTGGCACGTAGTAAGTACTTGATAAAAAGTTGATGTACAGCGAAGGCCAATATGGGTAGGGCTGCAATCAGTTGATTCTCTGAAGAGGGAACTTTGGCAAAATTGTCTGTGGGGAGGGGTGAGGCCACCAAAGGGGAGGAGACAGAGCCACAGGGTGCTTGTGGCCAAAATGCTACTATCCCTCTCCCAAGGAAGTGGGGTTGCCCTGCAAAAGGGCCTGTCTGCCCCAGTGTCCAATAGGATAAAAAGCCGAGGGGGTGCAGGAGGCAGAGTCATGCAAGGACGCCTGGCGGCAGCCGCAGTGGCAGCCCGAAGTGGGCATGGCAGCTGGGCTGTCACAGCCCTGGCTCCACTCCCAGATGTGGAGGTGAGGAGGGGCCTCCCGCCAGGGTTCAGGTGGTGGCTTGGATGGCCAGGTTGACAATGCAGTGGAGAGAGGTCAAGCTAAGTCTTCCACAAAAGAGAAATCTGAGGCTCTTTCACCCCAGGAGGCCAAATGGTCTTGAATCGTGGTAAAGCAGGAGCCAGGGGTGGCTCGGGCAGGCTGGGGTGCCATGTCCTGCAAGCACTGCCTGCCACTCCCCAAGACGTGGCTCCCAGGCTGGGGGTGTTTACAGAGGCACCGGTGCTCCCTGGCTCCCTGGGTCCCTGGGCGCAGCTCATAGAAAGCCAGCCCACAAAGCTTCCCACAACATCTGCCAAGAATACACCCGACATAATAATTCCTTTGACCTCCACCACATGAGTTTCTGAAAAGAACAAAACAGCATCATTCCCTGGCATTTACAGTTTAAACCTTTCCTATTCAAGTTTCTAACAAAAAAAGCCACCAGCCCATTCTGGCCATGATTAAAATTCATAGGCTTGCTGCAGAGAACAGATGCAGAAGCAATTTTAGGCTAGTCATATCCCAGGTCTGCAAAATTAATTTGACAGGTTTGCATTAAAGCACTGATCAATATCCACTTTAGAGCGGCAGAGGCTAACTGAGAAAAAATAAGTGACCGGAGTGTTACCAGACGAGAAAAAATGAATCTTTGAGACTTTTTTCCCTCTAAGCTTGCACCTACATCAGAAGTCCTGACCTCAATCCATTGATCGGCTGCAGTTAACATGACAAAAGGCCCAGCAGCTAGACCATCGCGGCCTACCAGGGAACAATCACCCGGATACACTAAATGTTTGACGGAGTGACTAGACTGCCGAATTAGTCTTGGCTTTCCAAGGGCGGCCCAGCCCGCCTTCCTGAATCCTCCCCCTCCCTTCCCGAGAGAGCCATTGGCAGGACTTTCGCTAAACTTCCTCCCGCGGGTGGTTGGCGTGGGGATGCGGTCCCTGGGAAGTTGAGGGCTCGCTCAGTTCAGCCATCCAAACAAGGAGGCAATTGAAGACCCAACCTTTCTGGGGATGGCATCTTCAAATGGAGGCGTGAGGGTACTGTCAGCAGGGTCCTCCATAGGGCTTCATGTAAGGAGGGGCCAACTCTGAGAAATGAACACCCCAAATAGCCTGTCATTGCTGCACTTGGAGGAAGGTGGTCTCTACCGGCTTTGAGTTCATCATCTCGAGGTGTGCAAGGAATGCGCTTCAAGTCAGAGCATCCTCGGAGCCATGACGGTTCTGTTCCAGGCTTTGCTGCCTTCCCACCCTCTCTCCCACGCCATGGCCAACTGACACTGTGCCAATGATTTACCAAATCTAAAATGAGCAGCCGCTAAGGAGGGGCCCGTGTCAGGCACTGGACACACAGGACAGAGTGTCTCCCTGAGGCTCACATCAGCCCTCCCCTTCTCCCGAGGGCGGTCCTAAGGGAACTCTCACCTGCCCTGGTCCAGCTCGCTATCCGCTGGGAGCCTTCCACTTAGCATCGGCCTCTATAGAGCAGCACCATCCCATAGAGATAGAATGTGAGCCACAGGACAACTACAGGTGCAATGTAAAAATTTCTAGCAGCCACATTAACAAGATAAAAAAGCAACAAGCGAACTTAATTGTAATAGCAGGTTTAACCCAGTGTGTTTAAAACACTATCATTTCCACATGGGGTGAATGTAACAAACCATCAATGAGGTACTTGCTGCTTGTTTGGGTTCTCAGTCTCACAGCACCTTCAGTCTGGACCAGCCACCTTTTGAGAGCTCAATAGCCATGGGCACCTGGAGGCCGCTGCTTGGAGAATGCAGAGGCAGAGGCTGGCTCGCTTGGTGTGGGGGCCTGGGCCTCATTCAGAACATCCGCAGGCAGGGACCCTAGCCTATCCTTCCTCACTCCCATCTTCCAGCGCATAACCCTTGACGTTAAAGTGATTTAGCTCTCCTCATACCACCAGTTGTTACACACCCTGTTGATAAATCAGTTATAATAATAAAACCTTGACCTCAACAGCCCAGTGGAGGGCATGGCCATGCTGCTCAGATAGCCATGAGGCAGCGGGCTCCCTGGGGGCATGGTGTGTCCTACGCCTTCATTTAATCCTGGCACCAGGTCAGCGTCTGTCCTTGTCTCACAGACATTTATACACCCCGTACCACGTGCCAGGACCACCCTAAGCATTTGGCAAATATTAACTCGCTTAATCCTCATAACAAACGTGTGTGGCAGGTGCTGTTGTGACTTCCGTTTTACAGACAGGGAGACAGGTGAGGCTCGGTCTCGCAGCTGGCACGTGGCACAGCAGGAATCAAACCCAGCATCTGGCTCAGAGTCCGTGCTCTTCATCACCCGCACTCTGCCCCTTGCTGATGTTCTTTAACATGCAGGAGACTGGAAGGCCCCGCACTGCCCTTTGGGAAACCCCAGCAGAGTTCCCTTATTCCCTTCTGATCCCCATGTTGGCGCCCAGCCTTTGGCATTTCACCCGTCTGCTCCTAACCAGTGAGCTGCCAGAAGGCCCTCGGCAGGAGGCCAGAAGCCTCCCTGCTGCATCCTCGACCTATGAATAGTGGGCGGACCGTTGGCCATGGAGAGCTGGTCCAGAAGCCTGGGTAAGGGAGCACCTGCCGCTGTTTGGTTCAGAAGGGCTGGGTGGGCAGCAGAAACTCAGGGCTTCCTGTGTTAACCGGGATTCCAATCGTGTCTGACATTTTCACCTTGTGTTTGTCACTTACCATCTCCATGCAGTTACACGTGCTGTAAACCCAGGAAATAGCACCTGTTCCACCTTCTCTTCGGGGCATTCAGGATCAAATGATATAATGTCCAGGGAGAAGCTTTAGAAATTATCACATGGAATGCCAATGTGAGGTCTCCTTGGTGTTTGTACTGTTACTGACAGTGGGAACACAAGGCCGTAGGTTACGGTGCCAGGGTCATGGTATTCCAGGGAAGAAAGTGGAAGCTGCCTGGCCTTTTATAACCCAGCCCCAGCAGTTACATAGCATCCTTCTGCTACCCTCTACTGATGGGTGCTGTCAGAGCCCATCTAGATTCAAGGGGAGGGGACAGAGAGTTGCATTTGTCAATGAGAAGAGCATCAAAGAATTGTGGGTCTATGTTTTGAAAGCATCATAACTTCTCTCAAACTCAGTTTCCTTATCTGTAAAATGGACATAATAACGCTTATCTTGTAAGACTATGGTAGGACTGTTGTGTGGATAGGGCAACCTTGACATCTTACTGTTTGTAGTTGAGCAGATAGCTGTCCGGTTTGCATTCAGAACTAATTCTGGTCCACCAAACGAAGGAGAAAGATTCAGTGAGTACCAGCTAAATGGCAGTTGCTTTACCAGGGATTTGCTGCTCAGCTTTCCTACTGAATCTAACAATGAAGACCATATCAGCCCCATTTAACAGATGAGAGAACAGAAACTTGAAGACAGCAAGCAATCTAAGAACCTTCAGTAAGTGGTGGGGCTGGTATTTGAAACCAAGTCTGTCTGGCTGCAAAGCCAGGCCCTCTCCTGTGAACACCTGGTCCCAGGAGCCCTACCAGGTTAAGTTCATGCACACACAGACACGCTCATTCTGAAAACAGGGACTAGTGGATTTAGGCCCGTCTTTCTCATATAGTTGTGATGGGTCTGACCCACCATCAGAGAAAAACATCTCATGTTTGGTTGCATTTCCCCTAATTCTGCCCCCCCCCACCCCACCTATATCCCACCCCCTCGCACAGACAGGGGTCCTTTGCTGGCAGGGCCTTAGCCTCCGAATGTCAGCTGGTTTTAATTGAATTTTCCAGTAGGAAAGCTGAGTTTTCATGAAGCCATCCTCACTCTCAGGCCATCTCCATTGTGATCAATGACTTCTGTTTATGTGATTTATTAGCATGGGCTGCGGAGCAGCGGGGCATCCCGGGCCACGGACAAAGCAAAACTCGTGAGCTCCTGGGGAATCAACCTCTGGCTTCACTTGGTGCCTTGGCTGTCCACAGACGTCACCTGTGGGTCAGGGGCATAAAGACTGTCAGCCAGCCGGAGCTGGTTTCTGCTCTTCCCGGGACTGCTTCTTCCTTGCCAAAAGCAGGGGGTCCGTGGACCTCTGTGTCCTGCAACCTTCCTGATGGGCAGAAGACATCGTCAGCCCACCAGACTCCCCGGAAAGCACCCAATACGTTTTCCAGTTTTCCAGTGGACACAGAGGCCTGCCTTTGGAATGCATATGGTTACAATCATTGTTTAATATTCTGATGGAGCCATCAATTCAATGACTGGTTGTATTTTTCTACATGTAGTCACACATCTCTCAGCCACTCAGCAGAGGTGACCACCTCGTGGGGCTTAAAGAGATTCAGAATGTGGAGGGGGCAGTCAGTAACAGGGTCAGACTGGGGAGGTGTCTACCTATTAACCTTTCATCTTGGCAACCAAATAGCCATAGCCAGAACACAACGTGGGCCCTGTCTCCCCCACAAGCCTGAAAGTTCCCCGAGAGGCGCCAGTGTTTCTCCAGCACAAATGAATGAAAAGGTGTATTTCCTGGTCAGTGACTTTTAGGCATCTCCTGGGGGAGGGGGCAGGAGGATGAGGGACCTTTCCACATAGAAACTGCCCCACAGGCCTTGTTTCTACTGTGTGTGTGTGGTGGGGCGGGGGGAGAGAGTGGGGAGAGATTTAGAGTCAAGTCTCTGCCTGCCAGAGAATGGGGTGATTCAGGGTAAATCCTCTCCACATGCAGGAGAGATAGGACCAGCATGTGCCCTATTATCCAGAAGGACCCTGAATGGCCGGAAGCTCCTTGTTGGCTTCCAGTTCTGCTGGGCCAGCCTTACCAAGTGCTCCCTATTCCTCCATCTATACTTCCAGAATATTCCTTTGGTCGTTGTTTCCTCCTGGGTGGGATGGGGTAGGGGAGGGTAGCTGGTGGGTGAAATGTGGGGGTTCTTGCCAAAATTAGGGCTGTTCTGGTTGGGGTCACTTGTAGGACAATCTGTGGGGAAAAAAGGTGGCAGCTCATGAAACCATGAGTATTTCAACTGGAAGGGACCTGAGTCCCCTGAGTGACTAAGGGACTATGATTCCCTTTTACAGGTGAGCAGACTGATTTCAGGGCATTGAGGAAAATGTTAGCTTCAAGGACTACCTCTGAGCTAGCGGCAAGGACAGTGGACAGTCATCCAGAGTGAGCCTTTTCACTCATTAAAGTGCCTGTTTGTGTCCCGCTAGGATGCGGAGGCATAGGCACTGTAATATATGAATGGCTCCAATGCATTATTCTCTCTCTCTGTAAATAAAAAATAAATGCCAAATAACCATGTCAGGCCCAGTTGTTTGATGGCCTCTCTCCTGGTACTTAATTTTACTTCATGACATAAAGTAAGGGTCGGGGGGTGGGGGCCAGGGGGGAGAAGCTGACTTCTGTCAAAGTGCAGTCTCCTTGGTTAACACCTGAGGGGAAAATGACTGCAAAGAACTTAATTCAAAAAATCCTTTAGGCGCACAGGAGCTTCTTCCAACCAGTAAGAGTCAGACAGTTATGGAGAGAGAGACATCAATAAATAATCAGCCGGCTTAGACTTTTAAATGGGAATCTCACCATCACCACCCAAAGGTAAATTGCATCCTTTCTACCAGCCTCCGAGCGGGGCTTCATGCTTGCGTGGACTGGGGAACTTTGCTTGTTGCAAATGCAGCCTGACCCTTCTTTCTGATAAGATGTGTATCTCCTCTTCATATATACTTCACGCATATAAACGCATATATCTCTTACATGTCTTATTATCTATATCACCTATACCTATACCTTTATCTATATCTATATCTATATCTATATCTATATCTATACCTATACCTATACCTATACCTATACCTATACCTATACCTATACCTTTATCTATATCTATATCTATACCTATACCTATAACTATACCTATACCTATACCTTTATCTATATCTATACCTATATCTATATCTATATCTATATCTATATCTATATCTATATCTATATCTATATCTATATCTATATCTATATCTATATCTATCACCTATCTAATCTAGCTATCTAATCTCCTACGTGTCCTATTTTATTTCATATATATATGAAACCCGAAGCAGCACCTTTGCTATTTGGTTTCACTGTTTTTGGCTGCCCGTGGCCCCTTCTGGTCATTTCTCTGAAGACAGGAGTGCTCTCTGTCCAAGCTGTAGCTGGAGGTGAAGGAGTGGGGAACCTGGGCTAAGTCTGAGCCAAGTGTTGTTTTTGTCTCTTTTTAAAAAACAACAACAACAACAACAAGGTATTTGGTATTATTTGCTTGCAATTTGCTTCTGACTTCAATTGGGGTGGCACAAATAATAATAAGTCTATCTACCAGGAATGTTGCTGAGCTCCAGGTAACAGTGTTTTTACTGTGAGGATACTCACTGGTGGTCCGAGTCCCCCATGCAAGGAAGCTCTCCACAGAGATATGTGAGAATCAAAAGGAGACTGTCACACTCTTTCCCAAGGGTAGACAATGGAAAGACTTGGTCCATGGTTGGGCACGAACTACCCAAGGACTCAAGATGACAGGCTCAATTTGGCTAACAGGAAGAAGGCCAGTGGCAGATTTCCTGTCCCTCCAAAGTTCTGAGGTCTGTAAGTAAGTAAAATCTTAAACTTAATGTGTGCAAGACCATACGCTCCTTGAGATGGGGATGGGGTCTCTTGGTACAACTCACCCTTAGCCAACTCAACACTCTGCACACAGAGATGCTTGAAATTTTTTTGTGGGATAAGTAATAACAATACAGTTATATACTGACTGCTACAAAAAAAAAAAAACCCTCTTTGTCCCAAGGAGGAGCAGGTGGGTGATGGCACGTATCTTCTCTGTTCTGGACAGAAGGATGCAGTGCAGTGCCAATTGGACCCAAATAAACATCGGTGGCTGTTTGCTCAGGGGAGGGGAAGGCGAGGAGGAGAGAGAGAGCCAGTGTGTTCTGCAGAAACCTCTAAGCAATCAAAGCCACAAATGCCTCTTCTTATAAACACACCGTGTGAGGCAGATGTTTACCCAGGACAATCCAGAGACAAAAAGCCAGTGAAAGCCGGAGAGATTCACGCTCCACAAACAAGGGATTTCCTGGGGGAAGAAGTGGCAGGTAATGGTTTCTGCAAATTTCTCCTCCTGATAACTACATCACAGACCAAGTCTGAAGAGACATTTTCTTCCTATTGAAACCTTATTTAAATACTGCCACCTATTTCAGGCAGAACCGCGGCGGTATTGGCTGGCTTAAGCTTGTTTCTCCGGCCTTTATGAAGCATGCGGGGATGAAATAGGCAGTCTGTGTGTCCGTGGGAGCGGGGACACGTTCCACAGGGGACTGTCTTCCCAAAACGCTTCATTCAGGAGTCAGTTTCCCCATTCCGATCAGTGGCTTTCCACCAAGCAGAGTCTGGAGAGAAAATGAGAACCGTGCCTCTTGAAAACCAGCAACAATTCTTACCATTTGTACAGTGTGGAGGCCTTCAAGATCATTCATCATTAAATTATTAAAAAACAGCCATCTCCATATCATGACTGTCTGCAGTGAAGTTGCTACGCATGGGCCTATTATTTTCTCTCCTTAGGCTCTTTTCCGGCAGAGCAAAGGGCTCAGGGCTGAGAGTGAAAACTCAAACGCTGGCCCCCACTTGGCCACGATTTCCTGTGTGACTCGGGTACATTAGCTCCCCTTCCTGAGCCCTGGGTTTCCCATCTCTCAAGACCACAGACAGAGTGACCCCTGCCTGTGCTCTTTCCCCAGGAGTGGGCATGGGTCTGTGTCTGGCTCTGTGTGTGTGTGTGTGTGTGTGTGTGTGTGTGTGTGTGTGTCAGAGGCAGGGATTTCCTGTGAGGCCTTAAAACCCACGCAGAGTCTACTAGTCCATTTCTCTCAACCAGCGGAGTCGGGCATTCCGGAGCCTAATACCCGCGTGAAAGCAGCAACCTGGGCCTAGTCCCTGCCTCAGGCGGGGAGCTGCTGACCAGAACTCAGCGCTTCCACCGCGGGGAAGACAGCGCTGAGGTCAGTGTCCTGCAGAAGCTCCATGTCCTGGCAGCCTCTCTCATCCCCTCCACACGCCTGTGCATTCTCATTGCCATGCATTCAACTAGTGTTTACTGAACAGCTGTTATGGGCCAAGCCCTGTGCTCGGCCCTGGGAATGCAACAGAGCCCAGCGTCAGGCCTGGTCTCAGGCCCCATTACAGCTTCACCGGGAAGCGAGACCCTAAACCAGCGTCACCCCCAGTGCAGGGCCACACAATGGGATGAAGGCATGGGGGCCCAGGGCAGTGACTTCAAGAACATTTTATGAAAAGCTGGAAGTATTTACCCCTCACCCACTTTCTCTGGAAGGGGGCTGGGGGGATGGAAATGCAAGGCTGAACCTTTCCGTGGGGTCTGGTCAACTTCCCTTCCCCACTCCTGGAGCCTTTTCACTCTTACAGGGACCTGGGGATTCAGAAGCCCCTGCCTGAAGGGCGTGAAGGCCCGTAGGAAACAGCAGTGGTCTCACTGTTTCTGGTGTTTTCCATGTGGTCTGTGGCCAGGTGTGCAGTATGTGGTTGGGGTGGGAGGACTGAGTGTGAGCAGTGTGTGGTTGGGGTGGGAGGACTGGGTGTGAGCAGTGTGTGGGAAGGGCGTGGTCATTGGGGTAGGGGAGCTGGGAGGCTGGAGGGTCCCTCAGCTCTGCTTGGGGCCCTCCCTGGGCAGGGCTGGCTTGTCTGCCAGGAGGAGCAGAAACTGCCCCAGGGCTCAGCCCGATTTACTCCCTGTCTGGGCCGGGTCCCAGCAGCCCGTCCCTTGCTCAAGCTTGGTAAATCCTCCAGTTCTGTAGTCATTTTTATTAGCAATTGCCTTTTTCCCCCCCTTTGAAAATGTGGTTCGACGAAATGAAATTTCAGATGTGTGTGTCTCAGCATTGATTTTTCTATTTGTAATAACACACCCCGCATATCTCCTTTGATATCAAGAGGATAAAATGTCCCTAACATCGCGCTCTCCATTCTGGGGTAATGGATAAAGCCTGTTTATGAGATGTCATTTATTCCACAATAGACAGTAAATAAAAGCCATTTCAAGCTTGGGTTAAATCAAAGCTTGTTCAGGATTTCAGCAGATTTGCAAATCACCTCGGGGACCTCCATCCATTGCACTGGCTGTTCCCTCCTTGCTATCGCCTCTCTCCCAGTCTCTGCGCGCCCCCCGCCCCCCAGCCACCCCAGCCCCTGACTGATTTAGAAAGACAATTGGCCTGGCTAAGGACCTAGCATGACATTAAAAGTTCCTTCCTCCACTTGGGGAATAAAAGCTTTGAAAGGCAGAAAGAAATTGAGGTTACGCCAACAAAAGCCAGAGCAACAAAGGGAAGCAAAAAAGTTCGCAGGAAAATAACATGCAAACCTGGAACGGGGTAAGGATATGAAAGGCACGTGGGCTCCTTTAGTCACGAGCAAATCGTATTTCTTTTATCCCCCAGGGACCCTGTGTGCTGGAGGGAGAGGGGAGATAGGAAGGGGGGTGCACCTCCTGGAGCATCCCTGCTCTACCCCCAGCCTTAGCCCTGCAACCCACCCTCTCTACCTGACACCCCCAACTTCAACCCCTATGTATCCTGGTCTTTTGCAGCCTTCCAGATCCCACTGAGGTCCGACGCCTCCAGGAAGCCTTCCCGCCTAGCTCCCCTTCCTGACCTCTCACAGCACATCATTTAGGGCCTTTAACAAAGGGTCTTACCTTACTCCTGCTTGTTTCGGAATGGGAGTAGTGGGTCCACACCTAAAACATCTATTCCTTTGAGGTTCGGGGCAGATTTTTTAAAGCTGGAGGAGTCAGCCCTGGGTCTCTAGTCCAAAATTCTATCCACTGCAGAAATCCCCAGTGACACGCAGCCCTGCCTTCATGCCACCCACCTGCAGGGGCAGGGACTTCACAGCCTCACCCTTCTGATGGCAGACTCTAGGTCTGGGGTCCTTTCCATCTGTGAAGCCAAAGCCTTTACCCTGTAACTCCCACCTCCTTTTGCTCCTGAGCCTGCCTTTCAGAAAGAGAGTGAATGTGTCTAACGCTGTTTCCCCAAGGCAGCGTTTCCACAGTGAACTGGGGCCATGTCTAGTCTGGCTCCACCCTGGTCTAGCCAGAGGGTTCCGTTGATTCAAGGTCACTGCTGACCACAAGATTCATTACCCCAAGATTTAGTTGGCTAGTTTAGATTTAACAGCCACGCCAGAATTATGTGTTCAAATACTTGTCTTAAGATATTTGGTTCGTCAGCCCCATTAAATATTTACAGAGTAACCAAAAGCTTTGTAGAAAATGCTATTCTAGTTCTGTGATGGACTGTGGTGCTGCTCACAACATTGGGTGCCCTGACTTCCTGGGGAGGGTGCTATATCCCTGCTTGGTGGACCATGTGACCTGCTCTGGCCAATGAAATATGAGCAGAAGTGGCCTGGAGCAGATGAGCA
Source organism: Cnephaeus nilssonii (assembly GCF_951640355.1). Taxonomy (NCBI): domain Eukaryota; kingdom Metazoa; phylum Chordata; class Mammalia; order Chiroptera; family Vespertilionidae; genus Cnephaeus; species Cnephaeus nilssonii. The sequence continues at coordinate 82,601,398 of NC_137082.1, forward strand.
GCTGACCTTCCATGAACTTCTAATGTGAGTGAGCATGAAATCTTTGTCATTAGAAAAATTTGACTAAACTACAAAGCCAACTCTTCTAAGAAATTTCACGAAATCGTGGGCGTGTTTGTTACGTGCCTGGGGTGGCTCACAATCTAATCGAGGAGATTGCCATCTCCGTTCAGTGCCAAATAAGTCGTGAAAAATAGCAAATGCTACAGGAGCTCCAAGGAGGGAGAACAGAGTATGAGCTGGGGGCTTGTGGGAAAGAGTTAGGGAAGAAGGAGACTAACTCACACTGGACAAGGCACGGAAATGTCACCGCCTGGCGAAGGACAGGCCTGCTGTGAACTCGGTCCTCCCTGAGCAACTGGGGGCTTGGGGCATTCCCCTCTGGGGCGATCACATGAGGCTCAATCCAGCCAGCTAGCATCATGCTGGCCCTGGATGGCTTCCTTACAGATGACTTGCTAATGACACTGATGGCCTCAGTGGTAAAGATATCTGGGGATAGATGTGCCCTCTATAGTAGCTCTTAAGTCAACCTGTGGGAGTGACGTCTGTGGTTCAATGTGAAGCCAGTGTGGATGGGGGCTGGCCCCAGAGGTCGCCACACTGTTCTCACCAGCTCAGGTCTCTGCTGTTCCTTCCCTCCCTTCACCTCCCTGGCTTTGTCGATCTCATCCAGTCCTCTCCACAGCCTCACGATGGAGGGGTTATCCCCATTTCACAGAGCTAATCACCAAGTCTTGGAAAGGTTAAGTATCTCACCCAAGGTCATGCAGTCAGGAAGTGGCCACACCAGGACTGGAATAGTGTCCCGTGTGGACCCAAGGCTTTGCCCTCACCACCCTCTGCTGCCCGGCATAGTGCAGGCTCTGCGCCATTGCCCCCAAGAGGCCCAGGCGGAGAGCCAGGGCGGGTGTCTGCTGGGGAGACATGGGCACGCCTGCAGCTTGGCCAGGAGGCTGACTCCCAAATAGGCATCAGAATGGGGCAGGAGTTAAGGATTTCTATAGGAATTTTAAAGTAGAAAAGGAGCAAGAGTTGGGCAAGGAGGAAAGAAAGGACGTGGAGAGAGGTTAGGTCAGGCAGGACAGCACCCTCCCTGCGCCCTGGGTCCCTTGAACACTTGCCCTGCAAGTCTCCTTTCTTGTAAGTGATGCCTGAGTGTTCACCGCTACAGTTACAGGGTGTCCGAGGTTTCATTGGAACCGGGTTCTGATGTATAACCCTCCCTGCAAAATGTGCTGCTGCTGAGCGCTGGCATCGAGGTGTTGGGCCAAGAGAGCCATTTCTATAGAAGACGCATAAGGCACGGTCCAGGGGGGAGGGCCTCTAGTAAGGCTTTTCAGCCTAAAAAAAGTAAAGTTGGGGAGGTGAGGGGGGGAGGGACTTGTTTAGAATCTTAAAGAATCAGCTTAGATTCCAGAAGGAGCGCTGCAAGGTCAACTTCTTCATCACAGGCACACGTCAATTTTGGAGAAAAGTATGGAAAAGCTGTTCCCAGACACAGTACTTTGAAATAGCCCCATCTATTCAAGCACCATTATGAATAATAATTAATAATGATGATAAAGATAATGATCTGGATGTTAATATTCCCCTGTGCGATGAGGTTTTAATCTCCGCAAAGAGCTCCCACACCCACGGTCTCGCTGAGCTGGCGGCCCTGAGGTAGTCAGGAGAAATTGTGCCCCCCCCCCCAATGCCGCCCCCCGTTTGTAAATGTCAAAACCGAGACTCTAAAGTCCAATGCTGGGCTGAGAGGCGCCAAACTCTGCTCAGTGCCCCATCACATGCACATGCAGGACTTCCATATCACAAATGCAAAGTCAGTGTGAATGCCAGCCATTCATTTTGATATTTTCCGTTTTATTTGGGAAGAACACGCATCCTTGGAAATGGATCCCATTTTAAGCCACATGAGGCCTGAGAAAAGTAAGCCTTTGTGAAAATAAAGGTACTATTTAATATGCACATTATTATTATTATTATCATTATTATTGCAAACAGCCTATTTGGAACTGCCGAAAACCCTAAAAGTGGATTAATATTCTTAGAGCATCAGAAAGTATGCTTTTTTTCAAATATCAATTCCTCTCTCCCAAATGGCTGAAAAATCATAATCATTATCATCATCATCCCTTCGTTAACTTATTACTTTGTACATAACTTCCCTTGAATTAGCACACTTGCTGCTCAAACATCCCCATTTAGCAGATGAAGAGCTGGAGGCTCAGAGCATAGAACCAAGTGAAAGAAGGTTTGAGACCCAAACCCCGATGCTCAGCACACTCACCACTGAGCCACTCACCTCCCAGGCAAATGCTTTGCTGGGCTGTTTCGAAGCCCCAAACTGCACTGGCTCAGAGATGAGGAAGCAGCTCCCCATCAGGCATAGAGCGGACGCAGCAAAGCCAGTCGCTGTCAGGACAGAAGTTCCAGTGGCAGGTTCCCCGTCTCACCAGCACGTTCACTGTGCCCCGAGTCAGAGGCCCTCCTGCTGGAGGCCTGTCCCATAAAGACCTGCCCCAGGGGCTGGGCCCGAGCTCCATCCCTCCCACTGAGCAAGACTTGGGCTGTCACTGTGCTGTTATTTATGAGTCCCCCTTGCCCAATGAGTGGCCTCGGAGGGGCCCAGGCTGGGCCTGCTGTCTGGACACACTTGTCACACGTCATTAGATGTTTGGTTGCCGCTGACCCCTCTGCCATCTGGCTGAGTGGCCTCGGGGTGAGGGGAGGAGGCAGCATCCCGTCCGTGGTGTGCGGGAGATGGAAGGCTGCAGAGCTGCTGTGTGGAGCCACGGAGGGGAAGACAGAGAAGTGGGAAGCAGTGTCTTAGGAAGAGGGGGCCCTCCCACCTTGGCACTACTGCCATTTGGGGCCAGAATGTTCTCCGCTGTGGGGCTGTCCTGTTGTAGGATGCTTAGCCGCATCCCTGGCCTCTGTCTTCTAGATGCCAGTGGCCCAATCAAAAGTAACTCCAGACAATATTGAATTGTCTCCTGTGTGTGTGTTGGTGGGGGAAGGAGGGAGCAGAATCACTCCCTTTGACAGCTGCTGGCTAACTGCGATTGTGAGACACGTTGGCTGGTGGGCAGCCTAAGCCAGGACTATAGCTGACCTGCAAGTCCCCGGACAATCAGCATTTACTGAGCAGCACAGAGCAGCGGCAGGCCTTTTGTGAACAATGTGCTGCTCAACCCTCAAGGCCATCCACTGTGGGCTTGGAGTTCCTGACCCCGCTTTGCAGTTGAGGAAACGGCAGTTCAAAGAGGGAAGTGATTGGCTCGAGGCCACTCAGCGGGGAAGTGACAGAGCTGGGTGGAAACCAGTGTGTCTGATGTCCAGCCCGGGGTCCTGCTGCTGCTTTGGAGCCTGTTTCCGTGTAAGGGCTGGGCAGGCCCGGCGTGCCGGCCCCTGAATGTGTGAGGACTGCACACTCGGCCTGGGGCACAGGATGTTTATAGCATGTCCCCCGCTGTTGCCACTGCCCCATGCATGGGCCTCAGCCCATAGCCCACCTTCCCCAGGCCCCTCTCCACCCCCTTACAGTAGCCAGCACACAGGACCCGGGGATGGGGGTGAGGATGGGGGTGGGAGGGCCTCAGTACCCCTGACAGGCTGGACCGTTGTCGGGGGGAGGTCCTCAGTACCCCGCCTAGGGAGGCTGACATGGTACAGAGATCCCCAGGGAGGGAAACCCCCAGCAACGCCACTCAAGTGTGACATTTCAGTCACGTTGCCAGATTGGTGTAGAACAAGCATGTCAAACTCAAAGGCTAACACGGGCCAAATAAACAGGCCGAGAGTTTGACATGCTTGGTGTAGAACTATTAGGCAGGGGATTTTTAAAGCCCCTTAAATCACACGTACAAACCAGGGAATTCAGTCTCGGTAAATTAAGTGAACTATTTATATTTAAAAAATAGAAACTCGGTTAAGTGGTTGCCATTTCAATAGTTGTGTGTTAAGTCTTTAGTTGTAAGTCACTTCAAACTCCCGAAGTGACAAATTTCAGAACCTCTTTTGTGCTTGTTCTGTAAAACACTCCTGTCCCCAGGGTGCCCGTCCCCAGAAGTGCTCCATGCGCGCTGGAGGAAGTGTGGGTTATAGATGAGCCAGCGAAACGGCCCAACCTTACCCATGAATTGCAAGACCCCACACTCTTCTCGGCCTCTGTCTCTGAGTTGCGTGTTCTGCTTGTGGCCCAGGAGCCCCCGTGGGTCCTGCTCTGGGTACAGCTGCGCCGAGAGCCTGCTCCATGGACTCCCCAGATTCCTCCCTTCTGCCCTTTGGCACCGGCAGCTAATCTGGGTTTCGGGGTACACTGGTAGATCTTGCTTCTCTGATTTTGATGAACAGATGACCTCCTCCACCAGATAATGAACTTGTAGACACTTCTTATTCCTGCTCACCCTCCCTTCGGGACATGCCGACACCATTCCATGGCCCCTGCGCTGCGAACCCACAGGCCACAGCGGTCACAGACGTACAATAGAGCCCAAAGGGACAGGCAGCGGCACTGGAGTGAGGCCAAGAAATGCCGGAAACTGGCAGCCTTTGCAGCTGTCCCCGAGCCAGACTATTCAAGAAAAGGTTCTTTAAAATAATTCAGATTCGTGGTGGAAACTATCACATCTCTGTTCAGAAGCAGGCTGAATGCACTTTCCAAGGCCAATCCGAAAGGACTGTGGAGCTATGCCAAGGCTTGTAGGGTCTGAGGGTCAGGATGCAGGGAAGAGTGTGAGTGTGAGTGTGAGTGTGTGTGAGTGTGAGTGTGTGTGTGAGTGTGTATGAGTGTGAGTGTGAGTGTGTGAGTGTGTGTGAGTGTGGGTGGGAGAGAGAGAGTGTGAGTGTGTGTGAGTGTGAGTGTGTGTGAGTGTGTGTGAGTGAGTGTGTGAGTGTGTGAGTGTGAGTGTGTGAGTGTGAGTGTGTGTGAGTGTGGGTGTGTGAGAGGGAGAGAGAGAGAGTGTGAGTGTGTGTGTGTGAGAGAGAGTGTGAGTGTGTGTGTGTGTGTGAGTGTGAGTGTGTGAGTGTGTGTGTGTGTGAGAGAGAGAGAGAGAGGGAGAGGGAGTAGGTTGCTTGCTTAGGAGGAGGAGCGAGAAGGTGCCTTTGGGGTGGGGTGCCCACAGGTGCTGATGGGGAGTAGCTGTGCAGGGCAGGTTTCAGGGATGGTGTCTGGCTGCTAGATTTGAGCCCTGAACACCAGGTGAGGCAGGGTGAACTCCCTCTGTTTTCCTGGCTGGAAAGGCAAAAGGCCAAGCTTTTGAGAACCAGAAAGTTCCTTCGGCCCTCCCCCTCCCATGCCTCTGCTTGTCACAAGACCTCAAGATGCTGCAACCATCTGAAGGGCTTCCTGGGTCGTCACAAACATGGGACCCAATGAAGTAGAGTGATGTGATTCACGAGGTGTAATACTGTTAAAGCATGGATGCTGGTAGCACTATCTTCTTGTGCAGTGTGTATACGACTCAACACACCTCTGTCAACTCATTTATTCGGACCACAGTGTTGTGACATGAGAAGGAATGTATGAGTGTGTGTTAATGGGGCACAAAGTGGGAATGGGGGCATGGTACCCGAGGCCCCGAGACTAGAAAGTGAGTCACCATAGGCCTCTGGGACCTGCAGTAGTTGTCTGTTACCAGAATGCTGGGCTTAGGCGGACAGACCCAGGCTTTGCTAGAAAGTAGAATCCAGGAAGTTTCAGGCCCTGGCAACGGCCACCACCTGTAGCCTTCAGCCCAGCTCCCCTGTCAAACAGAAACCCTCACAGCACCCGGCACTGAGGGGGCGGGGGGGCGGGGTCAGGAACAGGAGGTGGTCACTCAGAGCTGAAGCCCATCAGCAGGAGCCGGCCACATAAAAGGGAGCCAGGGCTGCCAATTTCCATTTTCATTGGAGTGGATGGTGCTTAGTAATCCAGAAGCTTTATTTAAGGGCTGACCTCCGACCCGGCCTGTCACTCCAGTGGCGGGCGCCTGATAGCCACTGGAAATCAATAGCCGGCATGAAGGTCACTTCCTAGAGAAACTGGGGCTATCAACGTGTCAGTTCCAATGAAAGATTATAACCAGCCAGCAGAGAAGTTCATCTGTGGCTGAGCGCTCATCTGAGCTGGGCTTGCTGTGGGCTGTCTGGGTGCGCGTGTGAGTATCTGTGTGTCCCAGAGACCTACGGTGCCTCTCCTTATATGTGCATGCATCATACAGGTGTGTATTTATAAACAGCATGTGGTGTGTGAGAGGATGTGCCTTTGTGTGTCTATATGAATGGGCCCACTGGTGCATATGAGTGTGCATTTGTGTGTTTAAGTGCATATGACAATGTGTTGTCAAGGAATTGTGTAGATATGCCTTTGTATACATTTTCGTGTATGTTTATGTACATGTACAAATGGCATGTGGCTATGTTAACCACATATATGCATGGTTGTGTGTGAACGCCCACATGTTTGGCATATGGGAGTAAAGGTGACTTGATTGCATGCACACATCTTACCATGGCCTGTAAGGCCTGAAATAATCTGGCCTCTGTCCACCCCTCCAGTCCCACCTCCAGTCTCTCTCTCCCCTCCCTACTCCACACGGGACCCTCCCTGGCCTCTTCCCCTCCCTTGTGGCTGCCAACCACAGTCCTCCTCGGGGCCCTGGCACATGCTGTTCCCTCTGAGCAGTGTCCTCGTCTCACTCTTCCCATACTCAGCTCTTTCCCACCATTTCATTCTCAGTTTAATCACCAGCTCCTTAGAGAGCCCGCCCTGCCACCCTACAGGTGTGCTCCTGTGCTTCCCCCACGGCAGTTACAACAGTGGATGAGAATTTCAGTTCCTTGTTTCCTTCACTGTCTCCTGACCACCTCCTCCCGGGCCCCCTCTCGGGTGGCTGAGCCCCGCTGAGGTCTCCAGGGTGTTCAGCAAGTGTCTCTCTGTAGAGAAAAGAATTCCATTTGTGGAGGAATTCCACACTAGCCCTGTGACCTTCACCTCCTGGCCTCAGTTTCCCCAGCTATGAAGTGGCAATGTCCTTTCTACCTATTCCCCGGGATCAGATGAAATAAATATAGTGAAACCTCCCGAGAAGCACAAACTGTCAGGAATATGTAACATTTTGGGTTGAGTAAGGGTTCTTATTATTCAGCAAGAAATCTACAGAAGAGGGGCAGGCATTCCAGATGACATTCCAGGATGGTTTTCTCCAAGTCATTAATCCATTTTAGATACACCCCAAATCCAGAGGTTCCCCAGGCCGCCAGCAGCCAGTTTCCATTTCCTGCCTGGATATCTGTTTCCTAGAAGGGGTGATAGTCAATTTCTTTCATGAATGAGTCCATTTGGGGAGGGTGAAGAGTATATACAAATCTATTTCCTCAGCCACTCACAGCAACATTGAATACATAATCACACAAATAACTTCATTATAATTGTGGTAAGTAACGAAGAGGGAAGAGATACTATGAAATAGAATAGCAAGGAGCCTAATGTAAACTTGAAGATCAGAGAAGGCTTCCTGGAGGAAGCAACATTTAAGCTGACTTCTGAAGTAATGAGGAGGACTGAGCCAGACCCCAAAGGAGGGCGTGAGCTTTCCGGCAGAGGGACTGTCGTGCTCAGGAGCCTGCTCAGGGGGTTAGCAGCAATCAGAACCATTCACCTCGCTTCTGCTAGAGCAACCGAATCAAGGCTCCAGAAAATCTTGTCTTCTCACCCTCACGCCTCCATGACCTAGCTGTGCTCAGGCAGTGTTTGCTGAGTCAGTCACTTTTTAGACACAGGTACAGAGGCCCTGGAGCTCACTTCTGCCAGTGGGATGCCCAGCAACAGGGAATATTTGTAAACAGAGGGGTGGATCCTGCTGGTAAGATGCCTCTCTAAGTACTGTCATCAGAATAATCGGCACTGAAGATACGCCATCAGCACAGTGTCGTGCATTCTCGGGTACCTGGGTGGGGTGACCATGCCACCTCGTTTGCTCCGGGCAGTACCAGTTTACTCCTGCAGCCCCGGCATGATTGCTCAGCCTGCCTCCTTTCACTTCCAAGGGTCCCAGTTTGGATGGTAAATTATATGTGCATCTCAATTCTGGGGCACAAAGAAATATCCTGGTAGTGGGCCAGTTGTGTCCAAAGGTGCCGCTTTGTAAACGAATATTCTATTTAAAGAGTTCCCAGTTCCCTGGGTTTTCGGCCTCTTGGTCAATACTATAAAGACCCTTCTCTTTCTAGAGTTATTTCTGTCTCTTTAAGGGCAACTCACACTTATTTCCACTCTGGGACACCTCAGCCTACAGGTGCCCTGGGGCAGTGCCCCCCTGGGGCAGCAGGATGGAGTGGGAAGAGGACAGAGGGTGCCACGGTGACCTGAGTAACCCTTAGCTCTGGCTCCGCCACACCTGGCTCATTGACCTCAGACATGTCACTTCGAATGCCCAAACTTGAGACTTCCCTTTGTCGAAAGGGGATAACAAAGACCTCCCCCTGTCCACAGTTTATGGGGGTGAGGTGCTGCATACAAGGAGAAAACCCTGCGGGTCGAAGAGTGGGTCCCCTGGCTATAGTTTGGAGATACTGATGACGGGGTAGGTAGCATACCGATCAGGCTAATCATAATGTTTTAAAAAACCAGGCCTGCCGCCTCGGAGACTACACTGAGCAGGAGCCTGCACCTCCCCGCCGCCTGACGGTGACTGCCACGGCCAGGATTAAGCGAACTGTCAGCCGAGAAGGAGGACGATAAACCCTGAGTGCAGATGGGAAGGGAGAGTGTGGGCAGAGACCACAGAATGTGACTCCTGCCGCTGCAGAAGGCAGCGCGGATCCAGAATCCTAGTTGCCTCTGAGGATTTTTTTTCTTTCTGGAAGCTAGAGATCCCGTGCCAAGCCCTCAAAGCAGCCGCGACTTTCTGTGCAATAAAGCAGCAGTGAGAAAGGCTCAGAGTAATTAAGTGGCTGACGCACAGAAGAAACCGTTACAAAGAATTGACTAAATTGCCCATTCATTAGCAGCTCGGCATGGAAGGAGAATTACAAATAGACGGCGGAGCCCGCAGTAATTCAATCTAACCTTGTACTTACAGAAAACAATGAGATAATGAACAGAAAAATTACCAGGCACATATTGTATTTTGTTAAAGGGGTGGGAGGGGGGCTGGGGGAGGGGGGCCGGGGGGGAGCGCAGGGACGGACTGGCACATGCAATGCTAATGGCCTCGCTCAAGCTGAGCAAACGTTTCTCCAACACAATCATAGTTCTCAGTCTAAGGGCCTCTGGGGAGCTGAGATGAGGCAAGATCGCGAACAAAAAAATGTAATTTATAAGGCGTCTGTGGACTGGAATTTATCATCGGATCCGCTCGCCGCCGCTCAATTGATATGTAGTTGATTTCAAACAACACCCCCCGGGCGCCCAGAGGGAACATTTTTTAGATTTTACGCTTGGATATATCTGTTTAACTCGCCATTTACCAAAACAACGGCTGATGACAGCACAAACCAGTCACTCTGGAGAGAACACGCGCACGCTCTCATACACACGCGGGCGCATGCAGACACACACACACACACACACACACACACACACACACACACAGGCAGCCAAGAGCAGCGGCAGCCATAACAGCAGACAAACCCGCTCAGCCCAAAGAAGACTGCTACGAATCTAGAAAGGAAAAAGGGAGAAAGAAAAATAAACACCAAATCCAAGAGATTTCGCATTTCTCTGTGGCTTCACAGGACAAGGTGCTGTAGTTGGGGTTTATAGCTCATGTATTGGTTTTCATGCCTAACACCTCCCACCTTTCTTGGCTGAGCAGCTTAGAAAGGCTCGATGCCATTCTAACTCACCTCTTCCAGGGTCTCTGGCACTTGCAGTCCCTGTGTGGAAACGGGTTTGGCCTTACCTGGGATCCACAAGACCTTGGACCTCAGTAGGTGGGAAAGAGGGGGTCTTCATAGCAGGGTGTGGGGAAGGGACTGAAGCATCGGTGGCCTCTTCCTGGGTTGCTGGTACCTCCAGATGTGCTGTTGAAAAAGGGCAGTCTTAGAAGAATGTGGACAAATTACCCATCATTCCGAGGGATGAGAGTTCATAGGCTGGGTCAAGAATCATCCAGTTTTGAGGACACCCACGCACCTGCCCAGGTTGGGCACAGAAAGAGGAGCATCAAGTGCATTTCTGATGTTGCAGAAAAATAATTCACTGGGCACTTGGCAAAAACGGCAAGTTAAGTTTTATTTAAGACTATGGCAATAAGGGAGAGAGATTAAACTCAACTTCTGATGCAAGGGACCAGTTGAGAGTTTATAGCCAGGATGAGGCAGGACAAGGAAGAAAATGTCTAAAGAGGCACTTGCTTAGTTATCAAGGGTGGAGGAAGAGGAGCTTGATCAAGAGTGGGGCATTCCTGCCCAGACAGCGTGGCTCAGTGGTTGAGCATCAACCTATGAACCAGGAGGTCACGATTCGGTTCCCTGTCAGGGCATATATCTAGGTTGCTGGCTCGATCCCCAGTAGGGGGCGTGCAGGAGCAGCCAATCAATGATTCTCTCTCATCATTAATGTTTATATATCTCTCTCTCCCTCTCCCTTCCTCTCTGAAATCAATAAAAATATTTAAAAAAAAAAGAGTGGGACATTCCAAAATTAACTGGTTTAACAAGATTCCTTGCTAAAATTGGGCCGTGAGGGGCAAGGACAAGGGCTAGTAGAGAAGAGGGCTCCAAGGAGCCTGACTGGTCAAGGGAATTCCTATCACTGAGTCCAGGGAAGCCATGTGGGTGAGAAGTCAGCCAATGAGGGCTTTGTCTTCCTGCAGAGTGCCTGCACCTTAATCAAAGCACCCACCTTACTGCTCAGTGAGGAAGGAGGACCTATGGAACAGTTCCCACCTGCTGAGCCTGATAGACACTGTGGATGTAAGAGTGGGAACTCATTCCTTGACTAGACACCTTCCCTAAGACAAGCAGATGTCTCACGGCACCAGCTGCCAGAAGATTTTTGCAACACTGAACTAGGACAGCCTAGCTCCTTGTCACCAGCCAGAGCTCTGGGGGATAGTGACCATGACTGACCAGCCAGTAGGGAGCAGTCCAGCCCAATGCAAAGCACAATGAAATGGGCACCCAGGAAAATCCTTATTTTATTCCTATTTGGCCACTGATTTGCTGTAAGACCCCCAGTACATCATCACCTCCAGTCTCTGAGCCCTCTTCTGTGATTTTGTAAAATATCCTTCATACTGCCTTATGTCCATCTCACAGGGATGCTGTGAAGTACCTGGGACATAATTAAGCTATGACTGATCTATATAAATACAAAGCACATCAAACTATGACAGATCTATATAAATACAAAGCACATCAAAGAATGGGACCAGTAGTTCTAGTCCAGTAGCTCTCTCCAAGTATAGACTGGGCCCAGCAGCAGCACCACCACCTGAAAACTTGGAAATGCAAATTCTCGGGGCCCACCCCAGATCCGCTGAGTTAGAGACTCAAGACAGATGCCAGCAACCTGTCTTAATGAGCTCTCCAGATTCTGATGCACGTTCAAGTTTGAGAACCTCTCAACTGACCTAGTGAATACAGACTCTGTAACTTGCTCAGAGTACAAAGGGCAGCTGAGAGAAATAATCTGAGGGGAATGATAAATCAAAAAACTACTCCAAAGATGATAACTCATACTATTAGTAATACTAATAGTAATGTTTGCATTTAAATCATGTTGTGTACTTTTTAAATCACTCTCAAATACCCAATATCACTTGATGCTTTAATTCTGTGAGGTAGACAGGGCACATAATATTGTCCCAAGAAGCACAATGATTCAACAAAAGTTAGTCGGTGACAACTGGGGATGTGGTGATGATGAATAAAGTCAGGACTTGGCAATATTCCACACTGCCTTTAAATTACAGCATCATGGATCCTCAAATCTAGAAGGAACCTGACAAATGATAGATATATCTTCATATAGAAATATTCTCATTTTCCTTCTAAAGCATGCCCCATTTATTGCCATATTTCAGCTTACTATCAAAAGTATTTATGTGATTCCTTGACCCATGAGGGACTCCAGAGAAAGCAAGCAGACTTTGTCTTTAACCTCAAGAAGACCATGAGCCCAGCAATCTAGGAAATACCAAAGATACCATTGCTGTCTCCATTTGCAAAGTGAGCAAGCCAAGGATCAGGTGGTGAAGAAATGTTTTAAGGTAACATGGCTACTTAGAGGTAGGACTGAGACTAGAAGCCAGGAATCTGATTCCTGGGTGAAACTCCCCATAGGGAGGTAGAGAACACGCTGGAAATTGATACCTTCAAATGCCAATTATTAAATAAAAGCCACCAAATGTCCAGAGGGCTTTAGGTAATGACTCAACCTCTACCTATTTTTTTTACCTTTCAAATACATGTCAACACACATGCTTGAGATGTACTACAAGATTCATAGAGTCTCAGAGATCATGTAACCAATGGGCCATTCGCAATAGAAAATCTTCCTGGTGGGTCATCTCACCTCTTCTTGAATATCTGCTGTGATGGAGCTCTCACAGTAGCACCAGGCATTGGGAAGGTGCGTTGGGAAAAAGCTTTGGGGGTCCTATGCCAATTACTCCATTTCCGCACCTCTGCTCTGACGGGCTTCCTTCTTCCAGAAGCTCTTTGAGTTTGCAGACTCTTTGGGAGGTGTCAACTTAGGTCATCACTGGCTGAACACCTGCCCACACTTCAGGAGGGAACCTAGGCAATTCCGTGTCTGGAATTAGCAAATGGAGAGCACGAGTCCTGTGTAGAAAAGACTCTTGGTCAGAGTCACTGGAACCTTCCCATGACTTCCAGTTTACACATTGCAGTCAACAGCTCTCTACACTACGGCTCCCAATCCCTAAAGCTGTTGATGGAAAAAAAAGAAATAGGTTCAGGAGCCTTAGGGAGTCAGTGACCAGATGCAAAGGAATCACTTAAAATCTACCGAGGAAGACATAGGTGCCCATCCCGAATAAGTGCTTTCATTTTCTTAGTCTTTCAATCAAGTTTATAACCTCTACTTGTCAGCCCTCACAAAGGGAGCTCACACAGACCCCATATCACAACTCACCCTGGGCAAGGGGCGGCAATGACTGGGACTGTCAGGGAGAGACCATTCCTAAGATCACTTTGCCCATGAAAAGCCAAAATCAGACCAGTTCTGACTCAAAAAAGCACACACAGAGAATTAATTGGATTGTGTTTTTAATGAAGCTCTCAGCCCATGCAAGGATTAATGAGCTACCCTTGATACGGAATTAAAGACACCTTTTTATTGAGGGAAGATAAATGATCTCACTCTGACGCCTCACCAGACGGCTTCCTTGAACTTCTTCTATTTCCCACTGCAAGTCTGTTTAGGCTTCAGAGGCCAGGAGCCAGGAGAAAGCAAGATTCTGAGCCCAACCTGCATGACCTGAGCCCCTCACGGGATGGGTCACAGAAAGAGAATGCATCGCTTTCCAGAGAGAAGGTGCCTGCACCACCACCCAAACCACCATGACTACCATCATTACTCACCACCACCAACAAGCACCAGAGTTGTCACCACCAATGCCAACAACAGCACAGGCATCCCCACCAGCAGCACAATCGTCACCGCCAGAACACCAACCACAATGACCACAGCCCCAGGACTGGGTTTGAATTAGAGTCCAGTCAATTATTAGCTCTGTGACCTTCTGAAATGTATTTAAACTAACCGAGTCTTGGTGTCCTGATAATAATAATAATTCCTAGAGTTGTGCGGATTAGAAGCAATTAGATGTACAATTGCACAGGATAGCCACCACATGTAAGGTAGCTGCTATGAGGAGGGCACATTTGTCCAGAGAAGACCACATTCATTGCTCAATAGCTCATTTCAGGGGGAAAAGGCAAGTTCTCACCCCAGAGTTTAGGGCTCTTTGCCAGCCTGAGAAAAGAATGTAAAGTTAACGTCAGTGGGGTCTTGACTTTGCCTGCCCTGTCCTGCCAGAGTGTGCCAACTCTTTTGTTCTCTCTCTCAGTCCTGTTTTCTCTAGCCCTGGAGACACCCTATTAGGCAAATGGTGAATTTGCTGGAGGAGAGGCCTCTATTCTTCTTGCATCACTTGTTGTAACAAATATTTACACTATGACAGCCAGACCTACCCTGCCAAATTCCTGGAGCCCGGAGCATTTTGAATAGAGAGATGCCAAAAATGAGAGTGCCGTCCAGCTTCCTCTAACCCTTGCACCATCTTGGGAACTTGCTAATTGATACTGACCTGGGAGTGACCAGATCAGTCAGTCACTACTGCTGGATGGCATTCTGCCTGCATTCCCCTCCCTCTCTCTCCCACTCCCTCCCTCCTTTCCTTTCCTTCCCTTCCCTTCCTTCCTTCCTTCCTTCCTTCCTTCCTTCCTTCCTTCCTTCCTTCCTTCCTCCCTCCCTCCCTCCCTCCCTCCCTCCCTCCCTCCCTTTCTTCCTTCCTTCCTTCCTTCCTTCCTTCCTTCCTTCCTTCCTTCCTTCCTTCCTTCCTTCCTTCCTTCTGTCCTCTCGTTCTTTGTCATTAGTCACAAACCACTGCTGTGTCCACAATGGCCCTGAAACCTGAGGGTGCCCTCCCTGTCCACATGCTCCCTCTCACCCTGAGGCATGCACAATGGCACCTCTGCCCCTCTGCCCGCCCCCTGTCCTCCGGGAGGGCACAGCTCTTGGCAGATGATCAGTGCGGCCTGCCGGAGGCGCCACTCCGCATGCATGCCAAACACCATCTCCTCTCCCTCCCGGCATGCCAGGCTCCTCTGACAAGGAAGGGTAAAGACCCTCCAGGGTTCTCAAGAACATCAATATGTTTTGTATTTAATGTGCTGGCTCTGTTACAGCAAATTAAAGTGAGGGGGCCTGGTAGAAGGGAACACAGCCCGCCGTTCCTCCGTCCCTTGTCGAGCAGAAGGCTCTGGAAACGGCACTCCAGTGTGGGAAGGAGCGCACATTACACCCCCCTGCAGGAGCAGAGCAGACATTAGACAAAGCCCCGAGTCTTAATGGGACGCATCCGGCAAACATCTGAGCTTGGGCCTTCAATCACAAACGCTGCAGGATTTAAAAATGAATAAACTTCACATTGTGTTTCTCTTATTTATCCTTTATGCAAATTGTCCCTGGGAGGACCCATTACTCGCACTGCATGGGGACAGCAGAGGCCGGCTCGAGGCTTGGAGGACCGCTTGCAAGCAATTCCTGGAACGTCGGCCCCGTCCTGGCGCTTTACAGAGGGAGAGAAAGTGATCATAAAAGGGAAATAAACACATTCTGAGTGGTTGGCTCACGCAGAAAGCGCAGGCTAGTGTGCGCACACACAGTAACATGGCACACACGCGAGCCACATGTGGACCGCATTCCAACAGCCACTGCTGACACGAACAAGGGCCTTGTGTGGACAGCGTATGTCACCTCCCCCAGTCAACTCTTCCTCTGCCGACAGGAGGGAGAGGGGCCACTGGTGAGGCCAAGCGAAGACACGGGCGGGACAGTGAGGTACATTCACGCGGCGGGGATGCCTGGTTAGGGGCATGTGCTGGGAGCCAGGCATGTGCCAGTGAGGTCCGCAGCCCTTGTGTGGCCCGGCTGTTGGCTCAATGGGAGCTCTTGGCTGAGGCAGAGCTGGGGAGTTGGGGCTGTGAGCCTGGAGGGAGGGAGCCAAGGGTCACTGGAGTCAGGCAAGGGCAGCCCTGGCCCCAAAAGTGGAGGCCAAGTCCAGGGACCCTGTGCGGCTCTCAGAGGGGGCAGAGCCATGAAAATGAAGAAATCAGAGACCGAAGTGGAAGAGGCCACCACTGTCTGTTCTCACAGATGCCGTCCCTTGCTCAGTCCAGGACCCAGTGTGGGGCACCCGTAACTCAATGAGGTTACCTGCTGCCAGCTCCTGATTCAGAGAGACAGCGGCCTGGGCCTGGCCAGCCCTGTGGCCTGTGGTCCAGATGGCCCGGCAGTGTGCACTATGCACAGCACAGGACTGGGCACATGGCAGGTGCGCCAGAGGTGCTTGCTGACTGAGTGAATGTCCGCTGAGCACTGGGCTCTGTGAGGGTTGAGCCAGCTGAGGAGGCTGGTTTTGGAAACAGTCCGTCTGGTCTGGCATCTCAGGTGACTCCGAGGCTCACAGCGGACAGTTCTGAAAACAGAAACAGACAATGCAAACTGAGATTGGTCACCTGCCCTGGCACCTCCCCCTCGGTGGCCGCATCTCCTGGGAGCATGGACCCTCCGAATGCTTCCATTCCTCCTCCTCTCTTTTCCGTCTGTTCATTGCCTGGATGGATATTTTCTCCTCTTTAAAGAGCATCGTGTGTAGATGGGCAGAACTCTCCTAGATCCTCTCCATTTCCACCGTCACCTTCATCCCCAAGCTGTTGCCACGCCCTCTGCCGTGGGATCAGAGGAGCCACCACATGGTCAGCCTCTGAGATCAGAAAGCTGGGAACCACATCTCCAATTTCTCCTGCTCCTGCGTCCCCTCCAGCTAAGCAGTTGCCAGGCTCACCAATGCCTTTCCCAAAGGGCCCAGAGGTTCAGACTTCATCTCTGTCATCCTTGCCTCCATTGCCACTGCCAGCCCCAGACCACCCACTGGGTCCGCATACAGTCTGGCTCTGGCCCCCATCTCCGCCCACCGCCACAGAGCTCCCTCAGTGAGGCACGCTTTGTCCATATATCCCTCCTCTCAGAGCCCATCCCAGCTCCCTGGGCTTATCACGTCCAGACAGAGCCTCGGCCTGATTCCTGAGGGTCATCATACTCCCGTCCTAAAAATGTACATAGGCCATACCTAATACCAACCACCTGCTTATTACACTAAATGTCTCTCTCAGTCACTCAGTAAACATTCATCAAGTGCCTGCTGTGTGCCATGCCTTGGGCTTGTCTGAAGAGAGTTCTAGATGACAGGAACACAATCTGTCCTGAAAATGAGCACAGTGTTTAGAGGACACAGACTGGAAAATCAACTATTAAGATATGTGATCTTTTACATTCTCAAAGTGGTTGGGGGAGGAGTGGAAAGAGCAAGGAAGTAGAGGGAAATGATGGCTCCCAGATGTCCAGGAAAACCATAAACATTAGGGCCGCATTGAGCAGGGAAGGTGATGCTGCTAACTGGGAACCAGGCCTCCCCCAGAGGAGCCAAGAAGAAGGCCGATGGACAGTGCTTGGAGCAAGACTGCAGAGGCTGCCAAGGTGGCTGGGCCTCCACCAGCTTGTCTATGCAAATTCAGGGGAGCAATTTGCATAGGGAAAATGTAATTACCCAAATTGGAACAGGGCCAGGACCTCAAGGCCTGGACTGGGGAAGTGCTGGGAAAAGAGAAGAAGGCAGGGAGTGAATCTGAGACCAAGTAGGCAAATGACTGGACACCATGCACACTAGGAAAGACATCTCAGAGACTCGTAACAGTGGTTGTTTCTAGGGTAGGAGGAGGATGGGCAGGAGGACTAGGATGGAGAGAGACCCACCCCATGCATGTTACATACCAACAATAAACATGTACCAATGAAAAGTCAAATTATGCCCTTCAGTGGCTCTCATTTGCCGCAGCAGCATGTCTCAAACCTCAGGGTACATCAACACTACCCATTACAGGTGAGGAAATTCAGACCCTGTGAATCCGTGCAGCTGGGGTGTGTCTCGGGAATCTGCCTTTTACGACCATCTCATATGATTCTGCTGTGGTTGGTCCGCATGGAACACAGTTGAGACATGGCGGCCAGCAGGGCACAAGGCAAGCTCCTTCAGAATGACCACAAGTTCTTCTATGAGGGGCATGACCAATTCCCTTTGGGCCTTTCCTTCCTTATCAACAAGGGCTTACGCTGATCTTCTCCTGCCTCTGATCCTTCTGCACAAGGTCATCCAAATTCTCACCGCACTCGGTTCGAGTAATTTGTGTGTCGCCTTTCCTCTTTAGAACTTGGGGGCAAAGGACTTTTAAAATATGTATATTAACTCCTAGAAATGCCTAGCCATGTCCTTGGCACATAGGAGGTGCCCAATGTATGATGGTTAAATTGACTGGTGGTTTTCTGAGAAAGAAGGAATCAGAGTCAGCGGAGGTGCCCAGGAAGGACTTCCCCGAGAAGTTGCCTAGACAAACAGAGTGGAAGGAAAACGCATTCCAGGCTAGGGGAAGCGAATACACCAAGGGACCAAAGGCAGGCAGGCAGGCTCATTTCTGTTTAGTGAGCAACCCTGGTGATGAATATAAAGTGCTTTGGTGGGGTTTTTTAGACAACTTCCCTGAAACCACACTCCATAGGTCGCGCATCCCCCCTACCTGGGGCCATAACTTCCCCAGATGTTAATGAGCACTTCCAGCATTGATCAAGGGGAGAGAGACCCCTATGGGTTTATAAAACATGCAGATGACTGGTTTTTAACGAATGCAAAATGGCAAACAAAAGCAGCATCGCAGGCCAGTTACTCATGCATAGTAAAGTTCCCAGGGAAAAAGGAGCAAATAAATAGGGGAAAAATACCTTGGCTGGAACAGTTCCTAATAGGCAATGGGCAATTGGGAACAGCAGGGGTACGCGGGGACACGGGAGCAAATAGCAAATACATTTGGAAGACAGAGCGTGAGCGAGATCAAGGCAGCACCAAATGGCCCGCTGGCTTTTGTTTCTCTGAGGATGTGGGGCCTGTGTGAACTGATATGAATGTACAGGGCAAAGCGTTTGTTTGTTAGGTGGGTGGTTGGAGGGAAGAGATGGAAGAGGAAGAGTTGGACATGCAGTAAGAAGAAAGCAAGTCTAGAAATAGTGGTGTTTAAATGGGACTTGGCTCAACCCAGACCTTTATTCTCACACGAACTAAATGTGGGCTTTCCACAATATTTCCAAATGTGGTCATACGTGTATAAAGTCGTGGTAGGTGTGTATATTGTTGTGTATGTTAAAGGGAATAATTGTTACATGTTAACAGTTTTGTAACCTTTGGGTATGCCTTCACTTTTGAATACACCCAGAGCTTCAGACCCTGAATGTGGCCTAGGCCTTGTCTGCTAGCCCAGCTTTCTGCTCGGGTGGTGCAGACGGGGCAATCTCAGAAGCACTGGCAGAATCCTCAACCCCTTTACCCCACTGTATCCTCACACACCTGCTTAATGATGCTTGGAATCCCTTTGTCTGGGAGACTCTTTCTTTCCACACTGGGAAATGAGCTTTAAGTTGCAAACTCTCCAGGGAGAGGAGTCCCAGTGCCTCACATTTGCTTGGCAGTGTCAGTGGGTGTCTCAAGCCCTATTGGGGAGCATGCTTCCTTAGGGTGGTGCTCCTCACAAGGTTCCCCAAAGTGCCCCTCGTCTCAGCAGCTGGGAAGGGTGACCATGTTCAGCACATCTGCAGGCATCCACAGGGAGGACACGGTAGGTGGGAAATATCTGTGAAGTCTCACGTTTTATCTTAAAATTTTCCGCAAATGCTGGACTCTACCTCATATATATATATCCATGCTTGCTTTAATAGGAAATGGCGTTTGTAATGGACATTTTGATGCTTCCCCCAGATCCTCCTGACAGGACTGACATACTCACGGCCCAGCTGTCAGGACTATCAGCTGCTGATGGCCACGGTTGCGTCACTCACTGGGTGACATGGAATCCACCACTGCACTGATGCCTCTCCCTCACACTCAGGGTCCCAGCAGAGCATCCTTTGTGACCAGCTGATAGAGGAGGCAAAAGGCAAACTCAGATCAGGACAGTTACTGCCCGGCAGGAGGTCCTGAAAGACCGAGGCGAGAGCGAATCCTATCAATGGGCAGTGCACTTGGTCGCCACTTTGTGTAAAAAAGAGGTGAACTAAGGTAAAAAATATACGTACATATGTGTTATGGGCAATATGAGCAGCCTGTCAGAGCCTGAAAGGAGGATCGGGGATGAGGAGATCTGGGAAGAGGAATGTGGATAGACTTATGGGAGTGGATATAAGGGATGAAGATTTTCATATTACATGTTAATGCCCATTAGAGAGCATTCACCATGGAAGAGGACCTAAACAGTCAAGTCCACAGAATTATTCTTCCCATTGACAACAGCCAGTCTCTGTCATCAGCCACCCTAGTGCTCACCCCATTGCCTAATGGACTCATGAATGGAGTCCATTCGTGTAACTATAGTGGCAGAGAGGAAGGCTAGGCACAACCCAACAGCATGGGCTCTCTCTCAACAAGGCTGAGATGTTCACTGCTGAATGATGTTCACTGCCACTGCTGAATGTTCTCCAGGCTAGCAACAGAGTGAACACCACACTCTTGATGCTGAGTCATCTATTGAGACCAATCACCCACTTGGTGGGCACTTACTGCCTTGGGTCTCTTTCACCTTGGAAAGGGTTCATCTGGACTGGGATTGGCACATTTCCTGCCCACAAGGCCTGGGCCAGTACCACTATTCAAAGGCTTGCACCACAAATTTAAGATCCCATGGGATCTGACCAAAAGACCCATTTTACAGTAAAGGAAGTGTATCCATGGGCAAATGCCTATGGGATCCAATGACACCATCAGAAGTAGCATCACCCAAAGCCACTGGTCTGATAGAGTGATTGAATGGCCTCTTAGAGATGAGGCTCTGGTGCCAGCTCAGAGATGATGTCCTATAGGAACGGGCTACCATCCCAAGGAGGGGTGTATACCCTAAATAAAAAACACTGCCCACGGTTATGTCTCCTCTCAGGGATCAGCCTACGTTACAAATGCCCAGCTCCTTTGCCTTGATAGGAAACAACCTTAGAGGACCAGTTCAGCTCCACAACTCTCACATCCTCAGCTCAGAGCTCAGTTGCAACCACACACACACAGCAGGTCAACTTCTCCCTCTCCCCAGTCCTATCTTCCTACTTCATTACAGGGGTACTTTCTGAGAGTATTCTCCACCCACCCCTCAAACTTCTCTTTTTCATGGTTGGTTCTCAGGCAACCAATCTAAGACAGTACTTGAAACACTTACCGTATTTTCCGGCGTATAAGACACCTGGGCATATAAGGTTTTCCTGTGTTAAAAAGTCGTCTTATACGCCGGAAAATACGGTAGTCCAATATATCTAATCCATTATATCTAATCCCATCAATATAGTCCAATATACCGTATTTTCCGGTGTATAAAACAACTTTTTAACCCAGGAAAATCTTATAGGCCCAGTTGTCTTATACGCCGGAAAGTACGGTAAATATTTTACACACACCCCACCTCCGTATATCTTGCCACTGTCTCAGTCAGGATCCTGCAGAAAACAAATGAGTCATTCAGCTGGGATTTTGAGGATAATTTCATGAAGAGGCTGTTTACATAGGGCAAGGGTTAAAGCAATCACCAAAGAATGTCAAGACAACAAGAGACTAGCACTATCAAGGAACCATTGTCACCTTTAAGTCTGCAAAGGCAAGGGGTAGAACTGGTTTAACAGGAGCTCCATGAAGAGGGGACTGCTGTGAGAGAGGGCACCCCCAGAGCTATAGCTGTAGAGGCCTGAAGCCACTGCCAAAATATGGCCTTGTGGGAACTACCTCACCCTCTCTCTCCGCCCACACTTGATTTCTTGTTGAGCCTCCCATTGTCCAAACCCAAATGGAACTAACTGGGCGATGTTCTTTGTAAAAGACAGCCCACCAGGACACAGAAGAGCAGAGAATGGATGGGGACTTTGAGGGAAGGTAGCTAAAGGAAAATGTGAATACAAACTCCAAGCAGCCACATCATGTCTAACAGTGACATCACGTGTCCTCGGGCCTGCTGCTCTGTACCTCAAAAAGGTATCCAATGCAGTTATAAGCAGAAGGACCCTGGCGTCTTTAGGGCATGTGTGTGTATGAATCGGGGCAGCCATGTGGCTTAGACATTGCTTAACAAGGAAGAGGGGATTTGAGGGAGGAGTTGGATGGGGTGGCTGGGACCCTAGTCTCCAAAATGACATTTTCCTGAGTAGAGGAAATGCTGCTGCAATAAGCTTCCATGGTTTTTCTTCCTTCTTTTGTGAGCTAAGAGGAAACGGGCCAGAGGGCTGAGGCAGACAAGACACCTGGGAAGAAAGCAGTGTCTATCCAGCATAAACACATTTGTTTTACAGCAGCTGGGTTAACAGGAGGAGACAAAGTAAGGCGGGTGCTCAGGTAATTAGAAAAAGGACACATTAAAGGTCTTTGAAGCCAAAATAAGAGGAGGTGAGCACATTAAAGGAGCATTTTTTCCCTCGGAATTGTTACAACTTGGCCAGGCTTATAGATCAGTTTCTGGCTTGGGCCTTGCCATTGGCTGTTATAAACCTGGATTCCTGACACTGACTAGTCCATTGATAACTATCAAGCACCACGCTCAATGCACTGAGTGAGCACTTTGTTGCCCTTAAGCATGTCCCTGCCTTCCCCATGGTGCTGCTTTGATTTGTTCGAAAGGCCATCCCTCCTGTGGGACATTCCTTCCACATCGGGGACTGGTTAGGGCAAGCTAGAAATGCAGACGGGAGGGAGACAGGCCCTGCACTGAGCACCTGCAGTGGGTCATCTGCCCTAGGCCTGACCCCAGTCACATTTCACTCTGCTGCCTCAAGAGTCTGTTCCCAGGCTCCAGTAATCAACCACATTTATTTCTCAGCAGCAGAAAAGCTCCGGAGGCAATTGGCAGATAGCAGCTGAGCAGTCTGTGTAAGGAAGCAGCGGGAAGTGGGGCAAGGGCCTGGCACTTACCGATGTCCATATAATCCTGAGCATCCTGGGCCTCCTCCATGTTTTCTCGTCTTCAGTGCAGTTAGGGAAGGCCAGGCAACTAACTGCCCCTGACCAATGGAATGTGTCAGAAGGTGGAAGTTGCTTCTTCTAAGACAGGCCCATTAGACCCCCTGTGTGATTCACTCTAGTTCCTCTTTTGGAAGCTGAAGAGAGCTCACAGATGACCTGGAGGAGTAAGGAGCCGCCAGGTGGAGGGAGCAGAGTCCCAGAGGACTGTTCATGGCAGAGACATGTCCCCTCCCCAACACCACCCCTGCTGACCCCTGTGACCTGAACAACAAGTAAGCTTTTACTGTCTTAATCCACCAATTCTGTGCTTGTTAGAGCCGTGACTTAAACTATGGCCATGGAGATCACTGGGGTTCTCGGAGGGGAAACCAGTTTGGGAGAAAGAGGATGACTCCATGTTTAAACGTATGAGCTCCAGGTGGTCAGAGCAATTAGGAATGTCACTGTGGCGTTGAGGACAGAGTCAGAATCAGAAGTGATACTGTCTGGAATGGAGGCATCTCCAAGACCCCTTAGGAGCAGATGCACCTAAAATACCCTGATCCCAGGCCATGGCCTGCATGCCAGTATAAACAACTTCATCTTGTTCAACGAACCTTCTCAGAGATAGAAATGGACTAAAATAGTTGGTTTTACTGGGAAGATGTTTGATGGGAACTGACAGGTGGCTCTCATTCAACATTGAACCAAACCTGGTCTTGGTGTCACACTTTAGACCAGAAGGACAGGCTGGAGAAGAAATACAACCCAGTATGTGGTTAGTACAGGATGGCAAGGGGCAATTCAACAACTGAGAGGGGAAAGTGATCTTGGCCCTAAGGAGAAGAATGGCAATATTCCTCAACTCTGGGTGGAGGAAGAAATGAAAGAGAAGCCATGTACAAATGTCATTAGTGCTTTCACAGTGATAGGGAAAAACCCCCACAAAAAAACTTTTAAAATAAATGAGGTGCTACTAAATGAGTGAATCACTTGAAAATGTACATGTGGGATAGCGGAGATAAATTTTAAAAAGGATTAAAGCAACATCTGTATATTAATAGCGTCATCAAATGGAATGGTAATGGGGGGAGCGTGCAAGGTATTATAATACAATAATCAGAAACATTATGGCAATTATTGAAAAATCACATCACCGATTGAGATGTTTCTGCAGCACATTTCCCTCCCCCCCCCCCCCCGAACTGGTTCTATAGGAAGGGCCTATTCAATTCCTGATGAACACCCTTAAATTCTATCACAAAATAACCCACCTTGAGTATACCACATGTTTAATTGATTCTTATTGTCAACAGTAATAACAAGTCACATGACCTGACAGCTATATGCTTTCCCCATAGAATGGTTAAATATTGATGTTCAACATGACTAAAGCCATTAGGTGATAACATTCAATTTCTTGCAGTATGAATAACAAAAATAGTAGTTATTAACTTTGCATCTATAGACCATTAAAAGAAAACTTTAACCCACTTTTTCATCTGTTCTCATGGGAGACCTGTAAAGCTGTGTCCCCATTTGAAGGATGAGTCCAGAGAGTTACGTGACTTGCCCAGTCACAAAGCAAGAGGTTGGTAAGTTCTGTACCAGAACCACGGTCTCTCCTGCTCACTGCCCCATCTTCCACTACTAATACTTCTTTCCTTTTGTCCTTCCCAGCCCATTCCTCCCCTCTGCTTCTGCCTGGACTGCCCCTGCCAGTCCAGGCCCAACCCTCAACTTCACCCCATCACAGGTTCCTTCTGCTGGCCTCAGCTCTTCCCTCAGGGCTAGACAGCATTTCTTCTTAATTGGTCCTTTAAGATGCCCACTCCATTCCCATTTTGCTCTGGGCACCAATTCAGCTCCTGTTCCCATTTTTACTAGAAAATCCCCTCCACAAAGTAACAGAAGACAGAAGGCAGAAGCCATCACAAAGGAGGAGTCTCAGGCCTTCACCTCAGGTTTTCTCAGGATCATTTTTCCATCCTCTCCACTTTCCCTCCAGTCTCAGACATGCCTCTCTCTGTCTCCTTGTAAGCCTTCCACACATGCCCTTGATGTTTCCAAAGATCCAACTGACACCATCCATGTCCTCTTTTCACTCCTTTTCCCGTAAGTATATCTTACTCTGCAAAACCATCTCTTTCAGCCCTATTTGTGTCCTACCTCGGGCTGCTGCCCTCTCCTGCTTGTTCATGGACAAACTTCTATAAAGAGAAGGCAATACTAGAGGTTACATCTGAATCATTTGGGGAGCTTGTAAAGAATACAGATTACTAGTTCCAAGTTAGAATTAGAACTTCCTTTACCAAGAGGAAGTACTTTAAATAAAACAGCATAAATAGTTAAAAATAAAAATATGGGGAAATCTATATCATGTAAATACTAATCAAAAGAAAGATAGAATGGCTATATTAGTGCCACACAAAGAAGACTTCTGAATAAGTAAAATTACTAGGGATAAAGAGTCACATTAGATAATTTAAAAGGGCCATGCCAAGAAGACATAATAGTCCTAAATGTGTAGGCACCTACCAGCAGAACTTCAAAATACAGGAAGCAAAGGTTGGCAGAGTAGACCAATCCACAATGGGACTTGGAGACTTTAACCCTTTGCACTTGCTTGCTTTTTTCTCGATTCCTTTATTCTAATGCTAACCGTGTCGCGTCACACTCGACATCCGAGTGCAAAAGGTTAATATTCCTCTCAAAGTAATCCACAGAACAAGTCCATGATCATCGTCATTATTTTTGCTGAATTACTGCTTCATCAAACTATTCTTACATTTTTAATAAGGGGAGATCCTAAATATTTTCAAGATTCCTGGGTATCTATTATTCCGACACTGGTTTTATTTTATTTTTTTCACTTTAAGGATTTGTCCAAAGTGGAAATACACCAATTCATGTTTGTCATTGATTAAAAACATTCCCACAATGTAGGTATTATTATTCCCTCTTCACAGATAGGGAAACTGAGGCCAGAAAGACTAAGTGACATATTCAAGGCTTCAATGCCAGTACAGGCTGACCTTTGATAAGAACCTAGCCTGCTAATGTCAAAGTCTATGAGTTGAAGAGTCAGAAGCAATTCCAACAGTCAGAAAGAGTTATTTCTTTGCTTGCTTGCTTGTTGACTGGGAGAGCTGCATGAATAGAGTTGAACATCTGGATTCACCAAGGAGGTGGGTATAGATTGTAAAAGGAGAAACTGGAGACAGAGAGACCATGTGGCTTTCCCAGAACTGCAGAGAATCATTCAACCTTGGGCAGGCAAAGGTGAGAAATGAAGGCTCAGATCAGACACCAGGGACAACTCACTCTTATCATTATATTGTCCCTATTCTCTCCCTTACCAGTGCCCTTCCTTCCTATGAAGGTGCAGGGGAGGATGAATGAAAATGGCAGAATTTTTGTCTGTAAGATTGATGAGTGGAGATGTCCTATGGCAATGGTTGGCAAACTCATTAGTCAACAGAGCGGCAAACCGCGGCTCGCGAGCCGCATGTGGCTCGCGAGCCGCGGTTTGTTGATCACTGTCCTATGGCGTCTCTAAAGTAAACCATAACAATTAGAAGCATCTGGAACACAGGTATTCAGTCCCGAAGGCCCCACGTGGGCTGCATCTGACAAGCTTCTCAGACCCTGCACTCATTCATTCATTTATTTAGTCAGTCAATGTTTTAGCTGATGCACTAGCAAATTTATTAAGTACCTACTATGTGCCAGACGCAGCCCCGAAACCAGACTTTAGTATTACTGTTGGAGGGGGTCTATCAGCAGTGACTCTGGGCAGGTAAAATCAGGAACTCAACAGTTTATCACTCACCTTCTTGGTTATTAATAAAGTAGCTATTTCTTGAGAAGGAATTCTAATTCTTACCTACCTCACAGAGATGCCAGAAGGATCAATTAGCTCATGTTCATGTGAGGCAGAATGAAGGCAAAAATGGAAAATGGGAAGCTCTATAAATGAACCTCTCCTCTGTTATTATCATTGTTATCATCATCATCATCATGATCATCATCATGATCATCATCATCATCATTATTTCTGCTGAGTTACTGCTTCATCAAACTCTTCCTACATTTTCAATCAGGGGAGAATAAGCCTGAATGGAATCTGGAAATTAAGGAATTAGGAGAGATACACATCTAAGTGCAGGGGACAGCTTTTCTTGTTTAAACATCAAATCGCCCCTTACATTTGACTGCCGCTGAGTTTATTTGACACTGAGGGAGGCCTAACATGAAAGTGAAATTTGCGAAAAAGGGCCTCCCTTTCTTGTAGTCCAGCTCTCACTCTGCTCCCAGACTGCAAAGCACCTACATTGGTCCTGCCTTTTCTGTGTCTTGAAATTCCTACTATTCTGATCATCCATGAAATTTTCCACCTAAGGACCATCTCCAGAGGCTGCAGCTGAAATGGTAAAGGGTTGGATGAGCATACCCGTGGCCCTCTGCCCTGTTGCCACAACAGGTGATGACACCAAAGACCTGGCCCAGGAGGATGCTGAGTGAGAGAGGTGACTTGGGGAGCAGTGATGGCAATGGGGTCTGCTGAGAGTTGGGTGAGTTGTCCAACGTACCAGGGCAGTGGTCCAGCTTGGAAAGTGCGCGGGTTGGTGAAGCCTGGGAAGGCTGTAGAACCAATGGCCATCAGGAGGGAGGACCCAGCACATACAGTTTGCTTCATTTTCCCTTTTGCCTGGGACAGTGGCATACCATGACATTTACAGTCATGATGTGTCAAGGGAGGACCTTATAGTGTCCAATCCTAGTGTTAAAAGGTTAAATGAGGCTGGGTGTTTGCCCAAGGACACACAGGCCAGACCTCTGACAGTGTTCCCAAGCCCCTCCTCTTTCAAAAAGCCCCTTATGACCTGATTTCTCTGACTTCCTCAAACTGTAATTACTTATTCAGGGACTATCTTCCCTTGAGTTAATAAGCTCCGTAAGGGCAGATATGGTATCTAGTAGGTTAGCATATATCCTTAGTGCCTAAGGTAGGGGGTGCCTCTGTGTATATGTGTGTGAGGATGTGCACATGTGTGTAAGGTTGTGTGTATGAATGAGTTTGAATATGGTGCAGGAACCCTCAGTATTCGTGTGCCCATGACTTCTGTATTCCCCTCCTAGAAAATACAGAGTCTGTTTCTACTCTTTTCCCCCTACTGTCATCAGCAGAGTATTTTGTTCAGAGTGAGCATTTTCTCTACATTTGATGACAATTTGTTGATTACAAAAGAATTTACAACAGAGCAATGATAATCATACCTACATTGGTCTAGTTCTATTTAATTTTAAATGCCTTTGCATGAGTGAAAATTAATTGTTCATTTTTAGCACATTATACATTTCAAGGCTCTTTTAAATGCACATTAGTTAGTGCATAAATTAAGCTGGTAGGCGTTTTTGTCTCTCATAGGGAAATGGTAGAGCAAGGCTTTTTTGTCAGGTTCAATTTGCAGAGGTCCATGACTGCTCCGTCTAATGGGGTACAAGAGAAAGACAGAGTAGAGATGGAGTTTAAACACTGTCACCTACTGACTGGCTCCCTGATCAAGTTTAATAAATTCTCTGTCTCAGATTCCTCATCTATAAAAGCAGCATAATAATACCTCATTCCTAGGGCTGGTTGTGAGAATCAAGGAGATAATTTGAACTGTGCTGAGTACATAGAAGGCATTCAGTATATGTCAGTCTCTTCTCTTTTCTCAGTTGGGGAAGGCTTCCTAGAAGAGCTAAGATTTAAAACTTTTCTGAATGATGAGCAAAGATCCAGACATTGGCCTAGTGCTCACTCTCCTGATGTCCTGAGATCCTGTACCCCACCTTCTATACTTGGAAACTAAAAAAAAACAAACAAAAAAAAAACAGCAAGGCCACCTTCCTGCAGTCTTTCTCCAGCACAGCCTAATGCACCTCTGCCTCGTCCCATTGCTCCCATTTGAAACTCTTGAAAGAGAATAATTCCATCTGTCTCTATGTATGTTTGTTTTTCCAAAACACCTCTTGCGAAATGCAGAGTTTAATAACAGGGAAATGATCATTTGGTGGATTGCAGAGCAGTAAAAGCTAGGTGGGAAGCTGCACAGATACCAACGTACCAGACCCATTTTATGCTTACAGTGAGGAAATGAAATATTTAATAAGCCAAAAAATTTCAGGAAATGTGAATCAGATTTCCCCTTCCCTTCCTTTTGCAGCAGAAATTAAACAACTTTTACACACCACGTAGTCTTCAGTGGAGGATGCTAATGACATCCCCGATGCCCTCTTCAACTGATCAAACTTCATTACCTGTGTCAGGCTGCCAATTAAGGCAAAGCTGTCCTATTGCACAAACTTCCCAAGCCACCAGAAAGGTTAATTGAATCATGTACAGGTGGTGCTCTGGTGGATAGAAGCTTTAGAATTCCTTTCAGACAGTGGATTGGTTGGGAGAACAAAACAAAACAAAAATAGTGGGATTGTTGTATAGCCAAAGTGGTGGCTCCTGGTAGAGGAGAAGTGACAGAGCCCATCTTCCTGCCTCAGCCCTCCTGCCCCTTGTGTTCAGCTGATGCATGCCACTTTTAAGTTCTTGGGAGACCCCTCCATTTCTGTTCCTGTCTATACAATGCCCTTTGCTGAGAAAGACAAAAGTTGTCTGAGGCAGGTTCATCCTGGGAACTAGGCCTGACCCAATGGCCAGCTGTAGCCTGACCCTAAAAGCAAGCCTTTAACCAATGACCTGCTGCTTCCAATGCACTTTCTTAGAATGAACACCATACTGCTCCGAGGATAGTCTCTAAGAGAATATATTTATGTGATTCTGGACTGCCTTCACGCTAGAAACTATGACCCAGACACAGAATATACTGCAGTTTTCAGGATTTGCTGAATGTTTAACTAGATCATAGGATCATGGACTACTGGAGCTAAGAAGGTCCCTAGAGATCCTTTCAAAGGGTCCTCTGAGACTGCAGATGAGGACCCAAGGCTCAGAGAGGAAGCATGGCTCTCCCAATGGCACAGGGACATGGAACAGAAGAAACTGTTGTAGAATCCTGGTTTCTTGAGTGAGGAAATCCCACGGGCAGGAATTGTCTAAGCCTGTTATGAGTATGCTCTATACTCAACCACCTCAGGACATCTATATACAAGTACTGAATGTGCTATAAAGAACTTTGTGAATTCATCAATTCAGATCCCTGGCGGCCTCCACTCAATGGCATCCTTAATCCACACTATGTCTTTAAAATTTACTTTTCTGGTTTTGTTCAGATTGCTGTTTCCCACAATTCACCCAAGAGGATAAAGACCATTGGTTAACATAATTGACTTATTTTAATTTAAATAAGACTTAAATTATTGCTGCTTTCAAGAAGATAGCCCACAGTAGGCTTTTCTGGAGAATGTGTTGAGAAGATTGTGATAGGGGGTCCTGATGTGGAGGCCACATTATAGGCTCAGAGTCAGAGACAAATAGGATCTAAGGGATGGATGGTCCTTAAAGGCCACTTTACCCAACTAACACCCAGCACAGTTCCTGGGCCTCAACAAGTAAATTCATGCAAACAAAAATGGGTGGGTTGATGGACAGACGTATGAATGGTTGAGTTTCCCAACCCCCACCATTCAGGAATCAAAATGTGATCTTCTACTCTTCAGTGTGTTGAGAATACCACCTGGTGAGCTGGCCTGGACCACTTTAGTAATCTCTGACTTTTAGGATACAAGTGGTTAAAACCCAATGCCCCACCCACAGCCAATTGTCTTTTCAACAGAAATCAGACTCTAAAAGGGATTATCATTGATACCTGACTCATCTGTTTTAAAAACCAGAGATGTATAAGTAACTTGGATGAGCTTAGCTGGTGGGCAGGCGGGGGCCCTGGTAATTGGTGGTGCCTTTAGCAAAGTGCTCTGTCACACTCTTCGTCTGACAGTAGACTCTTAAAGCCAATTCTGTTTCTGTTACAATTGGCCCACATGTCTCGAGGGTGTTTGGGAAGGAGGAAGAGTTCAAGTGTTTGTCATAGGCATAGTCTGTGGCAGGCAGAAGCCTACAGAATAGCATGGTGACTAAGAACACAGTCTTCAAGGCCAGGCTATTATAAACTTGAATTATGGTTCCAAAACTTACTATTTATGTGACTTAGACTTAATTGCTCTGTGCCTTAGATTTTTCATCTGTAAAATGGGAATAAAAATATTATGTGTGAAAATAAGATCATTTGAAGCCTTTCACTTATGGCTTCCTTTACTCAGCATAATATTTTTTGAGACACATCCATGTTGTGGCACATGTCAGTCATTCATTTATTTTGATTGCTGAGTAGTATTCCAGTGCATGAATACATTACAAATTGTTTATCTTACCACCTGTTTATAGACATCTGGGTTATTTCCAATTTGGGGTTAATATGAATAAAGCTGCTATAACCCTTTACATATAGGCCTCTGTGTGGACATAAGTTTTCCTTTCTCTTGTGTCATATGGTAAGTGTATGCTTAACTATATAAGAAACTTCAAAACTGTTTTCCAAAAAGACTATATCCTTTTTTATTCCAACCAGCAATCTATGAGTTCCAGTTGCTCCATATTCCTATCAACGCTTGGTATTGTCAGCCCTAACTGGTTTGGCTCAGTGGATAGAGCATTGGCCTGTGGACTCAAGGGTCCCAGGTTCAATTCTGGTCAAGAGCATGTAACTTGGTTGCGGGCACATCCCCAGTAGGGAGTGTGCAGGAGGCAGCTGATCAATGTTTCTCTCTCATCGATGTTTCTAACTCTCTATCCCTCTCCCTTTCTCTCTGTAAAAAATTAATAAAATATATTTTTAAAAATTTTTTTAAAAAACACTTGGTATTGTCAGTCTTTTTTTTTATTTCTTTATTGATTACGGTGTTACATATGTGTCCTTATTCCCCCATTACCCCCCCCCCACACACACACACACAGTCTTTTTAAGTTAGCCATCTATTGGGTTTGTTGAGGTATCTCATTATAGTTTTCATTTGAATTTTGAAATGACTTTGAACTGTCTTAGAAAAATCACATCCACCTTAAAAGATAAGAAAATTGGAGATATTTGATGACTTGTGCCCATATTCTGATGGGAATTCCCAAAGAAGATTCCAGTTATGCTAAGTAACTTCCATAGAGTGGGAACACATATATAGCCTTCCAATGAGCCACACTGAAGAACAATGTACATTTGAACAGTCAAATTTTGGACTAATTATTTTTAAAACTCAATCCTGTTACCTCATAGCAGACCCTTTGGCAGTAGCTCATGGTGCTTAATAGTAGACTCAGGGATCAGTTGGCTTGGGTTCATGACACTTTTGGACCTCAGTTTCATCATCTATAA
Source organism: Cnephaeus nilssonii (assembly GCF_951640355.1). Taxonomy (NCBI): domain Eukaryota; kingdom Metazoa; phylum Chordata; class Mammalia; order Chiroptera; family Vespertilionidae; genus Cnephaeus; species Cnephaeus nilssonii. The sequence continues at coordinate 82,633,514 of NC_137082.1, forward strand.
AATTTAAAGGATCTAAAACATGTAGGAGCCTTAGAAAAAATACCTGGCACATAGTAAGTGATGAACAAAAGTTATTTTTCATTGTATTTTTGGCATTTTTCTCTTTTCTATTAATACTTTTTGTGCCATTTTGCTCTCAAAAATTCCAAACTTTCCAGCTTATTCTGACCCTAGTGCTTAATGAAATTTGAGCAGTAATCCTGCAGCAATTCACTCCAGTGGATTAGGTACTCTTGTCCTACCATAGAATGGAGGGATGTCTGAATATCCCACTGCACAGAAATGGGGTAAGAAGGTTGTTCGGAAAGAGAGGAGGGACAATTGCTTGCTGGTTCTAAAGACTTGAAACCGTAAAGGGGACTGACACGACTAGAGTACACTCAGTATTTACAGTGTGTAGGGTGACAATATCATTCATCCTCCAAATCAGGACACTTTTGAAATTGAAAGAGGACCTATTAAGACAGCAGGCATAAATCAAGATTGTCCCAGATAAACCAGAACGTGTAATCTCCTTAAAATTGTGCCAGGCACTGTGCTAGATTCTTAAAATATTTTATTTAATCACTGAGCTGACCACATTCATGTAAGAGTAAATATCATTAATTCTTATCTTGCACCTGGGAAAATTAGGTTCATGAGAGGTTAATTAACTTGCCCCTCAAATCACACCACAGTTGGTGAGCAGGAGAGCTGGGATTCACATGCAGATCTCTGATTCTGAGGCTCCTGCCCTTGCCACTGACCCTTCTGCCAAGAAGCCCTCAGGACTCCTCCCCATGCGAATCTCCTTTGCTTCTCTGCTTCTACTTCCTTTAAAAATATTAATAAACATTTTCAGGCATACAACACATGATAGAGATCACACAGGCCCATATACCACCACCATGCTTGAGAAATAAAACGTGATGAATCCACTCGCAGTTCCCTGTATATCTTTCCAATCTGTCACATCTGGCCCCCAGAGTAGCAGGAACTATTCTAAACTTGACTTTACAATTTCCATGAAAATCTTTATGCTATTAATGCATGTGGCTGTACCCACAAAAGGCACACTGTCCGGAGTTGCAGGTGGTGATATGCTGTGACTGCAATTCTCTTCTCTCATTCAAGAGTGGTAACGCACTGGCTTGTCCATGTTTACTGCTGTGTAGTATTCCACTGTGAATGACCCATATGACTCTTTAGAGTGCAGAGAAGTAGAGGTACTTGTCCAAGGTCACATAGCTCAACAAAGCCTAAAACCCAATGACTGAGAGTAGCCAAATATATTATGCAGACAAGGTCAAGAAAGAGAATGGGATGAAGACTTTTGTTTTTGCAGAACATCAGAGCAATCATGCTGTTTGAAACACTTTAGAGATGAAATCGCATGCCCTTGGTCACAGAGAAAATTAGTGGTAGAATGAGGCATCTCCTGAATCTCAGCCTGGGATGCTCTTCCTGAGTGCCCTGCCTCCCTCTCTCCCTTGGAAATGGTGATGGACCTGGTATTTGCTCTTGACCTCCAACAGAGCTTAGCAGCACGCCATGCCCTCCTCTTGTGTGTGTTTTTTTTTCCTTGTCTCTTCTGGCAGTGTGGGCATCCGTCTCTCCTACATACTCCTGCCAGGACAAACAGCTAAGGATGTTGAAGGTCACTGGCCTGTCGGCCCAGCTGTTCTGGCCAAGGAGGATGCCCCACTCCTGGCTGCCAGGGAGCAGGAGGGGTGAAGTAATTAATTTCTATGCATATCATTGCCAGGATCACTTACTGATCCGGGGAGGGAGATTAGAGATGTCACCCTGTAAATTGAGTCAGAGCCTTCACCTCGGTGCTCCGATGGCAGTTTTACACAGTGCCTGACACAGTAACAAACGCAGGGTACAAAAAGGCAGCGACTCCCCTGGGTGATGGACGGGGGGAATTGGCCCAATAAATTGTTCCCTGTAAAAAGCCATGTTTCCCTCATTAAAAGGCAGTGAATTCTCTATTGCTTTTCATTAGCTCTGGCCTTGCAAGACATAAGGTGTAATTGACAGTGTGGTTAAGGAGATGGGCCCCAAGGTGAGGAAGACAAAGAAGCTGAAAAGAGATTCTTATTTATTAAGGTGGAGGTGACAGGTGGATGCTTAATAAGTTTTTGGCGCGGGGGCTGGGAGGTGGGATCCTCTGAGGGTTGGTCCAAGGGCATTACCGCCAGGAGAGAAAAGAGCTGGCCAGACTCAGGGGAGAAGATGGGCAACGGGTGGGTGGAAGCCAGTCAGGGTTGTCACTTCCACCCAGCCTGGGGAAACCCTGAGGACTGGACTGAGGTCAAAAGACCTGGGTTATAATTCATTCCTTTCACTATTCATTGCGATGTTCAGATTTGGCTACTGAGAGCCTTTAAGCTCCTGTGTCTTCTCACCTGTCTCCTTCTTTCTTGGAGTTCTCCCTTACCTTTGGGCTCCAGGTCCATCTGATACATCTTATTCTTTCGAAGCCCAACCCAGGTTCCCTTCAGTGGGCAGAAAAGCAAAACAAATCAAATAGGAGCTATTCCCTACATTGAAAAGTCCCTTTGGATTAGGATCCACCCTAATGACCTCATTTTTAACTTGATTATCTGCAAAGGCCTTATTTCCAAATAAGGTCACATTCACTAGTTAGAAGTTTGGGGACACAGTTCAACTCATAACACCTAGTATTTCTGCTTGTTCGACAAATCCTTCCTTCCTGAGCACCCACTAGATGACAGATACTGTACTGAGCAGTAGGAAGCTAAATGCATGACCTGGAGAGACCCCACAGTTGTGAGCAGCACAGGAGAGCAGTGACTGCATAGGCAGAGCAGACCTCTCCTGCACTCAGGAGGGGACATCTCTCTGGAGGAAGTGGCTCTTGAGTTGAGTCTTGAATTTCAAGTTGGCAGTAGCGTGGCAGGGACTTGGGGTGGGTAGGCCAAACTGGTAAGAGGTTAGGGTGACCAACTATCTTGGTTTGCCCAGGACCAAGAGGGTTGCTTCCTGGGATATGGAACTTTCAGTGCTAAAATTAGGCAAGTCCCAAGCAAACTGGGAAGAATTGATCACCCTAGAAGGGAAGATATGTGACTTCAACAAGCAGAGGCAGTTAATCAGAGTAAAGTCAAAGGTGAGATGCAGTAAAGCTCTTGTGAAGACTCTGAGTGGTTATAGAGGGGAGAGAGCACTGTTAGCTGGGGTGTCTTGGAGAGGCTTTGACGGGGAGGGGGAGCTCAAGCTGAGCTTTGGAGAATGGCTGGGATGGATAAGGAAGAGAGAGGCTCTCAAAGTGGAAGGAGCAGAAGGAGAAATATGCACAGGGGAGAGTCACACCTGTAGGGGCTTTGGATGAAAGAGGAGGTACAGTTCCTGCCTCTGGAGCTCATAACCTTGTGGAAGGAAGACAGAATAATGCCCATGTGCAGAGATGCTGATAGGAAGGCAGATGGTCAAGTTAGGCCAGCCAGCAGGGTCCCCGGGAAGCCAACCATTCACAGGAAAATTTTGGAAATAGCAGGTCACTGAGGAGAGGGATTCAAGCTCTCCCAGACTCCTCTTGAGGAAAGCTCTGCTCTGCTCATGGAGAACACCGGATGTCAAGTTCAAGGATTCTTATAAGGCTGGGCCCTACAGGCTAAGATCCCTTCAGCAACTGAGGAAGGCTGTTTTTTTCCCTTCCATTCCTATTGACTTCATTCATCCTTCCTTCCATCCATCCAGTAGTTACTAAGTGACCATTTCAGCTGGGTACTGGGGGCCATGGGCACAACAGTGAGTGAAAAGAAAAAAGGCCTCTACCCTCATGGAAGTTTCAGGGGGTGGAGACATATTAAATTATCAGAAAAATAATGAGATCACAACCAGGATCATTGCTATGAAGATGAGATTCAAGGGTGCTAGAGGGTATAAAGACAGGGCTAAGGTTTTATCTGGAAAGCCAGATGCAGGCCTAGTCACAAGAATGTCCCAGCATGATACAGAAAAGGAGCTCAATCAACAAAAAAGATCAAAGAATGAATCTGAGAACTGGTGAGGAGTTAGGAGAAGGTGAGGGGTGGTAAAATTCCCAGTCTTGTCTGTTCAGAAAAAGAGTTTAGCAGGCACAAAACTCTTTTTCTGAGAACTCTTGAGACAGAATACCCCATAATTCACCAGATTTTTTCCTAATCAATTTGACCTGCTCCTACACAGCTATGTAGATCTTTGGGGGAACCCAAGAAATTGGACAAAGGCCATTTCCCCATATAAAATAGCATGGTTCTCTCTACAAACATCCCTTCCTGAGGTTTTAATTCTCTTCTTTCCCCTCTTCTTCTTCCCTGAGGAGGCTCAAGGAGGACCAGCCTAGATGCCTGGCACTCCACGCCTTGTTGTCCACAGAAGAAATACTGGCAAAATGGGAGCCCTAAACTTAAATAGCATGGAGTGTCCAATAATTAATTTGATTTTATACCCATTGTTTATTTAATACAACTTTAAAGCTACATTAAGGAGGCAGAACTGCGCAGCATAGCATGAAAACGAGCTGGAAGCTTTCCAAGTGGAGGCCAGGAATTAACAAATCGGTCAGAGGTGCAAGTTGGTGCCAAGTAAGATGCAATCAAGAAGCCACACTTCTGATGTTTCATCAGCAAGGATACTACCCGAAAGCATTCAATTTCCTGATCCTTGGACTGTAGAATGGCCTGGGGCCACCTAACCAGCCAGAGTGGAGTCAACATCAGGATCTCCAAGGAAACTCTGCTGGGCATCCCTGAGCCACAGCAGGGGGGCAGGATCTGAGCTGTTCCCCTCATGATGGTTAATTTTATGTGCAAACATGATTGGGTCATGGGTGCCCAGATATCTGGTTAAACATTTTTCTGGGTGTGTCTGTGAGAGTGTTTCCAGAAGTGATTAGCATTTGAGTCAGTAGACTGAGACTGCTCTTCCCAATGTGGGTGGGCCTCATCCAATCTGTTGAGAGCCCTGATAGAACAGAATGGTAGGGGAGAAAGCACTCACTCTGCCTCGGTCTGATGGAGCTGGGACACAGTCTTCTCTGACTCTTAGGGTTCCTGATTTTCAGGCCCTGATTCAGACTGGCATCTACACCATTGGCTCTTTGTCTCTCAGGCCTTCAAACTATAACACTGGTTTTCCTGGGTCTGCAGCTGGCAGATGGCAGGTCATAGTACTTGGCCTCCATAATCACATGAGCAAAGCCTTTATAATCAATCTCTCTCTATTGGTTCTGTTTCTCTGGAGAATGCTGGCAAACACCCCCCTCCCACCCAATCCAGATGCCATTTGCTATAGACTGCTTGCTGCAATCTAGAAGGAGGACCTGAAAAAGCTTTGCTGGGCCTGGTCCCAGCCTCTCCAAAGGTCAATTGGGAGCTCTGAGCATGAGACGGAGCCACCTCAGTTACCAAGGGCTTGGTGCATATACCCAGCCCATTGCCGGTTACTCTCTTGTCCACTTGGTTTCTGTGCTTTCCTGGATTTGACAATCCTCTGACCTTTCTGACAGCCTTCTTAGGTGAACCCTAAACATAGGCCTTGCCTACCTCTCTCTTGCCTCTAGGACTTCCTGGCAGCCTGACCACAGACACAGGTCTTAACTCCATCCTATCCAGTCCCATTCTAATGTCTAATCACCACCTATGGCTCCTTGACCCTTAATGCTTCCTGGCACCTTGGACATTTAGGTTTAATATCTGGTGTGGCTGCCTGAAATCTGACTCACTGCCCACTTGCCTGATTCAAAACCCTTAGCTCCACCTTGGCCATTGGTGGAGCCTCACCCCCATCTTGACATCATATCCTGGGCTTTCAGCCTTCCCCTCTTCCATTCTTCCTTGGCTTCTCATTTGCTTTCACAATCTGCTGCCCCTCTGACCTGCTGTGTTCAGGATCTTCCCAGAGCAGTCACATCTTCCTGGATCCTCTAGCTGGGCCACTTGACAGCATCCTCCCTTCCCTCTGTTCTCAATCAGAGATGCATTAACAAAGGAGTCCCTGGCCCAGGTTAGCCTGACTGTTAGTCCCCTGTGACTTCTGGTGCTGAACCACCCTTCTTCCTGAATCTGTGTCCCACTTTCTTTTCCAGTTCTGATAACTGGGCTCCTTCTTGTGTTCCAAGTCTCAGTCCTGATAACTGGACAGAACCTTAGCTTTTCTAGTCCGTGGGAACTGCCTTAGTCCTATCAGCTTCACTCAGGACCTGGACCCCAGCTGAGCACTCAGGCATCTGCCATTGGCTAACAGGGCTTCCATCAATGCCTGCTGTTGCATCTCCTGTTGCTCACCTCCCAGGAAAGCTAGATCCAACATTCCAACCCCTCCTGCTGGGTGTCCCTGATGCAGACTGGCTTTCAGCTTGTGCTCTTGATGCTTCTTCCAATTGGCTGCAACTGATGCCAATCTCGAACCCCAAGTCCCTCCCCAGGGAGGTGTATGCTTTAATGTCTCCAGGCTTTACCCAGGCTAGACTACCATCTGGGCAGTAATATTTAGCCAAAGTCTTTTCTAATGACTAATTTTTACACTATCAATTAATAAGGGCCTAGTGTTGAACTAAGCTGGTGGAAAATGTCTTAGCAAATACTTGGTTAATTGATTTTCCACGTGTGTTACAATTAGAGAACATTAGAAGGCCACATGTTGTCAAAGGCTAGCTCATGTGTTAAGGACTCTGATTGCAAAAGAGTTAAGCAGATATGTCAGTGTGAGCTGGATCTGACAGAGGCAGCTTTAGAGATCTTTCGGGCATTCTCTTTCACATGCTGTGCAATCAGAAATGGGCATTTACTCTATATTTTTTTCACACCTAGAATAGGACTAACATTATTGGCTCAATCAAGGATAAGCAACTTTATTTGTTAATTCATCAATCATTTAAACATTTATTGAGTACTTTCTATATCTCAGGCAAGGCATTGGGCACTGGGGATATAAGGATGAGTAAGAAAGATACAGTTGCTCAAAGCACTCACAATCTGGAGGGAATGATAGACACTTAAACAGAGAGTTACTTGTGTCCAGTGTGATAATAAAGATATGCAAATTGTATTATAGGAGCAACAGGAGTGAGGGAGCGGAAGAGTGGGGAACAGGGATGAGACCAGAAGGCTTCCTGGAGGTGAGGGTGATGAGCCAAAAGAATAAATGTGGCTTAGTCAGACAACTGGTAAAGAAGATCTTTCCCCATAGAAGGAGTAGCATGAACAGAGGCATGTGGAAGAGGAACAATTTGGGGAGTGTTTGGTATGTGTGTGTTTGATACATGTGTGTGGGTGTGTCTGTATGTATGTGTGTGTAGGGGGGGGTGTATTCAAGGACATGGGAGAATTAGAAACTGATCCAAGTTCTTAGAGCACAGAAAACACAAGATCAGCCTGGAGATCTCTAGAAGCCTATATCCCATATTAAGAATCTGGAAATTGACTTACCCATAGGAAATGGGAAATCATTTGACATTTTAAGCAGAGGAGCAACATGATCAGACTTGGTTTTAGAAAGCTCACCAGGCCTAGAAGGTAGAGGAATAGATTAAGAAGAGCAAGCCTAGAAGCAGGAAGACTAGTGAAGTGAAGCTGGAAGACTAGTCCAAGGGTTCAGTTAGCAGAGATCCAAATGAGGGGCCATGAGGCCCTGAACTAGGTAAGGGCCTGAGCACCTGGTTAGAGGTCAGATGATGACATGGAAAGGCAAAAGGATGGAGATACAGGAAGGAGAACAGGAGTTGTTTGAGACAAAGTGACAAAATTAACGTTACTGGAACTGGAGTACCATAGCAGAGAAAATCTTTCAAGCAGCTAGAGTAAAAAGAAATATTACCCTCAAAGAGCAAAAGTAAGACTTACAGCCAAATTCTCAACAGAAATCACAGAAACCAGAAGACAGGGAATCATATATTTAAAGTCCTACAGGAAACAACTGCCAGTATAAAGTTCCTACCATGACTATATCCTTCAAAGCAAAGACGGGAAGGTTTTCTGCTTCCTAGTGAGATACAGTTGCTTGAGGCAGACCAGCATTCCTGCCGAGAACAAGTAGATTGGCCAGATAAACAGAGAAATCACTCATTTGAAGGCACTGGAGATCTGCTGAGGAAATGAAAACTGGAGGAGCCAAGATTCTGGATAGGAAAGAAATTTAGAGAGATGAGCTGACTTCTGCAGCGAGCAGAGTCTGAGAATGGGGCTTTACCGGAAATACCAGCAGAGATTTTGGTGGAAATTTGGGGCTCTAGATCTCATGGGCTGTTTTCCTAACAGGTAAACACCCCCTAACCAAAGCTCCCTACTGCACTGGCTTTAAGGGAAGATGAGGTGCGGCCTTGGCTTCCTCATCCTTGTGCTGATGTCCTTCTGGGTGCTGCCTGATGCTGCAGCCCAGGTAAGGTGGGGCTGGATTCTGCCCTCTGTCCTGGCAGGCTTTCCCTGGAGCTCAAGTGGGTGGCATTATTCGTGGATAATACTTAGAGGTAACAGAGCTCTTCTCATTGAATAAGAGAATGAAGTTTGGGATCAGGCCTGGGATCACAGGAGAAGAGTTGAATGCAGAAATAGGCCATTCATGGGCCAGGTCTTGGAAGCCGTGATTAAGGGAAATCCAGAGATCTGATGTCCACCTCTTACCCCCAAACATCATGGCTTCTCTCAGAGGTGTGATAGTTTCCACTCTAAAAGCCATCTGCTTTCCTTGGTTCATGGCTCCATCTTTCAGAGTCAGCAATATTGGGCCAAGTCTTTCTCATGTTCTTCTTTCTCTGATTCTCCCTTCCAATTCCCTCTCCCACTTTTAAGGAGCCTTGTGATTACACTGGGCCCAAAGGAATAGTGCAGGATCATCTTCCGGTCTTTCACAACCATCATTCCCCTTTGCCATATGACATAACCCGTTCACAGGTTCTGGGAATTAGAATGCAGATATTTTAGTGGGGAAGGATATCATTCTGCCTACCAAAGAAGGAGATGGTAAGAACATTCCAGTATGATGAGAAAGTGTAAGTCAATGTCTGGAAGAAGAAATGCATGATATAGGTGTGAAGGACAATGAGGGGACTCATGAGCAAAGAAACTGAGGTCCCAGAAAGAGACTTGTGAGAATAAGACTAAAGAGGCTGTTTGGAGCCAGATGGTGGGCTAACACCTCCCAATGCTCAATGGTTAAGAGCTTTGCTATATAGACAAGAGGGAACAGGAGGTGCCCTAATGGGATGTGGTTTAATAGTTACCAGGTTTGGTGAAAGGCTGGACCACCGAAAGCCTTTGTCAGTCATTTCTTTGACCTTGTTTCCCTCATGGCCCTGGGAAGTGAAAGGATGAGCCTGGGCATAATATGGGCATCCATGGGATAGATGTAGGATTAATAGGACCGAAACAGCAGGACACTGAAAACCAAGAGAAGGTGGGAAAAGAGGAGGCAGAGAGAGGGTGGCAAAAGGGGCAGAGTTTAACCCATTTGTAGCCTGCTCCCCATTTTAATTCCCATTGAATAGGCCTGATTCCGTTTTGATGGAAAACATGCCCAGTGCAGGTTCAGAAGGCTATAGAATTGAGAGCTATTAAATACTAAAAAGACAAGGTGAGAAACAATTTGCAAAATCTCCTCTTTTTATAGACTACAGCGATTGAGAAAAATTGAGTAAATTCCCCAGCTGCCTCAACAGCAGTCTGTTTCAAGATTCCATCAATTTTTTTACGGTACAATCAATATTTATGAATCCCCAAAGAAATGTAGCAAAGAGAAACCCCGCACAACATTTTCTCAGTGGTTTGCAGAGATGTAACAGGGGGACCTAAATAACTTTTAAAATAATCTCAATGACAATCAAAGACTCTTCCATAGCCAATATGGTTTAATGTCGGTGTTTATATTAGCACTGTTCTGCCCGGGGTGGGGGCGGGGAAGGGAAACAGCTTGGAGTTTAATCTGTCCAAAACATGACACTTGGCTAAAATGAGTACGCTGTAATATGGTACTTAAAAATTCAAAGGAAGTGCTATATTAAAAAGTCCCTGGATTTTTTAATGCATTAAAATATCCTCCATCAGTTAAGCAATGGATTTTTTCAGTCAGCTGGAAAAAAAAGATTTCTGGGGGGAGAAAAAACAGACAAACAAATCCACATTGCTTTAATGGCTACTTTAGGTTTAATATCTAAACTTATTTAAATAACTCTGAGCCCTCCTGCTGAGAAATATTGAAACTAATGGATTCCTTTGTGCGCAATCTCCATTTAAATGTAGAGTTTAATTTCCCTTTCGGCTAAACCTGTGTGAAACTAGTCTTGAAATGTCCCTCTTAAAAAAAAAAAAAAAAAGAAAGAAAAGAAAACCCCATATAGAATATTTAGGGGGATTTCTTTATTTTATTTAAAATTGGTTTTGGGCATTAAAACTACATAGCCAGCCCACAGTGAGCCCACAGACCTCCTAAGTTTATACTTGGAAGCAGAGGTGGGTGCTAGGGACTTGCCGGTGCCCAAAGGTGCAGAGGCCCAGGTGTGTGATCAAAGCACCTTGGCCTTGCACAGACAGGGCACAACCTGTGGGGTGTGCCTCCCGGGCACCTGGCAGACCTCCCTCTCCAGCCCAACACTGGGCCCATCCTTCCCATAACGATAACATAGAAATTCTGCTACTGGAGCTTCATCTCTGAGGCTTATGGCTTTGATTTCTGTTCCATGCAAATGGCCTCAGGCAGGGTCAGACTTCCCTGTGTGGCCAAGAACCATTTTGTGTGCATGAATATGCATAGCCCTCTGATGCCACAATGGGAGCCGAGACCTGGAAATGGCTCTATGCCGCCCTTTGATTTTTCAGATAATGAAACATAGGCCCAGAGATGACTAAGTCACTGGTCAGTGGCAAAGGTGGGACAAGAGCCCAGCTGCCCTGGTGCCCAGGCTACGATGCTCCCTTTACCAGGGGTATATTCCACACCAACAGACTCTTGGCGCCTGTGTCTTGTACATCTAGGTGTTAATTCCTAGGTGGTTTTCATCCTTGCCACGTAACCAGGAATTTACACTGCATGTGTAAATATGCCTAAAAATAACCATATGGGTTAAAGTACATATTTCTTCTAACCAGCCCAAACTGTACAGAGATGAGACTCTTGGGGTTGTCACCAAAGGATTCCTTCAGCTGTCTTCTCTCAGTTGTGTAGCTAAAATTAAGCTTATATACAGCAATTTGTATATAACTCTTTTCATAACACCCCACTGAATAACAACTGCTGCGTCTGGGTGTGCCTAATGAAAAGCTTCTACACTGGCCAGGGGAATTCATGGGGCAACATCTATATATATATAAAACCCTAATATGCAAATAGACTGAACGGCAGAACAACCAAACAACTGGTCGCTATGATGTGTGCTGACCACCAGGGGGCACCATGGAACATGGCGGGCATCAGCCATGGTGGGATGGTGGAGCAAGTGAGCTGGGGCACCAGACCAAGGCGGGGCGCGGGGCACTGTCACCGGGGTGAGCCTCTGGTGGTTACTGAAAATTCTTTGCTCCCGCACACTGCAGTCCCATCCAGCGCTTGTACCCGCCGCTGGTGCCGGAGCCACTGCTCGCACCTGCAGCCGGTGCCAGAGCCGCCACTTGAACCTGCTGCTGGCGCCCGGCACCAGTCCCTATTGCTCAGCGCCGTCAGCGGGTGTGAGTGGCCGCTGTCAGCCCTGATGGTCCCTGAGGGCTTCTCCACTTCCCCTGTTTCTGAGGGGCAATCAGGGTAGCAGACACCACTCGCACCCGCTGCTGGTGCTGGCCCCAATTGCTTCACGCCATCAGCAGGTGCAAGTGGGGCCAGCACCGCCAGTGTGTGGGAGTGGGTGGCGGTGGGTAGAAGGGCTGCCAGCAGACAGAGGACTGGGGGCCGTGGCGAGAGGGGCCAGGCGAGGGTGTGGAGGATGAGCCGAGACCCGCCCCTATGCCCACTTGTAGCCTTGCAGCCCACAGTTCCTTTCAAGGTGCACGAATTCGTGCACTGGGCCCATAGTTATGTAATAATGGTTTAAAGTTGAGAGTGAGAATGAGATGAAGGTGTTTAATACAATGTCTCTGTGACAGAGAAGCACCCTGAACAGAGGCAGGAGTTCTGGGTTCAGGTCCCAAGTCCTTCTCTTAACAGCTGTGGGAGCGGAGCAAGTCCTGTGTCCCTTCTCAGTATCACTTGTCCCATCTTTAAAATGGAGATGATGATAATAATAACTTAGTAGACCAAACGCAGGCCCCTGGACCAGACAGATGATTTTGAAGGATTCTTTGGGCTCTTGGATTTGATTATACTACATTATAACATGACAGCTACTACATTATAACATGACAGCATGTTATAATGTCCAGTTTTAACATGAGCACACACACACACACACACACACACACACACACACCAGCTCTGAAGTCAAAATCCATTTCACAGTTTTGTTTACTCTCAGTGCCTTAGAAAACATGAGGTTCAAACATAAGTCACAATGTAAGGTGGTCCTGCTATTATACTAGTAAAGGTATAGACCTGTTTTCTCTCCTAGCCTCTCCAAGACCACATGTAGAACAGCCTTGTATGCCAAATGGCTTGGCAATGTGATTTGAGACACCCTGAACTCTAAGCTCTAAAAAATTTATCCCCAGCAGCCTGTGTCAGGGATCACAATGTCTAGTTACTTCCATGGATAAGAACATTGAAAACTTCAATTAAAATGCTGAATTTGTGCCCAGGGGAGACAATGCTGTTGTTAGCCATTAACACTTTAGCTAGAATCAATTCTTCTATCACCTAATGGGGCCTTGAAGATTGCAGAATGTAACACTACAAGAGGAAAGAGGCATAGGACGGACCTCAGCTGCCATCTAGAAAAGGAAGGACTGGTCTGGATGACAGCTGGGGTCAATGGAAACCTGAGCAGTGAGAAGGACTCTCAAGGGGGTGGAAAAGGTTGCTTATGATGGAGGATTCTGAGGGCTGGCACTGGCACCACCATTGCCCAGCTACTATGCTGTGCTCAGGGCTACAAAGGCCTCTGAAAAAAAACCACAGAAAATTGCTCCTGCTTTCAAGGAGCTTATAGCCCAGCGGGGGAGACCAGACACTACAGAATTCAGTAGCAAACTAGATGGGCATGAGCCTCAGAGCAGCGTGGAGGCTTAACAGAGAGACCAGGCTGACTGGGCAGGTGCAAAAGCCTTCAGAGAGAGGTGATGGCTGGAAAAGCCCATCAGGGACTGATCAGATGGAGGTGGCAGAAGGAGAAGCAAGGGGAACAATGGTGAGGACACAGGGCTCACAGGCACAGCTCCAGAATGTCATACTTGTCACAGGGCCTCATTTGGGATGCTAGCATCTCAATCAATGGCCAAAACGCCATGGTTGAACCCGGTGTTGAGTGTTGGGGCAATTCACTTGTCCATGATGAGAGGGCACTACAAATTGGAGGGGAAAGGGTGTGGCTACAGGGAAGGAGGAAGAATTTGGAACATCATTGCACTCTACTACTCATGGCTTATTTCCCTCTGGTATTATGCATTGCTTAAGGACCAGTGCTGTATCTCCTTCATCTCCGGAGCTTAGCACAGTGCCTGGCATAGAGGAACTGTGTTAACGGCTGGATTGTGTAATACGTGTGCTCAGTATAAATGGCCCAATCCCACTGAACAGCAGGCAGAGAAAGACCAAGTTTGTATGTGTTTCAGCCCTCTCATGGAGCCAACTTATGATGGGCAATGAGTAATCAAGGGCCTTGGCCCTTGAGAGAGGAGGGTGGGCGGGGGGATGACCTAAGTACATTTCAGATAAATGTAACTATGGACTCTTCCTATTCTGTGTCCCTCTAGCTTTCTGGTGGTTGCTGCTTAATCCTCTCAGACAGGATATTCCTGCTGCACTCTATCCGTGAAAACCTGCCCATTGCAATATCCTACTCTAGCCCAGTCCCAGCTAGTTCTCTCAGATCCACGATGACCTGTTTCCTTACTATAGAACTACCAGTTCTCTCAGTGCTACATGTTAGGAGAGCAATCTGATTAAACAGCATTTAGATATGACCTCAAATTTATTTTTATGCCCTGGCAGCTTTATGTTTACCTTCTCACCACTCCACCTACCAGACCATGCACACACCCATGCACACATCCATGCACACACATACACATGCACATGCGCACAATTGGTTCCTTGCTTCCGTTCCCCTGTGCCAGCCATGTCTGACCCCTTGTAGGAAGACTTTCCTATTTCTGCTAAGTTGTTAAAAGAGAAATCTTACTTCCTGTCTTAGACTCCCAATGATCTTCTAGCTTTCCCCAGGGGATAAGGCTAGAAATTAACCAGAACAGGCTAACAGAGGGGCTTTCGCCCACTACACACATGGTTACCTTCAAGGAAGGTGGCCCACCAGCCAGTTCTTTCTCACAAAATAGGCTGTTAGGAGAACTCCCGCAGCACACTTTGCCGGTTAAGTCACCCTCGCTTCCCTAGCCATAGCAAATCTGACCCAGATCCGGTGCACAACCCGAAGCAGCCACCAAGGCCCAGGCATCAGGGTGCCCTCAGGCACCCTGGCTGGTACTCTGACATGCAGAGCACTGCACACTGAGTGCTGCAAATTGGCCCACTCAAATCTTTGGGAAAATTGAATATTGGCTGAACAAAGAGAAGATAGATCACAGACTTTGGGGCTGTTTTCCCAAGGCTACTGAACTCCTTTCATTTCTCTATAAACTGTGATGCACATCTTAGTCTTAGAAGAGCTGCACCTTGGGAAAACTTTAAGGCTAATGAGGACATATCTTGAGCAACTCCACATTCTGGTGTGCCCTTCAACATACTACACCACCAAAGCACACATCTCTCCCCTGGTAGCACTGAGCAATCTGATGGTAAAGACAGGGGTGGATCACAAAATGTTGCCTCGAACCTACACCTATGCCTACCCGCAGGTGATCCCATAAATGCTTGTTTTTATTTTATTTTTTAAAAAATAATTTATGATATAAATACCACTGACTAGCTTGCCATTGGTTCTTACTTACTTGCTATTCAATAAAAGTATCATCAGGATAACTTAGATTGTGTTTCATGTAACTACAATACCAAACTCCTCTCTGTCACCTTCTGCCTTTCCAGTCTGTTGGCCACAGAGCCTAGTCATCACCATAACACAAAATACTTCTTGTCGATCTGGCCCAGAGTTAGAATCCCTGCTGGGGATATTACTTTCCAATATATGGGGCCAGTGTTCACGCTGCTGGAATGTCTCTTAATTAAGAATCTTTTTTTGTCTTATGCATAAATTAATCAAGGTAATTATTGTAGCATTATTATTATTACATTGTACTTATAGAGCACTTACCTCCAAGGTGCTCGAAGTAGTTTATAGATTTTTTTTTAATCTAATGAACTCTGGTAGCCTCTAGGCAAGATGGAGAGCAGAGCAGGGATTATTAGAGCCACATCATAGTTGGAGAAAATGGGTCAGGCCAGAAGCAGAGGTGGCTGCGGGTGGCTGCAAACTAACTCACTCAGATTTGCTTATGCACAGCTCTCAGCTGTCCGTGCAGGTCTGAGGGCAGGAGGAAGGCTGCCTTTGGGTGCAGTAGGAAGTGTTTCTTCCTATCTGAATTCAGGTAGCACCTTCGGTGCCCAGACAGCCACTCCAACAGGGTCTGGACTTAGAAAACAGACCGGAAATACCAGATTCTTCTCTCTTTCTTCCCCTAGCCCTTAAGTCTAGCCACATCCCTGATCCACCTGCTACTTTGGGAAATTGGGAACAAAGGGAAATTGGGAGAGAGAAGGAAAACTTCCTCAGCACTTGTCATCAGCACCAGTCAATTTCCTCTGACTCTGACGCCATCACATCATCATGATTTCAGGTGTTTCCCTCGGATGCTCTAACTTCCTCAGGAGCAGCAGAGCATGGGGTGGGCACAGAGCGGGCACCATAGAGGACTGTGGGGAATGCCAAGTGCTGAGGGAGATGAGGAGGGGTTTCCAGCCCACTCGGATTCGACTGGGGCAGGGAGGGGAGGTGGGCAACAGGAGGCAGCAACATTGTGGGAGAGCCTTGGGCTCAAAGTTCCTGTATTTAGGACCGATAATAATAGCAACAACAATAACATCAAGATGTTAAACTGAACTGAGTATAGACTTGAGCACAGTCAAGTTGATTTACAGAGGAGTAAAAATTTGTATGGGGGGGGGGAGAAATATTCAATAAGTTGTCTGATTGGAATTCAAATTAAGCCCAGAACTCTGGGACCTGCTTTAGATGTTGGAGGTGAGACTGTATCTGTAATAAACAAGATGCAACTCTCAAATCTATTTTCCTTCATCTAAAACCCACCTCTATACAATGGTCAAGTGTAGACTGGTGTAGCCTGTAAAACCAGTGTCGCTGGCAGGAATGCAATCAATGTGTTAATAGGATAAGCTCTGGCATCAATGCATCAATGCATGGTGTCATCAAAGGCTCAATTCATTTGCCAAATTCAAGTCAATTGTCTGGAATTTGAATTAAAATCGATAACAGCAGGCTGCTGGTTCTACTTCTTTCTTCCTTCCTCTTTTTTTTTTTTTTTTTTTTTTGGTATGATAAAGCTCAAGAACTACTGGATTAGGCTGTGAACATCCTGAGAACAAGGTCTAAGTCTTACTCATCTTTGCATTCTTAGTCTCTCACCATGTATCCTTGTACCTTTACTGGCAAAGCCAACCTTAGCACTTTATTTATTATTTTTTAAATATATTTTTTATTGATTTCAGAGAGGAAGAGAGAGGGAGAGAGAGATAGAAACACCCATGATGAGAGAGAATCATTGATTGGCTGCTTCCTGCATGCCCCCTACTGGGGATCAAGCCTGCATCCCAGGCAGGTGCCCTTGACCAGAATCAAACCCAGGACCCTTCAGTCTGCAGGCCAATGCTCTATCCACTGAGCCAAACCAGCTAGGGCAGTTCTACTTATTTCTTGGCTTTCTATCACTTGTATGGAGTTTTTTGGGATATTTTGGATGGAGAAGATTAGTTTTCACTTCCTTTTCCCTCATAGTGAAAAGGATATCATTCCTGCATAGAAAGATGAAAGCTGGAACCATATTCTCCTCTTAGCTAAGTGACAGCTTGACACTAACACTTAACTCTGCACAAGCACCACAGTTAATGTCTTTGAATGAACCCGTTTAACCCCCTCAACACATTTATGAATGCTGTAACTGGCCCCATTTTCCATGCTTTGAACCCCCTCTTCACACTGCCTCCTGCTTCTCTGAAGGTCTTGGGCTCTTAGGAAAAGGCAGCAATACTTGTCCTTACTTCCATCTGGTGTGCTGGTGTTCTCTACGGAAGAGCCAGCCCCCTTAGCTGGAAGGAAAGAATCAGCTCTTGGCGATGCCTCCCTTCCTGCCTGTCTGGGGAGGTGGTGCTCCACCAGGTTGCCATCCCTGATGAGTGCCGACACCTGCTTGGTTATGCCCAGTGAGATGAAAATCTCTAAGGAATTTAGGCTTCCCTGCCTTCATTATAGAGTAAACTGAACATGAACTTGGCTGCTTATTTCGTGGCACCTGGAAATAGCCTCAGAGAATGTAGGACATCCAGAGTGGGCTTTCCCTGTGAATGCTCAATAAATGTGTGCACAACAGTAGAGTCAGAACACCTTAGATGTTATCCGACACAGTGACCCATTTCTCCATAGTGGGCACCTCTTTGGCACTTAAATGTTCTTTGAATGAAAGAATGAATAAATGAATTTGTTCTGAGCTGTAATGCACTAATTCCCTCAAAAGCTAAGAAAGTATTTAAGGCTGCTCATAACCCCACACATCTTTGAGTTCATGCCTGCTGTCTAAATGTCATGCCTCTTCCCTACTTTGGGGCTTCGCCTTCATGTTTCACTATGGTTAGTGCCTACCGCTGGCAGCAACTTCACCAATTCTAGTCTACTGATTATCCAGAAACCAGATAACCTTCCTTCAATGGTAAAAAAGTAAAGGTACCTGGGCTCTGAGATAGGACAGGAGAGGCTCTGCCATTGATAAAGGGCTTGAATTTCATCAATAGGTGAAACCTACTTTGGCTGGGACTTATCATTGACTCATTCATGAATTCAATACATACTTGATTCCAAACATTTGGGACCACTAGGTAACTGGGTTTCCAAAAAATGTAAAATGTCACTCTAAAAGTAAACTAGGTGCTAGACAAGTCCATAAAGATCAGTTCTATCTGACATACCTGATACAATGTAAATGGATTTTTAAGAGGCCCTCTCAATACAGGCCTTTGTCATATTGTCAGCTCCAAAGTCCAAAGGCAGAGAGGGGGAAAGGCTGATCGTTTTTCAGCTCCAAAATTGTATTAAAGTCTTTAGTCTTTGGGATTTCTTGAATGCTAATTGCTTCCAAGGAGCAAGTCGAACCTGCTTTTGGATTTTACTCATTTGGTACATCAAGGCAGGACTGAGGCTTAATTAACATTTGTTAGTATTGACACTTATAATCAAAGTACATTGTATTACTTGGGCCAACGATATGTGTCCCATATAAAAGAATTGCTAACAAGGCCTCAGTTCAAGGATATTCTCCCCGAGGTCTTTTAGCATAACCTACTGATGGTATGTGTCCTTAAGCTACTCAGGAAGCCAGTCTCTTTCCCTTATGGAGTCAGCTGTCCTCTACTTAAATGCCTGCTGGCTCACTGTGACTGCTGTAGAGTCACACTCTGATGTCTAAATATATAAATGTGCAAAGACAGTTAACTAGGACTTATTTGTGCCTTGGGAATTAAAAAAAGTAATTAACTGGTATTTTTAACGCATTTTCTCTTTACAGGATGATCTAGTTAAATGGTTCAGTTATAAGATCAGGGAATTTGGTACCTTTTGAAATAGCCCATCTTAAGTGGTTCCAAAGTTATCTTAATGGGCTGGTAGCTTATGCTCTGTCACCTGGAGAAGCTCCCGGAGAGGACAGAGTTTATCTGAGGAGCAGAGGAGAAAGACCCCTGTGCACAGGGCACAAGGGAGTCACAGTCAGCACCCACCATGATCAAGCCAGAAGTAGGCAATTCACTCCCTGGGATCAAGAATGTATTTAAAATATTATTTCACATTTAGAAATTTTTTTTCTTCCAATCACCAAAGCAATTAAAATACCAACTTTGCAATATTTAAGAAACGCAAATGTCTCTGATTTCTTTAGACATCAAGCTCCAAATTCTACTGACAGCAGGACCTCGGCTTGGATGCTGCCTCTCGCCCATGCAGGTGGAGGAAATTAAGCAAGTCTCTTAACATTGCTGGGCCCTAACTGCCTCATCCCTGAAGGTCATGGCCTGAACCAGAGTTGATCTCCCATTCATTTCAACTCTAAGCTCCATGAGTCCAGGCTCTGTGCTTATACATTAGTGGTATAACCAATAAGGGGTGGGGACGCTGAGGCCTCTGCCACCTCCTTTGGGGACATTGAAGAGCGAGGGCAGGACTAGGTTGAGATAAGTGAGGTGCCTAGGTTACAAATTTAAGGAAGAACTCACTCTCAGAGGCCCGCAAATGCTGGCCCTGCACTTTCTTACATTTTGCACCCTGGGTGCCTCATTCACCCTACCCTAGTCCCAGCCTGTGAAAGTATACTAGGAGGCAAAGGGCTGCCATTTGAATAAATAAAATAGGATCCTAGGAAATGGGGTATGAAGCAGGCCCTCCTGTCCAAGCATCTTCCTCGTCGCACCCCCCACACTCTGACATCAGAGCTGGCCACCACTGAAGCTTGCTTTGCTTGGCTAATGCTAATGCCATCTTTTGAATCTCCAGCTCCCTGTGAAAACGTGAATGCTCTAGAACTGGCCTTCAGCAGCCACCAGCTAGTACTTGGTGGACAGGAGCCAAATGAGAGTTTGAGCAGTAGGCACAGTCTTGGGCTCCTTAGGCGAGTCCGGTGAGATAAAGAGAAATTCTGAAAGGGAGAGTATTGCAAAGGCCCAATATGATGACTTAGCAGTTGGGGCCAGCCTTGGGGTCCATGTCAATGGTCACCTCCCCTCAATGTATGTTTCCCAAGGGAAGGTCCTGATCTAGGAAGAGACAACAGAAGAAGGCTGATCTCACACAATCACTGGGAGAATTCCTAATCCCATACACAGGCCAAGTTCACCCTCCCACACCCAATGGAGGTTAAGCTCTAGGGGCACACACTCACCTACACCATCTGAAGAATGTCTCTAGGGACTAACTCAGTCCTCTGCACTAAGAACATGAGAGAATGAACCAAGACCCCCTCTGCAAGCACATCCATTGATGTATGTAACGTTAGGATAGAGAAAGGAAAAAGAGGAGAAAAGTTAATTTCAGGGGAAAATCATCTCTGCTAATAGAACCTGTAAATTAGGGCATTTAATTACCAAAGACAATTTGTTCATTTTGGATGCTAATATTTACATTAGCAACTGCTTTGAAAGCATGAAATCTGATGAATTGGCAAAACACTTTTACTCCTTTTCCCCAAATTAATCAAATGAGCTGTGATCAGGCTATTTATAAGTCTAGTTAAGTACATCTCCCTAGTGACGGATTTTTTTTCCTCCCACCTCCTTCACATTTTGTGAGCTCTCACAGATATTCAGCTTTTCACCTAGATACTTGGTGCCAGAGGATCTTAGCGGGAAGATGTTTTATCTATTTCTATATTTAATGACACATTTCATCACAGCAGAACAGAGCATTGTGCCATCTTTGTTGAAATTATATTTCAATGATAATCCCTTCCATTTGTAGAACCCCTGGTGACTTCCAAGCAGCGCTTATGGAGATGAGCTCACCTCTGGTGCCCACTGGCTAGTGAAAGCCCCAGCGTTGGACTCTGATGCTGATGGCTGTCAGGTGTATGTGGGCCCTCCCAATAAGAGAACTTGGATTGGTAAGGAAGCATTAACCAGGGAAGGGAATGGGCCAGTAGATGGACCCAGGATGGACATCTGAGAACATCTTCAGAGCAAGGACTCTCCAGGACCCATGACTTCCTCTAATGTTGGTCTCAGATGAGCCCCTTGCCCTGGGCCGTTGACCCTGATGCTAATCTCCCCTATTCTGACTTCTACTCTTGCTCTCACTCAATCCTCAAGGGATCTCCCCACCTCAGCCCAGTGACATCAAAGAATGTGGCAGAGATATCACCCCAATGCCCTCACCCCCCACTAGTTATTCCACTACCATAAACACCAAGCCTAGACTCATGGATCTTAGAGCTGGGAGGAACCTGGAGAGGTCATCTGGCCCAGCCCACTGACATTTGAGAATGATTGAAGGTGTGTTTGAAGGATGAGGAGTAGAAAATGTTTTTATAGAGGTAAAGGAGTTATAGAAGATGAGATTAGCAGACAAGCCTAAAAAACAGGTAGACTAGAGCCTAATTATGGAGGACCATGGATGTCAGCCTGTGGGGGCAGGGGCTGAGGGCTTGAACTTGATTCTTACCAAAGAATGTATGGGTCAAAGAACCTCTTCTCAGTTGTCACTTGGAGATATGGTGATTCCCATTAAGGCCAGACCAGCCCTTCCATTGCCACAGGGAAATGGTGGTACCAAGTCACGGTGCAATGCTATGTCCCAGCTCTTTCTCAACCTGGCTGGGTGACCCTGGACAAGTTACTTCACCCCTCTGGGTCCTGAATCTCTTCATCTGGAAAAGGAGAGGTGGACCTGAGGGTGTGCAGGGGCCTTTCCAGCTCAGCGACCCCTATTAGACATTTGATCATGATCCTCCACTCTTTCTTTCAAGTCACATTGGGCCTGGAGTTTTCAAATGCTCCCTGACATCCCACTCTACCAACCTTTAACCACTCCCTCCCCATCCTGATCCCTGACAAGTCAAGCTTCTTGTTCCCCAGGAAACCCCATTTTGCCAATGGCACCCAGAGCACAAAAATGAAACCCAAGCAGTCCAGGTTAGCTGCATCTACCCTCTCCACCAAGCGGAGCCCAGAGCAAGCCGGTATTTAATTAGTTTGCAATATTACATATCTTCTAAATCTTTTAATCTTTTTAATAAAAAAAAAGTTAAAACACATACACCCAACTAACCCACTAACAATAGCCCCAATTTGTGTTTTGTCTGACGGGGAGTAATATTCATGTCTACATGAGGATGGCATGTAATTAACATGTCATAATCAAAATGACTAAGTTTGACACATTATAATCACTGCATGGAGATTATAGCATAGCCAGGGGCGATCCACACAGCCTATCTTAATATCATTTGCATAATGAAAGCATGGTGGCAGTAATAGCTTTTTTCTCTTGTTATCATAATTTCACCCAGGGCTGCAAGGGGCTCCCACACTGTCAGATGTTGCCTGTTAAAAGTCATTGTGCCTTGAAGAAGGCAGCAAAAGTGACCCAGAGCCTTCCCCCAGAACAATAGCTTGATGGCTGGCCCCTGATGAATAGAGTGGGGCAATAAAGGGAATGAGCCCCCCCCAAATCGCCTATGAACCCATACCCTGCAGACATGTGGACACTCTGCTCTCCCCAGACCCTTATTTACAGCGGGTGTAAGATTAGCTTCTGATCAATGGAAAGTGCAGACCTTCTTAGTCCCCAGGCAAACTTGGCTAGATATGCAAAGTCCCCAAAGCAGACCCCTTTTAGTTTGACAGTTGTCTGAATGGGGTGCTTGGCCATCTAGAGCCATGATGCTGACCACCAGGTCAAAGTCATGGGTCCAAGAGCCACACACACCAGTTAGCTAGCCTCTTCCCTTCATGGTTACAGACTGTATCCTTAGCCAGGGTGAGTGCCTCATGCAGGCAGGAAAGAGTGTGGAGAACACTCGTTTACCTAGCGTCCTCTCTCCCCCTGATATGCTGCATGTCCCATTTAAACCTGCTGTTCTTCCAGCTCCCTGCCTAGCTTGCTCCTCCAGCCCAGCCAGGCACACTTGCTCTATATCAATCATCCACCCTCCCCTCCCACTTCCTCTCCCCGCCTGCTACTCCCCAAGCCCACTCTGACCTTTCTGAAACCTTAGCTTGAGGCCCACCTTTATTTAACCTACTGGCACCTCCTAAGACCCATCTGTACCTCCCAAAGCACTTTGTACAATTATTACATTTCAATCTCAAAGAATCACATTCCTCAAGACAGCAGCAATGTTTTAGATTAGGACCTGATTTGGAACTCATATCCCCAAACAGATTTAAAGCATAAAAAACACTTGCACTCACCTCTAACAAGTGAAAGGGGGGAAACAGTGACTATGAAGTGGAGAAACCTTGCCAGCACCACCTTAATCAGGTGGTCAAGGTTGACACCCCGAGGAATACCCATGTTGCTGTCATGTACCTCATCTCTGATATTATAGATGAAAGTGTACTCCCCGTCTGTGGAATTCTCCCCAAACCCAAAACCCCATAATCATAAGAAAACATCAGACAAGTCCAAACTGAGGGACTTTCTTAAAAATATGTGACCAGAACTATTCCAAGGTCACAGAGGGAAGAGAAAAAAGACAGGAACTGTCATAGATCAGAGGAAAGAAAGGGGCCAGGGTGATGACATGTGCCATGGTAGAGTGTTGGATCCTAGAACTCAGAAAGATCATTTGTGGAAAAACTAAGGAAATCCAAATGAAACCCATAGTTTAGTTAATAGTATTGTACAAATGTTAATGTATTAGTTTGGATAAATGTACCATAGTTAGGTAAGATGTCAACATTGGGTTAATTTGGGTGAAGGGTATAAGGAAACTCTCTCTGACTTGTCTTGATAAGATTTTAGATTATTTAGACTTTATTAAAAGTTTAAAAAATGCATTCTCAATATTTCA
Source organism: Cnephaeus nilssonii (assembly GCF_951640355.1). NCBI lineage: Eukaryota > Metazoa > Chordata > Mammalia > Chiroptera > Vespertilionidae > Cnephaeus > Cnephaeus nilssonii. Next base: position 82,657,315 of record NC_137082.1, read on the forward strand.
TCAAAAATCCTGAAACTACTGAAATCTCACAAGCTTTTAGCCAACTGTCAGAACCCAGTCTGAGTAGAAGTCTCAAAGACAGTGGCCTGTGGCTTTGCAAATTCTGCCCACCTGGCCGATAAGATGCCTGAGACTCCAAGCTCTGGGTACATTTGGGGTTAGGTATGAGAGGGTGGGAAGGAGAGACTGAAGCTATGTTCCTAAAACACCCCAAAAGGTGGCAACTTCTCATTCCATGGAAGCCTGTCAACCAGACAGCAAAGGTCTTGTTTCCCACCTCATCTGTGATGTCACAAAGACACGGGCAAGGACAAGTCAGTATGTTTTAAATGCATGAGAAAAAGCACGGTGGAGCTGAGAGACCTTCATGCTCCTGGGCCGACCCTCATTTTTCTATGAGGAACCTGAGGCTCAGAGAGCTCAGGCTTTTGCCTGGAGTTTCACAGCAGGTCAGCACAGAGTTGGAACTGGGACCCAGCTCTGCAAATTCCCCGCCCAGGGGTCAGAGTAAAATCAAATCAAAGTTGCTCTTGTACCCATAGGGGGCTGCAAGATGGCTTCCTGGCCATCCACCTGTCTCCTGAGAGACAGGCCACTGGCAACCTACCCTCGGAAGCCATCCGGCCACACTTGCCAGTCTCACTCTTCCTCGGTCCCTATATGAGCCGCTCCCTGCACTGCTGGCCTTTCCTATGGGCTTCATTTTACCTGGACCTGCCAGCGCTCCCCTCCACCTGCCCAGCAACGCACCTTCTGGATGTGGCTAGATCAGTGATGGCGAACCTATGACACGCGTGTCAGCACTGACACGCGTAGCCATTTCTGATGACATGCGGCTGCTGAGGTGGCTGCATGCCGAGGATGAAACATTTGCTGCTCCTGAGGATGAAACATTTGCGAAATAATGTTTTTTCCTCAAAGTGACACACTACCCGAGTTATGCTCAGTTTTTTGGCGAAGTTTGACACACCAAGCTCAAAAGGTTGCCCATCACTGAGCTAGATGCTTGTCACATGGCCCCAGAGCTCAAGCTTTGTTGCCAAGCCATGGCTGTTTTCTCCTCTGTCAACTCCCCCGGCCTCCCTTATTTTCAGGGCTTGTCATTCACAGCTGCCTGCCAGTCATTATCATGGGGGTCTGGGAAGGAAATGAGAATGAGGAACTCAGGCACAGGCCCCCCCACTGCGAGGGAAATGTTGACTCACAGCCAATGCATTTTTAACACAGGGAAACCCCCGGGAAAGCCAGGGGGCTGTGCCAGGGGTCCTGGGAGCACTGCTCCCCTCTCCTGCAGGCCTGGAATTAATGCCATCCTTCCTCCTGGGCAAGGAAACTGCAGGAACCTCTCCACCACCCTCTCCACCACCGAGGAAGCCCTCCCATCAAGCCAGGGCCCCTGCTCTGCTGCTCAAGTGTCACAAGCATCTCCTGACTCGGGAATGGCCTGAACGGTGGCAATATTATTTGAAAAGCAATGAAAAATCCCCCTCCCCTCAAAAATATCCCTTTTCCTGGTGCTTGGAATACCTCCCTTTGATGTGATTCTTTTGAATTCAGAAGTTTTTGTTATTTAATCTTCTCTCTAGGGTTGATGGCAAAGGACAGAATCAGAATCCTCTCAAATGCCCCTAAGCAAAATGGGGGTGGGTGGGGGTGGAGGGTGGCAATAACTTCTGGAGCAGGAGGACAATAAGAGCTGCCTGGCCCCATAACCACCTCCACTTCCTTTGTGAGTTTTGCCAAACCCGTAGCCTAAGCCAGTGCTCCTTTATTCTCCCCCAGCTCTACTTAACCTCCCCTCATAGCCCTTAGCACAGATAGACACTGATACTTGGGAATATTTGCTTCCTTTCTCTCTTGCCAGGAGGATATGGGTGTTATCACGTCATCACCTCCCTGGTACTCGCACAGAGAAGCAGCCCAGTGGACACTACAGAAAGAAGGGAGGAATGAACGAGAGGCCAGCCTGGTTTTAACAAAGACAACAGTGCAGGGAGGAGGAGGGAAGGAAGGGGAGGTAGCCAGGAACCCCCACCTCCCACCCCAACCCAAGAGCCCATCTCCTCCCAGGACACAAACTGCCAACATGACCCAGGACCATGCAGAGCCACCTGCCCTGTTCTCTAGGGACAGCTCCAATAGGACACACCATTCCTATAAATGTTTGTGAGCTAGAAATCAACATACCTGAACAGCAAATTAAATTCTTCCGCATTCAAATTCTGTTTTTAACTTTAATCATCACAGAGATCCACTTCCCCACAAAGAAATCCTTCCTCCAATGAATGCTTGCCATCTGCAAAAGTAAATGAGAAGATAAGCACGTACAGCCATCCCCCACCCGGAGAGAGCCCATGTGCCCTGACCTGCTCTGGGACGCGTTCAAATGAGCCTTCGTGGCATGGAGTCATTTAACGGATCTATTTTTGTGCTGTTTTTCCCAAGACCTGCAGCACCACCCATGAAAGCGAGGTGCATGGGCTTCGGCTCACCCGCAAGTAACGGAATATCTGTATGATACAGCTTAAATTCTATGTATCCACCCCACAAAGAAGTCAAGCATTGCCCTCCTAGCACAGGTGACAACTGCAATGATCACTTTTGAAAACTCCTCTTTACCACAAAATCATTTTCAGCAATACATTTCAAGTTAGCATATTTGATTACATATTTTTAATGAACAGCATACTCGGCATGGAAGTTAATTTGGAGAATACCCAGCAAGTTCGTAACAGTCAGAATCATCTTGTTTTTCCTTGAGTGCAGTCCTCGTCCACAACCCTTGTACATATCCCTGTGCTTAAGCAGTAGATTCGAAATAAACAATGACGGCACAACGGCTGGAAAAGTAGGCGATCTGAACTCGGTTACTTCGATTCTGTTATCCCAGGGGTCGGCAAACTCATTAGTCAACAGAGCCAAATATCAACAGTACAACGATTGAAATTTCTTTTGAGAGCCAAATTTTTTAAACTTAAACTTCTTCTAACGCCACTTCTTCAAAATAGACTCGCCCAGGCTGTGGTATTTTGTGGAAGAGCCACACTCAAGGGGCCAAAGAGCCGCATGTGGCTCGCGAGCCACAGTTTGCTGACAACGGTGTTATCCTATGTGACCACTCAGGGTTCTAATAGTGTGTTTAAAATGTGTAAGAGTGAAACAGAGTGGCTGGACTGACCATTTAAAAACCATGCCCAAATGAATCTGAATCTGGAGAAAACGTCTCTTGTTTACTCTCAAAACAAATGCATGTAGTTCAGGCACATGGGCCTGTAGGTGACCGACCAGCTGTAACTTACATACATGTGCTTAAAACCCCACAGCAACCAGAAGTTAGACCAACAAAAGATTTTATCACTGGCATTGTTTAGAACTGCTGGCACACAAAACAGTCCGACTTTCAACTAGGTTTATTATTGCTTTAAATTCTCTACCGACAGTGTAGGCTCTTCTTGCCCACATTCAATATGGATGCTTTCCACCCCTGGGAAGCCAGCAGTCAGGAGGAACAGGGTCCAGGGTTCAGTGATGCAATAAGAGACCTCAGTTCTGTCGGCATCTTCCCCCCACCAGCCCCGACCTGAGCATAAAATATGTTATGCTCAGCGTCTCCCCTTAGTCCCTAAATGGCAATTGCACCTCCAGCCATCACATCCACATTGCAGCCAGGAAAAGAGGGAGGGGCAAAGGGACAATGTCAAAGAACAGTAGCAGCCAAATCGGTCCCTTTTTGTAATTTACTGTTTTTGCTTACAAAGAGGAAAATATACTTTTATTGTTGGTGATGTACAGTTCTGTGAGTTTTGACAAATGCATAGAATTGCGCAACCAACTCAACCAGGATACGGAAGAGTTCACTCACCCCCAAATTCCCGTACTCTGCCCCTTTGTAGTCTAATCTCCTCACCCCCCCAGGGCCCTAAACTTGCAACTACTGATTTGTTCTCTTTCCCTATCGTTTTGCCTTTGCCTGAGTGTCAGGTGAGTGGACTGAAATAGTGGGTGCCATTCTGAGTCTGGCTCCTTTCACCCAGTGTAGTGCCTCCAAGAGTCATTCAGGTTGTTGCACACATTAGTAGTTCATTCCGGTTTATGCCAAGCAGTACTCCGTTATGTGGACAGGCCACAGTTTGTTTATCATGTATCTGTGGAAGGACATTTGGGTTGTTACCGGTTTAGGAATTAGGAGTGCTTCTGCTGTGAACAATCACCCACATATTTTTATGTGAACAAAAGTTTTCATTTCTCCAGGAGAAATACCTAGGACAGAATTGTTGGGTCACATGACTGCGGTGTTTTTAACTTAATAAAAAACTGCCAAACTGTTTTCCAGAGTGGCTGTGGCATTTTGCATCCCCATCAGCAATGCATGATAATCCCAAATGCTCTGCATTCTCGTCAGCACTTGGTGTTGTCAGTTTTTGGGGCTTGGGGGCTTTTTCTTTTTTTTATTTTAGCCATTTCAATAGATTTATAGTGTTATTTCATGGTGTTAATTTGCATTTCCTCAATGACAAATGATGTTTAGCACATTTTCATGAGTTTGTTTGCCGTCTTAGTTGGATCCAGAAGTACCCAATGTTCCTTTTAAAGAGGAAGCAAAGGCTTTTCTGGAAACTCAAGAGAACAAATGAAATCTCTTGAGCCATGATGATGTTATGCCCTATGGCCCTGGCCACACCTGACAGCAGGTGTCGAGGGAGAGGGAAGTTGGGGTTGAATTAACCAACAAGAGTGTCAGCTCCACACAGTGAGCCTGTCCAAGTACTTGGGCACAAGGCACTAAAAATTATCATTCTGGCTGATTACCTACCTCTATTTTCTGAGTTCCCCTCCCAGAAAACAAGTTTCCAGATTAGATCATTGATTTGTATTTGTTATTGGCAATCACAAACTTTATCTGTTCTGTGTGTCTCAAATGGCTCTCTGTAGAATTGTGGGGAACTGAGAAGGGGAGAGGAGGAGGCAGGAAAGGGTTGTTAATTTGTTCATCTTATTGACCTAAAACCTCTTTTAATTTTAACCTTTGGTGTTGAAATATTTCTGAAGTGTTAATGTCCACTTTTTGGCTTTGGCAATGACAAAAAGTTGGCTAACACTACATCCCTCTCCTGTCTGGGAAGTATGAAGCCTGCGATGGCTCATTTTGTGTGTCAGCTTGGCTAGGCTACAGTGCCCAGTTGTTGGGTCAAACAGCAGTCTAGGTGTTACTATGAAGGTGCTTTAAAAATGTGATGAATACCTGCAATCGATAGACTTTGAGTGAAGCCTATTGTCCTCCATAATGTGGGTAAATCGCATCCAATCGGTTGAAGGACTTTAAAAAAAGCTTGAGTTCCCTGAGAAGGAAGGAATTCTGCTTCCAGACTACCTTCAGACCAAGACTGCAGTGGCCAGGAATCGATAGATTCCTGCAGACCCCCACTTGCATGTTTCGGCCTTGCTAGCCCAAATCGCATGAGCCAATTCCTTAAAATCTCTCTGTAGTGTGTGTGTGTGTGTGTGTGTGTGTGTGTGTGTGTGTGTGTGTGTGTGTAAGAGAAAAGAGAGAGAGAGAGAGAGAGAGAGAGAGAGAGAGAGAGAGAGAGAGAGAGAGAGGCTGAGTGTATCCTATTGCTTCTGCTTCTCTGGAGAACCCCTACTAATGCAGGGTTTAGTGCTCAGTGTCCAGTCTGGAGGAGATGAGCAGATGTGCGTTCCTGACAAGCCTGGGAACTCACTGTGTTATTTTTAGTTATATTTGTGGTAAGTATCTCATTATTTTCTAGTTTGTGGCTGGATTTATCTATTTCTCCCCAAAAACAATATGCTACAGAGATAAGGACTAACTGCAATCTGGTTATTTGAAAATTCTGTTTAGTGAAATTTTACTGGTAAAACACTACCCAATATTGCAGATACCTTGGTTGGTTGGTTGGTTGGTTGGTTATGGGTATTTCCTGGAATAAAGAGAATTTGCCTATAAGATAATTGAGGAGTTCCTTCACTGAAAATACTAAGAATGTCCTTGCTTTAAATGTAGAGGGTGGGGTGGTGGGGAGGAGGAAGATCTTTAGTGATGAATATTTGGGTCCAAAAAGACTTCTGCTTATCCATGGACTCGTGCTGCCTTGAATGGCAATGAACAGCGAGATTCATGAGACTCAACTAGCCCAGTGACCCTCTAATCCATCCCTAGCCCAGAGGGAGTGAGTTGGCCATCAGATATAGTGGTGGCCAATATTGGAGCCTATTTCTGACACACTTTCAGTTGTAGGTGTGTGTGTCTTTTACACCATTGGTATGTTGTTACACTGATCGAGAGGACAGAAGAGTGTGTGTGAGAGAGAGAGAAAACACAGACACAGAGTTGATGCTGATTAAAGGTTTATGAGAAGCAAGAAAATCTGATAGGATTTGGGCAGAATCCGACCAGTTTTAAGTTTTCCATCCCTAAGCCTTAGTTAAGTCCTCACAAGCCATTATTTTTGTCCTGGATGTAGAAGGGAGACTAAGTTGAGGAATGTAAATGGCAAGCCCAGAGTTTTTGAGACGATTATCAGATTTGTGCAAGATTTACTTCGCTCTTTAAAAAAGATCTCTCTCTCTCACACACACACACACACACACACACACACACACACACGCACACACGCACAGGCTGGTTTTCTGCAGCACAACACACAGTTGCACCAGCAAATTCGACTTTCAATTGAGAGTCTGAGCAGGAGGGCTGGAAGAACTGGGTGCTCAAAGAAGTTCCAGGAGCCCCCAGATCTCCTGAGGCAGCCCGCCCACAGGAAGTGTGCAGGTCCATCCCTCCAAAGAAAGTCTTTTCAGTTCACCTTAAGCTTTAGGGATTCAGTCCTTCAGAGACCCCTGAAAGGCAAACCCCAGTGCAGATGTGTTTCTGAGGACGGGCAGTGAGCCTGCAATCAGGTGATAATAGTGGCTGCTAGATTTTAGCCTCAGTGTGAGTCAACCACCAAATGCTCTCCTGTCATTCAGCCCTCCAGCTATAGCCCTGAGTTATCATTTCCCTCTCCCAGCAAACTCATGGACAACTTGACCTGCCGTAACTCACCTTACACTCGGCACAATCCACTCCACTAGGGCACTAGCTCCATGTCACCAAAACAGAACTTGTCACCAAAGCTTTGATGTTGCAATACACAGGCATTCTTTTTCTGTCTTAACCTCCCTCCTAGAAGCATTGTGGTCTCTGGCTTCCATGGTAATCCCTGTCCAGGGTCTCCTCCTCCTTGCTGGCCACTCCTGCTCACTCCCTCCCCTCACCTCAACCTTGTGATTAAGTGTTGGTATAGCCCAGGGCTCAGACCTGAACCTCATTCTTTTCTCCCTCTACTAGAGGCCCAGTGTATGAATTCATGCACCAGTGAGGTCTGCCGGCCTGGCCCCAATCAGGGGCCGTGCCTGAGGGGAGGAGGAGATGGCAGGAGGTTGGCCGGCCAGCCCGCCCCAATTGGGGCCAATCAGGGCCGGGCCAGCTGTGGGGAGGGGCTGTGGGTGGTGGGCTGGCTAGCCCCACCCCTAAATGGGGTGGGAGGGCCCAATTGGGGGTCAGCAGCTGGGGTAGGGGCCATAGGTGGTTGGCCAGCCAGCCCTGGCCTTGATCATGGAGGGGGGTCGATGTGGGGGGGCTGATCTGGGGTGAGGCCAGGTGGGGGGAGGGGCTGCAGGCCAATTGGGGTGGTGGGAGCCCATTGGGGGTGGGGCCGACCAGGGGGAGGGGCTGCAGGAGTTGGCTGGCCAGCTCCACCCCCCCAACCCCCGATCAGGCTGGTTTGCTGGCCACAGTGGGCATCATAGTGACCAGTCGTTCTGGTCGTTACAGCATTCCAGTCGCAGGCTTTTTATATATATAGATTATTCTCCAGAGGTAAAACTATATAGTCCCATGGTTTCCATTCTACTCATTTACTGATGCATTCATTTGTTTTCCCATTCTAACTTCTCCCCTGAGCTCCATCCAATCTCATGTATCCAGAAGATTAAAAATGGCGGCAGAGTAGGTGGATGCTGCATGGACATGCTCCCAGGATCAAGCTGGAATTACAATCTCATGTATCCAGCTACCTGCCTGACCTCCCCCTTTGGTTACATTACAAGCCTCCATGACTTGCCCAGGACACACAGGTAGCAAATGGCTAAGGCAGGACATCAGCTTGAGTAGATCTGATCTCAGGACCTGCATTCTTAACCAGAAATGAATAACATGAGATTTAGTCCAAGAACAAACGAATCTACCTAATGATATCTTATGCAAAGACAAACCCATATCCACCAATAGATTTGACAAATAGTTGTTAAGCACCAACCACAATCCAAGCATCCTGTTAGGAGCTGGAGCTACAACCATGAATAAAATAAATGCAGCCCTATCCCCATGGCATTATAGTCTCCCAGAGGAGATGGACAATTAAAAGCAATTACAAGAAAATGTTCAAGTGTGTTTAGGGAAGCTCCATCTTGCCAGAACATCAAGTGCAAGGCAGACGGGGATGAGAGATGAGGCTGGGAAGAAAATGAAGCCAGGTAGCAGAGGGCCTTGTGAGCCTAGCTAAGGAATCTGAATTTCATCCCAAAGGCAATGGACGTATCAACAGCAAATGTGAGAAATCCCAATCCCACTGGCTTAAGCAAAAAGGGATTAGCACCTGCAATTGAAACAAGAGGTTGAGCTAGCATTATGAAGAACCAGAATCAGGGGCTCAGACAAGCCATGAGGACCTGGCTTTGCCATCTCTCAGCTCAGCTCTGCTCTCCGCCATGAGTTGGCTTCTGCCTCGGGCTCCACATGGAGGCCACAGCTGCTCCAGCCTCATGTCCTCCCAGGTTCAGAACCAGCAAATCCTTTTACAGGTGATTCAAGCTAAAGCCCTGGGACCTGGCTTGACTTAAGGGACCCATTCCTGGACAACCACTGGCCAGGGCAGTGAAATGAGATGACCCTTTATGTTGCATTCACTGACCTCCCTCCCCCCAGATGCGGGCTGAGATGGAGGTGGGGGTATGCTCCCTAAAGGAAAATCAGAGGTTTTTTACCATTAGAATGATAAATGGATGGATACTGAGTGGCAAAAACAAAACCAGAAATCCATTACAGAAAGATTTTTGGCAATGAATGACTTTGTTATTGGATTTATAATTAAAGACAAACCATGAAACAACCCTGTACTGGTGTGGTAATGTGGAAAATGGATGGATAGGGCAACACTGCCAGCAGGAAGGACAATGAACCAAATGAGAAATGATGGCTGCCAGAGGAGGGTGGGGACAGCAGGATGGAGAGAAGTGATACTTAGAGGTAGATGAACAGAGTGCAGATATAGATGTGTAAGCCTACAGGAGCAGTGCCGGTTGAGGGGAGGAGAGATGAGTTCTCTTTGGATAACAAGGAATTTAAGAGGCTCAAGGAATATGTTTGTGAAAAGATACAGAAATTGGTTGAATAAATGCTCAGGAGAGTGACATGAGCTGAAGATAGAGATTTGGGGGTCACCAGGACATAAAAGGCAACTAAAGGCACAGATGTGCATGGGATCTTCCAGGTAGAGAATGTGGAGGACAAAAGAAGGGCTGACTCAGAACTATGGTGAAGACCAACATTGAAGGAGTGAACAGAGAAAGAGGGGCCAATGTGGAGGAGAAGCCTGAGCAATGGGAAACCAAAAGAAAAGGAAGTCATGGAAGTCAAGGGAAGGGAGAGTTGCCAGAAAAGGTTAGGTCAGCAGGACCAGATGCTACCAGGAGATCAGGCAAGATGCCCCTAACTAGAGTGTATATTTCCTCACTCAGAGGGCTTCTCTACCTGTGGGATGCTCAAGCACTAGCCACACCAGCTTTCCAAGCAGATGGCTATTTACTGAGCACAAATGTTACCCTTTGGAATGTTCTCACATGTGCTCTTGGGGATTAATGAGCTCCTAATATTGTGATAATAATCATTTTCCATAAATATGCATAGTCAGCTTTAAAAAGTGTCACATGGGGTAATTATTAGCTGTCTGGGTGCTAATTGCTTGGGGAAAATATTTACTTGCATGTGAATTGGAACCTATGTTTGTTTTGTTAAATGCACTGCCTTAACAATTACCAGCAATTACCAGTCTGGCTTAAAGAGACTTGGATGCCAGAGATCTGGGATTGAAGGATGGGTCTCTGCTAGTTCTCTGAGGCCTTATCCAGCTTCAGGACCTCACTCACAGGAGCTTATGAAATGTTTTGTTGGATTTGGTTCAATAAAAACAGTTTGGCCCCAACGTTGGGGCTCAGTGGTTGAGCATTGACCTATGAACCAGGAGGTCACGGTTCCATTCCCAGTTGGGGCACATGCCTGGGTTGTGGAGTCCATTCTCAGTAGGTGGCGTGCAGGAAGCAAAGGATCAATTATTCTCTCTCATCATGGATGTTTCTATCTCTCTCTCCATCTCCCTTCCACTCTAGTTAGGGGCATGGCTTTAAATAGCCTTGTGTACAGCACACACACACACATCCCTCCCAGCAGGATTTAAGAAGAACTAAAAAGTACCTGACTTTCTCCCAAATGTCTGCTTCACCCAGGCCTGAAGTTCCCACCTTAGAGAACTTTCTGAGGTTTCTGTTAAACCATTAGAGGTGCCATCAGAATACAGACAGATAGTGGGATCCACTGGCACACATTCATCTTGTAGTGAGTAAGGCCTTGAAGGGTCAAGATGTAGAATGAGAGACTCAAGGGATCTAACTAGTACAGGACTGTCCAAGCCAAAGGCCCAACTGGGCAGGTGTGTCTTGAGGAGGTCCTGGATCAGGGGGTCTTAGGCACACAGGGAGAAAGAGAGAATGGACACGCTCTGGCCTAGAAGTCAGAAGTCCTGGGTTCTACAACTAATTTATTATGGAACCTTTGACAAGTTGTTTACTCACTCTGGACCCAGTTTTCTCCTCTGTAGAAGCAAAGCATTGGATTAGAATGACCTCTAAAGAGTTTTCTTCTGCTTTGATCTTCATTTCTCCAAAAGAGTAAAGGAATTTGATCTGGATCTGGCCTGCAGTGTGGAACCACCACGCATCTCTTCCCACGGCAGCCCTGGTATCTACCATAGCTCACTCCTCTCCCGCCTGTTTCCATGTGACCAGGTGAGCTCGCTGACCTGATCTTGACATTAAAGACTTACAGAGATGAGAGTTGACTTCTTCTCCGGCATTCAACAGCCAGCATTGCTAACTTCTAGAAAATAGAGGAGCCCCAGGGAAATCTAATAACAGCCCTACTTAAGAGCACACGACAATTATTACCTCCAACTGTGAGGGAGGCTGAGTAATTAAAAAGGGTTCTTTATTTTGATTAAAAAGATTCCTTTTAGTGTTTCTGAATCTTTAGTGAAAGCCCAGAACTCTATTTTTAGACACAAAACAAGACACATGGCCGGGGGCAGGGGTGTAATTTAAAACGTGGAACGAGCATTTGTAACCTGAAAAATGAGCACGCGCCCCCAGTGGCCCCAGATCGAGCTCATCCCCACCCAATGGCTTTCAGGAGGCGCAGCAGCATGGCAGCCCAACCCCGCTGCCTGGATTAATAGGAGGCCCAAATTAATTGGTTTTAATCACTATAAATTTCCTTCCCAATAAAATTTCAAGAATTTCCAATCATGCTGATTTATATGTGTAATTAGAAATCCATTCACAGATGTCACACTGCTAGGTGGTGGGTAGTATAAGACCCGGCTTAACTCCAGCACGAGGCCTGAGCGATGAAAAATGACAAAGGGGAACTTGGCAGGAAGCTGGGACAGGGAGTGTGCACCCCTAGAAACTACACCCAAGATCACATGGGGCTACTGACCACCAAGCACAGATTTGCCTCCTCTGAATCCCATCCCCTCCCTGCCCAGACACCCCTAGCCTACATAGGAGCAGACCAGAGGGGCTTTGCTGGGATAGCCTTACTGAGATAACAGCCGTGGGGTAAGCCACACTGGAGCATCAGGCCTCCCTCTGTCCAGAGCAGCAATGAGCACAGTAATGGTGGGAGGATAGATCTACAGGAAGAGAGGTCAGCCTGCCAACTCCCCACTTCCAGCAGTCAGATTACTGCTTGCAACGTGCCCACATTTCAGATTATCCAAATGCAAGCTTGTCTACAGAAGAGGCCAACATGCTGCCTGGACTTTCTTTCCTCTCTGCACCTACACTCCCCCTACAAATGGCCCAGTGTCGCAGAAGAGAAAGAACAGCCAGGGCTGCATTTCAGACCAGCAACTGAAGGAGTCAGCCTTTCTCTACAGCAACAAGAACGAGAGATGCACCAAGAGTTTTATGCCAGGACTTGAACAACATCAAGACTGGGCAGATGGGGAGAAGAAGGGAAAGGAAGACAGAGGGTCAGAGGACTGGCAGGAAGCACAGTGTGTGTGGACCCAGATCTCTGGAACCTGCAGAAAGAAGCAGGCAGAGTCAGGTGCCAGTGGAAAGAATTATTTCCAACAGGTCGGCAGCAAGGATGAGAAAGCTCTCTCATCTGTAGAAGCCACACTCCAAAATTAACAAATGGAGGGGTTATTCTATGGGCTCAGGTGGGATCTCAGGAATAGCTCCCCCTACTAGGTGACAGCACAATGACAAAAAGGAAGAGGCCATTGGTGTCACTGAGCTCAAGCCTCACCTCCTGCCATGGCCTAACCCTGTCTGCTACCCATAAAGACCGCCCAGCCTCTCTGTAGGCCACAGAAGCAACTAACTACTTGGGCATCAGAACACCAACTCTGTAATACTCCCCACCCCCACGCCACTCCAAACAAACACAGGCACACTCAGAATTATTTTCAATAGTGCCCTGTCCTCCCAAGTGATTGGCTGGTTTGCCCGCTCAGCTCACCTCCCCGTGAAGAGAGAAGAAGATCATCTTTGCTTAGCCTGATCCTTTAATGCGCCTGAAAGCTGTTGCTCTTTCTAAAGCAGACCCCAGGCCCCGAGCAGGGACTAGGTGGAAAGGTCTTAATGGGGAGATTAGTGTCTGCCCGGGCAGTGCCAGAGGGGGGTCCTAAGAGGAGATTTTAGAGGTTGGGCAATTTTTAAGGGCTTAAATGTTTGATAATGCAGGCTCAGTTGCGTTTATGCATGTTGGGGCCTCAGCAGCAATGTACCATCCAGGGCATAATGGATGTTGCAAGATTTGATTTTAGTAGTTTAAAAATACCCAAGTAGTCTGCAGGCTAATGGCCATTGGGCAGACTCATTAATATATCAATAATCATTCAGCATTCTGAAATCCTTTTAATGCTCTAGAACAGCAAGGAATGGGGCTAAAGGAGGAGAAGAAGGTCACGAGGGAACTTGTGGGGTCAGTTAAACAAGTGAAGGCAATGAATGACCTGGGTATGTTCTCTGCACCTCCCGTAGCCTGGTATAAACAGTGTGTCTGGTGGGGTCTCATTATAACTGGGGAACAGAGGTTTCAGAAAAAACTTAAACAAAGCCTCATGGAGCCCCTCACAGACCAGCAGTTGAAATAGATTTTACTAGGCCTTGGACTAGCCAACCCATTCTCCATAACCTCATGGCTTACACATTCTCTCCTCCTCACTTTGGCTCACGGCCTTACGTGGTGGAGTAATGGCCTCCAAACAGCTGACTTCCTGTCCATCCTTTATATGCCCACCCCTGACCACACCTCCCCCTCTCCCCAGGCCACAGGGCCTTCGCATGAGCTCTGAACCATTGGTCACATCTCAGAGGCGTCTCCTCCACTGAACTGTGAGTCCTGGTGAGATGCAGAACCTGCCTCATGGTAGGCACTCTGTTGGGCTTGAGATGGTGACCCTCAATCTCTCTGCTGTTGCTTTGCCACTGAAACCCTTTGAGTATAGGGCAAAGCTCTGGACTATTGCACAGGTGCACAGAAGCCCACAGACAGACAACACTGCACACGGGTTCAAGGGGCATACCCATTCTTGGTTCCTTCCCAGATCCCCAGGGGTCAAGCTCTGGAAGGAGGAAGAAGCCTTTGCAGCCTGGGGGGTTAACTATAAAGTTCTGCCATTTGAACAGGAGATAGCAGCAGTTTCCTATAGCTAATAAGCTATACACCCCAGCAGCAATGCATGTGTTCAGTTTCTGATTTGGCCCTTGAGGGGTCCAAGGAATGGCCTGGAAGGAAGGAGCTTTGAATTCCCCTAGATGGAGTACTCAATTGTCAAAGATGCTCTTAAATTCCTTTTGGAGCTTCATGGGGCACTAAGGGGTAGGAACCACCAAGGTCTAGGCCATGGCCAGAGGGAGCTGTCTCCACCTTCTGTATCCCACTCGTTGCCACCCAGAGTAGCAGCCTGGCTGGAGTGTGGCTCTCAGGGGACCTGGACGGGACATGGAGGAGAGGAGGGGGGCACAGGGAGAGCAGGAGGTACTCTGGAAAGATTCCTGGCCCACGTACAGCAGCCTCTGAACATTAGTGAGCCATGCCAGTTTGGCCACCATGGGTCATCATTGTGCCGGAAGGGCAACCTCCAAGATAACTGCACATACAGCTCATGGCCCTTTCAGACCCCTGGCTATGCTCCCTACTTTCACTTTACAACAACCTCACTGGGGAAACTGAGGCACCGACCAAGGACAGAAAGCAATCAAAAAGCTAACTTGAAGTCAACAATATTCCTCTAGAGGAAAATGGTGAGTTGCCTGGAATGCATGATTTTCCCCTCTTATAAGCTTTGTGCAGTTCGTCCCTTAAAACCTGACCAAAACTACCTCCTGCAGTGAACAGTCCCTAGTGAGCTGTACTCAGCCATCACCACTTATCCACCCATCCATCCGTCTGTTCATCCATGCATCCATTCAGTCCTTCCTGGGCACTTCTTATGTCCTCTCTGCCCCTGTCCTTACTATGTATTCATGAACACTAGTGCATCTGCTATCCATATAAGGTTTGCTCCCAGGGTTTCTGAGGTTACTCTGGCCCCTCTTAGATTGTAAACTTCCTGGTAGGTGGTCCCATCTCCAGGCATTTATTGTATCTACTTTAATTTGATAAGCCTTGAGCACCTACTATCTTACAAAGGCAAAGAAGACAAAAGGCCTTCCTTAAGGAATACACAGTCTGCTTGGGTGACGACCACACGAGGTTCCATGAGGGGACTGCAGGGCCAGGGGAAATTTGGGGAGGGAATCCACTGAGACAGGGGGTCTTGGTGGGAATTTCTGTAGGAGGGACACCTGAGCTGATTCCTGAAGGATGGACTGTAATTCCCCAAGCGCAGGGGTGAGTGTAGGGAGAGTGGTAGAAGGTTTTCCAGGCAGAGGAAGCAGTCCAGGAGCAAGACCAGGAGGGGAGAAACACCATCAGTGGTTGGAAGTCCACTGGCTGGAGCTTGGCCTTCTAGGCAGTGGTGAGAGCTGAACTGGAGGTAGGAGGCAGGGGTCAGTTCCTTTCTTCATTGTCACTTAGTCTACAAATACAGACTAAGTCAGGCTTCGCTCCAGGTGTTGGGGACATAGCAGTGCCCGAAACAGATAGTGCCTGCCTTCCTGAAACTTTCATTCTTAATGGATGGAGAAAGTCCATTAAAACACACATACACGAGCACACACACGCATGTGCATGCACACACACAGACACACACACACTCAATACAGCGCATCATCAGGGGGCAACACATTTTAGAGTTGTCAGTGGGTAGTCTCATAGATGAGCATTTTCAGTAGATTACTTGCCTTCTGTCCTCACTAAGCAACTGAGCGGGTAATATGAGAAAGACCCAGCTATCTCCAACCCTACACTCACAAGGCTTCATTGAGACTTTTGGTATTCTGGGCGGGGGCAGGTATTCTACTTGGCTTGGGGGCCCAGCCCCTTTAACAGCTGTCTACCAGGTACATACCTCCTTTTTCCAGATGACACCCACACTTCTCTCTGAGCAGCTTCCACTGCAGGAAAACTAATAAGGCTGGCATTTTATGATCCCCTACCTCCGGTAACAAGAGGCAATTTGAAGCCAGTAAAAGGTGTGCTGCACCAAGGGTGTTTTACATCTCATCAAACCATAAAACCCTATGGCCACATGACCAAGGTGCCAGAAAAGGGCCAAGAAGTGGATTCCTCAGCCCTCTGTCCAGGAGGACTTCCAAAATAGGATGGTGATTGACCAATTACAAGAGGAGGGGCACTTCTATGAAGGAGGTCCCCTGAGCATGCTGGCTGCTGGGCCCAAGTTTGAAAGCCTCACACAACAGATAGAGTCCTCTAGATATGATTATAAGAGCCCTGGGAACCTCCTACATACTCCCGCCCTGGGGCTGTTTAAAATCCCTTCCATGGTCCCAGCTTTCTGACCACCAGAGGACTGTGGCCTAGTGCAGTAGCTACCTTTTGGTCTGAAACTCACTCCCATCACCCACTGACTCTTATGACCTTGAGCTAATCTCCCATCTCCTGCAACTCAATTTTCTCTTTCTAAGAAAGGGATAATGATGCTTACATGTCTGGCTTGTTTAGAGAGGCAGCCACTGAGAAAATGGTAAAGACTTGGGATCTGTAAAAGGAATGAAGGCACAACTTTCCCTGAGAGAGAGAGAACTCAAGACTTACGTCTATACCCAATGTCACCAACATGCCTCCAGGTATTTTCTTAGAACATCCATTTACCTACTCATCCATCCATCCATTCATTCACCCACCTACCCTCCCAACTACCCATCATCCATCCATCCATCCATCCATCCATCCATCCATCCATCCATTCATCTACCCATTCATCAATCTACAGTAGGCACCCTCAAGCCAGAGCTACCTCTCATAGACCAGGGAGTATCATTTCCACCCTGACTTTAGGCCCTCCACTCAGCTGTGGAACTGCCACGCCCCCCACCCCACAGCATACCCTCTACCACCCCCACAGCCCAGCCATCTTCTGTGTGGCCTCCACCTCTACCTCATGACCAGCACTAGCAGCTTCCAGGGGAGGGACTCCCCCTTGAGCTATCTGACCTGAGTGCATACTGACGTTGGCCTGTAAGAGATGCCACTTTCTTGACTCCCCAGGGAAAATGTCTGGTCTTGGCTTGGGGGCCTAGCCCCTTTAACAGTTGTCTACCAGGTACACCTCTCCTCAGCAATATCACCCCTCTGCTCCTCACTCAGGTCTCACTTCCTTTGGGCAGTCATCTGCACCATTTACTCATTTAGTCAACAAAGATGGCTGTGGTAGGATGCAGGGACACAAGGCTAACGCCAAGAACCTTCCAGCACAGGTGGGAAGCGCAGGTGGGTGTTGAGCAATTTTTCAGAGAAGGATGCAGGAGTGAGGAGGATGCTGTAGGAATTTGGAGGAGGTACACAGCTGCACCAGGGCTTTTCCTCCCAGGGAGCTGGTTTACCAGCACATTGGAGGCATTTCAGGGGAAGAGACAGCTGGGGAGAGTCTGACAGGTGCCTGACTCCAGCCCTCAGTGACCCTCCCTGCTGACCACACAACATGCACCTGGTGAGACACCATCCTATTCTTGCTCTCAACAATTCTTGCAGGTGGGCGCTTTGAAGGATTGGTCCTGGGCTATTTCTACCACACAGGACACAGTGCAGAGAAGGTACCCACACAACCTCAGCACCTGCCTGCTCAGCCAGAGAGGTATGGAAAGATGGATGCAGAGAATTAGGAGAAGCAATGGGCAAGGGGCCAGTCAGGGCCCTCCCTTGGGTCCCCCTGGCTAAATCTGACCCACCTCTCCCTCTGTCCTCATTGATTTTGTAATCAACAGTATCCCTGGCTCCATCTCATCTCACCACGTAAGCCGGAGCGAGAGGGCCTGGGTGGCTGCTCTGTCAGGCATTAGGTACAGGCATTAGCCAGCCTTGTGGCTCCATGGGGAATGCTAATGCACCTGATCTTTCTAGAAGCCAGTTCCCCCTGGCCCTCCCCTACCACCTCCCTAACTCCACCCCCACACCAGGGCCCTGCTGCCCTCTGCCAGGGAGTGAATTTCCTAAAATGACAGATCATTCCTTCTCTCCTGCTCTTCACCTTGCAAAGGCGAGGCCCATGTCCATGCAGCTGCCCAACCTTACCCTGGGGGTGGGTTGGAATCAGCAGTGGGCTGGTAACATTTAACTGGCTCTTTGGAAGGAATAGTGTTTGCCAATTCCATGGTGTAAATACTCCCACTGTGGCTGATTTCACCTTTCCGGTGGACTAATCACAGAGTTGGGAAGAGATGCCTTCCTTAAGAGCCAGCTCCAGCACACCTTAACAGACAGTGTTGCAATAACCCACTAGTCCCCACAGCTGAGCCCAGTTCTCTTCAGTAGAGTCACTCCTGTTCATGAAGGCAGGATCCCTCCATAAGCCAGGATGAGATGTCAGGGGTGTGACCTTGTGAGTCAATCTGAGCTGGGGTGAACTCTCAGCTCTGCCATTTAACAAGGTAGATGGATTTGGGCAAATCGCTTAACCATATCAGACCTTAGTTTCCTTATCAATAAACCAGATTAAGAACACTCATATCTGAGATACACGAGGATTACATGAGTTCATGTATGTAAGTCACTTAGCACAGTGCCCGCATAGTAAGCACTTGATCAATGTGTCCAGTAGTGGGGTGTGAGACCCAGTAACATGCTGCTCTTTGAAGGGTCTGCAAGCAAAAGCTGCTGGAGGAGACCCAATAGCTGGCACGGTCCCTGGCATGTCATCCCTATATGCACCTCTCGAGAATTAGGCTAGGATTGGTTCTTTATCTTAAAACCAAAAAGATGTTATTCTATGTCCAATTTGCAAACAAAGAAAGATCAGCCCTGCATGTAGACTGAGTCTCCTACAGTTTGTGGTTTCAAAGGCACCAAGGGGGCTTCCTGTCCCAAATAATATCTTTCACACCTGCTCCATGACACCTGGCATTCCACCATTGACACTGCACTGTTAGCACACATTATTTCTCAGAGCATCAAGATGAAAGCATTAGATGAAAGAGTCTGAGGTCACCTGAAGCTTGCTGGCCAAAGGAGGCACTGAGTGTAGGGACAGTAAGCAGAGAAAGGTGAGATGGGGGAGAGGGGGCTCTAGACCAACATGTCAGTGTCCCAGTTTTGCTCATAGAAGCACCAGTATGGAGGAAAGGGAAGAGCAGCAGCTCCTGGCCCTTTGTTATGTGGGGCAGTAAAGGGCAGAGGATCCAAGGGCAGTGACCCACCCAACTGGGAGCCAGTCCAAGGTCAGCATGGGCTGTACAGGGATCCACATTGGCATGACCCACAGAGTCCAGAGAGGCTGAGAATTTGATAGGAATACAAAGGATTAGTTTGAATTCCTTAAACCCACTCCATCATTTCCAAGATAGTTTTAGTGACATCTGTGGGGTGGGGGAGAGACAAGACCAGGGGAAGTGAGGACTAGGAGTAAAAGCATTGCCTAAGGAGTTTGGTTTAAAATAAAACTCTTACCCACACAACACATGGGGTCAGAGGAATGACAAAGAGAGGCCCCATGAGTTAGACAAAATATAAGACAGAAAGAAGAGAGGGAGGGTGGGAAGGAAGGAGGGAAAAGGAGGACAAAGGAACTGATAGAATAAAAGGGAGGAAAAGGGAAGACAAGAGGAGGCACAGAGAAAGAGGAGGAGGTGGTGGTATCGAGAGAGAGGGAGGAAGGAGAGCTGAGCTGGGAGGGTGAGGGGCAGCAGGAGGAAGAGGAGAGAGAAGACAGAAGACCTTGAGAGTCTTACATCTTGATCAAGGCATGACTGATAACATTCCAGCGGACCATCTTTCAGTCCCCTTGTTTGATGACAAAGCTCATCCCCCTTCTGCCATCCATTACCAGCTCTCCCTCCCTGAGGCAAGAGCATCAATAATGCTCCCTCTTTGAGATGCTGAGCCCTTACACACACACACACACACACACACACACACACACACACACACACACACTGCATGCAGGCCTGGCCATCGCTGGTGGGCATTCCCAGCCGCACATCATTACCGCCCCCTGATCCTTCGCCACCTGCTGGGCAGCTGACCATCCTCACAGTTCCACTCCTACAGTCCCTGTTCCCAGGGCTGGACCAACCCCCCAACAGGCGGTCAGTCTCCACCACTGCTGGTGGATGATCCCTGACATCTTGCCACCAGGGCTTGATTTTTAAAAATGATTGTTTAGTTTAGTTTTGTTTTAATTAAGAAGGAGACTGAACTTCCCCATTCTGGTTGGCTCTTCCAAGAGACCTAACAGTTTGAATTTGAATGCAAACATCTTCAAACATCTGTTGCCATAATTTGGTTGAATTAACTGTCTAGTTTGCTGGGCCATCTGCTGTTCTCCCCAAACCCCATCACTGCCTCTCCCACTGGCTGGGCCAGTGTCTCACCTGGCTGCCCCCCGTGGTGAAAGAAGAACCCCACAAGGTCATCCCAGGTCAAAGCCACAGGTTTTCTCCAGAAAAACATGGAGACAGGCTGGCCATGCCCCACCCAATGCCAAATGCCAACAAGGGCTGGATTGTGTCTAGGCAACTGGAGAGGCTGCCCCTCAGAGCTGTGTGCCCTCAGAGAGGCACTTCCTCCTGGACTCACTGAGCCTCCTCTCCCTGGAGGGCTGCCAGGCGAGGGTGCTGGGACCGTTCCACATGGAGGGCGTCCCTGGGGTTGTACAATGGACAACCTGTGCAGCTGCACAGGCCACCCCTGCCCCCAGGCCCTGCAGGACCTTTCCTCCCTTTGCTGGTCATTCTTCTACCGAACAGAGACAAGCAAGTCAAGAAAAACCCACATTTTTCCCCTGGTCTCAGTGTCAGGACAACGTGACAACTACCTCCACCTGTGAGAGGCACTCCCAGCTCCTGCCTGGACACACCCACTCGGCCATGGAGATGTTCTTCCCAGACTGAGCTAACATCAGGTTCCTGCAGCTCCCAAGCTCTGCTTTGGCTCTGCAGGGGTGAGGCCCAGGAGGCCAGAGCTTCCTGCCAATCACGGCCCAAGGGCTGCCTTCAAATAGGACGGCAAAGGCGCTGGTGGGGAGAGTCCTGAGGCCCGCTTCAGAGGCCTGCTGGGGCTGTGTGCACTCCCTCAGGCATCACCACCACTTGTCCCAACGGCACCACGACCAGAGTCCATGGCTTGGCCATGCTCAAACAGGGTGAGGCAGCAAAATAAGCAGAACAGGTAGTTGGATCTTATGATTTGCTTTCCCTCCATGCCTCCCCACTCTACTCCTCTCCCTCCCCACCTTTCTCTTCACCCAGAGCACTGTCTCCTCTCTGCCCCCTAAGCTGGGTCCACTGTTTGGTTCTGCTGTTGTCTGACCCCTCGTGCCTCATTCCATCTCTACCCACCTTCCAAGGTCTAGCTCAGGTGCCACCTCCTCTAGGGAACTCTCCAGAAATAATCCTCCTGTTTCAAACTCCTATAATATGTCAGTGCCACACAGGTGACAATAATTATCTGTTTTCATCCGCACACAGTATCCGTAAGTATACATAGCTGGTGAATGAGTGGATAAATGAATGAATGATTAATAAAACCATCTGATGTCAGCATTATAACCAAGGCCCCAGTACCCTTGCAAAAAATCGTATATATTCAACACACAGATGTAAAACCTATGACCTTAAACACCTGTAACTGATTCCAGGCTGTGCAGGGAGTGGCAGATGCCACTGGGAAAGTGGTCCATTTCACTAGTAGCTGTGCACAGTCAGCCAGTTAAGAGAAGCCTAGCTCTGATTGCTTGCCATATAATAGATACACCTCCAACCAGCTGAGACCGTGGATCCCATTCCAAGTCCTGCTTCTGGCTTCCACCTCAGCCTTTCACATGGTGCCAGAGCTCTGCATATTTCATTTCCTTTTGTGTGGGGAAGGCAAGGGGCCCTTGGTTCCAGGAGGAGACAGTCACAGGTGTAACTTACTTGTTGCAGTGCAGCTCTGTGTGGAGAAGACACTTTCTATCCCCCACTATCATCCAGAGGCTTGAGGGTTACAGCCACACGCAGCCCAGGTCAGACCCTGTGCACCCAGGATGGTGCAGCTCCTGCTCCCTAGGCTTGCACACATGCCCTCCCCAACATCGTAGCAGAACCCCAACACCATACAGTCCCCCAACACCATAGCAGTCCCCCATACCATAGCAGTCCCCTAACACCATAGCAGTACCCCAACACCATATATTGCCCCAACACCATAGCGGTACCCCAACACCATATATTAACCCAACATCATACAGTACCCCAACACCATACAGTCCCCCAACACCATAGCAGTACCCCAATACCATAGCAGTACCCTAACACCATAGCAGTCCCCAACACCATAGCAGTCCCCTAACACCATAGCAGTACCCCAACACCATAGCAGTACCCCAACATGCCCCATACTAGGAATGGTGGCTAATGTCTCAGCAGGGTGGGAAAATCAGCACATTCAGTCACAGACCAGGGCTCCTGTAGCAGCTCCATGGTCCCCTATTTCCCTAACCCCTCCCAGCCTGGCTGTTGAGCCTCCCCACAGCTCCGATGGGAAAATACCAGCAACCTTGACCCCACCAGCTGCAGTATCCTTCAACCCAAGGTGAAACTGGGGCATTTACTGGGGCCATAAAGGGTTCTCAGCCCCTGAGGGGCCCCAGAGTGGCAGGACTCTCAGTCTGGGCCTGTCCTCCTCCAGCCAGAGCAGCACGATGAGCTTATGCCCCTCTCCCCCGCCCCCCCCCCCCCCCCCGCCGCCCCGCACTTCCCACCACATCCTCCCTTTTTTGTTCCACTAGAGCCCTAGCCATAGTCCACGGTACCCCGGTCCCAGCTTCTGTCCTGCCTCCCCAAACCACATCCCTAGTCACAGCCACCATTCAGGTTCCTGCACGGTAAGTCCCTGTCCCCACCACACAGATAGCATGTGGTCAAGGGCAGATTTGAACCCCAGTGTCCAAAGCCCTGACGCTTCCCACACCATCACGTTGCCTCAAATACTAGGAAGCAGGATGTGGAAGGACTGTGTTACCAGCCCCACAGGTCTCCCCAGTGCCCTCCAGCCTTGCTGCTAAATAGTGGGACCTCCAGACGCTATGAGAGTGGACGAAGCAATGACCTTCCCAGTACAACAGGTCATGTTTCCATCAACGGTAAGGGAGGCACTTGCTTGTCTGTGAGATCCTCCAAAAACAACAACTGCAGCTCAAGCGTTTTAGAGAGAGGGGACAAGGGCAAGTGGACCCAGACCAAGGACAGCAGCCCCACTGGTTCTGTGTCCAGACAGGGGGAAGGATAGAGCAGGGAGCCCTCTCCCCCTAGCTCCGCTGAGTGAACTTGCAGGAGGCAAAATTGATCTCATAAGTCTGCCTGCTTAAAGTCCTCCAATGGATCCATAGGCTCAGCTCGTAGGACGAAAACCCAAATCCCTACTCGGTTTGGTCCTTCCCTCTCCAGCCTCCTCACTCACCACAGACCCCTCACTCTGTGCATCCCAGCCCCACCCAGTGTCCTTTAGCTCCTCCTACCCTAGCTCCGCCCTGCCCTCTCACCCCTGTCCTCTGCTCCTGAGCAACACCTTAACTCCATCCTTCCCATGCCCACTCTGCTCTATGTCCCTGGGGGAACCCCCTCTGCACCCAGGTCCCCCTCTGTACCCCCCTCTCAGTGCCTCCTGCTTCTCCTGTGTAATGGTCACACCCTGTAACCTAACTTCAGTTGTTTGCCTATTTGGTTAAATCTGCCTTCCTGTGGGCTATAAGCCCCATGGGGGCAAGCGCGGTGTGTTTCACACCTCATGTCCTCAGCATCTGGCGCCAGGCCTGACACGTGACAAATGCTCAAACTCTTTGTTGCATGAGTGAATGAATCCCAGGATGCTTTATCAAAAAGCGAAGGTTTAGGAGCTGATAAATGATGGGATGGGGTAGACACTGCCTGGAAAACTAGAGGGCAGGGGCATGCCACAGCTTTGAAAATGTGGAGCCCTTACTCAGAATCTCTGATCTGTTCCACCCCTGCCCCAACTCTGGGACCTGCTTCTACTCTGTGCATGTGTCTGCAGCTTAGAGCCCTCACAGCTGACAAAGCACTTTCATGTACAACACACCCCCAGTCCTGTAGTGGCAGACATGATCAAATAGTCCCGTTTTTCAAATGAGAAAATTACCTAGCTATGAGAACAACCTAAGTATCCATTTACACACACACACACACACACACACACACACACACACACACACACACTGGAATACTATTCAGCCATAAAAAAGAAGGAATCTTGCCATTTTGAAAACATGGAGGGCATTATGTGAAGTGAACTAAATCAGACAGAGAGAGACGAACACCATGTTATCTTACTTACCTGTGGAATCTAAGGTCACTAGGTACAAATCAACATCCCCAAGAAGCTTAGTTAGCCCTTGGTCAGAGCGAGAAGATACCTATGGAAACGGCCCAAGTCCAAGGGACAGACTATTTGCTGGGAGAGTTCAGAGAACAGGGGAGTCCTTCTAAGAAGAGGGTTCTGTCCTGGGAAGGAGAGAGACTTGAGGAGCTTTTAAAATGGAACCCGTTTTGCCGAGTGAAGCTGACGAGGATGCTCTCCGTGGAACTGCAGAAGCATCACGTTTGGGAAACGTTTGGGGAAGGGCCAGGCCGGCTGGGGTGGGAGCAGCAGCCGAGAAGGCTGGGGGCTGGGCAAATGGACGCAGCCTGGATCCCAGAGCCCTCAAAAGCCACGCCAAGGACGAGGGCTGGGGCTGGCCTCTGGGGGCTGCGTGGGAGGGAAGGTGAAGGTTTGACTGTGGGATGACATCATGCAAACTGCTTTGGAATTGACCAAGCAGCACTTGCTACTGCTGTCCTAAAGTCTTGTGGAAAGAACCAATAAAAATGGCTGCGCTCAGGCATGAAATAAATCCCTCCACTTTGTCCTTGGAGTACCCAGGCACCAAATCCACTCAGCTGTCTATTTCCAGACAAATCTCGTGCCGGTTCTAAGGAGGCGAGCTGGGAAAAGGTTGGGCGGGACACGGGGCACTGGGCGTCATGAGGTCTGGGGCCCTCTTGGAGACCCATCAGATGAAGAGAAACTAGCGCAGTGTCGTTGCAAAGATGGGATTCCCGTGACCAAAGCGCAGCCTGCACCTCACTCTGATCCAGCACATGCTCCAGGGGCACCCGCGCGGTGGGCTTCGGAAAGCACTGTCCTCCCAGACACGGGACCCGTCCCGGGCAGCCCAGGGCCTTCACGTTGGCTTCTGCACAAGTTCAGCACTGGTGTTTAACTTTTTTCCTCTTTTTTTTCTTCCTCCCTGTTATTTAAATGGTTTTAAACATGAAACTAGGCCAGGAAAAGGGGGTAGCATTGTTTTAATAATTAGCAATTATGATCACTGCAATATTAATTGCATATTTCCATAGCAAACACTTCCCCAGAGGGCCGAAGGGAGTGGTGGTTAGAGACTGCCGGAGCCTAAAACTGGAATTCCTGAGAACAGAAAAAGGAGAGAAAATCAACTTCTTCCATTTCTGCAAATTACCACGGGGACTGCAAGGCCCTCTAATTAGTCCAGCTCGCAGTAGCTGGCGAACAGGCTGGTGTGAGGCCTCGCTCGGTACCGCTGGGCCCGCCTGCACAGGCCCTATCCCTGTATTCCTTTTATTTTTGTCATTTGGGCAAGACAGCAGCATATTTCCAGGGGGTAGCCCGGCTGGGCTGGAAGATGCCACTCCAGATCTCAGTGCCCCAGTGCCCCCAGCTGGGGCCTGGTGCTCATTTGTGCAAATCCTGACCACAGAAGGGCAAAATGGGCCAGGACCACAGGCAATTGCACGCGGTGCTCAGGGAGGCCGCGGCGGGAGAGGCTGCAAGCTCGCCTCCCCAATTCTGTGACACAGATTGAAAGGTTCAGGGTGGATTTGGAGGGAGATAAAGCAGGGGGGCGGGGAGAAACAGGAAGGAAGAGGGGAGGAGAGGAGAGGAAGGAGGGGAAACCTGAGAGAAGGTAGCAGTGTCAAAGGAAGAAGCAGCAAATGAGGACAAGCGAGGGAGACAGTGGGCATTGAACTGGAAGGCCAAAGAGAGAAGTGAGGGAGAAGATTAAAAAGAAACGACATCATTAACCAATGTCACCCCCGGTACATGTCATTTTTTTTAGATTATAAAATAAATAAGAAAAGCAATGGCGCCATCGGGGCAAGGGTGTGAGTAATCAGAGAAGACTTCCTGGAAGTGGGGGGCCTTCGTGGCTGCTTTGCACTCACTGCAGGATAGACTTTCACAGAAACAAGGCACCCCTGCTGCAGACCCCAGCTTCAAGGATGACAGGCACAGGCAGGTGTCCCCAGATTCGCCTGGAAAAGCGGGACAGTGGCCGAGTTAACCAACCTTCTCGGGGCGCAGTGTGTCAGGGGAGGGAGAACATGAGTAACAATGAGCTCAGAGCCCAAACAGACGCAGTGCTTGCAGAACTCAGGCATGGCACATGTGACATCTCATTTCATCTTCAAGCAACAACCAAGGCAGGGATTCCTGTCTCCATTTTGCAGGTAGGAAAACTGAGTACACCTGGCCAAGATCACACAGTTGGAAAGAGACAGAGGCTGAATGAAGTTCTTTCCAACACACGTACCACCTCCCCAGCATCGCCTCCCGTTAGCCTCTGAGTCCTTAATAGAAGCAAGCCCTGTCCCGCTGCCGCCGTGGCTGGGACCAGGTCACAGGATTTGTGGGTCTCATCCACCCTGCTCCTGCTCCAGGACACACAAGTCTCCATTTTAAAGTAACTTGCTAAGCAAAACTCCAAATTCACGAAAAGACACATTACAGGGCAATAATTCTCATTGTAAAAGGGTTCCCCCTAAGGTGCCTTAAATGGGGGACGGTTGGGGGGGGCTCCCCTGCGCATGGAAGCGTTTGTTTACAGATCATCGCCTCCCTGATGGAGAAGCTGGAAGGCCTGACAGAGAAACTTACGAACAAAATGTCTCTCTCGCTGCTTTCCGTGGAAAAAGATAAACAAGAAAAACAAAGCGAATGTGCTTCCAGAGAAGGGAATCCAATTGTGCAACAGTAATGACAACGATAATACCATTATGCGCGCTCTGACGGCCGTTTCTCGGCGCTCTCCGGGCCTCCTCCTCCCTGCCCCAGCCCCCTGGTCAGGACAATGGCGATGCCATCACCTTGTACACTGACCATGTCATAAGATGGGACAGAAAGTATTATTGCCAATGGGCAGGGGAGGAAAATGAGGCCCAGCAGGTGCCTGTCAGAGGTCGCACGGCTGGTGGTGGGGACTCCGAACCTCTCTCCACCTTGGTGTCTCTGAAGCTGCTTTAAACCTCTCCTGCTCCCCCTGCCAGGAGGCGGGGGCTGCTCCTGCCCTGCGGTTATGAGGATGGCTGAACACACAACACCCCACCCTAGAGCGGTGAGATGGACAGCGGTTTCTTAGTCCTGCATGCGCAAAGCCCAGGGGAGGACACCTCAAGCCATTCAGAGTCACAAGGGGGGTGCCCTCGGGGACAGGGTGAACAGCCAGGGGCTGTGGGAGGCAGGCTTTGCAGTAGCCAGACCCCTGGTTCCCAGGGGAAGATCTGATTGGCTTGTCCGGATCTGAGACTGGCTCCTCGGGGGTAAACAGAAAGTGCTCCTGGTCCCCTTGATAAGGAGGGTGTTTGGGGGAAAACTTTCTCTGTGGGAGCAGAATGGGGAAGAGAACATGCATTTAGGCCATTTGGGTCCCTCCCAGTTTCCCCAGATGTCTAGGCAGCACCTAACACCAGACCTGAACCTCAGGCCTTCCACCACACAGGTCCCTCGGTGACGAGGCCCAGCTTCCTGCAGCACCCCAGAGAGCCCCCTTTTCAGTAACATGGCCATGGGCTTCTGAGAAATGATACCAGCCAACCCAAAACCAGGTTAGGAAACAATGTGTCCTGAAGGAGGCCCAGGGTCGGCTCCCCCTCACCCAGGCTGGAGTCAAGGCTATTCTAGCCCCAGGCGATAAAATACACTACCTCTCCCCACCTTCCCCGGTTAAGGAGTCTGGCAGACTTTGCTCGCTCTGTGCGTGCACAAACATTACCCGATGTATTTCTGCTCTGACTTATCCCCAGGAATCTGTCTCAAAGCCGCCTTTGGAAACCCCTAAGTAGGATGTAATGCGTGGATTTCCGCCTCTGCTCGTAGTTTGCAATGTAGTCATTCCCCAAGCCTTAGCGTGAGGGAACAAACAAGGAAAGCAGAGCCATGTGTAATCAAACAGCACCTTGTGACCGGGGGGGGGGGGGGGGGGGGGGGGGGGGGGGGGGGGGGGGGGGAGATAGGGAAGGAAAGAAAGAGGTTTGGAGGGGGAGACCAGTGCAGACCCTGTGCCTGCTTCTTCCAAGAGTTTGCTGAAAGATTTCCACCCACACCCCCCAGTAAAAGCTGCACTCCCGCCCCCCCCTTAATTTCAGTTACCTTGGCCATTGTTGGGGAAGGGAAGAATGGAGGGAAGTCCAGAGGCATGAGACAATGTGTTCTTGCCATAACCTCTAAAGGGTATTTCAAAGTTTGAAGAGAAGAATGTCAACATCCATCTTCAACCTGAGGTGCAGAAACTTGATTCAAGTGAACAGTTCACAAACCTGGGAAACAACCTCCAAAGGAAGCCAAAAGTGTGCTCCCCTGACACAAAGGGGAGGCTGTCTTTTATAGAGAAGTTCCTGCCCTGGTTTCCGATTGGTCCATTTTTATGCAAATGAGGAATCTAAATTGCACAGTATTTGGATTGGTCCAAGTAGCATGGACCTGTTTGGTCTGAATCGTGTGTTTCGATTGATTGTTATGGAGCCACTCCAATAGGTTGGTAAAAATGCAAATGAGGATATAGTAGTTGCACAGTTCTGATTGGATGGGACAGGTCTCAGCCCATCGGTTGAAAGACAATTCCAGGAACTCTTTTATAAGAGTCAGCTCAGCTGGCAGGAACACCGAACAGGAGGCTTGGTAGCACTTTTTCCTGAAATTCAGTGTGTGTGAGAGGCCTCTATCAGCTATGGCTGCTAGACTCTGGTTATGGATATGAGCCCAATTAACCATGAGGAGTCCTTCTTGGCATATATATTCCTTCTTGGGCTTCACAAGAACATAAAACATGATTCCACTACAGTTAAAACTACAAAAGGTAAGCATGGATAGGACAAAAATTAAGTGACAACCTAGAAAAATGAAAGTACTTAGTAATAACTGGGTAGTAAGACTGATTGTTTTCCTTTTGAAAAATCCTTTCTTTTAATAATAGTGTTTGGATGATTATAATATTTTGGTGTAATTATGAATAGTTTGGGGATAATTGGTAACAATCGGGAAAGAAAAAAGGATGGGGTAATATCCTTGAGAACTATACAGTTGAAGATACAACTTGAAGTTATCACACAAATATCTCTTAATTTAAAAAAGCAAAGAGAATGCTTGATAGGCTTAAAATTAAGAACTGGCCTATAAGCAGAGGTGGCTGCCTGAAGAAACAGCCACATGGATTCTTCAACACACTTTCTAACCAGGCCAGTCCCCAGAGGTGACTGGCTTATCCCCAGTGCCTCTTCTTCCTTTGTGAAAGACCAGAGCCCCCCAAATCATGAAAGAACCAGAGCTTGCAATACCTAATCTAAACTAACCCAGGACAAGACCCTGCAGGAGGACAGTCACAGGTAAGGAAGCCCAACCAACAGCAACCAAAGACCTCCCAGATGGTTCTGGGAACTTTGAAGGAAGGGAATGAGGCTCAAAATGCTCTCTGCTGAGCTCTGCTCTCTCAATACATTTCCCCAAAACATCCACCCCTGTCACTATGCATTGAGATTTCCAGAGAACCCCAGTTCTGAGGATCTGGGAGAAGTGGTTGCCATAGGAAACTCCAGTGTCTTCTTCATCACTATTCTCATGCCTCGAAGGAATGCCATGTAGAGATTGACAAATGTACACTGACTGGAACTGGGAAGGAGCATGACCATGATAAGGAGGTGGGCCTGGGGTCTGAAGTGATTCACGGCCGATCAATTTAGCACAGATGTGGGGTCAGGTTGTGCTGGTCCTATAGCTCTAATCCCTGAGGTCTTATCCAGTTTCTCACAACCCTGCATCCCAGCTCTCATGACATGACTTTCAACACCAGTTCCCTGCCTGTCCACCTTCCCCGTATTCCACCACTGCCTGCCCATGATCATTAGGTATCAGCACACACTAGGGCGTCCCATGAATAGCTGCTCTAGGCATTGCATCTGTATGGGTTATATTGTGTTATATTCTCCAGTATTATTATATTCTCCAATATTATTGTCATAATCTCAAATATTATTATTATCTTCTCTAATATTATTATAACTATCTCCAATATTGTTATTCTCGCCAATATTACTATTGTTCTCTCCAATTTATCATCTCCAATATTACTATTATTATCATCTCCAATGAGGGAGGCAGTTGACATTATAAAAGTAGATATCTGGTTGAGCATGGGCCACAAAGAGCAAGTTCATGCCTAAGGGGACAAGTACAGTTGGATGGACAAGGCCAAAGGTCAAGGAAGGTCAGGGTTGGGTTAGGACCTGAGAAGTTGTGAGCTGGGCACAGGTAGGAAACAGCAATTGTACCTGACAAGCAAGAGGACAAGAGCAAGTCTGGACGAGAGAACAGTGCAGAGCAGTGGCTCTCACTTCCTCTTTTGCCAAATGCAGGTCCCACCGTGAAAACTGGGAGTCACTGTGTGTCACAGAGAGAAAGACTGTTGGAGATGGACAACAGGCTCAAATGGTTTGGGGAATGATGGGAGGTAGAATAAGGAAGAAAATAAGTAAGCAAAATGTAAAGTAAATTTTGAAAGATGGAAACATCAGGGCTGGAAGAGAACACTTAAAATTATTCTGGTTGAACCTCCAAGTTAACAGACAAGGACATTGAGCCCCATGGAGCTGTAGGATTTCCCCAAGGTTAGTAATAGATTCAGGATTCAACCTAAGGTCTGCTAATCCCAGACCAGTGTCTGTCCATTCCCATTGTTGCCTGTGGTGTGGGCCCAAGGTCCCATGGCATGATATTGTTTGCCATCTGCCTTCTCCACGGGAATAAGAGCCCCATAAGAGAAGCCCTGTGTCAGTGTCTCTCAGTACTTAGAACACTGCCTGGCACATAGTAGGTGCTCATCCAGTGGGATGGAATCCCATGGGTGGAATGAAATGGAAAAGAATGGGTGAAATGGATGGAATAGAGGGAATGGAATGAACAGAGTGGAATGGAATGGAATGGAATGGAGTGGAGTGGAGTGGAGTGGAGTGGAGTGGAGTGGAGTGGAATGGAATAGAGTTAGCAGAGCTGAAATCAGTATTCTGGTGTCCCAGTTTCCATTTAATGGTATAGGCAAAAAACCATCCCAAACTCCCTCTCTCCTGCCCCCCCTCCCCCGCCACCCCACAACCTGTGGGATGCACCATCTCTGACATCCAAATAACCTCCCACCCCAAGCAAGTAATGATGGAGTCTCTGGCACAAACTGGGGTTCTGGGAAGCAGAACCCAGCCTTTGCCTTGGGAATGGAGGACAGAGAACTGAGGTCCACAGCCGTTGTGAGAGCAGCTCTGGGAAGCGAGGGGGGCCATTGGTTAGTTACAGGTGGAGAGGCAGGCCCTAATCCAAGCTGCCTCTTTAGCCAGAGTGGTCAAGAGAGCAAAAGGAAGGTGCGGGCAGTGGACCCGAGGGCCATCCCGAGTCCATGCTACAAAGACTCACAGGGGGTCCCAGCCATACTGTAGGTGCAGAGAGATTGCGAAAGTCCTGGCAGGTTGGGGTACCCCTCTCCTGTTCACTAACTTCTCTTCTCAAACCCACATTGAGATCATGACCAATCCACCAATCCCACAGTAGTTACTAGACGGCCATGAAGAAACTGGATCCTTGAACCTGGAATCAGTTTGAGTGTGGAGCAGGGGCTGTTTTATACCAACCGCAGTAATAACCCCATAATTCCCTTGCATTGGTGTAACAAGACACATTTCACAGCACTCGTACGTGGGGACCACTCTATGCCCCCCAACACTGGGGGCCAGCTCTCTGTCCACTTCCATTCCCACCCCTGTTACAAGTTGTCCTGACCCCACCCCACATTCAGACGCTGTTAACTCTTTAACATCTTAAATCTGCTCCCACTTGCAAAGTCCAGGTTAAGTCATTCTCAAAATGACTCTTGCCAGTGACAATCCAGCCAGAGCCTTTGAGGCTGAGCTGGGCATGAGCTAGTCTTCCTGTTCTGCTACCTGAGGGTGGTTGTTGGGAGGCCTACCTGGTTTGGAGCCATGCCCTGACTGAGGACTCTGTGTGCTCCCTGATTTTTTATCATGCACCTTGCCTCACATTGTCCCCAGATCTCTGTCCTATTCATCTCTCCTTGATGCCCACCTCACCTGTACCCACTACCATCACATCACGGAATGCCCACCACTACCACATTACCCCCACGGAACCCTGTGATCTCCCATAATATTTGCTGTGTGCCCACTGACGCCACCCTCCAGGGCTTCAGCACAGCTGCCTGTGTCTGGCTGCTGGCTTCCAGGTCCTTGTCCCTCCAGCCTTGCTCCCGGAATCACCTCCAGTCCACCAGCTCTGACTCCCCAGCCAGCTGCCCACATTACCCACCATCCAACATGGTACCCTCTGCCACCCCATCCTCACGTCGCCTGGAGACCAGAAACTAGCGTGGGCAGGGGCAGGGGCAGGGGCAGGGGTGGGGGAAAGAGCCGGCAGAATGGGCTGTTGACTATGAATTCCATTTCCTTCCCACCTCCGGCTAGTTAAGCAGCTAGAAGTCGCTTTGTTTGCTATGCGCACACACACACCAGCCACGCAATCGCCTGCCATCCTTGCTTATCCTCGGGAATTTGTTTCAAAGCTGCCTTTTGGAAACTCCTAAGTAGGATGTAATTCGGTGGATTTTATGTTCTGCTCACTGCCTGGCAAAGTCGCTTATTCCACAAACCCCTCGTACATCAGAGAGAAAGAAGCCACATGAAAACCGGGGCTGCCCTGGGCCCCCAAACCCTGACGCTGTCCCAGCCCAGCCTGAGAAAGGCACCTCCTCGCCTAGGCGGAGCCCGTGTGAAGTTTCTTAACGTCTGAACTTCGACGTTCTCAACTTCAATAACTCGGGTTGTTAGTATAAAGAAACAGCCTGTAAATGCCATTTAAAAGCAAATTGGATTTCCTTCCCCCAGCCATGCAGCCCTGGGTTCTGCCTGCTGGAGGACACAGTGTACTTCTCCTCCGAAGCGACCGTTTGTCATGTGTCGGAGGATCTGAAATAAAATTCCTTTGTGTACAACTGTCTGCTAAAGAGTATCTTAACGTTAATCATTTACTCTAAATGCCATTCACACATTGTTCTTCTCAGACCTCCAATCTGAGGTCTGGAAGCTGAAAGGTGTACGAGGATTTCTGCAGATCCTAAGTATGTGTTCAGGAATAGCATTTACACCACGCGTCGCCTTCTTTAGATGCGAGGCCCCGGGCTCCGCTTGTGGGTGTTAACATGTATCAGCAAAGCCATCTGCTATTGGGGAGGGAGCTGCAGTCCGTGGGACGCGGGAAGGGAGGGGCAGGAGGACAGGTTTGCCACAGAATAAGGAAGACGACCCGAGAGGGGCACCCGGACACTCAACACTCACAGCATTTGTTGAGGGACTTACTATGCTAGGCTCTGTGCTTGGCAGCAGGGCCACAGGCACAAAGCCAAAGGCTTTTCCCCTCCGAGCCTTTCTGGAATGAAGCAGGGCGCAAATCAATAAATGAACTGACAGACATAGACAGACTTAGTCAAACTGATCAGCAAGGTCTCTGCAGCACCTGCCCAGCCCTCCGGTGGATGTGGGTACCCCTCCTCTGGCTTCCTTTGCCCCTCAGGCATATTTCCTTCATTATGTGGGTGTCTTAGTCAGTCAGGGTGGCTATAACAAATTGCCATCGACCGGTTAATGGACAACAAACACTCATTTCTCACAGTTCTGGAAGCTGGGAAGTCCAAGAGGAAGGTGCTGGCTGACCTGGTGTCTGGTGAAGGCCCACTGCCTGGTTCATAGGTGCTGTCTTCTTATACCTGCACATGGTAAGAGCAGAGAGATTGAGGACAAGCTCTCACGTCTCTCTTTATGAGGGCACTAATCCCGTTCGTCAGGGCTCCATCCTCCTGACCTAAGCACCTCCTACTACATCACATCGGGGGTTAGCATTTCGACATGAATTTTGGAGAGACACAGACATTCAGTCCATAAGACTGACAATTCAAGGTCAAGGATCAATCTTTTCATCTCTGCAACTTCAGGGCCTAGCATGGTATTTGTCACATAAAAAGCACCAAACAAGTAGTTATTGACTAAAGGGAAGACCCAGTCCCTGATCTCAAGTCCAGTGCAGGAGACAGAAACAAATGGAGGGTGGCAATGGGGGGGTCCCGTGCTCTGTCCATCAGTGTGATAAGTGATATGGGACCCCAGACCCCAGTGGCTTGCCTACATGTGTGAGCATTACAGGTTGTTGGCGAGCCCCTGCTCCACACCTCTTCATTTCAGAGCCACGGTGGAAGGAGCAGCCACCATTCCAGGCATGCAGGTCCCATGGCAGAAGGAAAAGAGAAACAATAGAGCAAAATGAAGGTTCTAGAAGCATCTGCTCCAAAAAGGCACATGTTACTTCTACCCACATGTCATTATTGTCCAAAGCATATAGCACAGCCCAGCCTGCCACCAGGCAGCCAGGACATGTCCTCTTCCACAGGAGGCCTGGTCGGGAGGGGAGCAAACACTGGACCGCGGTGTAGACGCCCCAAACACTGCCACAGAGGTGCACTGTGACCGCAGTGATCAGTCAGGGACGCAGCACTTGAACGAAGTGAGGCACGTGGGGCGACTTGCTTCAGAGCCCAAAAGTGAGTTTAGTGACAGCTGCTCGTGCCATGTCCTGCCCACAGGGAGGTATCCCAGCGGCCTCGTGGAAGGAAGCCTGTGCATTTCCCATGTTTCCAAGGATGGAAGCAGCAGCAGCTGTACCCAGAGCTTCTGGAAACTCTGCCCAAAGGCCAGTTAGATGCTTGGGAGTCACTGGCTCCAGCCCAGCCCAAGGGTGCCCAGTCTTAGAGGACGTGGCTGGCCTTAGGCACCCTCACTGCCTCCTGACATGATACTTACATTCAGAGCTCACTGTCCCTCTCTCACAGTTGGGAGGGAGGCAGAGACACAGACCCTCTGAATAACCTGCTGGGGAGACTGTGGTCACACCCCCAGGCAAATGTGTCAGCCTATCCTAGACATGTCAGTCAAAGCCAGGGCCCCTTCTTAGGGGAAATGGCCAGGGCATTTCCTGCTACCCATACTGCATGCTCTATGGGAGTGGTGAACCTTTTTCTGCCAAAGGCCATTTGGACATTTATAACATCATTCTTGGACCATACAAAATTATCAACTTAAAAATTAGCCTGCTCTATTGGTCAGACATTTAATTAACTCACCCCTAATGCCTTGGCAGGGCTTGACCAAATGATTTTGTGGGCCTTATACAGCCTGAGGGACGGACATTCACCACCCCTGCTCTATGCCATGGAGCCCTGGCCTCCCCTGGCTGGACCAGAGGTGGACACTCAATCTAAGGGAAGACATACCTTGGGAGGGACAGTGGCCTCTAAGGCAGGCGTCCTCAAACTACGGCCCGCGGGCCACATGCGGGTGTTTTTGTCGTTTTGTTTTTTTACTTCAAAATAAGATATGTGCAGTGTGCATAGGAATTTGTTCATAGTTTTTTTAAAACTATAGTCCGGCCCTCCAACGGTCTGAGGGACAGTGAACTGGCCCCCTGTTTAAAAAGTTTGAGGACCCCTGCCTAAGGCCTGGTGTGAAGAAAGTAGATGAACCCTATCTCACAGTTTTGAACCAGAGACTAGTGAGAGACTGGACCCATCAGGCAAAGGTAGAGTAAGTCAGAACCACATGAAGCTGGCGTGATGAGGGAACGTACGTGACAAGGAAGGCTGCTGGTAGAATGTACGTGGCAGAAGACTGGAGAGAATTTGCAGAGAGAGACAGAGATGGAGAAAGAAGGAGAGGGAGAGAGAGAGAGAGAGAGGGAGAGAGAGAGAGAGAGAGAGAGAGAGAGAGAGAGAGAGAGAGAGAGAGAGAGAGATTTGCCATGACAGATTTGTTTCCAATCCAACTGAACAGTAACTTGGCAGAAACCTTTCTTCCTGAGTCAGTCTCTGTTCCTTTACAACCAAAAGAGTCTAGTTTGAATACGCCCACCTAGCAAACATGTGTGGTGTGAGGCCCTCCCTCAGGAAGTGGCACAGAGCAGAAGAGGCCCAGTGTAAGATGTGTAAGTTGACATGTGACATTTCCAAAATGGACAAAAGCATGGGGGGAGAGGAGGAACATTTAGAAGAAGAATGAAAACCTTGAAATACATACAAAATGCAATGATGCCCTTTATACACCTAAAGATACATAAGTAAGAAACATTTTGGTGGACCATTAAATTTTACTAATAAAGTCACCACCTCATTAATGTATTTATACTTTACTTGTAGACATGAAAAGCTGAGGCTGGGGAGTGGAAATTTTAATGTGAATTTTCCCCAAAATCAGTTTCATTTTCCATTTTCCTTTTGTTGCAATTAAGTCCATTTTTAGTTCGGACCCATGTGTATTTGTATCAATCCTTATTTTCCATCAATCTTGGCAAAGAATTGTCTACTATTGTTGTCTTTAAAAGAGGAAGTAAGCTTTTTGTTTCTTAATTAACTCTGCTTTTTGTTTTCTATTCAATTCATTTGAGCTTTCATCTTTATTAATTCCTTTTGTTTGTTGTCTTTGGTTTTCTATTTGTTGCTAATTTCATGAGTTGAACTCTCACATTATTTATTTTCAGACTTGGTGTTTTCTAATTAATGGATCTAAGGCTTTTATTCCTTTCTGAAAACCCACACTCGGTATGTCTTGATATATTGTGTTATCATTTTTAGTTTAATAATGTGTGATTTTCATTGCGATTTACTTTAATACAATAATGAGGGGGCTATGTTACTTAGATTTGACTTTGCTATCATTTTTTTGATGAGGTCTCATGTTATTGCATTATGGCTAGTGGATGTGACATTAGTTATGATAGTCATCTTTAAAAATGTATCAATATTTTATTTGTGACCAAACTCATGAGCAATTATGTGAATGTTCCATATGTGTTTGAAAAGGATTGTATTCTCTATCTGTTCAGTCTATATCATATATTTTATAGTTCCTCAACCTTGTTAATCATGCTGTTTGTATCCTCCATAGCTTTACTTGGTTGTCTTGATTTGTTGAAAAGTTAGGGTCTCTGACTATTATATTGTATTTATCTGCTTTTCCCAGTAGTACTATCAATTTTTGCTTTATATATTTTCAAGTTTTTTGTTATGTGCATAATGGTTCAAGATGGTTATATATCATCTTAACAGGAATTTCCTTTCATTAACATAAAATATTCACTTTATTTTATTTGCTGTTAAAATTGCTATTCTTATTTCCATTTTATTAGTCTTCCCTGATATACATCTTTACATCTGTCCTCTTGTTTTCAATTTTTCTACTAGCTTTATGTGAACATCTTGCTAGAAAAAGTCATGAAACTGGATTTATTTAAATCCAATTTGAGAAGTATTTAACTCAGTCACAAGTATTACCAAGAGGTTTAGAGTTATTCTAACAATGCCGTGTGTGTATTCTATTTATCATACTTTCTGGTTTGGTTTTTACCCATTTATGCCTTTTGGTAATTTTTTTGAGCTGTCTTCATTTGATTTCATTTCATTTTTTTCTAGTATTTTGAAAGTTGTACCCTATACTAGTATTGCTATTTTTCTAGTGTTTTCCCTTAAAGTTTTACCCACAGTCCCTTGCATTTCTAGGATATCTACCAATGTTCAGTATGCATATTCACCCCTCGCTCAAACTAAGGACAAACTAATTGTCTGTTGCTCCCTTCCTCCCTCACCACCTCCACCCTGTTGTCTCATCTGCTTCACAGTATCTGAATTTTTTTGTTCTGGTTTGTACTTTTTAAGTATTTTTTTTATAATAAACAAGTTTTACTAATTTCCTTTTGCTTGATTGTATCTACCTTGTAGACTCATTATTTGGTATTTGGTGGCACGTGAGATACTCAATGGTATGAAGCCCATCTCAATTTTATTCAGATATATCTCAGGGGAAATAATTACATGCATTTGTCTATCATGCATTGAGTGTTATTTGAAAGTGTTTTAAAGTGGTTTTTAAAAAATACATTTTTATTGATTTCAGAGAGAAAGGAAGAGGGAGAGAGAGATAG
Organism: Cnephaeus nilssonii; assembly: GCF_951640355.1. Lineage (NCBI taxonomy): Eukaryota > Metazoa > Chordata > Mammalia > Chiroptera > Vespertilionidae > Cnephaeus > Cnephaeus nilssonii. The sequence goes on from NC_137082.1 coordinate 82,695,641, forward strand.
AAACATCCATGATGAGAGAGAATCATGCATCGGCTGCCTTCTGCAAGTCCCCCACTGGAAACCGAGCCCACAACCCAGGCATGTGCCCTTGACCAGAATCGAACCTGGGACATTTCAGTTCGCAGGCCAACGCTCTATCCACTGAGCCAAACCAGCCAGGGCTCAAAGTGCTTTTATGCAGAAAAATATATTACTCCCCGCCCCCCCTCCCATTATCATTTAGAATAAGTTTGGCTTTGTTTAACCAACAGCCCACAAAATAGTAGCTTAAAAATATAAAAATGTGTTTTTCTCTCAAAAAAAAAGGAAGCCTGGAGGGAATCAGGTCTAGTGTGGTCACTGTGCGGTCTCAGGAACTCAGCCTTCTTCTGTCTTGTTGTCTCACAGAACATGGCTTCTGTTCCCAACGTCACCTCATGGCTCAGGATGGCTGCTGGGACGCCAGCCATTACATCTCTATCAAGGCAACAGAATGGAAGAAGGCAGGAACAGAAGGGTACCTATTCTTTAGGGAGACTTCCCAGAAACACAATAATTCTACTTCTATTTATAAGCTATACCCAGATGCAAAGGAGGCTAAGAAATGAGTGTGTGTGTGTTTTGTTTCTAACTGGATGGCTATGTGCCTACATTAAAGCATGTCATAATAAAATTTAAGAATGGTAGGAATTGCCTGGCCAGCGTGGCTCAGTGGTTGAGCATCAACCCATGAACCAAGAGGTCACTGATTTAATTCCCAGTCAGGGTACAAGCTCAGGTTCCATAGATGTGCAGGAGACAGCTAACAGATGTTTCTTTCTCATCGATGTCTCTATCTCTCTAAAATCAATAAAAACATATTTTAAAAAAAAAAATGATGGAAGGAATCAATAGAAGATCCTACAAGCTCCCAGACAGTAGAAAAAGATCACATTCAAAATAAATGGTCATATTCAAATGATTTGGAATTAGAATATACACAGCAAGACCGGAAGTTAAAAGACAACAGAGCAATGCCTTCAAAAATCTGTGGGAAAAGGTTCTCCAACTGAGAATTCTATGTCCAACCACAGCCTCTAGTGAGCAGATTTTCATCTTTCACAGGAGGCGACTGAATAATGCCATTTACCCGACTGAAGAAGTAAGCCAGGAAAAAGAAAGACATGGGATCTGGAAAACAGGCACCCAGTCTAGGAAAGAGGTGACAAAAATCCCAGGTACCAGCTGATGGAAGAGTGACTGCATTTGAGCATATTTGGAAGAGATTTTCATGTCTGTAGGAGAATGTGGGGATCGGTTAGCAGGTAGGTAGTAACAGATATATAAACTGAGCAAATAAAAATAAAGACAAGTATTAACCCAGAGGGAAGAAAAAAGGATTATAATCATAGCACACTACATGACTGAGCTGTGAGTAATATTCATATGGTCGTACTATATAAGCCAATAGTGATTTTAACCACAACTTGTGATAGAGGTATATTGGAAGATGAGGGAAGGATAAGTGGATATGTTTGGGGAGGGAGAAAATGGGCAGAAAAGCTAAAATCTAATTTTCCATACTTGAAAGTCAATAGACAATTCTTAAAACTGAGAAATCACAAAATAGCTACATATACAATAAATTGATAAATAGAGAAGCAAAAGAATAGCTAAAACAGTTGAGAGTTGTTCCTTTGAGGAGGAGGAATAAGACGGAGAGAGCTAGGGTAACAAACTCTTTTACATTATATCCCTAATAATACTTTTTGTCTATGTAAATGTACCAGTTTGCACGACAATATAAATCAAATCCATTTGAAGAAATATATAACGCCAGACAATTTGGGGTTACTTTTTTTTATTGGCAGGGGAGGTGACAGGGAAAGGAAGAAAGGCATCTACACACCAGCCAAATGCAGTAATTCTTCCAAAGAGGAATTGCAAAGCTGGTAAATGTTCTGAGTCCGTACTTGTCTGAGATGGCTCCATTTTGCCCTCACACTTGAATGATGATTTATGTTCAAAGCCATTTCCCCTCAGAGCTTTGAAAATATTGCTTCATTATTTTCTTGTATCCAATTTTGCTGATGAGGAGTATGGTACCAATCCAATTCTTGTTCCCATGTCTAGTGGGTTGAATAGTGTCCCCCCAAATGATACGTCCAAGTTGTAACTCCCAGCACCTGTGAGGGTGACTTTATTTGGAAAGAGGGGGCGTGCAGATATTATTAAGTTAAAGATCTCGAGATGTGGTGGGCCCTCAATCTGGAGACTAGTGTCCTTATAAGAAGAGAGAACACAGAGAAGATGGCCACATGAAGACCTGGGCAGAGGCAGGCGTGATGCAGCTACAAGCCAGGGAAGCCAAGGGTTGCCAGGAGCCACAACCAGGTACTGGCATGGAAGGAGGAATCGCTCCAGCACATCCAAAAGGAATCAGCCTTGCCAACACCTTGATTTCACACTCCAGCCTCCGGAACTGTGATGACTACATTTCTGTTGCTTTAAGCCACTCAGTTTGTGGTACTTTGTTATACCAGCCCTTGGAAACTCATACGTGTGTGTGTGTGTGTGTGTGTGTGTGTGTGTGTGTGTGTGTGTGTTTTCTTGCTGAAGTTTTCAGGATTTTCCCTGCGTCTTTGGTGTTCTAAAATTTCATTATGACATGTCTATGTTTGTGGGTTTTGAAATTTTGCTAGCCATCCATGGGTCCTTTAAGGCTGAGGACTTACCTTTCTTTGGTTCTGGAAAAATCTCTTCTATTAATTATTGAAGTATTGCCTCTCCCCCACTGTGTCTATTTTTTCCTTTAGGTCCTCTGTACTTATATGTCCTCTGCATTGATGATCTTTTCTTTCAAGCTTCCTGCCTCCTCACCTTTGCATTGCACTCCTGGAGAAATTCTTGCCTGATTTTCCAGCAATTATCCCTCCTCCATCGGTGCTCATTTTGCAATTCAGTCCATCAGTTGTGAAATCTTTTAACATTTCAATCAATAAAATTTTAAGTTCCATGATCTCCAGTTGATTCTGATTATGTGGATCCAAAGCCTTCACATCTTTTAAGGCAGTGGTTGGCAAACTCATTAGTCAACAGAGCGGCAAACCGCAGCTCGCGAGCCGCATGAGCCGCAGTTTGCCGACCACTGTTTTAGGGGATTTTGGGGGGGGGGGGGGCGTAAGTTGTCATGTGCCCTTAGAATGCCATCCTGCCATCCTCTGGAGCCTTCTCAGGCCTTCATATTTCTAATTGAGCGGGGAGTCCAGAACTTATCTTCCGATCCTGATATTCATGGCTGTGAATGGCACCCTTGAGAGGTGCTAGGCAGTCAGCTGAGCATCAGTGTGTAGTATCTTACCTAATACTCACAGTTACCCATAAGGATGGTGATATCAATGTCCCCATTCAACAGATGCACAAACTAAGGCGGGGGAGGCTACTTGCCTCAGATCACAGTAGAGCTAGTAGAAATGGCACTGGCATCTAGGATGGCTAACTCCAGAATCTGGGTATTTGGCCACTCCGTAACTTTGCCCTGAATTGTGTGGCATGTGTCACATCCCATTTAGACATCAGTTGATGCGTGCACTAACGGAGATTAATGGAGAGCGCTGGTTCTCGGCCAGGAGTGACTTCGTTCCTGGGGGACATTGGACAATGTCGAGAGACATTATTAACTGTCACAATGGGGGAGAGAGGAAGGTACTCCTGGCAACTTGTGTGCAAACTTCCTGCAATGCCCAGGACAGCCCCCCAGCAGAGAATGGTCTCACCCTGAGCGTCAGCGTGCCAAGGTAGGGACACCTGTGCTGAGCCTCTAAAACCTTCCAGCCCCACGAGCCGGGTGGCTGGTCGATAACGTCGTGAGTGCGGGACAGCATCTCAAAAAGACCTGGTGGCCCAGGCTTGACCCTGGCAGGAGAGAGCAGACTTTGCAGGTGGCAGACACGAGTCCCTCCCAGGCCGGAGAGCCGCAGGGGCACACCTGTCCATCCTAGGGGCCCCCAGCCTCACGGACCCAGACAGTGAGTTAACACCCACTGTGCGGAGCTCTGTGAGGCAGGACGTGTAGGTGACATACAACATCGGGCTTTCTCCCTTCGTTTCTTCTTTCTCTCCACTTCAAACATGGAGCCATGCCCCATTCGGCTTCCTGCACCCAGGATTCTTGCAGAGCAAAGAGCAGGAAAAGATCCCGGGAGAGGTGGCCAGAATGGCAGTACTCAAGGGAGACACCAGATCTGGGCGTCTGACTCTGCGGTTCCCTTGCAAGAGGCCAGCCCCTGTGCCCGGGGCACCAGCCTTGCCAAAGCACTCACACCCCAAAAGGCCCACGCAGCAGGGGACCCGGAATTCTCCAGTGACCACAGCACCGGACACATGGCCCAGGGCCCCTGGGACAGTGGGGCTTCCACCCAGCTGGGTTCAGAGTAAGAGGCAGTAGTGGAAACCCACGCTTCCCAGTCTGCACTGCTGCGCGAGGCAGTCACTTGGGAAAGAGGGAAGGAAAGGAGGAAGCCAACAAGCAGAAGGAGGAGGGGTGTCTGAGCCTGGCTCCTCCCCACCCTGTTGGAGTCCTGGCAACTGGAGAAATCCGAGAAATCTCAGAGCTGCCTGACACCTGCCCCACCCCCACCCCCACCCCGGGCTGAGGCGACTTCCAGCCACTCCCAGCCCTATGGCACCCATGGACTTATTTAAAACTACCTGCTTGGCTCCCGTTCATCCCCACAGGAGACACATAACCTTGTCCACATGAATGAAACACAGACAGAGGGTGGGAAGACAGAGGTCCCTTGGCATGTGTCCAGGCCCAGTTTGGCTGGTTGCAGAGTGGTGGTGAGGTAAACCAGCTCCACCATCCCCCCCCCCCCCCATCCTCCACCCCGGCCTGGAGGAGGACACACCTAGGCTCAGCCCCACCCCTGCATCCCTGCCACCTTCCCAGCAGCCCAGCCTTCACCCCAGCGGTCTCACTCTGGGCAGCGACACAGGGGGAAGGGAATATCAGGTAATCAAAAGACACTGTTTTTGGAACTCAAATCCATTTCCCTGTTAATCCACAGGAACATTTTGGAGATCATTCATCTTCATTTCTGATGGATTTTCTGTCAATATTCCCTGCCTGGCCCCACCCCAGCCTTTCCATCAAGTAACTAATGAGCTGTAAACAAACACTAGGGGTGGGTGGTTTTCCAAGAGGCCTTTGAAAGAGCGAAGCAAACTTTGGGGACAGGAGCGGCACGCTCTGGCTCCTCTGTGGGTGCATTTAGCTTTTCTCACTTGGGGTCCCCAGGACTGATGCATGGAGGACGAGCCCTCCCCTCCCCGAGGCAAAGTAAGTAGTAAGTTAGTGAGGCAACAGGAAAGCAGTGCATGGAATAATCCCCACTCTCTCTCCTCTGCCTGCCACCACCCTGCCGCTGCCTCTCTGGGTTAAGGGCTCCAGGAGGTGGCCCCACCCACTATGGGTGCCAGTTTGCCCCAGGCAGGGCCCTGGTTCGGCTGGCATTGAGCATGGGAAAGTGTGGAGCCTGCCTTCCCCGGGGGAGAGGAGGTTTGGGGTGAGGGGCACCTCAGGGGTGTCCCCAGTGTGAGAGGGGCCTGGGGTTGGAAGCTCCCAAAGGTGGCAATGGGCTGGCAAAGAGGAGTGCGACTCCACCATCGGGTCTCAGGTCAGCCTTGGGGATGTCCCTGAAGGTCCCTCACGTGAAGGTCTCAGTTTACTCATCTATCAGATGGGTGAATAGTTCCTTTCCTGCCTACCTGCTGGGAACGTTAGAAGGATCTGGGGACGCGGGGTTTGGGAAAAGTCTAAAAGTTACAGATGTCGAAGGGTGGCCATCCTGCCCCCTCCCACTCGCTCTAGCCCCAGCACCCCCAAGCTCCCCATCTGTCCCTCCCCACCCACCAAGGCCCAGGAGTTTTCCCGCAGCCCGCCTGAATGTTAACACGCAGGGAGAACTTCAAGGAAAACATACAGCTGATAAAAATTTAATGCTATATGTAACAAAGCAGAATGAATATTTAATCCGTGCTTTTATGCGTAACCACATAACCAACCGGCCCCACGCAGCGGCGAGAGCGGCTCGACCCCTCCCTGCTGGCGCCACCCCAGCCCGGCAGCGAAGCAGTTAAGTTGCTGGCAACAAGCAGCTCCTAATAAACACTCGGCTAATTCTGTAGGAAAAGCACTAATTAGAAAACCAATAATAATCGGTGTAATTGCTCTAAATTACCCTCCTAACAGAGAACGGCGCTCGGGCGCTCGGAGCTGGAACGCAGCTGCCGCCGCCCACCCCCTCGCCCTGCGCCCAGGCCCCGCGCTCTGCTGCCCCCTGGCGGCCGCTGTGCGCCGCGCCCTCCTGGTCGCGAGGAGAGGCTGCGCGAACCCCGTCGCTCTGGCTCCCCCTAGCGTCCGCGCCGCTGCACTGACCTGCGGTCTGGCCAAAGGCCCCGAGAACTGAGTACTGGTCCTTTGGATTTTTTTCTCCACCCTCCGCCTTTCTCTCCGGAGACTGCTGACAAGAATCAGCATCACACGGGCTGGACCTCAAGGGAAAGAAAAAACGGGGTCAAATAATAATGGAATTTTTAGACCTCAATAATCCTAGGGATTCGGAGTGGTGTGGATTTGGGGGATGGCTTTGGGAACAGGGTTTGAACACACAAGCCCAAAGAACAGGGGCCTTCCTCAAACGCGGGAGACCAGGGTAACAGGGGAGATGGGGTGCTCTGGAGAGGGCCAGCCAGCTCTGAGCCCAGCCTGACACGGCCTGAAGTGAACAAGGGTGCAGAGACCTGGAGGATGTGTGGAGCCCTGTCAGCAGTTCTCACGGGACCATGCCCATCTCTGCCTCCTGGGGTCAGCCATGGTTTTCAGAGTGAGTTGGGGCCCTCGGCCCTCCCTGACTTACCTGTAAGTCCCTGGAGGATGTTTGAATGGAGACAGGACCCTCCTAAAATGAGCAGCCCCACCTTTACATCTACAGAGGCCATCCAGCCTGGTAGCCACCTGCACAGTCTGGGGGCCAGACTGCCTGGCTTCAAATCCCGACTTTCCCGCTGACACACTGTGTGACCAGGGGCAAGTTTCTTAACTTCTCTGTGCCTCATCTTCCTCCAATGTGAAATGAGGACGTCAATAATAACAGCCTAACATGAGCTTATTGGGAAAACTAAATGAATCGACACGTGTCAAATACCTAGCCTACAGGAAGCACTCAATAAACATTAGCTATTAATATTATCTGATTTATATCATGGAATTTCACATATCATGCTTGCACAAAGACCAAAATTTGTTTGAAAACCACTGGATGTAATGATCTCTAAGGTCTCTTCTGGCTTTTAAATTCTGATTTTAAAATTACTTCTTTTAGTTCACTCCTTTCTCCACCGCCTAGCCTTGCACCTGCCGTTCTCTGCCATTGCACCCTTTCCTCCTGTCTGCCGGCCGTAACCATTCCCTCCCCATGGAAGCTTCCTCTCGCTCCAGGCAGAGGTGCCTCGCCCTCCTTCCCACCGGCTCTCCGCAGACTTTAAATAAGGCCACCCCCATTATCCTTCGTCCCCGTCACCTGTTTCCTTGTCTCACCTACAGGAACCCAGGGCACCTGGAGAGCACAGGGGTCCCACTCATCTCCCCCACACCCGGACTGGAATTTTACAGATGAGGAAACTGAGGCACGGAGGCCTGGGAACTGGGACAACAATGTCTGGAAACAGCCAGGGAGTCAGAGCCAGGAGGAGAAACCGGGACCCTGGGCTCCCCGGCTGGCTCTGCTGCGTCTCCTCTCACGGGGGCCTCACCTTCTCAGTTCCGAGGCACGCGTGGGCACGCCAGCAGGCAGGCATCTCTGCTTGGGTGGCTTACAAGGGCCTAAGTGGAGAGACCGCCCTCTGCACACACACAGAGGCTGTGGGCGCCATCTCACCTCGGAACCGTTGCAGAAGCTTCTCATTGGCCTCCCTGCTTCCACCTGTGCCCCCACCTGTACCCCATCCTCCTCAGAGCAGATGGGCCTAGGAAAACCTCAGTGGCCCAGCTCTCTCAGAGGTAAAGCTAAGTTCTTCCAACAGCCCCCAAGCCCCTGCATGCTCAAACCCCAGCCTCATCCTCTCCCATTCCCTTCCCCTCTCACTTCGTTCCAGCCATGCGGGCCCCCTTGATATTTATCGATACCAAGCACAGTCAACCAGGCCCTTCCCTCTGCCTGCAGTGCCCCGCCCCCAGGCGGCCACGTGGCTAACTCACTCTCGCCCATGGCCGCTGCTCACATGGCCTCCTTAGAGAAGCCTGTCCTGGCCGCTCTCAAAGAACACCCTTACCCATCTTGGTTTTGTTTCTGCATAACTCCTTCACTTGACTCAGTATACATCTGTCTTCTTATGTGTGGCTCCCCCACTGGACCGGAGGCTCCACAAAGCCGGCACCCCGCCTTTTGTTCGCTCGTGTATCCCTCACATCTGAAATAGACCTGCCACATATGGTGAGTTCAGTAAAAGTCTGATAAATGCTTGATGAACTGAGCAGTCATAAAGGCACAAAGAAATGAATTTCTAAGGGTGGACTTTCAGGCCCTCCATGCATTGCGACTGGACGTGCCACAGGGTGGGGCAGATGGCGAGTGCTAGAAACCGTCTGTAGAACGATGGGTCTTCTTGATGTCTCTGTATTTGCCCTACATACTCCACCTCGAGGCAAGTGCTCAGCTTACCCCCTCACTAGGAAAGCGTTCAACATATAATCACCGTTTCGTCAATGTTGGATAGTTGGTTCGGTTGTTTGTTCGGCTGCTTTGCTGACAGTGAGGACCTGTGGGGCATTCCCTGTTTTCCTCACAATGTGAGGTTCACCGGGGCACACACAATCGACAACATCCCTCTTCGCCCGGTCTCTCCTGACGTTAGGACCCAAGCCCCAATTGTTTCTGGCCCAGCCAAACGGAAAATTTAATTCCCAACTAATTAGCCCTGAATTTGGTGCCCATCGTCAAGTTACGGGACTACCCCTCTCCCAAGAGAGGGGGGCTCCCCACCCACAAATGGCCAACATTTGACACTGGCCCTGTGGGGAGGGAGACAAAAGCCCCCAGCCCAGCCATTGTCTCTGCTTGGCCTTCGTGGGCAGGCAGGCACAAAAGCCCGATGAATTCTTCATGACCCTCTGAGAGGGTGGCTCCTCCGGGCCCCTCCCATTGTTGTCCACAGGCGGGCCTTTGAATGGGGCAGTGGGACATTATCTTCTTAACCGACCAGTTTCCTTTCTGATCAAGGCTCCCTGAACTTCCTCCTTCCAGCCTCCTCCCCTTGGGGATGCCAACCATGCCAGTTAGCTGAAACCAGAACCCCACTGTCAGGTCAAGGCAAGGTCACCCCAGCATCCAGAGAAACACCCCTGCCTTCCCCACCACAGCTCTCGCTTCTGTGCAACTTCCGGAGATGCCCAGGCAAGACCCCTTTCCCTGCTCCAGAAGAGTTGTCCAGGGAGAGATCGCCCATCCCTCTACATGCAAGGCCTGGGGAGGAAGCACCCTCTCCCAAGCTTCCTCTCATCCCCTAGGAGTCTGGAGGAAGAGCTGGGCTGGAGCCTGGAAGGGGCCTGCACTCTGCCACGGCGCCCTCTGCTGGTAGATCCCGGGAGGTGTACAGACTGCAGATTTCATGCTCCCTGAGTGTCCAAACCATCATCCCCTGCCCTCGTGTCCTTCCTTACCCAAGAAGTCCACAAAGGGAAGAGGTGGCTGTCCTCTGGCCAAGTCCCTTTTCCAATAATAAGTGGAGGGAGCGAGAGGGAGGCTGAGGCCAGGGGGAGGGGCTGGATTTGAGTTAATGAACTATGTACTTCCCTGCCCCTATAATCCACGGCATTTTAGGCAGCAGCCAATTTAACTTCTCTATGGGATAATTGGTCATGGGGTTGCTAGGAGAGCTGGATGGGATGAGGAAGGGTGGGCAGGGCAGGGCCAGACAGAACAGGGCAGTCCCAGGCTCTTCCAGAAATCATCCCAGGGGAGGCATGCTCCACGCTCAGGAGCCAAGGGGAGGGGCAAGGATAGGCCCAGGGCTCCTTGGGGAAGAGCTCCAACAAGGTGAGGGAGGGAGGAGAGGGCCCGGCTACATCACCAGAGAGTCCTGGCTGGGCAGATGGGGCCTCACCCACTCCCCTAAACAGGTGTGTGTGTGTGTGTGTGTGTGTGTGTGTGTGTCCTGGGACCCCAGGGTGCTTCATGTACATTTACTGGATTCGTATAATCCAGGGATCAATAGATGGATTAACTGGTTAGATCTAGGGATCAGTGACTGAGCTCCACTCAGAGCTTCTATGCATCTCGGAATGTGACAGAGCCAGGACATTCTGGCCTCCCTTCTGTGTTGCTGCCTCCTGCTTCCTCAGTCAAAACCCAGAGGACGTCAGACTTAGATGGTTAGAAGGTCCTACAGATGAGCTGGGAGACCACAGGGCCCGGTTTGCCCACACAGCTGTCCCAGGGTAATTGTTAACACTATTCCTTTCAGTAACAAGATCATCCTGGTGTGGCCAATCAACTACAGAGAGGAAGATGCAGTCACTGCCCACAGCGAGTCCATGGTCGTTCTCGGGTCTCCTGATGCCCCGTGTTCTTCCCACTAAACTGATCCACTGACAAGCACCAAGGCCTGGCACTCAAGTCCACAAAACCGGACCCCACCCACTGGGGCCTGCAGGAAGCCCTCCCGGAGCAGGGCAGCCGGGAGGGACCCACCCACATCTGAGCTCTGCCATCCAAATCCTGGGCACGGCACTGATCCCATTTCCCCACCAAAACACAGCTGGGCTAGAGAGGAGCGTGGGCATGGGGGAGTGTGGAAGAGGTTAGACAGGTGGCAAGGGCCGGGTGGCCAGGGTCTGAAATCAGTCACTGCACATGTCTCTCCTGGGACATGAAACTCAGCTGTAGCCTGAGGCCTGGCGGGGAGATGGGGAACCACACATCTGGAAGGAACTGGAATTAAAAGGTTGACCATTTGCATCCTGTGGTCCCAGTGGGCTGGGGGAGGCCAGGCCCTCTCAGTAGCCCCAGGCTGCTTTTCTGACAGGCTCTGGCCCTGGCTCATTTCCACCCCCCAGGACAGGTGCAAGCTGCAGACCCACTTTCTGGTCCCCCTGCTATCTGGTCAGCCCATTTTTCAGACAGACTGATTTCTGGGAGGCAGCGTCAGGCACCAGCTGGGGGGGGTGGATTCTCTCTTCATCCTTCTCTTCTCAGGAAGTGTGAGTCCCCCTCTCCCACCTGCCCAGCCTTCTCACTTCTGAATATACCAGCTCCTTTCCCAGGTTGGGGAGCTGCCCAAGCCTGTCTCTTGGAGGCTGAAGGGCTAGCCACTGTCCACTCTCTGGAATGTAGCACCACCTAGTGGCAGCCTGCAGCCTGACAGTGCGCTGTTGAAATCTCAGTGAGTCAACAAATCTTCATCAGACATCAAGCAAATATAAAGCATTATGCCAGGCCATCACAGAGAGGAGGCTGGGGATTGCGGTAGGAAAAAATGGGGGGGGGGGAGAATAAAAAATAAAAACAAAGGCAGGCAAGCAAACATGCCTCTGCACCTGAAGACACCTGCTTTTGAGCATGAGGTTCTGAGTCAGACCACATAGGGTTCAAATCCTGGCCCCAGCACTTACTAGCTGTGCTACTCTGGGCATATTATTTAACCTCTGTAAACACCAATGTCCTCTTTTGTAATATGTGAATACTAAAAGTAAGTACCTCTCTCAAAGGGTTGCTTTGAAAATGAACTGAGTTGAAGCATTACAACACTTAGCACAGCCCTGCCTGGGTAGCTCAGTTGATTGGAGCATCGTCCTTTACACCAAAAGGTTGTGGGCTCAATCCCCAGGTGCATACAGGAGGCAATCAATTGATGTTTCTCTCCTACATCTCTCTCTCTCTCTTTCTCTGAAATTAAAAAAACAAAAACAAAAAACATATCCCCGGGTAAAGATGAAAAACACATTTTTTAAACACTTAGCACAGTGCTTGGCAGACAGTAACTAATTTTTAATGGATGCTATTATTATTGAGATAATAAAATTATTAATTCAGGCTAAGTGCTGTAATAAATCAACAAAAGGTCAGCCCAAATGAATTGAAATGATGACACAGAGAGCTTAACAGACGTGGTAAAGAACTGAGTACGACCCTGAGCAAATGTAGGGTCCGTGACCATGAGCAAGTCAATAACCCTCTTTAGGCTCAGACAAGTACCTGAAGGTAGAGAACTCAAGCAGACAATCCTTGGGGTAGTATCTTTTGTGATTAAATCCTCACCAGGCTTTGAGGATTCAGAGAAGAAAAGATACAGTTGTCACCTCAAAGTTGCAATCGGGCTTATGTGAGGTGGTAGCTTCCTCACACCATCCTCTGATTCCCACCCCAACCCCCATACCAAACACGGAAGGCAAAGGTGAGGGCCATCTGTTACTACTGTGATCTCAGCAGGAAGAATCTCCAGGGTCCCCACCCCCACCCCACGAGCAAAGGGCCAAGTGTTTGGGGGAAGTCAGATGGCAGACCATCATCAGTCACAGGCCCCATCTCGTTCCCCCCAGGCGGCTCCTCTACAAGGCCGTCCCTCCCCCGCCTTGCTCCCTCCAGAACCTAGAGCACCTGGAGTGTAAGGTTCATGAGAGCAGAGTCCAGTCCATCTCGTTCACCAATGGGGCCAGCACCACACTCGGTGCTTCGATAGAGAAATGTTCAAACTTATTTGTTGAGTGGATGAATGAATTATTAAAACTTAAGTTCTTTGATGGCAGGGACTTTCTCTTATATGCTGAATTTACACTTTGCTTGGTTACACATAATAGTCAAAAACTGGAAACAATCTAAAGGAGAGCTGTTTCTCTCATCAATGTTTCTCTCTCTCTCTCTTTCTACCTCCCTCTCTTTTCCTCTCTCTCTCAAATCAATAAAAACATTTTTTAAAAGGAAAGAAAAAAATGTTGTATAGTCATGCAATGAAATACTACTCAGAAATAAAAAAGGAATAAACACATATAGCATGGATAAATCTCAAAACTGTTATGTTGTGTGAAAGAAGCCAGATGCAGGAGAATGTCTATGGTATGGTGTCATTTATATAACACTAGGGCCCAGTGCACAAATTCGTGCACCTTGAAAGGAACTGTGGGCCGAGAGGCTGTGGTGGGCACAGAGGCAGGTCTCGGCTCATCCTGCACGCCCCCGCCTGGCCCCTCCCACCACAGCCCTCAGTCCCCTGTCTGCCAGCAGCCCCACTCCCGCCATCACTGCTCCTACACACTGATGGCGCTGGCCCCGCTTGCACCCGCTGATGGTGGAGCGATTGGGGCCAGCGCCCGCAGCAGGTGCAAGCAGGGCCAGCACTGTCAGCAGGTGCAAGTGGCAGCTGCTGCCCCAATCGCCCATCAGGAGCAGGGGGAGGTGGAGAAGCCCTGAGGGGCAATTGGGGCTGGCAGCCGCCGCTTGCACCCACTGATGGCACTGAGCAATCAGGACTGGCACCGGGCACTGGCAGCGGGTGCAAGCAGCAGCTCCGGTGCCGGCTGCGGGTGCGAGTGGGGCTGGTGCTGGCAGTGGGTATGAGCACCAGCTCTGGCACTGGCAGCAGGTGCGAGGGCGGCTCCAGCACCGGCTGTGGGTGTGAGCGCTGAGTGAGACCATGGCACACAGGAGCAAAAACTTTTCAGTAACCACCAGAGGCTCACCCTGATGGCAGCGACTGGTGCCCTGCCTTGGTCTGGAGCCCCTGCTCACCTTCTCTACTATCCCACCACAGCCAATGCCCGCCATGTTCCGCACATGCCCCCTGGTGGTCAGCACACGTCATAGCGACCGGTTGTTCAGTTATTCAGTTGTTCTAGTTGTTCTGCCGTTCTGTCTATTTGCATATTAGCCTTTTATTATATAGGACTAGAGGCCCAGTGCATGAATTCATGCACGGGTGGGGTCCGGCCAGCCGGCCCCAATCAGGGCAGATCTGAGCTGGGCCTGTCGGGAGGAGGAGACAGCGGGAGGTTGGCCAGCTGGCCCGCCCTGATTGGGGCCTGATCAGGGCCAGCTGGCTGGGGAGGGGCCATGGATGATTGGCCAGTGGGCCCCACCCCCAATTGGGATGGGGGGACCAATTGGGGGTGGGGCCGGCCATGGGGAGGGGCTGCCCCAGCCCCAAATGGGGTGGGGTGGGGCGATCAGGGGCGGAGCTGGCTGGGGGGCTGGGCCTCAAGCTGATCAGGGTTGTGGGGGCTGATCGGGGGTGGGGCCATCCATGGGGAGGGACTGTGGGCAGTGGGCCAGCTAGCCCTGCCCCCAAATGGGGTGGGGGGTTGATTGGAGGCCAGCAGCCTGGGGGAGGGGCCATGGGTGGTTGATCGACCAGCCCTTACCCTGATCGGAGTTGGGGGTGCCGATTGGGGATGGAGCTGGCTGGGGAGAGGGGCTGATCTGGGGAGGAGCTGTGGGCCAATGGGGTGGTGGGGCCCCATCAGGGGCAGGGCTGGCTGAGGGGAGGGGCTGTGGGCCTATCATGGTGGGGCTGGCCGGGGGGAGGGATGGGGGAGTGTTTAGCCGGCCAGCCCCACCCTTGATCAGGGTGAGAGAGTCCAATCAGGGATGGGCTGGCTGGGGGGGAGGGGCCACGGGAGGTTGGCCAGCCGGCCCCACCCCTTGATCAGGCTGTTTTGCTGGCCACAGTGGGAGTCATAGCAACCAGTTGTTACAGTCATTATGGTGTTACGGTTGCTGGCTTTTTATATATATAGATTATAGAACAGATAAAATTAAGCACTGGTGATAGATACTAAAACAGTAGTTGCCTTGAGCAGAAGAGGAGAGGATGGAAGTGGACTGATTGGAAAGGGGCATGAAGAATTCACTGAAGCCCTGACCGGTTTGGCTCAGTGGATAGAGCATGGGCCTGCAGACTTAAGGGTCCGAGGTTCGATTCCAGTCAAGGGCATGTACCTTGGTTGCAGGCACATCCCCAGTAGGGGGTGTGCAGGAGACAGCTGATCGATGTTTCTCTCTCATCAATGTTTCTAACTATCCCTCTCCCTTCTTCTCTGTAAAAAATCAATAAAATATACTTTTTAAAAAAAAGAACTCACTGAAGAGATATAAATGTTCTATATGTTCATTGAATTACCAGTTATATGGGTGTAGACTTTTGCCCAACTCATCAAACTACACTGGAAGCTGTATAATTTGGTATATGTAAATTATACCTCAATTTAAAAAATAAGACCAAGTTATGCCAAGCATGTTCCTAACCACAATTAAATTAAGTTAGAAATTAATAATACAAATATAACAGAAAAGTCCCCATGCACATGGAAATTAAAGAAATACATTTCTAAAACACCCATGAGTCAAAGAAAATAATTACAATGGAAATTTGGTAATATTTGAAACTCAGTGTTAATAAAATGCTAAACACTAGAACTTACTGGATGCTGCTGAAACACCAGAGGAAAATTTAATAGGATTAAATGCCTATATTACCAAAAATAAAAGAAAAGGTTTAAAAAAATCCATGTCAAGAATTTAGAAAAGAAATAACAAAGAAAACCCTTGAAAAGATTTAGAGTTTAATAATAAAAGAGGATATATTAAGTTAATGGAAAACATAGTAGATGATACAGCTAAAAATTGGTTCTTTAAAAATAAAAGCTACGTTGATAACCCTTGGGTGAGACTAGTGAAGAACAAGGAGAGAAGGAGCAAATAATCAGTGTAAGGAAAGAACAGAGGGTCATCACCACAGAGCCTACCCATAGTAAAAAGATCAGAAGAATTAACATGAACAATTTTGTGCCGATATATTTTAAAAGTTTACAGGAAATGAACAAATTCCTAGTGGCATGCAACTACTAAAACTGACGCAGGGAGAAACAGGAAATCCCAGTAGTCCTGTAACTGTTGTAATTAAATCTATCATTTAAAACCTTCACATGAAGGAAGCCTCAGGTTCAAGTGGCTTTACCAGCAAATTTAACTAAAACATTAGAAAAGTATCATATACATGTATTCATTTTCTGTTGCTGTTTAACTAATTACCACAAACATAGAAACTTAAAGTGATACCCATTTATTACCTCACAGTTTCCATGGGCCAGGAGTTCAGGGACACGCAGCTTCCAGGCCTAGGCGCCGGTTCCCACAAGGCTGCAATCCAGGTCTCTGCAGGGCTGCAGGCTGATCAGATGCTCCACTGGGGGACAATCTGCTTCCGGGCTCCTTTAGGTTGTCGACAGGATTCATTTTATAGCTATAGGTCTGAGGTCCCCATTTTCCTGCTCTCTCTCCGCACTCAGAGGCCTCCCACAGCTCCTGGCCACATGGCCCTCTCCACAGTCAGTTCACACAAGATTTTTTGCTTCTTCAACTGGCAGGGAAGTCTCTCTCTTCTGTCTGCTTGCAGAGCGTCCTATATAAAGAAACATAATCCTGGGAGTGACAGCCTCTACAACTGGCTAGCTGTGTGGTCTTAGGCAAGTCATGTCACCTCTGTGGGACTCAGTTTCCTCATCTGTGAATTGGGCATAAACAATGCCTGCCTCTCAGGATGGAAGTTGGGTGGAGAAGTTGATTCAAGGGCGCCCTCTGAGATACACAAAGCCCAGCCTTTATTCTCAAGTCTGGCCAGGGTTCCTCGGCCCTTCCATCCCCACTTAAGCCAGAAACACCTCCCTCCCACCCAAGGCCACTCTTGGCAAACCGTCCACATAGACCAGACCCAGGCTCTCTTGGTTCTGGACTCTGGACTCCCACACAGCCTCCCTCAGGGGCTCAGAGGAAGTCAAGTGCAAAGTCGGTGAAGAGGAGGGGATCCCACCAGCCAGTCCCTCCCTTCCAGCTTTGGGCCAGCACTATGCTTACTCCCTTGGGAAAGAAGGCAGCTGCACCCAGACACCAGAACCTCCTTCCTAGAACTTGTCCAGACAGGAAGTAGGCCCACGGTTCTTCCTCTTACCCAGAGGATGGACGCACCTGAGCACCATCAGGTGGCCCCAAGGAATCAGCCACCACTGGTATCTCCTCTTCTGAGATTCTTGAGACGACATATTCTTTCAGAAGTGCAGAGGCCTGAAGCAGAGGAACCTCAGTTAATCCTGGCCAGCTTCCTTAACCTTTTGGAGACCACAGGCCTCTCTAAGAATCTGATGAAAACAGTTGACCCTCTCCCCAGAGAAATGCCCCAGCACCTAAACTCAATATCCTCACACAGCTTCAAAGTACCCTTAGACCCACCTCCATCGCACCCACGGATCCCGTAGAATTTTCTGTAACTCAGCCTAGGAATCCCTGCCCTGATCTCCACCACTTCCCTCCTTGTCCAGAAGATAAACAGGTCCCACTGCCTCCACTCCCTGTGGTCAGAACCATGTCCATGATTATCCTGGTGAAGTCTGGGTTAACGGCTCCAGCAATGGAGCTGGAAGAGAGACTCACCCACCAGAGATTAGCTTGTTTGAAGGGAGGGGCTTACAAAAGTGGGAGGGACTTGTGGTTTGTGGGGATTGTGAACTGATTATCTCTGAACCTCAGATCTGAATTCTTTTTTTTTTTTTTCAAATCAATAACTGCTGCTCCTTTTCCCAAGAGAAATCATGACCCTACTATTATCTGCATATTGGGGCACAGAAATTGGGGTGCATTGGAGAGGATGAAAGAGGTAAGGAGGCAGAGCTTATGACATGGGAGAGATTTACCCCTTTTGGTACCCTGAGGGCCATTCTGTCTTCTTAAAGAGAAGACACTGAGCAGAGTTAAGAATTTTCTTGACATTTCAGAATCATTTATTTATTGTGAAGTTGTTACTGGGTGACAGCTAAGTGCCAGGCACTGTTCCAGGCAGTGGGGATACGGTAGTGGCCTTTGAGCCTGGCTGGTGTGGCTCACTGATAGAGTGCTGACCTATGAACCAGGAGGTCACGTTCGATTCCTGGTCAGGGAATATGCCTGGGTTGTGGGCTCAATCTCCAATAAGAGATATGCAGGAGGCAGCTGATAAATGATTCTCTCTCATCATTGATGTTTTTATCTTTCTCTCCCTCTCCCTTCCTCTCTGAAATCAATAAAAATATATTTAAAAACAAAAACAACAGTGGCCTTTGAGGCAGATATGGTTCCTGTCTTACAACCTAGTAAGGAAGACACTCTGGAAAATAATTACAGCCATAATTAATAATTGATAATTACAGGAATCCAGGAATATCATGCTCTGGAAATATGTGAGGGGGTGAGAGTCTGAAGGAAAGGAGAGGAAGGAAGAAAGGCTCCTTTGAGGGGGTGTGTTTAAGCTGAGCTCAGAGGAGAGAGCAGGAGGAAGCCAGGCGGAGAAGAGAGGAAGGCCAGAGCATTCGGGCAGCGGGAACTGCAGGTGTGAAGGTGAGAGTAGGTAAGGAGGAGTGTGGCTGGTGGAAGCCAGGTGGCTGGAGCAGCAGCCCTGTGAACATGCCATTGGCCTGCACTGTTTCAGAGGTCCCCTCAAGGCTAGTTCAGGGGTCAGGGACCAGGTAGGAACACTGCCACCTGCTCTTGGAAGAGATGGGCATATCTTCCCTGTCAAACCCCAAGATACCACCAGCTACTCGTGGAGTGCTCTCCAGCATGGGTGTTTGGTGAAAGAACCCACCTGGGCTAAAAGAACCACATTCTGTCAGGGTCCGACAGTTCAGAACTGCCACAGAACCGTAGAGGACTAGTCCTGGGAAGCCCTCAAAGAGCATCTAGAGCAGAGGTTATGATCCTGGCTGCACAACAGAATCACCTGAGACACTTGGACAAATACCTGTGCTCTGGCCAACCCTATCACAGACCAATTAAATCAGAACATCTGAGCATGGTACTCGGTCACAGGTACTTTGTGAAGCTCTTAAATGATTCTAATGAGCAGCCCTGGTTGAGAATCACTGTCCTAGGACATTTCTTTTTCTTCTTTTTTAACAGATGAAATAACTGAAGCCCTTTAACAAAATTATGTATATTAGAAATGTACCCATACTCACATTATCCACCAACTGAGAGTGAAAAAGAAGTGGTCACAGAAATATGATTGAACTCAGGGGAAACTGGGTTCCACCTTCTCTTGCTTAGTCCAGAAGAGCAGCATTTAAAATGTGAATTTATAGTGTGTTATTTGAAAGAAAATATTTTATGGATAAAGTTGCAAAAGAATGAAGTTGGACCCCTTCCTTACCCATACACAAAAATTAACTCAAAGTGGGTTGAAGACTTAAATGTAAGAGCTAAAACAAAAAATTTAAAAGAAAACCCTGGAGTAAATCTTCATGGCCTTGGGTTAAAAAAATCTTAGACATGACACTGAAGGCACAAGTAATGAAAGCAAATAATAGATTAAGTGGACTTCATCAAAATCACAAACTTTTGTGATGCAAACAATACCATCAAGAAAATGGGGCGGGGGGGAGGGAACCCCACAGAATGGGCCAATATATTTGCAAATCATATATCTAATAAGGGACTGGTGTCCAGACTATAGAAAGAACTCTCACAACTCAGTGATAAAAGGACAAATAATCCAATTTAAAAATGGGTACAGGATCTCCATAGACATTTCTTGAAAGACTTCTAAATGGCCAATAAGCATTTGAAAAAAAATGCTCAGTTTCATCAACCATCAGGGAAATGCAAATCAAAACCATAATGAGATAGCACTTCACACCCCCCCTAGGGTGGCTAGAATCAAAAAGACAAAGGAGGTGATGAAGATGTGGAGAAATGGGAAGCTTCATACAATGCTGGCGGGAATGTAAAATAGCTCAAATACTTCGGAGAACAACTTACCAGGTCCTCGAAATATTAAACATAAGAGTTCTTGTATGTCCCAGCAATTCCACTCCTAGGTATATATTCAAGAGAAATGAAAGCGTAACGCCCACATAAAAACCTGTATATGAATATTTATATCTGCATTAGTCAAAATAGCCAAAAATAGAAATGACCCAAATGTCCATCAATTGAGGAATGAATAACTGAAATGTGTTATATGAATACAATGAAATAGTATTCAACCAGAAAAAGGGAATGGAATACTGATAGATGCTACAACATGAATGAATCTTGAAATCATTATGCTAAACGAAAGAAGCCAGTCACAAAAGAACCACATGCTGTATGATTTCATTTACATGGAATGTCTAGAGCAAGCAAATCTATAGAGACAGAAAGTAAATTAGTGGTTACCCAGGGCTGGGAGGGTGGAGGGGATGAGAAGTGACGGCCAGTGGGTACAGATTTCTTTGGGGGAAGATAAAAATGCTCTGAAGTTGATTGTGGTGATAGTTGCACAATTCTGTGAACATACTAAAAACCAGTGAACTGAACAATTTAAATGAGTGAATTGTGTGATATGTGAATTACACCACAATAAAGCTGTTTTTTTTAAACCCAGTTTACACTCCACTTCCTCATTCTGGGTGACAATGGGTCATTGCTTTCTTACTTTTTATGCTTTTTATATTTTTCCTCTTCCATATTTTTATCCCACTCCTCCATCTGGGTTTATGTTTCTTATCGCTGATCTGGTAGAGCTCGCTCTCTCCTTCCCTCCTCCCTACCTCCTTCCCTTCTTCCTCTCCTCCCTTGGGACCCAGCCTTCTTGTTATGAGGAAGTCAAGGCCTCATGGAGAGACCACACATGTGTGTTCCAGCCAACAAGGAGCTCAGGTCGCAGCCCATCAGCAGACAGGTGAGGAAAGAGAAGGGAACCATCACAGGAGTTCAGTTCCCAGCTCCCACACCCACCCAGCTGACAAGTCCAAGAGAGGGGCTATCCCGCGATGAGTCCCCCCCAAATTACAGATTCCTGAGATATTAGTCATCTATTTCTCCAAATTACCCCATAATTTTGTGACTTGAAACACTCATTTTTCCACAGCCTCCGTAGGTCAGGAATTGGGGCCTGGCTCAGCTGGGACCTCTGAGTCAGGGTCTTTCCAGAGCTGCAATCAAGGTGTTGGTGGGGCTCCGTCTCAGGTGCCACTCAGAAGGCTACCATCACTCCCGTGGTTGCTGGCGGGATTCAGTTCCTGGAAGCCTGTTGGGTCACCGCCTTCAGTTCCTTGTCACAAGTGTTTCCTTTAACATCACATGGCGGCTTACTTCATGCAAACCAAGAAGGCACCCGAGTGAAAGTGGTAGCAAGATGGGTGACTTCCATCCCTTTTGCCACATTCTAATCATGAGAAGCACGTCGCTAAGTCCAGCCACACATGGGAGAGAGGATTTTACAAGGAAGAGGCTGCTTCCAGGTTGAGCCAAGTTCGTGTCTTGTTCTGTTGATCCATTAAGTTTTGTGATGGTTTGTTATGCAGTATTAGAAAACACCAAAACACAGGGAGAGCGAAGAGCTGGGTAGGAAAACTGTATTTGTTGCATATTTACTATGTGCCAGGATCAGTTTACTGATGGCAACATTGAGGCTCAGAGAGGGTTAGAGACTTATCTCAGCTTTTAGCGGCAGAATGAGCATGAAAACCAGTTCTATCAGATTCCATAGCCCATGACCTTTTCCACTCTATTTCCAATCCTTTAAAGAAAAACAATCCCAGCCCTAACTGGTTTGGCTCAGTGGATAGAGAGTTCGCCTGCAGACTGAAAGGTCCCAGGTTCGATTCTGGTCAAGGGCATGTACCTTGGTTGCAGGCACATCCCTAGTAGGGGGTGTGCAGGAGGCAGCTGATCGA
Source organism: Cnephaeus nilssonii (assembly GCF_951640355.1). Lineage (NCBI taxonomy): Eukaryota > Metazoa > Chordata > Mammalia > Chiroptera > Vespertilionidae > Cnephaeus > Cnephaeus nilssonii. The sequence goes on from NC_137082.1 coordinate 82,717,335, forward strand.
TGTTTCTAACTCTATTCTTCTCCCTTCTTCTCTGTAAAAAAATCAATAAAATATATTTTTTAAAAAGAAAAAGAAAAAGAATCCCAAACCATGTGAATATGAAATAGTGTTTTCTGAATGTTCCCCCCCAAAAAAATCCTAAATTTAACTAGCAAATATTATTTCTAAGTGTACTCCCCCTCCCCCTTCAACTCGAAGTTATGAAGGACTTTCCTGCTAATGCAAATTCTGTATATTATTTTTTAAAATATATTTTATTGATTTTTTACAGAGAGGAAGGGAGAGGGATAGAGAGCTAGAATCATCAATGAGAGAGAAACATCAACCAGCTGCCTCCTGCACATCCCTCACTGGGGACGTGCCCGCAACCAATGTACATGCCCTTGACCGGAATCGAACCTGGGACCTTTCAGTCCGAAGACCGACGCTCTATCCACTGAGCCAAACCGATTTCGGCAAATTCTGTATATTAGGAAGCTGGCAGGAGCAGCCCAACATTCTTAGCTGAATTTTCCTCCATAAAAATAAGCTCTCTGGAATACTATTGCTTGCTCATCATGAGGACATAGCTTCCAGGAAGTTGACTTCAACTGCTAAAAAACTAACATGAGGCAAATGTCTGCTTGAGTAGAAAATAATGTAAAACCCCACTGCTCCTGCAGCTACCTACCCCACCCCACCCCACCCCACCCTACCCCACCTCACCCCACCTTATCCCACCAGTTCCTCAAGAGGGGTTTCAGGCTGAACACATAAACACTTTGTGCTCATTAATTCAAGATACAGATTGAAAGGAGGCTGACTTTTCACTGAAAATCTTTTTGTACAGCATTTAAAAAAGTATTGTGCATGGTAATTAATTTTTAAAAATCTGTTTAAAACCTAATATGAGTGATTTCTATTCAGGGAAACTGAGGCATTTGTCAGGATGGATTCAAGGATCACTATATCCTCTCAAGCACTGATTCTGGGCTCCCCGATGTAGTTAGGATTGTGCTCTAGACATCCAGGATGAGCAAAGGCTTTCAGCAGAGACAGAAAGAGAAGACAGGTAGTCTCTCTAGGAGCACCTGGCCTGCTGGGGAGACAAGGAAGGCTTTTTTAGAAGTAACAGATAACCCAATGCCAAACCCTAGATGCTTAGGGGTTGCGTGATATTCTAAAAGATGAATCAGATCAGAAGGATGACCCTATTCTACAGTGATAATGATGGTAATAAGAATTACTATTTTGAGTGCTTAGTTCATTAACATTTAATTATTGATATGACTAGAGGCCCGGTGCACAACATGCATGCACTGGGGGCAGGGGTTGTCCCTCAGCCCAGCCTGCACCCTCTCGCAGTCCAAGGCCCCTCGGGAGTCCTTAGTGCTGCTATGGAGGTGGAAGAGGCTCCCACCACTGCTACTGCGCTTGCCAGCCGTGAGCCCAGCTTCTGGCTGAGCAGCACTCTGCCTGTGGGAGCCCACTGACCACCAGGGAGCAGCTCCTGCATTGAGCATCTGCCCCCTGGTGGTCAGTGCGTGTTGTTCTGCCGTTCTGTAGATTTGCATATTAGCCTTTTATTATAGGAATAGAGGCCCAGTGCATGAAATTCTCTCAGCCCGGCCTGCACCCTCTCCAATCCAGGACCCCTCAGGGGATGTCTGACTGCCAGTTTAGGCCCGATCCCGCATCAATCCAAGACCGCTGGGTCCTAATTGCTCACCTGCCTGCCTGCCTGCCTGCCTGCCTGATTGCACTTAACCACTCTGCCTGCCTGCCTGATGCCCTTAACTATTCCTCTGCCTGCCTGATCGCCCCTAACCACTCTGCCTGCCTGCCTGATCGCCCCTAACTGCCCTCCCCTGCCAGCCTGATCCCCCTAACTGCCCTCCCCTGCTGGCCTGGTCGACCCTAACTGCCCTCCCCTGCTGGCCTGATCGACCCTAACTGACCTCCCCTGCTGGCCTGGTCACCCCTAACTGCCTCTGCCTCACCCCCGCCAACATGGCATTGTCTAGAAGGATGTCCAGAAGATGTCCAGTCTAATTAGCATATTACCCTTTATTAGTATAGATTGTAATGAGGTTGACTTTTTTACCATTTATCTGTTTGTCTCCACTGTTTTCTTTGTTCCTCTATTCCTCCTTTCCTTCCGCATTGGACTATCCTATATAATTAAAGCCTAATATGCGAAGTATCTGGTCGTCCAGTCGTCTGGTCAGCCAATCAAAGTGTAATATGCTAATGATATGCTAAGGCTACTCAACTGCTTGCTATGATGTGCACTGACCACCACGGGGAAGATGCTCCAACCGGTAGGTTAGCTTGCTGCTGGGGTCTGGCCAGTTGGGACTGAGCGAGGAGCAGGCCTAAGCCACCAGTCAGACATCCTCCAAGGGCTGCCATACTGCCAGATGGTACAGGCCAAGCTGAGAGACCACCCCCACCCCCGGAGTGCACGAATTTCATGCACTGGGCCTCTAGTTTAACTATGTTTAAGAATTCCAATTAATGGAATTTTAACTGGAAGGATTTGTATTATTTCTTAGAGATTGCACTAGTTTGCACTAGGGATTACAGTATACCCCCTTACTTCTTCAGAGTTAATATTATACGATTTCACGTAAGACACAGAAACTTTACAGCTATATAGTTCCATTTATCCCTAATAACACCCCATCCACAGCACTCTTTATGCTATAGTTGTTTGGCAGGTATATTAAGTCTACACATACTGTAACCTGCAAGAAATATTATTTCTTTTTTAAATAATCATATGTATTTTAAAGAAATTAAGAGGGAAAAACAGGTCACCCCTGTGGTATTCCTCCCCAAAACCTATAACATCACTCTAACAATAAGAAAGCATTAGGCTAATCCAAATTGCAGGAAATTCTACAAAATATCAGACCAGTACTCCTAAAGGGTGTTAAGATCATGAAAGATAAGGAAAGGCTGGGGAACTATCACAGGTTGGAGGTAACTGAGGTAAATGTGAATATTAGTGCAAGGTGGTGTCCTGGACTGGATCCTGGAACAGAAAAAGAACAGTAGCAGAAAAACTGGGGGAAAGTGTGAAACTTCTTGAGCATTGGGACATTTTTTCTACTCCCAAGGGCTTAGTATCAAGCATTCAACAGTGACTTCTTGATGTGCTCACGTCAGACATAAGGATAATAATAACAGCTGTTATTTATCGCATACTTAATGTATGCCAGACACATTTACATACAATGTGTCCTTTAATCCTCCCATCAACATCATCAACTCTGTTTTACTGCGGAGATGCTGAGCAAAGAGAAGTGCAGTCATGTGACCAAGGTCACACAGCTAGCAATTGCAGGAGCCAAGAATTGAACCCTGGGAGTTTGGCTTCAGCACTCACACCCTTAACTACCATGCTTGGTCTATGGGAATATTTATTGAATCATTGCCTTGAGGAATCAGGAAGCTCCATTAAAAGAATACATTGAATCATCAAAAATAAAAACCGTAAAATATTGGAGGAAGAGATATTTAGATAATTCTTTCTGAATCAGCACAATGTATATATACCCTTGTTTCCCAAGCTTTAGTCAGCCTCTAGCCACCTCCTTGATTCCTGCCATGGCTGACATGACCTGGACTCTTAGTCACTCAGTATCTTTTAAATCAACTCAATTGTTTTTGTTTAAGTAAGTTACTTAAAAAGGAAAGTGACCTCATGTCACTTGTAAATGGAAAAGCAATATCATTTACCTTAAGTAAATGGTAACCTAAAAATAAATACCATAGAAACAAAACAATGTCAATAAATTACAGTTACATGTTGGTGCCTGCCAAAGGCTCTGAGCCTGAGTGAGCTCTGTTCTTTCTTTGCTAAAACAGGGAAGATTCAGCAAATGTTAGAGGGGTGTTTGTGACAGACCAGCACCAAAAGATAGAAGACATCAGTCTTATCTGTAATTTGGAATTTGGTGATAAGAACAGTGGCTAAAACTAAATAGAAATTTATTTCTATCTCACACAAAAGTCCAGAGGTAGGTGGACGAGGGCTGCTATGACACCCTGCAGTGTGATGAAGAGATACTTTCTATCTTCAATCCCACCAGGTCAGCTTGCAAGGTTACTTCAAGGACCAAGACTGCTGCTCCAACACCAGCCATCACGCCTGCTTTCCACAGAGCAGCAAAACAGAAAGGGGTAGAAAGAGGAACATCCCTTCTCTTTAAGACACTTTCTCGCTTTTGCTTACATCCCATTGGCTAGAATTTAGTCACATGCTCAGAGAGACAGGGAACTGTGGTTTTTATGTTGGGCAGTCAAGTGCCTACGGTAAAAATAAAAAGAAGAAAAAATCAGGGAATTATATTATTAAAGAAAAAGAGGACAATCGCAGCAATCTCTATGGCTTTATTATTCTCCATGCTGTATTGTCTGCCTCCAGGACGCACCTTCCATGGACCACCTGTGTCAAGCCAAGCCCAGACCTCTCCACCTGCCTCTGAAGTTGGTCTTGACCTCACTCCAAGCCGAGGAAAGCGCTTCTCTTTCCCACTAAAGTTACATTGTGTAAAGCCTGTCCGGCTGCCCAAGCCCACCTCTTACAGGCCCCCTGAGTTAAGTGGGCTGTGGTACAGCACAGCATGGCTGTAGAGGAGGGCGTGCTGGGAGAGCCGGTCAGCTCTGGGTTTGCTTTCCGACTCTGCCCCGCCCAGCTGTGGTGGCCACCACTGATCTACGCTCTGAGATACTTTCTCATTATACCTGACACCGCATGCCAGAGGCCAGGGTTCTGGCCCATGGGCGAGAAGAATCTCTGGGCTGTAGTAACTCTGGCCCGATGCTCAAGGAGTTTCACATCTTAAAGGGAAGGTACACCACGTCTGACACAAAGACATACACAAAAATAATTCTCAACATGAAGATATATACAAAAGTTGCCACAGATGGTCTTGACAACCACCAGCAAGTTGTCCTTAAATTATAATCTGAAGAGAGAGATGTGCCATGGCCACAGGAGGGAGGGATGTTATGGGGCACAGTCACTGATAACCTCAGAGATGGGTCACAGATGCTGGGGTGGCAACCCACCTAGATCACCGAGATCATCCCTCCAGGGTAGGGCTGGGGTCATGGGGTTTTAGAGGAGGAGGCAATCTGGAGACCCCTGCCCACTGGTTCTCTATGTTTTCATTGTCAAAGACATCTTTTAATAAGCATCTCCCCAATGGACTTCTGTTTTAAGAGATGCTTGCCAATTAAATTGTACAAATGAAGAATTAATTCCCGTTTCCTGTATTTTCACCCAAGATGCACATCTGCCAGTCAGCAGGTCTGGCGAACATGGGAAAAACAACAGGGCCAAGCTGAGCTGACAGATGTTTGACCCTTGCCTCCTGCTTAGGCGCATGCTTGAGAAAAGCCACTTTAGATGGGAGTTCTAAAAACCCCAGAAAGATGCCCAGCTGGTGTGGCTCAGTGGTTGAGCGTCAACCTATGAATCAAGTCACGGTTCAATTCCCAGTCAGGGCACATGCCCAGGTTGTGGGCTCAATCTCCAGTAGGAGGCGTGCAGGAGGTAGCCGATCATCAGTGATGTTTCCATATCTCCCTCTTCCTTCCTCTCTGAAATCAATAAAAATATATTTAAAGGGGGAGAGGGGGTGGCCAGGAAGGAAGCACCAGAAAGAACTGCTGAGCCAGTCCCACTCTTGGCATCTTTTACCGTCTTTGCTGGTCTCCAGCCTCCTCCCAGGTAGGAAAGAGTTAATCTTCCTGTCCAGTCTCCTCAATTTACTAGTGGGAAAACTGGGGCCCAGGAGGGGAAATGGCTTGGCCAAGGCCACGGAGCTAAGGATGGAGAGATGGAGCTAGACCTGTGCCTCAGACCTCCTGACTGGTGGCCACTATCCTTCCCACGTCTCCACCCTCCCCATCGCTCAGTTCAAAACTCCAACCAGCAGTCTGACAGCAGTGTGGGAACCGGCTTGGCAGAGTCGCAGGGGGAAAGGGATCCCTCCCAGAGAAAGGGGTTTAGAACCATCCACACCCAAGGATATAAACCAGAAAGGACGCCTGGATCAGAAGGCCCAGGCGCTGCCAAAATGCCTTGGGTGCTATAAATTAAGCAGCCAAACATGCCAGACTCGTTATAATTACCCGGCACGCTGACAGTGTGTCTGAAGGCTGCAGTCTTTATGACGGGTCCCAGGACATTAATCCGGCTTGTTATATGATCCTGTACGGGTGATAAGAGAAAGTATTGTTTTTCCCAAACGCCATCCAGATCAAGCTCAGGCACAGACCACCCAGAAAGCCGTTGCAACCTGTCACGCTTGAACAGAAGAATAAATTGCAATGTTTTTATTCCCAGCCCCTATGAAATCACTGACTCTCTCATATAACGTGTCAGACTAACCTGTGACCCAGTCAGAGAAACCAAGCGTTAGCTCCGTTTCTTAGTAGCTGCGTGACCTGAAGCAAGCCATGGCTCTCAGGGGCCTCAGGTCCTCAGTCAGAAAGTGGTGATGTTAGTCCCCGGATGAGTGTGCTAGAACGGCCATAACTAAGTGCCACAGACGGGGGATTTAAACAACAGCAATGTAGTGTCTCTTAGATCTAGAGCAGTGATGGGCAACCTTTTGAGCTTGGTGTGTCAAACTTCGCCAAAAAACTGAGCATAACTCGGGTCGTGTGTCACTTTGAGGAAAAAACTAACTCCAAGACTCTAGCCGCAAATGTTTCATCCTCAGGAGCAGCAAATGTTTCATCCTCGGCATGCGGCCGCGTGTCATCAGAAATGGCTACGCGTGTCAGTGCTGACACGCGTGTCATAGGTTCGCCATCACTGATCTGGAGGCTGGAAGTCCAAGGTCAAGGTGTCAACAGAGTTGCTTTCTTTTAAGGGCTGTGATGTCTTTGTTTGTATCCATGTTGATTGCATGTGGCTGTAGTTCATTCATTTTAATGGCTAAATGAATAGGTCACAAATTTTAAAAAATTATTTTCTGTTTGTCTCTCCCCCCCCCCCTTCTTTTTTTAATGTTACAAATGATCTTGCAAGAAGGTTCTTGAGCTGACGGGACTCGCTCCTCTGCAGTGTGGACCTAGATGTGGGTGCCTGGGGCAGGGGGCAGGGGCATCTTCACCTCTTCTGGATCTTGCCACACTTTTCTCAGAAGTGGTTCTACCAATTTATACCCCCACCTGTAGGCATTTGGACTCGCCACAGCCTTCCTTGCACTTGCTATGATTGGCCATTTAAATTCTTGCCAAGCTAATGGGTAGGAAATGGTGTCTCACTGGGATTTTAACTTGCATTTCCCCTCATTAACAGTGAGATTGAACATCTTTTCATGGCTTTTTTAAAACCTGGTCTGAATCTTTAGGAAAGACCCCCTGTGAGATTTAAGGGAAAGTACAGAATAGCCAGAAATTAAATCTTTACCCTGGCACTCAGTAATCCAAAACTCTTCTAACCCCTGGGTAACAAACTCACAGCTACCTGAGTAGTCTGGAGGAGTTGATCTGTGAAGGCAGGAGGGAGAGAGTACCTGGGTAAGAGAGTCCTGCTCCAAGCCCATGCATCCACCGAATGTTCTTCTGGGTCCGCACAGCGCCCCTAGTGGTAACTGATGGTAACCACTGCAAAGCCTGTCATGGATGGCAAGGGAGCCCAGCCGTGGGAGAGAATGTGAACAAGAGAAAAAGTAAGATCAAGAGGCTCCTGTTCTTGAGCAGAAGCCACAGGGAAATTTGGTGTGACATATTCTAAGTAAACTCTATTGAAATGCAAGACAGATAGAACAGTATATAATCGCAAGTGCCCAGCCCAATGAATTTCACAAAGTGAACATTTTTATGTAACCACAACCCCAAACTAGAATAGAACATTACCAACACCCCCAACGTTCCGCTCCCCTCCCCTCCCAACCACTCTTCCTCCACCCCTCCAAGGTAGGGTACCATATGTTTTTAAAATATATTATTCTGGCTGTTGAAGGGTATGAGAGTGGAGTTCTCTGGATTTTCCCTTGAATCTCACTAGGGAAGGTACCTGAAGTTATTAGGTCATCAGAATAGCCACTATAGATGGGAGTTTTAAAAATGCCAGCATTTTTAAATATTCCAGCAAAGACCCAAACTATAGCACGGTCTCTGAGGTCCTGTCTACTTGGGCAGTGTGTGGGTGGGGGTAAAGCCCTGGGTGGGGTGTGGCTCATTGTCCAGAGAAGCAGTGATTATTTACTAATGGGAAGGAAAGTTCAGATGTTTGAATACCAGCCTGGACGGTCTGTGTGTAAAGCTGAGTGTCAGCAGAGGGTGCCAGTGAGAGGCAAACTGACGGAGAGGTTTCCACAGTGCACACGAGGAGGGTGGTGGCTGAGTCTGGCTGTGGAGATAGGAAGAAATGGGCAGTCGCTATATTTTAAGTATATTTTGGTGGAAGAACTCACAGGACCTGGAGATGAATTGTATGAGGGGGTGGGGGTAAAGAAAGTGTGAAGGACCAAGCCCAGGTTTCCTGGACAGAGGCCCATGTCATTTACCAAGATGGGGTCTCTCAGAGGAGGAGAGGGTTAGAATGATGACCGTGAGCTCTGCCTTGGACACATTAAATCTGGATGCTTCTGAGCCCAGCATGTGGAAATGTCAAGTCAAGAATTAAAAATAGGATTTGGGAGCTAAAAGAAAGGTCTGGATTGAAGATGTAAACCTGGGAGTCAGTAACCTATGGAAGCTACTTAAGACCATGAATATAAACAAGATTCCTAAGGAGAGAGAACCAAAAAGGGCCTAACCAGTTATTATATTATTATTACATATATACTAGAGGCCCGGTACACGAAATTCATGCACTCGGGAGTGGGTGGGGGAGGTCCTTCAAGCTGGCCTGCACCCTCTAACAGTCCGGGAGCCCTCGGGGGATGTCTGACTGATGGCTTAGGCCCGCTCCCCATGGGCAGTCAGACATCCTTAGCACTGCCATGGAGGCGGGAGAGATTCTTGCCACCGCCGCTGTGCTCACCAGCAATGAGCCCGGCTTCTGGCTGAGTGGTGCTCCCCCTGTGGGAGTGCACTGACCACCAGGGGGCAGCTCCTGTGTTGAGCGGGATCGGGCCAAAACTGGCTCTCCAACATCCCCCGAGGGGTCCTGGATAGCGAGAGGGTGCAGGCCAGGCCGAGGGACCCCACCAGTGCACAATCAGGGCCTGGGAGGGATGCAGGAGTTTGGCCAGTCGGGGAGGGACCAGGAGAGGGCTACAGGGTGTATCTGGCCCATCTTGCTCAGTCCCAATCGGCCAGACCCCAGCAGCAAGCTAATCTACCAGTTGGAACATCTGCCCCCTGGTGATCAGTGCACATCATAGCAACTGGTTGACCAGTTGACTGTCTGTCGCCTGGTGGTCAGTGCACGTCATAGTGAGCGGTTGAGCGGCCTTAGCATATCATTAGCATATTACGCTTTGATTGGTTGAATGGACAACCGGACACTTAGCATATTAGGCTTTTATTATATAGGATATTTTTTACTTCAGAGAGGAAGGGAGAGGGCAAGAGAGATAGAAACATCAATGATGAGAGAGAATCATTGACCGGCCGCCTCCTGCATGCCCTACATTGGGAATTGACCCCGCAACCTGGGCATGTGCCCTGACCAGGAATCAAAACATGACCTCCCAGTTCACAGGTAGACGCTCAACCACGCCGGCTGGGCATCTAACCAGTTATTATTAAATAGTCTTTGAATGTGTTAATGATATGGAGGCTACGCTTTTAAGAGTCCTGTTTTTTAGACAAATATACTAAAATGTTTATAATAAAATAATATAAAGTGTGGGATTTGCCTAAAAGTAAACCAGGGGAAGAAGGACTATTATGATTGTTTAGGCCATAAGTTGGTAATTGTTGAAGATGGGTGATGAGCACATGGGAGTTCATTACACTAGTCTTTCTATTTTTATATGTTAGAAGTTTTCTGTACCAAAAAAAAAAAATAGATTTAAAGGAAAACAAAGTCACAACACAGAGCCTTAAAGACCTCCAGCGTTTAGCAGTCAGATGTAGGAGGTAGGAAAGCCTGCAAAGGAAACAGAAGTAGTGAAGGGTCAGTGAAGGTCAACCACACCGTGGGGGTCCCTGAAGCTAACAGGAGAGAGGCACTAAAGAAGGAGCAGATGGCAGCTGGATGGTTAGGGATTCAGAGGGCAAGTCAGATGGACTTCTAATTGTGCCCGATAGATTTAGCGACATGGGGGCCACTGGTGACCTCCATAAAGGCAGTGCCAGGAAAGAAGGTTCAGGGTCAGAAATCCACCCAGAGTGATCTGAGGAAGAAAGAAGATGAGAGCGAGCAGGAGGATGTGTAGGCACCTGTTTTGACAAGCTTGACTGTGAACAAGAACAGAAGGGCAAGGAGTTGAGGGAAGGTTTTCTTTTGCAATGAGAGAGACAGGGCAGATTGATCCAAGGGAAAGGGAGAAATCAAAGGGGGGTGAGGGGAGGTGAACCAATGCATTGTCCAGAGAAGTACAAGGCCACAATGTTAAAAAATAAAAATAGCCACAAGAGTGTCTCTGCATAGCGCCCTGCACATTCTAAGTCATGTCTCCAGCCTGGCTAATTGGGGCTTCAAACAGGCTCATGGTGATATTTTAAATTTTTCTGTGTGCCCTAGCTGGTTTGGCTCAGTGGATAGAGCATCAGCCTGCGGACTGAAGGGTCCTTGGGTTTGATTCCGGTCAAGGGCACATGCCTGGGTTGCGGGCTCCATCCCCAATAGTGGGTGTGTAGGAGGCAGCCAATCAATGATTCTCTCTCATCATTGATGTTTCTCTCTCTCTTTCCCTTTCCCTTCCTCTCTGAAATCAATATACATTTAAAGGAAAATTTTTTCTGTGTAATCCACATTTAACATACATAGAAGCTGGGGAGCTCTGGGGGGCTCCTGCAGAGACTACCCAGCTTACCAAAAGCAGAGTTTCTACTGGAGCCCATCATCTCTGGCTACCCAGGTCAGGTTGTGGGCTCAGGGATGGACACTGGGGCAAGGGGACTTGGGCGGTGGCAGGCAGGGCACCAGGGTGAGACCTCTCCCCAGGGCACACCAGCGATTCCTTGGGCGCCCTCTCTGGTGTGGGCATTGTTAACCCACCACAGTGGCGTAGAAACAGGAGGTTTCTGCTCCTCCAAGACAGTGGCCCTCTTAGGGCAGGAAGCTGAGAAAAGCACCTCCTCTGCCAGGGAACCAGAGGCCTGCCAGGCTCAGACCATCACTTAGCCGTACGCCAGGCCAGAACAGAGCTTTGCTTTTATTAAGCCACGAGCAAAGGGCCAACGAAAGCAATAGTAGGACCCTCTACTGTACCCCTAGGAGACAGCTCCCTGCCCCCAGCCCTCATGGCAGCCCTCCCCTCTGCAGAGGGACTGTGACTGTGACTCACTCCTCCCCAGGGAGCAGCCTGTAGAGGAAATGGCGGGGAGTGCACAGGAGGGACTCTGCATGGACGGACGGACCTGGGGCAGGTCCTGGTCTCCAGGAAGGAAAAACAGAAGGACTGGAATTACCATGGTTGGCAGCTGTCCCGATCTCCAGGACGCCTGGTGAGTAGCGTGAGGGAAGGACAGTGAGGGGAAGGGGTGCGTGCTCACCTGCCCTTGGGGGCCAGTTTTCCGGCTGTGGCTGGGCCACCACCTCCAGCCTGGAGGCAGGGGCAGAGACAGAGCTGGACCTAAACGGGCCTGTCTGCTTCTATAGGCACAGATCACCGACCACCTAGCCAGGAGTGACGGGCCCCATCACACCCACGGATGTGAGCGGCTGTGGAGAGAATCTTTTAGATGCCGCTTGTCACAGGCTAACGGTTTTACATCCTTTTATTTTGGACCTCTTACAAAAAGAAAAATCTGAAGCCTGATTCTCCTCTGGATCTAGCCCCATCTTTGCAGAAAAATAGCACATAAGGTAATGATCTGAACAAGGAAACAATGCGGACATTCAGACCATGCTCTCTATTGCCAGAGCCCCCAAAATCTCAGTCCCAGCCCTTAACAGTCTTCTCTAAACACAGATTCTCAGTGGTCAGCTCCTGGCTTGAGATGAGACAGAGCTCTTGTGTAGGAGCCCTGTGGCTGAAATGAAGGCTCTGTCCACCTTCACTGGGTATGTGTGGAGAGCCAACTCTGTTGCAAGCATGGGAATGCAAACATGAATATGATAGAAAGGTCCCTGCCCTCAGACAACGCCCATTCCGGTGAGGGGAGACAGGCCATAATACATAACCTCCCACCCTCAGAGCCCCCAGCTTCTATGTAGTATGTTAAGTGGTGTTTACAAAGAAAACCTTAAAATATCACCACTGTCTTGCCAGCCTCATGGAGCATGAGCCCGTTTGAAGCTCCAATGAGTCAGGCTGAAGTCATGGCTTAGAATGGGCAGGGTGCTATGCAGAGACAGACATGCTACAGGGCCTGGCCCAAGTCCAGAAAACCGTTCACGTCTTCTTTGGCCCATGTGTCCATTCATTCTTCCATCCTACAGGCATCTACTAATTGCCTCTAGTACCCAGTGCTGGGCTGGCTCCAGAAAGATTTCCGGTCACTGCCACATACTATAATCAGCTCCTCATTCAAATACTTGTTGGACACTAACACTGAGACGTCCTAGCCCACGGGGGCTCCTGAGGCCTGAGGAAACCAAAGCTTGAATAAGGACAATTGTGGCAAATCATGCAAAAAAGGCCCCAGAGCTGTCAGTCACAGCACCTCCCACCCCTGGCCGCAGGCTGCCCCTCTCTTCCTCCAGGTCTCTGCTCAAAGCCCTTTGTCCTGGAGGCCTGCTCTGACCATCCTCCCATCCAGTGCCCTGACGCTGCTTTCGGTTTCTTCGTGGTACTGTTACCCTCCGATCTTACATGGATTGTCTTGCTGAAATATCAAGTCCATGAAGGCAGAGATCTTGTCCTGCTCCCTGCGGAGTTCTAGGCTCTTGTCACGGGGCTTACTGGGAGAAGGGAGGGAGGAGGGAAAATGCTATGAGGTACCAACTCTGGCAGACCTGCACAGGTCTTCGGGGGGAGGTGGCCCAGGGCTGGTAGGAATTCCCTGGGTGGAGAAGAGAGGACCAGGCCGTCAGGCAAAGGGAGCGGCCCCTACAAGGTCAAGGAGGTTAGAAGGAACCACAAGTGGGCTAAATGCAGTAGGAGGGGAGGCAGAGAGGTAGGTGGGGCAGCTCCAGATGGGCACTGATGCTGTGAGGTGGTCAGGGAAGCTACACAGACGATGAGGAGGGGCGGGTGTGCTCGAGCAGGGAGCCATGGGGCGGGAGGGAAGCTTATCGGCAAGGAACTACTTGATTTAGCAGCTTTCAGACAGAGCCAGCAGAGCAGGGAGGCAAGTTCCAGGGTTCCAGAGGGTCGCCAAGCACAGAGGTAGAGCCTGAGAAGCTTCATGGAGGAGGCGAGCCTTGTGCAGGCTTCTGCAGGCCCCAGGCCACACCAGAGGGCTGAGCTGGGGCTCGGTGAACCCTGGTGCCTCTGAAAGCGCAGAGTGAGAGGAAGGGAAAGAGCAGGAAGGTGTCAGGGACAAGCTGTCCACGGCTGACAGCCACCTGCTCCTCCACCTCTGCTCCCAGCTGAACACATCCCCAACTGCTAGGTGAACTTAAGCTAATTATTCTGCCAGGAAACACCTGCATAGACAGGGCCGTGGCTCCCCTTGGCCCCCACCCCAGCCTAGGCAGCCTTGAGTGTTCTCTGCCCACTCCCCACATCCCCGTCTGGTGCCATCTCAAGGCCAGGGACCTGTTCCAGACACAACTCAGCCCCCAGCCCGCTCTGGGCCTCCTTGGCTCTGTCCCAGCTTGCCTGGGGTTTGGGATTGGGGTCTCTGGGGCTAAGCTGGGCCTGGGGGAAGAGGGCACAGGGGCTGTGTCTCCTCGGCTTTTGTAGGTGCCCTGGGCTCTACTTCCCTCTCCTTCCCACCTGCACACAGGAGAGGAGGGCGAGATGCACCCAACACAGAGCCTCCCCTCAGAACCCACCAACAAGCCGCCATCAGGCTCAGGCCTTGAGGAGGGACCCAAACTCTGGGAAAATTAGCAAGTCCACCCCCTGCCCCGTCCTACTTTTGGACACAGGGGAGACACATATTTATATAGCACTGCTCCTTATAGCTCTAAAGTCAGTTTTTGGTGCAAATACATAAAAAATGTATTATGTATGACTTGGTATCACATTTGATATATTTAGATAATTTTTCAGAAGAGAAAACCAACAAAACCTCTCTGGGGAAAGACATTCCCTCCTTCCTCCCCCCAATTTTGGAGTTATTTTCAGTGCCTCCCTGGCTCTCCTCTGGAGAGGGATGAGGTGGGGCCCCCACCCCCACCCAGGAGCCGGCTCTGGGGAGAGGCGCGGGTGCAGTTCTTCCGGTGCACACGCCCCACCAAGGGATGTCAAATTGATTAACTTCATCATGGTAGTGAGCTCCCTAATGTTTTTCTTTGCAATGTCTCGGCTCTAAATGATCGTGACCCAAGGCAATTTACAGTTACTTCCATTTTTTTTAATGAAGTCTGATTTAATAGTCGGAATGGTTAATGGCCTCGTCTGTCACACATAATAAAACAGAGCCTAATTGTATTTTAAAAAGGCCCTTTTGGTATGAACAGAAGCAACAACTTGATTGCATTGCGAGGCAGGGCTTTGGTGTGCGCTAAGATGGCTGCCCAAGGGCGCCAGACACTTTCTCCCTCAGTCCTCATTTCACCCTCCCCCTCTCCCCCTTCACCCACAGTTCTTTCTTCTGAAGGAAATGTCTAATTCCCCCAACCAATTAAAACCCGTGGCCATCCTGCCAGCTTTCTCAGGATGCCCAGCCCCAGCCTTGGTCTCCCAGGGCTCTCACTCCTTTCCATAATTATAGCCCTCCAGGCCCTCCCATGGAAGCAAGTGGCCTGAATCCCATTTTACACCTGGGAAAACTGAGGCTGGCTTGCCTGACTTGCTCAGAGCCCCAAGGGTGGTGAGTCAGAGCTTCTGGTAGGCACTGTTGCCAGCGCTAACTATGGACACTCCCCACCCAGTCAGACACCCGCCACATGCTCCTCCGCCTGTGGCAGAATGGGCCCCTGTGAGCCAGGCCAGGTGTCCTGTCCTCTCAGAATCGTTGTGGTTGACCACTGAATCCAAAACCCATGGGGAAACTGAGGCAAAGGGAAGGATTCACCCAAGAGCTCAGAGCTTGTTCAAAGGGAGCTGAGGTTAAATTTTGGTCATTGAGCAAATAACACACTTGTTTCCTATAAAATACAAAAGCAGGGCCTGTCCTTTAGGAGAAGAACCAGGGAACACTTACTCTCCTGCCCTCCCTGCCTACTCTCCTGGGCAGCCTCCATTCAGGGCCCTGCCTACCCCACGGTGTCCCAGCACTCCCTGAGAGGGCCAGCCTGGAGCCGTGGGCGAGGTTTACCAGTTAGCCAAGGCAGATGTCACAGGGAAAGGCCTGAGGATGTGGTGCACCACAGTGGAGGTGGCCTAGCTAACATCACACTGAATGCTGGTGCCACGGGGAGTGAGAGACGGGGAAAAGAACAATGGACTTGATGTCCTGAGGCCATGGGTTGGTTGGCCACCAACAAGCCATGTGACCTTGGGTGCCTGCTCCCCTCTCTGAGTACCAGCTTTCCCTCTGTAAAATATACCCCTGTTCTTCATGCCTCCTTAGGCCATTGGGAGGGTCGCCAGACATAACGGCTGTAGAAATCTCACTATTGGATCATGCCAGCTCTAGAGAGAGACCTGCCCCCCTCCACCCCCCTACCCCCCCCCCCACACACACACACACAACCCCTGGCTGTGGGGACATCTCCTTTATGCCCCTGCCTTTAGTGGGAGCTTTGCTAAGGGCAGATGGGGGTGCAGGCAGGCCCACAGAGCCAGTCTGCAGTGAAGCCAGATTCCTGTGGAAGAAGGGGTTGGCTTGGCCTAGCCGGGGCATGCACCCTCTGATCTTGGGAAATGGGGCCTGTCTGGACACTCCACCCTTTGCCATGTAGCCTTTTTAAAGTGCTGGTGCTCGAAAGAAGGCCGAGGAAAAATAAGGAGCATGTGGGGTCTTGCCAATGTCTTTGGCTGGAGGAGTGGGTGGCTGGAAGAGGCATCCAGGCTTGGCTGGGCAGAACTTACAGATCATCTCTGGGGGCAGAGCCCATCTCTGTGCAGGTCTATCTGGCTTCTCTAATAAGGGAAAGGGAATAAGGAGGTGGGGCCTTCTGGCCCCTTGTAGAAAGGTGCAGGGAAAGATGGGCCTAGAGTCGGACAGACCAGCTTCCAGCCTGCCCAGCTTCCAAAATATGTGATTTGGACCCTGTCTCATTTATAATGAACAACCAGTGATCAGGACATGGAGGGTGTGAGCAGACCTCACATAATCATCCTCACCTGTGAGATTACATGGAGAGTCTGTATTACGCAGAAATCCCTACTGGCCCAGTGGGCAGACAGAGAACACGATGGGGAAAATCAGAAGGCACCAGGGATGGCTGTGGCACAGGCTCCACTGGGGAAAAAAAGATTAAAATGATCCCTTACAAAAAGAAAGCTTGATGACTCTCAATGTGCCACAGGTTCCACCTAGACACAGGAACACATTCTCCTCAGGGACATGAGAAGCAAGCATTTAGCCATGATTGTCTCTGGCAGCCCTCTTATAACTATAAGTATATAAAGGAACCTCAGGATGAATCTAGCATTTCCCTCAGTTCCCTCTCACCCAGCTCAGGCCTCATTAAATACACCCTCAATTCCTTGTTCCTCCTTCTCTCTGTCATGCTTCCCTGGCAAAAGCCCAATGCTGGTTACATCAAGAGTCCATTCTCTCTGCTCCTGCAAATTAGCAAGGGAACAGAGCTGGAGAAAAGCACACAACTTTTGTATCAGTCAGCATAGGGCATGCTACAGTAACAAACAGCCCCTAGATCTCAGGGGCTTATACTTCTAAGGCTCATTTTTCACTCACAGAGAACAGGTCCACTGCAGGTCAGTGTGTTGCTCTGTTCCACAGTGTCGTCACTCCAGCATCCAAGTTGATGGAACCGCCTCTACTGGGACATGGCCAGTCTTGGGACAGAGAGAAAACCAGACATGGTGAACACAACTTTTCTCCTAAGCTCCTGCTTTGAAGTGACACACATCACTTCCCTTTATATTTTGCTGATCACAAGTCTTATGGCCAAGCCTGATGTCATTAAGGCAGGAAAATAGAGTTCTCCCCCAGGAAAGGCTGGTGAATATTTTCACAAAATAATACAGTCTATCAAACAAGCTCCCAGTCTCACTTAAAAAGCATGCCACTCACCTAAATGGCTCTTGATGCTACCCAGCAAGTCTCCCTGTGACTAGTCTGTTCAGTTCCCCACACTGCTGTGTCACTATGTTATGTCTTGCCCACTCTTCTCAAATGTCCAACACCTCTACTTTCATTCCAGTCTAGCAAATTAATGACTACTCTGATTTATAGAGGAAATAGAGACAACCAGAAATTTTTCCAATGCTTTCATCACCAAAGCAACCAACTTAGCTGTACCTGAGTACATGTTCTCGGCCTCCTCTCCTCTCACCATGCCTGGACTCTCCATGCTCCTATCCAAAGCCCTTCCATTTATGCACTGAATTTTGTACCATTCATCTACTCCTGAACATCACTTCGGTCTCCCTTCTCTGATGGGTTCTTCTCCTTAGAATCAAATATGCTGTCATTATCCATCTTTAAAAATGCTCGCTTGATCCCACATCCCTCTTCAACTCCCACCTCATTTCTTTGCTCCCGTTTATGGCAAAACTCTTCCAAAAATGTTGTCTACACTCTGTCGCCAATTAATCAACTTACCTTCTCTCTTGGCCCATTCCACTCAGGATTTTTGTCCACCACCCACAGGAACTGGTCTTGCACAGACACCAGTGACCTCCACGTTATTCGTCCAATGGTCAATCTATTCTCACCTTCCTTATTCACCAGCAGCATTTGACACATGTCGTCACTCTGTCCTCCCTGAAACTTGGTCTCAGGGACAACACTATCCCTTTGTTCTCCTCTTTAACTGCTCGTTCTCACTCTTTGCTAGTTTCAACTCATCTTTATGACCCTTAAACTTTGAAGAATCTAGGGCTTAATGCTTTCTAGCCATACGCACTTCCTCAGTGGCCCATCAGACGTGCAGCATTGAATACCACCTGCATCTGGATGTCTCTACCCTTACATCTCTAACCCCCTCACCACCCCTAAAGGTCAGATTTGTATATCTAGCTGCCTAACTTGGACATCCCTACTTGGACAACTCAAACATGTCCAAAAAAAAAACCCCTTGATTTTAACCCTTAAACCTATTACCTCCACCCCCAACCTTCTTCAAGTCATGCAGGCCAAAACTCATGAGTATTTCTGGACTCCCCATCCTGTAATGGGGTTCCCTGCTTCAGCCCTTGCCCTCTTCCAGGATGGAAGGGTTCTTTAAGACGACACTAAATCCAAGCACTCTTCTCAAAATCCTCCCAGGCTTCCATTGCAGAGAATAATGCAACGTACTCTCCATGGCCTACAAAGTCCTAGGTGATTAGCCCATTGCTACTCCCTCTCTTCCTCATCTCTCACCATGCCTGTGCCTTAGCCATTCTGATGTCCCCAAACTCACTGAGCAATTCTCACATGAGGTCTTTGTACTTGCTCTTCCCTCATCCTGGAATGTTCTTCTCCCAGAAATCCACATGGCTTGCTTCCGTGGGTCTCTGCTCAAGTCACTTTATCAGAGAGGTCTCCCCTGACCATGCTATATAAAATAGGCTCCTCACAACTTCTGCTACTTCATACTCCCTTGCCCAGCTTGATTTATTTTTATATCATTTATCACCATGTGCCCTATTTTTATTTGTCTCTCCCCAAAATAGAATGTAAGTGACAAAAGAGGCAATTTTATTTGTTTTGTTCATTGTTGTAGCACCAGCCCCTAGAGCAGTGCCTAGCATGAAGTAGGTACCCAATAAATATTTGTTGAATGAATAAATGTGTGAATGAATTAATGAAGGCAATAGCAGAGCCCAGAGACAGGAAGTAACTCACTCCCTTGCAACACAGGGCCTAGGCTATTTTGGGACTTCTATTTTGTGAGACATTAGCTCCTTCACTATTTAGGCTATTTTAAATTGGGTGTCTGTTCTTTTTTGCCAAGAGCATCCTAACTGAATCACTGCCACTTAGGCCAATGGGCAAGGAGGGAGCAAGAGTGCACAGGCCCCAGGCAGGAGAGTCCTGCCAGCAGCCCAGCTGAATAGGCTCAGGGAGCTGCCACTTCTGATGTGGTTTTATGATCCTGTCCCCAAGTTCACATCTAAAATGGCAGGACAGTGCCTCAGAGTGTACCACCATGCCAGCTGTGTACTAAAAAACTCTATGTTCCCCCAGGGCCCTGGATCCCTTGGAAGAGAGCTTGGGAATGGGGAAAAGATGGCAATAGAACTCTAGTACTTTCCCCTGAATCCATACGACTTCCTTAGATATCTATCATTCCATGACTTTCTATTTACCCCACTGCCATGGACTGAAAGTATGTGTCCCTTCTCATCCCAGGGAAAAAAAATCAAATATTAAAGCCTTAATCCCTAATGTAAGGTAACTGGAGGTGGGGGCCTTTGGGGGGTGATTTGGTCATGAAGGTGGAGCCCATATAGGGACAAGTGCCCTTATAAAAAAAGAAAGTGACCAGAGTGTCCCCTCCTCTCTTCTCCCCACCACCCCATATGAGAAGACAATAAAAAGGTGGTCATCTGTAAGCCAGAAAGAGAGCCCCCACCAGAACCTAACCCCCAACGCTGCCGGCACCTTGATCTTGGAATTAGCAGCTTCCAGAAGCATGAGAAAGAAATTTCTGTTCTATAAGCCACCCAGACTATGGTATTTTGTTATGGCAGCCCAAACAGACTAATACATCCTCATACTTAACCAATTCCAGTGTTCTTTATCCCCTGCTTTCAACCTGAAGAACTTCCTTGAGCATTTTTTCTTCTGAGAGTCTGGCACCAATTCCCTGCTTTTGTTTACCTTAAAATGTTTTTATTTCACATTTATTTTTGAGATATATTTTTGCAGGATATAGAATTCTGACAGATTTTTTTCATCACTACAAATATTAATTTGTCAATATTTTTTATTTTTATTGTTTGATGAGGAATCAGCCATCATTCTCAATTTAGTGACCTGTATGCAATGTCTTTTCTTATCTTGCTATTTTAAATATTTTTTATCTTTGGTATGCTGGCTTAGCAACTTAGCAATGTGTACTTGTACTTGTTTTCTCTGTATTTATCCTGTGTAGAATTCACTGATATTCCTGGATTTGTATGTTGCTGTTTTTTTAATGCAACTTGAAAAATTTTAGCGATATTTCTTCAAATATTTTTCTGTCCAACTCTTTTCCTTCTGGAATTCCAATTACATGTAGGTTACACTTTTTGATACAGGTCATTGAGACTCTATTTTTTTTTTCAATATTTTCTTCTAGGTGCTTTGTTTGGATGATGACTTGTCTTCAAATTCACTGATTCATTCTTTGCTTGTATCCAATCCTTTGGATTTTTTATTGAATATATAGTGTAACCCAGTTCTATTGTTTTCTTTTGATTCTTTTCTTACAGTTTCAATATTTCTCCTGAAACTTTTTATCTCTTTACCAATTAATCCATTATTCATATTGATTCTTCAAAAAACTTATCAAATTTATTTTAGAATGATTGTCTGCTAATTACAACATCAATGTTACCTATGTGTCTGCTTCTGTTGACTAATATTTTTCTTTGACTATGGGTCACATCTTCCTGTTTGTTTGTTTGTTTGTTTGTTTTCCCATTTCTTGTAATTTTGGACTGTATGTTGAACATTATGGATGATTTCTTATATAGACTCTGGATTCTGTTATCTCCCTCTGAAGAGTACAGTATGTTGCTCTAACAAGCTGTTTAGTTACCATCAGATCCTCTTAATCCTGAGATGGCTTAATTTCAGGTTCTGTTATGGTGGGTCTTTTTCACTTTTCTCCTTTGTTGTAGGGTGAATCCCTTAGTGTTGAGATAATGTATCTTTACTCCTAAAGTGTAGCTTCTGGAGTTTCAATAGGAAATCTGAAACCAAGTACTTGGAAAGACTTGAGCTGCAGTTGGGAAGCTACAATAAAATAAATCTCGGCTCAGTTCTTTCAGCTTTCCAGCTGTTGCTTTCCTCTAGGCACTTGGAGTTTTAACCCCCACATGTACAATTAAGGAGTTAGGCAAGAATTCAAGAAGAATTTATACACAGATTATGGGCTCTCTACTCTCTGACTCCATTTTTCCTCCTCAATTTCCAGCTTCTCTAGAAGCCTCAGCCCAGTCAGGCTGCTTCTTGCTGCTGGAGTTCTCCCTGTGTATTGCATGGGCCAGTAAGTACCCCCCGGGGTATGGGGGTAGGGTGGGGACCTGTATAAACATGGATCTCATCCAGTGTGGCTCCCTTCTCTCAAGAGTTGAATCTCCTCCAGAATCTGTCTGTTTTAGGCCACTCTCCCATGCCTCCAGAGCTTATAATTACTATCAGCACAAGAATTAGTCTGATACAAGCTACTCTGTGATTATCAGAGGCTGAAGTTCTCTCTTTTGGCTATAGATACCTTCTCTAATCTGACAACTCCCCAAATTTATATCTACAGCTCCAACCTCTCCCTGATGTCCAGACTTGTATATCCAACAGTTTCTGAATGTCAAATAGGCATTTCAAAGTATACATGAACAGAAGTAATGTCGTGATAATTTTCCTCACAAAATTACTCCACCTACAGTCTTCTGCATCTCAGTAAATAGTATCTCTATTCTCCACAGCAAGCTTTGGAGACACCCTTGGCTTCCTCCTTTCCCTCACATTTTACATCCGATCCATCATACAATTCTTAACACATATCCAGAATGAAATAGTACATCTTAGTACATACTAATAGTACATAAAAATAAAATGATAAAGGAAAGTGGTTAGGAGTATAAATGAAATGGACCAGCCATGGGATAATTGTGGCAGTTTGGTGATGGGTATATGGTTATTTGTTATTATCCTATTCTGTTTTCATAAATGTTTGAAATGACAAAACCACTTCCCACCACCGCCATCACCACCACCACCTCCTGCCTGGATTATTGCACATGGCTTCTGTTCTTGCCTCTATGCAGGTATGTCACTCTCAGCTCAGAACCCACTAATGCAGTGGTTCTCAGCCTTTCTAATGCCGCGGCCCTTTAATACAGTTCCTCATGTTGTGGTGACCCCCAACCATAAATTATTTTCGTTGCTACTTCATAACTGTAATTTTGCTACTTTTATGAATCGTAATGTAAATATCTGTGTTTTCCAATAGGCTCTACAGCAGCGGTTCTCAACCTGTGGGTCACGACCCACAGGTTGAGAACCGCTAGCAGGGTTGCCTAAGACGATGGGAGAGTCAGAGAGACAGCAGGGCCAGATAACAGGTACCTTCTGGAGCTCCAGGAGTTTGGAGTCTAAGAACAATGGGAAAGCAAGGATGGTCTTGAACACAGAAGTGACATAATCTGATTTACCTTTTTAAAAGATCAAATCATCTTTCCATTTCCACCATTCAGATTAAAAAGACTGAACAAGTTTGATAATACACTGGGTTGATGAAGGCATGTGGCAAATGTAATTTGATCCACCAATTTTACCACTGAGAACTTATCCTACAGATATACGTGTATCTGTGCAAAATGAGTACAAGTACAATGTTACTATAACATTATCTATAATAATCTATAATAATAAAAGCATTAATATGCTAATTAGACTGGACGGCCAAACGACCTCTGGACATCCTTCCGGACAAAGCCAGGGCTGCAAGGGCCGAGGCAAGCTGCTGTGGCTGTGAGGGTCGAGCCCCTTGCAAGAATTTTGTGCATCGGGCCTCTAGTTTATATATAAAACACTAGCACTAATCTAAATGCCCACCAATAGGGGACTGATTAAATATAGCATAGTGTACCCATTCAATAGAATATTATGCAGTTGGAAAAAAGAGAGTGTTTTTTACTTACTAATATGGAATGATTTCTAAGAAATAATAAGTGACAAGGTTAAATTATAGAACAGTGGCCCAGCCAGCGTGGTTCAGTGGTTCAGCATAGACCTATGAACCACGAGGTCATCGTTCAATTCCCGGTCAGGGCACATGCTGGGGTTGCAGACTTGATCTCCAGTATGGGGTGTGCAGGAGGCAGCCAATCAATGATGCTCATCATTGATGTTTCTATCTCTCTCTCCTTCTCCCTTCCTCTCTGAAATCAATAAAAACATTTTAAAAAAATAAATTACAGAACAGTGGATCTAGTATATTTCCATTTAAGGTGGGAGATAGATAAAAGTGTTTACATAGCCATGAACCATATCTTGAAATAATATTTAAAAAACTGGTAACACTGACTGACTGAGGAGGAAAAAATATTTAATGTACATCCTGTTTTTTTATTTTATTTTATACTATGTCAATCTATTTCCTATTCAAAAATAAAATGAATAAATGGCCACTTTGGCTTCTATGTGGAAAAGAGCAGAAACTGAGAACCAATTGGGGGCCAGTGTGGCCATTCAGGAGGCTGAGCCCGAGTGGCAGTGGGAGAGGTAGTATATCCTCCACCACCATTTGAGCCCCTTCTGGTCTAGAACCTCTCTGTTATTGTCTCTCACAGGATATTTTTTGGAGAAGAAATTGTCCCAGTAAAATCCCCTTGCCAGGCCTTTGACAATCTGCCCACGGGCCCCGCCCATAGGAAAGAACTACTAAAGTTGTAAAAGGCAGCACTCAAGGAAGAATTCTCAGGAACATGTACTGTCCTCTGCCATCTCTGTGGGAGGTGGTGGGATGGGGAAGCTCTGCATAGTTAGGGAAACAGACCGTCTCTTTCAGACCTTAATTAAGCACCCTAGTCTCTCTGGTTACCCTCTCCCTACCCTTCCTCTTTATTCAGTTCCCTAAAGTACATGGCAGATGGCAGCTTGTGGTTAAGGGCTATCTTAGCTTTCCCGGCCAGAAAAGCAGGCAGGGTGAGTGTGGGGGTTGAGGGGCCCTGTCTATCCCTCCAACTTGGAAACTAAACCAGGAAGAGGTTCAGGAAACCCTCAGGGGATTGCAAAGTTGACTAGCTGGTCTAGCTATCTGCACCCACGAGCAATGCCTCACTCCAGCCCCCCTTTCCAGGGGGCTGAAGACGACCCAGAACCAGAAAGACGGTAAGTGCTCTTGAGCCAGGGCCAGGTCTCCAGACTCCTCTTCCCGCCAGGTCAGAGTCAAGAACAGGCTAGTGACTCCAATCCTTTAAGAGCTTTGTTGGATGGTGTCCAACATTCAGCCTGTCTGTTTGTAATTCTCTTTAAATCTGAGGTTTCCCTATTACTAAACACTCTCCTGCCCCTCTCCTTGACTGATGATTAAGCATTTAGGGAGAGGTTATTTTTTCTACCACATACCTGTTATTTGGATAGAGATTTCTTCTTAATTCTCCAACCCAAAGGAATAAACTACCTACTTCCTTTTGACTCATGCATGGTCTGAAGCACATTTGGGTATGGAATAGAATGGACTTGCTGCAGAAAACCTTTTAAGGATAAGACTGAGTATAATTTAAATGCATAATAGAGTTCTACCTCATTTGCCAAAAGCCATCCTAAAGAGGGCTGATATAGGCTGTTAAAAGCTGGTAATTATATAGTGGAAACACGTACTCTTGCAGACATGAAGTCAGCGATCTCCTGCCATCCTGGCTGCCCAGACCAATTCATCTGAGCACAGCCACAGAGGAACCACTGAAAAATACCCCAGCCAGGTAAACAGGGCCTGTGGAATGGCTTCTCATCCTAGAAGGAACTTAATCTGACTCAGGAATACTAAGGACCAAGCGAATTTCAAATTGTACACATATTAAAATACACTGTGGCCGCCGATCAAGTCATTTCCCTGTTCTAGAATTCCCTGGGTTTTCTCCTTACCCACTCCTCCCTTTCTCTACCATTACCCACCATCACCCCGCCCCCACCACCATATTGCCACTTACCTCCTCCACACTCACATCCCCACTGTGCCTCTGCTTAGGCCATGATCTCAAAGTCCAACGCTACTCACCCTCCTGGCCCACCGTGGCCTACCCTAATTGCTCCTGCGAGGACCCTGCAGTACTTTGTGTCACAGACTGTGCTTTCGATCTTCTGATTCCACACTGCTTTATCCGTGGCAGCCTATCAAGGTCCTTCCAAATAGGGTGTGTCTTTCTTCTGCAGTCCCCATGGTGCTGGGCACCAAACTGGTGTTTAAAAAGACCGGCTGATCAAACAACACATGTGACTTAGAAATAGAAATAAAATGGCCCTATGCATCAGGAAGCAACCATGGCTAACCTTCATACTCTTGCACCATCTTCTGGATTTAGCATCCTCTTCCTTGCCCAGGAGTTGAGGGTGGAGGGATGCAAATGACAGTTTTCTCATGCCAAAACAAAAGTACCTGTCTGGTTCTCTTAAAGAAAGCAATGACTGATTTAGAGGTTTTTCTGTTGGAATGAGCATGACTATCCCCCAAGGACTGGAGTGCCATGGGATATCCATTAGGACCACACTGCAGTATCTACACCTTCAACTGAGATCAGTCTGACCCCAAGCCCCAAGCCCCCAGCCCCCAATGTGCAATAATGAAGGTAAGAACTAGCTGCTGTCCACTTGGCTTCCAGGGACAGAGTTATCCACCAGATAACTGAGTGAGAACCACCAGAGCTTATGGTGTCCCACATCAGATAGTCTATACCAGCGGTCGCCAACCTTTTGGACCTCACGGACCATCAGTGGTCCACGGACCACCGGTTGGCGACCGCTGGTCAATACTGCTTTGAAAGAAGCTACCTCTGAAATCCAAAGGAGTGCTGCAGGGCCCTAAAGGGACCAGTTTACTTCTACAAGCTGGATTGGGTTGATCCACAGCTTGTACCCCAAACACACACATTGGAAGGTTTGCCAAAGCCCATGATCACAAAAAAGAAAAGGAGAGCAGCTGATCAAGGTGGGACCCTGTAGGAGGAAAAATAATGGGGTGGGGGGAGGCATTTCAAGGAAAACAACTTAAAAATTAATGAGCTCTCAGGAAAGGAAGGCATTCACAAGAGAATCAATCAGGCTAGGTCTACTGAGCACCTGTCAGTTGAGCAAGAAACATATACTGCATGCCAGCCATGGACAGGCAATGTTGAAGTGGGCATGAAGACATAGCATATATAAAAAAGAAATGTTGGGGAAAAGCCAATTTTAGCTTCCGACCTCAGGAGCTTATAACCTAAGTGATGCTAATCACATCTAACTCTCTCTTCCTGAAGGCTTGCTATACTTAGACTTGCTGGCAAGGTTTCTTCCAAGAATGCCCATGTCACTGTGTCTCAGTGCCCCACACAAGTTTTTGTGCATGTATCTCACAAGCATCCAACTGCTGCTGCCGGTTACTGCCATGGGGGTAGGTAACTGTCAACAGTTGTTAGAGAAGACAGCAGAGATCAGGTTTTCACTGGGTCTTGAAGAATGGACAAATTTGGACATACAGAGCAAAGGCTAGAGAGCTTTCCAAGGTGGAAAGGGGCTCACAATTTAGCAACAAATTTAGGTGTACACCAGTATAAACAAATTATGAAGAGTGTGCCCAAAAGGGACTGTGACGTTTGGGGAGAATAAAGAAAAATCCATGGTGGTGGTGATATGTGAACTGGGCTTTGAGGAATGACTAGTGTTAGATCAGGCTGCCAAAGGACATCAGGGTACTAGAAGCAGTAGAGGCAAACACTGAAGCCAGAAAGAGCAAGTCCAGGGCAAGAATATCCATGTTGAACCAATACTTAGACATTATTAAAGATCCCATTTTCCTTGTGTCTGACCACTCCCTCCCCCCACGGTCTTTCCAATAAAGCTAAACAACAAAGCTTGATAATGACAGGAAAGGAAAGGATGTGTACCAGAGTAGGAACAGTTCTACTGGCTGTGACCTTCAGAGTCTTTATTTTATTACTAGAAGCCCGATGCACGAAGATTTGTGCTAGAATGGGCTTTCCTTTCCCTGGCTGCCGGCACCACCTTTCCACTCCAGCCCAGCCCCTTTCCGCTCAGGCCCCGCAGCCGCCTCTTTTCGCTCCAGCCCCGCCTTCCCACGCTGCCCAGAGGCCCTGAGAGACCAGGGGGGTGGGGCGGAATGCCTGCCTCCTGCCTATCACTCGGTGCCTGTGTATGCAAATTAACCTCCATCTTTGTTGGGTTAATTTGCATACCACTCCTGATTGGCTAGGGGCATAGTGAAGGTACGGTCAATTTACATGTTTGTCTATTATTAGGTAAGATTCTTTGGCATCTGAGGATGAAAAAGGAGTTCTAAATTCTAAGAGCTCCATTCACATGCCAAAAGCAAAGTTTGGACAACTGAACATGAAGTTTTACCCTAAGCCATAAAGAGAGGAAACTTGGGATTTGATGTAAGGAGAGTCCTTTCATTGGGGAGAAAGTGGAATGACTTCTAGGACAGGAAGAGAGATTTAGGAAGAAAGAATAGGTTGTAAAGAACAGCTTTTACTGCACCTTCCTACCTCTTAGGGTCAAATCTCATGTGTGGGCATAGTGGAGGGGTGAGGGGGGCAGGGATGGGAATGAAGACAGAGACAGAAATTGCATGATGGGTTAATAACCTATTTCCTAGGCACAGCCTGAGAAAGGCTGTAAGTCACTCAGAAAAGTCCTGCCTGTGATCCATAGGCATACCCATTACAGCATGGAGGCACTCACTCAGCTTTGGTAGAGGGAGATGTCAGAGAAAACACTAGGCTTCCCAAAGCCTGAGCAAGATGTTCAAGACACCTCCAAATTCCAACCTCCTCCCTTACTGACACCCCTAGCCCCAAGAGCCAAGCAGATAAATGGTTGAAAGTTAGAGGCCTTGAGACCAAAGGCAATGGCGGAGTTGTGGTCAGCAGCAGGCCAAGCTAACAAGGGAACAAAAGCCAAAAACACTCACACCAACCAGCAGATTCAGCAAAGACGGTGGCCAATGAACAGAGACAGAGGATGGAACACCAGCAGCAGGACTGTCCAAGCATTGGAGAACCCACTTCCTGTCACCCAGAGATGACCTTTACTCACCCATCTGCTGGATGCCATCTTAGGGAGGAAAACAGAAAGAGGCTTTGAAAAGTTGAGCATTTATTCCCAATAGGCCATTTGAAGCCCAAGATAGACTGAATAAGAGAGTTATCTTCGATTGGCAAGTTTAACCTTTTGCACTCGGATGTCGAGTGTGACTCGACACGGTTAGCATCGGTAGCAGCCCTTTTTATACTCTTTGAATGTATCAATAATTTGAAATATAAAAAAATCCAAATAAATTTGTATGAAAAGAAACTCCAGTTTTTTATTCTACTGCCGCGCTTTGTAAAATCTGGGGTATTTAAAAAATTAAATCCCGAGTAGAATAAAGGAATCGAGAAAAAAGCAAGCGAGTGCAAAGGGTTAAAGCCATCCACCTCTTCCCACACCCCAAAAGCCAGATGGGGTTCATGAGGGATTTTAAATTAATGATATGAAATGGAGAAACTGCAACTTTATTTGCACAGACTGAGTTTGTGTGGGAGGTGGGAAAAGAGAAGAACATAGATGGGGTAAGGCTGAATGCCCACAGGGAACATGGTCTAAAGCAGTGGTGTGCTGGCTGACACTCACCCTGGGCTTTCTAAAAATGCAGATCCCAGTGTTCTGATTCCAGACTCACAAAATCAGAAGGTCCCAGGAGAGGCCAGGGAAGCTGCATTTCAACAGCACTCCTTGTGACTCCCATTTGGAAACTACATGACAACACTGGCACACGAATTTACCTTGAACAGAACATCATTTCCTCCAGGTGTGAGGGAACAGTCACGTGCAGTCCCCAAGGGTAACAATTGGAGAGGTGACTGCAGTAAAGTGGGGGGACAGAAAGTGAAGATGGCTGGTAAAACTTGGTCTCAACACACTTCACTGCTCAACAGATATTGGAAGTAGTTATGCAGGTTGCAAGAAACTTTTAAAAAATATTTTTATTGATTTCCAAAAGGGAGAGGGAGAGACAGAAACATCAATGATGAGAGAGCATCATTGATTGGCTGCTTTCTGCAGGCCTTTTGCCAGGGATCAAGCCTACAACGCTGGTATGTGCTCTGACCAGGAATCGAACACTGACCTCCTGGTTCCTAGGTCAACGCTCAACCACTGAGCTATACCAGCCAGGCAGGGAACTTTGTCTTAGTTTTCCTGTTGTCTGTTAAAGGAGGAGTTACCAAGCCTGTGTAGGCTGTAGGAATGGGCAAGTGGCAACAGAATGAAAATCTGAGAAGGAATAACTGACTGGAAGCATGTTAGAGATCTTGCAGAGCTAGCTAGGGCTCAGAGCACATGACTTAGCCCTGACATAAGACAACTTTCCCTCTGCCACTGAACTGAGGTGAGGAGCTGGCAGTGAGAATGAAAATTTTGGAGTCACTGTGGCAATAGCAGGGGGGTCACCTAAGAGGTCATCAAGACACATCTCACAGTGGGGCCTCTCAGAACCTGGAGGTCAGATCAGCTTCCTTTGAAAATTTTAGCTCCCATCCCACATGTAGTAAAGACAAAAATACCAATATACTTTTTTGGTTAATCCTCACCTGACGTTATTTTTCCATTGATTTTTAGAGAGTGGAAGGGCGGGAGAGACAGAGACAAACATAAATGTGAGAGAGACACATTGATTGGTTGCCTCCCGCATGAGAGCCTGCAACTGAGGTCTGTACCCTTGACCAGAATCAAACCCGGGACCCTTCAATCTGTGGGCCATAGCTCTATCTACTGAGCCAAACCAGCTAGGGTGCCACTATACTTTCTATGCTCATTGTATCTGAACAATTACTGCTAGCTGATCAATAAAATTCCATGGTTCTACTGCACACTTTTATTTTAGGACACTTGTATCAGACAAGACAAAAAAAGAAAACACACGTTTGGTTCTAAATATACTAGTCAAAGTGTATACTCAATTTAGAATACATAAAAATCATGCATGAAAAGGATGTCTAAAATTTTTATATTTAATTGCAAACATCACATTTTAAGTAGACAATACATCTTTTGTGTTGCTTAAAGCAAGTCAAGAGAAATTACATGTCCGTTATGGCTTGCTGAATGGCTTAATGCATTTTAGAGATTTTTCTTAAGATTTGTAATAACTTTCTCTAACTGAAGGTGCTGTTAGAGAAACTCCATGAATTTCCTGATGAATATACATAAAAAGTAAAAAAAAAAATTACACCAAACAGTGGTTTTCTCTGGTTGTCATAATGTATTTTTGCTGGTGTTTTTGTATTTTACATAAATAGGCTTTTTATAAAGTTTAAAAAATATTTTAAATAGTCCTATTCACTGGAATACCATTAAAAGACAAAATATTTTTGTGTATCTACATGAATGAGAATCAAAATAAGCCATGTGACCATTAACGATTGTGGGGAAGAGCCCGTTTAAAGATATATTCAGGGAGAAGTATATTCAGTTCTCTGGAAAAATGTGGTAAAGAAACTGGCCCAAGAGATTGAAGGCTGAGGTCAACCCCACTTTCTAGGGCTGCCAAGCACAGCTGTCACCAGAGATGTTCACTTCCTAACTTCCTCCATTGCAGAGATTCAGACTCTCCAATTTTTTATTCTTGTCACATAGAAACAGGACACAGATAATTGTGGTGTTTCCCTTTTTAAAATTTGTGTCAGTTCTGACATACACGATCAACCAGATTACTGCTAAAGCATTATTATGGTAAAGCTTCCCTAGAGCACTCCATGCTTCTGAAAATGGCCAGCAAGGAGTACAGCAGATAGAGAACATCTCTGCATTTAAGAAAGCCCCGGAAAGGTTTGGGAAGTGGCATTCACAACTATCACTGTTCATTATTAAAGGTTTTCTCTGGGAATGCTTCCTTTTACAGCATTTATGAGGTGGACTCTTTTAGGTCTGTACAAGTCAAGTTCAGGGCTTAGGGTGTTCATTCAGTCATGTGGTAATGGCCAGGTGCAATTGCAATGATGAACCTAGAGTAGACAAGAAGATACAGTCCTTTGGTTTTAACTCACCTTCACAGTGTATGCTAGAATAGGCTTCTACTCAATGCTCTGTGAATTAAAAAACACTTGAACCAAATAGATCCCTGCCTAGGATCTCTTAGGCTTCTGCACATGTTCCACTCTTCACTGGTGAACAAATCCAACTGAAAACACAAAGCTTGGGCATGGTGGATTGATTGCATTTGGAGCCCCAATTCTCCACCCCTGTTGTACGTCCCCTCCCACCCCCACCCCCTTTGCCATTTAACTCCAAAGTGCCTTTCCACTCTGCACTTAGCCTCGTGGCTTGCTTCTGGGGAATGCTGGTGGGCAGATGCATGAAAACCTGAAAAGGGGCTTGTAAGAATGGACTCAGCTGCTGTTGCCCTCTGCCACTGCCATGAAAACATGCCTGGGCTAGCTAGGATGGAGGATGAGAAAAATGTGGAATAGGGCTGAGTGGCTCCAGTCAAGGCCAACCCCTTTTGCAAGACTCCCGAGGCATGACTAGAAACACTGCCCAGAGCCGCCCAGCCTAAATCATTGCTCTCATACGCTGAGTGCATGTTCACTGATGCGTACCACTGGATTTTGGTGGTTGCTATACATTACTTTTGTGGCAACAGATAATTGCTACAGGTTTTTCATTTATTTGACATCTGAGTGTGACATCTCTTCTCGCAACTTCTCTGAGAGGAAGATTTGGTAGTAAAGACCTTCATTATTAGCATCTCCTAACACTCTGTAGACACCAGATTCAGTCACCTGAGCACCTACTTTGTGTAAAGTACTCTCCCAAGGGCTCTCATTTAATGCCTCATAACCTCCCTCAAAAATAACTTCCTCATTTGGGGGAATTTGAGGAAATGAAAAACTTGAGGCAGAATGATCAAATGATATATCTAAAGTCATCATAAATTGGCAGAATCAGGGCCCAAACCAGAAGTCTGAGACCAGTTGCATTTTCCATTACATCAGAAATAACTAAGGTTTAAAACTAGCAGAATGTTATTCTGTCCAAAGTCATTAAAGACAGAAAAAAACTTGTTTAAAGAAGGCAATTGATTTAAAAAAAAAAGGGGGGGGGGCAAATGAGTTTTTATTCCATCATCCAAGATAACTGAAATATTTGACCATTACAGGACTGTTTTCTTCAAGCATTCCACTCTTAGCATTCTTGCTGCTTAAATGGCCTTGAAAATATTACTATTCCCAGTTGAAAAACACCCACACAACCAGAGACAAAATCATATAGACAGACACTCCACCATTTCCCTGTTTTAAAGGATTTTATGTTCAATATCCCTCTTCAGCCAATCACTAACTATGTAAATTATAAATTTCAAGATTCCCTGGTGGTGACACTAATTAGAAAAAAGTACACCCATGCAACTATCAATTAGAAATAGTGGATACACAAAATATGAACTTATTTTTATTTTTTTTCAATATATTTTTATTGATTTCAGAGAGGAAGGGAGAAGGGGAGAGAAACATTAATGAAGAGAATCAGTGATTGGCTGCCTCCTGCACACTCCCTACTGGGGATTGAGCCCACAACCCGGGCATGTGCCCATGACCGGAATCGAACCCGGGGCCCTTTAGTCCACAGGCCAATGCTCTACCCACTGAGCCAACCCAACTAGGGCTGAACTTACTTTTAAAGGTGATTTTTTAAAAGAATGTCAAAACAAGCCAGATTCTTAGATATCTCTGCCTTTTATGATTTGGGCTCTAAAAAAGGTATAGAAACAAATCAATTAAATATTCTGAGATAAGGCATTATTCTAAGGTTCTTTAATTGCTGGGGAGCTGTAGGAGGAAACTGGAAAAGAGGGAAGCAGGACATAGAGGGAACGAAGTTGACATTTTGGCAAATGAAAATCAAACCATACGAGATGCTGTATCGGCATTGCTAAAACTTTGTACTCCAAATTTAATTTACCAAATCTAGCTTGATTTTAAAGTATTTGATTTTACACTTATGTTAAATTTAAGCTGAGGATACTAGAACTGACAGGAAAATAATGCTTTAAAGAGTAGTTAAACTTTTAGAATAAAACATTTTGTCAGTAGTTGTCATTTTAGAATTTAAAAACTGGATTTTCTTTCCCTCAAATGTCTTTTATGCAGGTAACTTGTAGCAGAAAATTTCACCCTTCAACAATTTCAGAGCATAGCAAAAAAAAAAAAAAACCAAAAAAAAAAACAACAAAAAAAAAACCACAGTGGTTTGCAGGCTACTAATTCTGTTACAGATTAAAGCATTCAATTATCTAAGATTCAATTCCTTAGAAAATGTATTTGTTGATTGACCAAGCACATTTTTAAAACATATAATACCACATGCTATTATTCAAGATCTTAATTTAAAAGTTGGAAGTAGCTTGTGGTTCTTGGTAAAACGAAGACACTAATCTGTTTTGTTTTGTTTTGAATATAAAAAGGCCACCCTAAAATATTTTTATTTCAAATATTAGGCTAGGCTTATTTAAATCTTCATTGTCCCACTGCAGCCCAAACATACTTAAAAACTGCACACCATCACTTAAAAGTGGGCAATCATATGTATTAAAATGTTATTTATATGGCATTTATATTAAAATAGTGTGAGCAAATATAGTTTAGAGATAATATCTCTCACGGAAAAAGACTTGTAACAAGATTCAAAATCAGAGTAAATTCTAACTTAAGTTCAAGATAAGAGGTCTCAATTGCTTGCCGTAGGGCAGTGTTAAGGTATCTGATCACTGCTACCTCACAGCAGAAAAACTACATAAATACAAAATTCTGCACAAAATTTCAGAGGGCTCTCTAGATTAATAATCTTGTTGTGAGCACCAAGTTTCACTGAACACACACACACATTTCAACTCCTTCCCCTCCCCCAAACCACCAGCCCACCCTTGGCTGGGGGTATGGCTGCTATTCTGTCCTGTGCTCTAGCTTGCCTGTTTTGCAGCAGTCTCATTGCAGACTCTGAAACCCAAGGTGTATCTGCGGCTTTTACCTCCTGGAAGTCTAGGCTCTATTATTAGATACGGGCTTCATGGTAGCATGTGGTTGTCAGTTTTATACTCACCACACACAGCAGTAGCTCAGGTCCAGCATACATACACATTCAGACTCAAAAACAAGGGTTCTGTTCCAAGACTTCATTTTTATTGGCTTCAAATGTCCTCTCCATCTATCCCAATTCAATGCATCCTTGAGGACTGTTCTTAAATGGTATTTTGTCCATCTTCTTCCAGCACATCGTTCAGAAGCACCTTCTCTCCTTCCTCTGTGCTATCTTCCTTAAACTACTTGAAAAACTTTCGAAGTGACTTTATTATCACATAGCATGAAGGAGGGTGTAGAGGCAGCCACCTACTTAGATAGTAAAAATTGGCAAATGCCTATCTCAAAGTATTCCATAACCAATAAGGTCATGTAGCTTGGCCTGGAGCACAGTAACACATCTTGTAGCTTCTTAAAAGGGCACACTTAGTCTGTTTTGGCTTACCCCTGAACTTGTTACCCGTAAGTCTGATTCAATGTTCTTGCCTTCTATTAACGTGGTGGTCAAGTATTATGCCTTCCTATGTGCAAACTAGCATGACTTTTGCTTTTTTTACTAATTTGATAAATTCAACAAATATTTCCATACCACTTTCACTGTAGAAAATAACTTTGATGTACCCCTTTTACATTTTCTTCTGAATTCCTACATTTGTGAACTTAATTTTCAGGTTGGGCTCATCTTGTATATTTTGATAAAAAGAATGTCTCTTAAAAAGAAAGCTACACAACCTTATGGTGTAACTATGTTCTTGAATAGCAAAAGAACCTGGTCTCAACCCTTTGGTGCTTAAAAAGACTGCATTGGAGTACATCTGTTTGATACTGACATGCCTGCTTCCCACACTAAGGGGCTTCCAATCTGTTCTGAAACAAGGAGAAAAAAAGCATTTACCAATGAGGAGAAAGCCCAAACATACAACATAATACTCCTCCCCTACTCTTCCGCCTCTTGAGGAATGTGCCATTAGACACGAGGGTTGTTACAGAAACCTCCCCATGCAGATAACAAGTGTCACAACAGGCTGATTGGCAGGATGCTCCCAGGGAGAGGTGACAGTGGAAAAGAATCTCTTCTGGTGTGTCAACTGAAGTGATACTGTAAGTTCAATGTTGGAAGATTCCTTTCAGGTTATTTACAGAGGAATATGGTATAACAATTTAAACAGAATTTGTTTAAATGGGTTCTCCACCAATAAAAAATTGTTGATGGAACAAGTGCTAATCCCTGAGCTGTTCAATGCCAAGTAGGATAGTGCATTTTAGCTTTTGAGGTCCCTTTTGTTGCATCCTTAAAGCATTA
Organism: Cnephaeus nilssonii; assembly: GCF_951640355.1. Classification (NCBI taxonomy): domain Eukaryota; kingdom Metazoa; phylum Chordata; class Mammalia; order Chiroptera; family Vespertilionidae; genus Cnephaeus; species Cnephaeus nilssonii. The sequence goes on from NC_137082.1 coordinate 82,752,861, forward strand.
TGTTTTAAATGGTTTGAAGAAAACAGTCTGCTAACCAGAAAATTATTGATTCATCCTAGGAATTGAGCTCCTGCAAGACAAAGGAAGTTTGATTGATCTAAAAAGTCTTTCTAACTTTTTCAATTATTTCATGATGTTGATAGAACTAATTATGACTACACTATTTCCCATCTAATATTTTTCAATGGAGTCTTTAAAAAATAACATTTGCATTTTTGCTAAGAGTACATTTTAAGAGCAAATGTGAATTTTACCTTCTAGTCTGTTTACAGTAGTTGATCATTAATTTGGCACAGGCACACTCTGAAGTAAACTAAAATGCATAACTTACTAGAACTGTGTGGGGAGGTGCTGTGTATTTGGGGGGGTATATTAAGCAATGCATATCTGTCTGCCAGGGGAGTGGGATTAATTTCATATATAATACCAAACTTAAAAAATATATATGTACTCTTAGTCAGACCTCCATTATGTGAAATACACACACAGAATTTTTTTGTTTCCATATAATTTAGGGCATGTACAGCAAAGTATAACCCCTTCTAAAAAAAAGTTCAATTTAAGTCAAAACCAATTAAAAATTAGTCCCTTAATAACATGGTAAGCAACTCAAAATGGCTTTTCGTTTTAATGCTAAGAAAAACTGAACTTTCAAAGGTGATAGTACTGTTAACACAGGTAGAGAGCAAACAAGGTAAAAAGTGAAAGCATGTACAGACACACACACACACACACACACACACACACACACATATAAAAATTGACCAGAAATCACAGAATACTTAAGCAATGTTTTCTTAAGTAGAACTACTTTTTTTTTGTACTTTAAATAGACTAAAATATTTGGTGTGGGTGGGGAGAAAGAAAATCAGTATTTCACAATTTTAAATTGAAAACCAGCTGTAATAAAGCCTCAGCTTATTGTTTAATTTTAAAAAATGGAACATCGTACTTTTGACAATCACAGGATTAAAGCTTACAAAGAATACATCTACCATCTACATCACAGTGCACAGAGAATGCAGTATCTGAAGACTACCATAGGGAAACAAGAACAGAGTCTGCATCCATCATATTGCATTACAAAATTAATGCTGTATTAGAAAAAAATCTCACTGGTAAGCACCTGAGGGTAGGAGGCTATGAAACTGAGGGCACTGCTCAGTCTGGATCAGGCTACCAGCTCGTTCACCTGCCAGTGGCTGATGCATTTAGTAATCTCAATACATTTATGGAAAATATATGTAACACCACATTCTGGCTTTTTTAGCCGGAAAAGTCTGGGGAATGTAGAGGACAGAGTATCAAAGGCCATATTTTCCCTCAAGAGAGAAGAAATCCACCCAGTTTTCATTTAATTTTCATTGTGAAAAATTTAAATTTCAGATTACATTAACCCCATCAAAATGTGACTGGTACTTAAATATACACACAGGATCTGCAGAACTTAGCTATCTAGTTGCCTCTTCTCTATCTTCATTAAACCACTAGTCACCTTCCTTGGATGTCTTAAGTGTTAGTCTCACTACCAACTGGTGTTAATAGCAATTGTTGTTAGAAATCTCACATTCCATCCACAGTAATAAGTGATTGAAGGACACATATTCAAGTATTGGAAACGTTGACAGCCGCAGGGCAGCTGAATTTCATTACAACTATTACAGCCATTTATGGGACTGAGGGTCAATCACAAGAATACTTAGGGTGATCAGCTCCTGGGGTGCCTAGGACTTTCCTGGGTTTAGAATTGGAAGTGCCACATCCAGGGAACCCCAGCCCAGGCACACCAGGGCAAATGCTCACCCTAAAAATACCACTCACTCCTCCCTTGGTATCTCTAGAGAAAAGATAAAGTTTCAAGAGCATAAATCTACCTATGTGGGCATCAGCTCATAAATATTTTTAGAACACTTGCTAATAGCTATTTCCTAAGAGTCCATAAATGTCTTAAAGTTGTCAATTTTAAGAATAGTTGGTAGTACTTCAACACATTTGTGAACAGTGCATCTAAGTTCATTCTTGCAAACTCTCTTCAGACAAATCCTAACAATTGTTTTTGTCCAGAACTATACAGTATTTTGCTATTTTTTTGAAATTTTCAGAGCTAAGTGAATAATCCAGTTTTATATGTCTTTTCATGATTTTTTAGGTGAAAGCACTTGTTGCGAACCATTTCCCACATTCTTGCTTCATATACTGAAAAGACTACCACCAACTGGAGATTATTTCCCTCAGACCCAAAGGCCCTGAATTATGTTACTTTTAACAGTGCTCCCTCCACCAGAGGGTCTGGCCTTGGGAGGAAATGGCAAAAAGAATATTCTGAGATATGGAAGGTTTATTTTGCCTACAATGCTGTGATCTAGTTCAACAAGTACAGAACTGCTTTCATCTTAATCTCTGTAGTTTTTCTTGTTTTGCCCTCTTGTATAAAAATGGTTAGTGTCACAATCACTAATAAAAAGATACAAATATTTATGCCTTAAAGGTCAGGGTCAAAAAAGAAAAAATGAAGCCTGAGGTAAAGGTGATCTAAGAAATGACCAATTTGGGTTCTGCATTTTGCCAAGAAATAGGACTTTAATGAAAGTGACAGGTATTTTCTTAGGGACTTATTCAAAAAAGGAAAATCTCTTTGGAAGAAAAGAGACTTTAGTAGGACTTCTTTTCCTACAGACAAATGTTTAGAACCAGCTCTATGCTACAGTAATGTAAAGGGTAGAACTTAATATAGAACCAGAAATATGCCAAGTTCCCTAGTGACTAACATTGTAAATAGCCAAATGCTTTAAAGCCAGAGGGAGAAAGAACAGTAGAGTGTGAAATAGAAAATGTTATTTATACAATTCTAAAACTTTACTTTTTGTTCTTATAAATCAATATATTGTGGATTTCATTATTCCATAAATTATCATCTTTTTATTAGAAATAGGAAGCAAATCTTTATTCCCAACTCAGAAAAGCAAACTGGAAAATTTGGAGAAATTAAGAACTTTTTATTTATTTTTCCCCTTGAAGGGTAGGAGAACATCATTTTTTCAGGAATATTTTTGCAAGAAAAATCTAAAAGTCCTTTGTGTACAGTTAATGAATCCTTCTCACTCCCATTCTCAGTGGCATTATTCTTACAAGGGGTCCTCCATCTCAACTACCGGTGAAATTTTAAGTCTATTATGGATCTCACGAAGGCAAAGCAACTGATATTGAAATTAACTGGGGCTAATATACTCTAGTCAGATCCTCTGTGAATCAGAGACGACCGAAAGTACGTTGGAAAGTCCATTTCTGTTGGGCACAGGTAAGAAAATCAGGTCTGCAATCTTCCGGCTCCCCTTAAATACAGGAGAACTTAATGTGGTAGTGGTACTTCCCAGGGTATCTTAAGCAACTACCTTATACCAAAGGGAAAAGAATTAAAGGCAGGGGGTGGGGAGCCACCATCTAACATTTTTTAAAAAGTTAACCCTAAATTAGTACCTCCCAGAGTCCACTGAATGTACAATAATTTAATTAAGGGATATATAACAGAGCTTTATTTGATGTTAATGAATTTGTTATGATTCTTAATTGTCACTGTACCTAAAAACGGTATACTAACTGAACCACCAAATTAGGACTCTAGCAGAATAAAAATAATTACTCTGATGGTCTGTCCATGAAAGGAAAATGTCTGCAAGCAAATTAAGAACTTTCTAGTAAAGCAAGAGAAGCACTCAATATTTTAAAAATATATGCAGATAAATGATCCTTACGTTAAGGTTTTTGAGTGTACATGTATGTATATATAAATCCATACACACACATTATATAGTTTATTTCCTACTAAAAAGATTTAAGGCAGTTATTCTATCTATAAAGTTAGCTATAATATCCAAGATAAAACAGTTACTACTTGAGGAATTATGTGAAAACGTTAGACAAGTTATAAAGGCCATCTAGATCTAGTATAGTTCCCATTTCCTGGCTGAGGCTACAAACACAGGAATTCCACACCCAGAGATCATTTGTCCCACAATCCCCATACATCAAACAAAGTAGTCTGAACAGTCAAAATATCCATGGAAAGCTTGAAAAGGAAGATACGAAAGGAACTCAATAATAGTATTCTGCCTGCCTTTAGAGACCACACACTATCGTCGTTACTCTTGACTGCTAAATGCGACAATCCAATGTGCTCCAAGGTGGAAACAGGGCCAATATTGTAGGAAAAACATGGCCTGCGACTGCCAGAAAAGTTCATAAACCAAAACATAAGTTAAAATAGAACCTGATGACCTGCTATTTGCTAGTCACAAAGACATTAAACTGAAGATAATTTCTCCCATCAAGTGATGGGCCAATTTGAATATCAACCTTTATAAAGAAATTAGAACCCTGGGTATGAATAGCACCATCCTTTTTGGTCTTTTGTAAAAGTCAAAGGAGAGAAACATTCTGATGTACGCTGATAAAAACACAACTGGCAAGGAAGAGGGCAATTAGCAAAACCATTAGGGACATATCTCAAGAGAAGGGGAGAAAGAATAAAAGTCAGCTGATAAATATAAAGGATTTAGCAAAGTAAAAGCTCATGGCAGAATGAAAATGGGCAATAATTTGTTATGTCTAGACATCAATGCCTTAGATCAGAGTAAAATTAAAAAAAAGATAGTGTGTTTCTATGTCCACAGACTACTAAGTTATCTAAAGAGATACGGGGCGTGGGGTGGGGGTGGTAATGAAGTGGGGCAAACTGTGAAACTGAAATGTTTGGTTATGAAAGCAACTGCACATGAGACAAGTTTTAAGTAAAGATTGTCTTGTTTACTTTATATCCCACCATCAACCAGGAGGGTCCCTATTATTGAATGAATGTTCAAAGTAATTAGTTATTTTTTAAAAAGACAGAAATATCCTAAAAGCATATTTGGACAGTTTTTGGAAGAGGTAGAGAAACTAACTGGGTATATACTCTTGTTTGATTTCAATTAACAAGATACTAGACTGACTGTATTTCATCTTCAAAGTTTTAGTCTTGATGAAACTGACAATAAAGGTACAAATCAAGTGAAATTACAATATTATTAACAACAAAAGAGAAAATCTGACAATGTTTAAAAGACCAATGAATCAAGCAAAATTGGATATGGTTTAAGGTTAAAAAAAACACACAAAACACCCCAGGCATGCACAACTTGCAAATATAAACTTAGAATACAGAATAAGAGTAAGAATACAGAATAAGACTATTGAGCTTTCAAGAAAAACGAGGCAGATTTTCTTCTTGCCAAGTGACAGGTCCCAAGAGAGAAAGTAACTCCCACAAGACTAAGCTAAACACAGCTTGACGATCAGGACCAAATCCCAGTTATCAAAAAGATTACTCAACTAGAGGCCCAGTGCACAAAATTTGTGCACGGGGGTGGGGAGTGGTCCCTCAGTCCGGTACTGCACCCTCTCCAATCCAGGACCTCTTGGGGGATGTCTGACTGCCAGTTTAGGCCTGATCCCACAGGTACATCCCTCTTGCAATCTGGAACTGCTGGCTCCTAACCGCTCGCCTGCCTGATCGCCCCTAACTGCCTCTGCTTGCCGGCCTGATCACCCCCTAACTGGTCCCCTGCTGGCCTGGTTGCCCCCTAACTGCTCCCCAGCCAGCCTGGCCGCCCCTAACTGCTTCTGCCTCGGCCCCCGCCATTGTGTCTTTGTCATCTGGAAGGATGACCGAAAGATGTCTGGTCTAATTAGCATATCACCCTTTTATTAGTATAGATGCCTATCACAGTGTCTAGGTAAAGAATAGGCATCATTAAATGTTTACTGAATAAATGTATACCATAATGTATAACTAGCATAATTAGTTCAAACCTAATCAGGAAAGTTCTTTAAAGTGGGATGAGAAAAGAACACAGAATTATTCCAAAAAGTGGGCTGATATCCAGTTTTCTCTAATTTTAAACAGCATAAACTTTTCAAACTATTTTTGAAGCAATAAAACTTTTTAACAATCTCTGTAGAACTTCAATATAGAACTGAAATGAAACTGCCACTGGTTAGACCAAAATCAGTGGGCACATCACCAGCCCTAAGGTGTCTCTATGGATTCGAATCCACTGTGAAAACCACCATTCACTTAAATGTGACAGACAGCATGGTCCTTCAATTCTCACTTTGTTGAGTTGAAGAAATTACTAGCACTGTGAAGAAGAAGTTCTAAATAATGTTGCTAATTCAAAGAAAAACAAAATTCAACAAAGAAGAGATTTCACCATGAAGAATGAAAACAGTCCCTATAAAGGGGGGAAAAAAAGAAAAGGTCCATGTTAAGAGGCCACTGTAGACAATACAGAATGCAAAAAGAGCATCCAATTAAAAAGCAAATACGGGAAAAAGCTGATGGTTGGGATTACTACTTGGGCACTGCAGATACTCTTTGGTTAAAATATTCTAAGAAATTTGAATTGTGAACAGCCCAAGAAACTGCTGTATATTTGGGGGCTACCTGAATATGAAGAAGAGAAGCAGATAAACAAATGCTTTTTGGGTTCAATATCTTGAAAAAAACTTTAGGGAGGTATTACTTAAAAACATCTGTATCACTAATGTACATGGGATAATTTTGCCTTTCTGTTAACTATAGTTGTCCCCCCTTATCTGCTGATTTGCTTTCTGTGGTTTCAGTTACTCCTGATCAACCATTGTCTGGAAAATTCCAGAAATAAACAATTTATAAGTAAAAAACAAACATGACCATGACCATTAAATATATTCACAAAAATGTAGTCACCACCATAAAGCCAACTGCTCGACAGGTATAACTGCTCAATACAACAGGTGCCTCCTAAGAGTTGAGTCCCAGCTTCCGGTGGCACAGAACTCCACTGCAACTGGAGCTGAGCTCCATATTGGCATGCTGTGATTGGCACTGCTTCACTTAATGTATCAATGCAAGAGTGACTGCCAAGACCTTCCACCAGTTTCCAAGTTATTCTCTGTCCCCAGAACTGCTCCCAAGTTCTCAATAAACACCTGCAAAGGGCAGAGACTCCCCTGTTATCTCCAGCAGATCTGCGGTGGTAATAAGTGGGACATTTACACAAATCACAAGATGTCCTGTAGAAGTAGTAATTAGTGAGCAGCAAGAAGTCTGGAAGCAAGCAGCCAGACACCACAATGGTGAAAACTTGCCCAGGGCCGATTTAAAGAAGGGGTTGTTAAATGGTATGACAAATGATGAACTTTACAGCAAGGGCTCGACGAAGAAGAAATATTACTGAGAATGATACAGTCTATCACAAAATAAGGCCACCTTCAACTATTATAAATTGTAGAACCATTCTGATCCTCAAGTTCGGATCTGTGTAGAGGTGTTCATATAAAGCATTCATAACTAACGAGTTTCCTCTAAAATGAGCCTTTGCATATCATGCCATTCTCTTTGCCAGTAATGCCCACTTGCTCCTATCTCACGCCAAGTGTTAGTGCAAGCAACACTTCCTTAGAGAAGCCTTCCCTCTGTAATACTCTATCACCCTATTTATTTCCTTCACAGACAAAAAAGCTGATCAAGGGTTATAGTGTTCAACTTTACCCAAAAGCTAAGAAAGTTCCTGGCACATATAACAGGTGAGCAATAAATATTTGTTGAATGAGTAAAAATTTACTACACGTTTACAAGAATACATGCATGTACACACAAATATTTGAAAATGAGGAATACTTAACAGAAAACAACCAAATGCTGAAAGTACTGAAAATGACACCTGTAGAAACAGGTGACTGTGGTTTCAAAAAACAAGTACTTAAGATATTTATCCTAAAAATATAAAAATTTACTAGAAGGGGCCTAGGAGTGGTTATTTTTCATTTCTACTGAGATGCAAACAAGTAATGTTTAAACAGCAATAACTTCACATTAGACCTAAGAGTTACTCGCTGCACAATGAACTACCCACAGAGCTTCTGCTCCTCTTACTGCAGAGCATAAAGTGTGGTCGATTCTAGTAACAAACGTATATTCAGTTTTAGTTAAGAACAGCTCAGACTGTAGGTGATTATAAGCTTAAAAAGTTGCTAGACTGCTTCTCCCCAAATTTTTAAAATTCTACATTAATAATTATGTAAAATAAGAGATTTTATAAATTGAATACAACGTATTTTAAAAACAGATGGCCCTTATCTGCTGACCACACCTCAGCATCACTTTTCTAGGTATTCTGCAGGTGCAATTACATTTACAAAAGGTCCATTCATAAAACAATCTGGTAACTAAATCAAGTGAAACTCAAATCAAAGAGCACTAGGTCTGCTGTTGAAACATTTAAAATACCTTTTTAAAAAAGTGTTTACATCTCTAGATTGGCTTTTAAAAAAGGATAAATGGAATAATTGTAGCATATCCCTGAAAATAATTAAACTGCCACCTATGTATTTTTTATGAGGTGTAAGGATAAATTAATAGACTGCTAGGTCACACAAGTCAAGTATTATCTGTTGAAATGTGTAAGACAAAGCAACTTACTCCATATGCATTCTTACTGTACCCCAGAAGCGACTGGTGCTGGCACTATCAGTGCAACCATTACTGGCGATGGATGGCATGCTATTCTGTTTTTGTATCAGAACAAAAGTAGGAATGGAGAAGAGGTTTGAAAAGATTTTCTGCAAGGCTTTGTTATAGAAATTTAGCAGTAAACAAACAAACCAACCAACAAGAACAAATGTTTAAGACCCACTGAACACATTAAGGTCAAGGATTTCAAAAATTAATCCACTTTTCTTCCCCCAAGAGTTTATTTTTGGTAAAAGGCAGAAAAATTAGTTTTTCTATAAGGGAAATCTGCTTCTAAATGATACTTTGAAAATCTTGATATATATTATATATTAAAAAAGACACACAAAAATAACGGAGAGGTGGGAATAACAGATTAGGTATTGTAACTTTATAAAAGCTTGCCTAAATCAAGAAGCAGCACACAAACACCTAATTTATGCAAACTAAAAATGTATATAAACAGCACAATACTGTGATACTGGATCATGATACATTACCTGTACACATAACTACTACTGTTATTAATAAGCCTTTGGGACACTCAATTTTATGCCCAACAAGACATCAGTAAGTCTTTAAAATCTTCTCTTCCTCCTTTATGGGAGGGTATTCCTAGACACTAATTTTCCCATCTAATATTCGAATATAGGAAACGGATTCCACAAGGTGCTTTAATTGATGAGACCTCAAGTGCTGTTTTCTTGGTTGAATTTTTGGATACAAACAGTCCATGGGGACCACACACAAATACTATGACAGAAGAGTTGTTACAGTAAGTCTTTTGATGGGACTGGGTTGGTGATGGAACTTTATGACATGCTTGAGCAACGCACTGAAGGGGATCCCATCTGAGTTAATACTTTGTCCAACCACTGTAGAGGTCCATTCAGATGAAGTTCAATCCAGCAAGGAGTGCTTGTTACCGTCTGCCTTCTGTTTAAGAGAATACAAGCAAATAATTATGAAGTTAAGAGAACATGACTATGTTTAGTTACATGCAATAAGAATTTAGATAAAGTAAAAAGTGGTATATACTGAAACCTAAATTCTTTTGAACAAGTTTGGATATCTAATTATTTTGAAAACTGCTTAATCCTCAAAGTCTAACAAAGTATTCTCAATGACATTTTTCTTTTAAAAAGATTTATAAAATACACTCTTTTCCCCTTAAATTAAAATTAGTAGGGTGACCTTATTATTTACCATCCAAAATGGGACACCTTTATGAGGGAATGTAGTCACCATTAATAATCATGCCAGGGCAAGAGACGTAAACCAGGACTGTCCCATGCTTACAGGAATATATAGTTACCCTACTTATTTAACAACTACAGAATAGAAGATATTCAAATACCAAATGAAGTTTAAATGGAACAGGGTTAAAGTATACCAAAACAAAATGCTGACCCAAGCTCATCACAAAATGTTAAGAGTTATAGTAGTTCTACTTTCCTGGACAAAGCCAATGCTATCCCTTTTAGCAACATCATGCAGACTTTTAATAAGAAACATCCTTACTACTTCAACAAAAAGGGCTATTGTCTGGGAATCATAAATTGTTCAACGACATCCTGTCATTTCCATGTACTGATTTCAGTTGTTTTATTTATTATACAAGTCAGTGAATCTGCTTGCTTCTTTGTGACAGCCCTACAAACATGAGAAAAGGCTATTATCAACATTTCGCCTCCAAGCAACACATGCTCAATATATTAAAACTGTATTTCAAGGGATGTGGTTTTTTGTAGCAGAGGGTCTCAGTGCCCCATTATGCCCTTCAGATTTTTCAGTGTTCTCTAGACTAGCGGTCACCAACCTTTCGGACCTCACGGACCACCACTGGTGCATGGACCAGGGGTTGGCGACTGCTGCTCTAGACATCTTCCAACTGCAGGTGTCTGCACTTATCTGCCTGAGAACTTCTTGGCTCTGTCCACATGTGTAGCAGACTAGAAGTGCCAGAAAATTAATATCCCCAGGAGCAGCCTTCAAGCAATGACAAAGGAATTGGCATTTAAATGTTGTTTCCTTTCCCTCTGGGTGGGATAATTCTGAATGTTCTTTACCATTTTCCAAAGTTTCCCCCAGGGAATAAACTAGTGACCCACCCGCTATAGTAGATGGATTAATAATGATACTGGCTGCCTTCCCTCCCCTACCTCACTTCCAACTTCCTCCTTCCTTACCAGTGTTTCCTCCATTTCCTGAACAAACCCTTTGCACTTGAATCCTTGTCTCAGTGTCTGAGACAAATACTAAGACATTCCTAAAATATGACACACAAAACACAATAGTCCAAATCTGATCTGTATAGACTCATTGCGTTTTTTTAAAAATTATTATTATTATTTTATTGATTTCAGAGAGGAAGGGAAAGGGAGAGATAGGAACATCATTGATCGGTTGCCTCCTGCATGCCCCCTACTGGGGATCCAACCCTTGACTGGAATGGAACCTGGGACCCTTCAGTCTACAGACCTATGCTCTATCCAGAGCCAAACCCTCATTGCCTTGTTTTGATTTAGATACTATGTCTACTAGTATCTATGCAGCTTAAAATTGCACAAGCACACTTTACAAATTGCCATGAGATATAGGCAAGACTGACCCTTTCTCATCTTCCCCTTCATTCTTTTTGTTTTGTTCTTCACAGTTTCTATTGCCGTTCATCTCTCCATTGGATCATACCTTTGGCAGCCATATTGCCAAAATCTCTTTTAATTTTGATTTTGCTATGTGCTGAAGTTTGGATTTTTGCTGAAGTCTGATGTTTTTCCCCAGTTTGTTTTCAATCTGATCATTTCATTACTACATTAGTTTAACCTTCAGGAAAAAATTCTTAATCTAGGTCACTGAAGGGTAGAAATAAGTTTAAGAAGACTGACACTATACCTATTTGGGCACAAAATTGCACTTGAGGCATTATTCATCCCTCTACCTGTTTAGTTACTCCAGTACTGATTCACTTATTTCTCAATAAAATATGAATTCCTTACACATCTATATTTCCGTTTTACTGTATTCCTGACTTTATGCTGGAAATTGAGCTGGCATTAAAGAAATGAAAAAACCGTTTTTAGAAGTCCAACAGTAAGAACTACCTCTTCAGTTCCAAAGTCATTAAAGAGAAAAGATTCCTGGTAACTAACCACAGTTCACAGATACATGGGTATTTTGATTTGTAAATTTCAAGAAAGCTTAATTATCCAAGTAGATGTACTGGACTCTACACCCATAAAGCCATACTGTATGTTATTGCTTCTCATAATTACAGATTTTAAATGATCTCTAGGTTATAGAATGGCAGTCCACAGTAAATGAAGGGCAGTATCTCTCTCTCCCAATTAAAACTGCTTTTAGTGGGAGACCTATAATCTATTTTCCTAATCTATTCAGTTCATATTTAATTCAACTGATTTTCTACCTTGTTCTGCAATATTCTAATCATTTGAAAGGGAAAAGAAGGTCTGACCTGAAAACATCATATTAGATAGCACTATTTGAATCTAATTTTAATATCAACTCAGATCAATTCAAGTCCAAAAGAAAAAAAGGAATTCAGCAGTCCTTAGAGGTATCACATCTCAAAAGGGAAATAGTTAAAGCAAAGAGAACTACAGCAAAGTCACAAAATGAATTATTCTACTAATATAACTAGGACAAAATAGTGAGAAGTCTTCATTCTAGGATATAAATATACAGCACAGAATATATTTTTATGGAAGTATACAACCAACAGACCTCAAATCTAACCACCTCACACAACTTACTTAAGATCAGAAATCAAGTCCAAATGAAATGAAATAAATTCTGAAGAAGGGCCCAAACTGCGGAATTCTATTGCTATACTATATGAACATCTTCTTAAGTAGACATTCAAAGAGTAAGCAAATGACCTGGAGAAAGGTCAAGTATTTTACTTATAATTCCATTCTTTAATATGCTGAGAAAGTCTTTCTTTTCTTTGATGTGGAATCCAATCTATTGTAATCTATCTTACCCCTTGATGACAAATATGCTTTTGTAAAACTCAATTACGTAACTGGTACCACTATGTTTAAAGAGGGTAAGAGTCAAGGAGAGCTTCCCTCAAGTCCTGTCTCCACCACTTACAATGTGTCCTTGGGCAAATGATCAAATCTCTCCTAAGCCTATTTCCAAATAAGTATTAGTCTGAACCATTTTTTTAATTACAAAAACTGCAACCTCATAAAGAAAAGATAGTAACAGAAATTCTTAGCAATGTTGAAAGACATGAGATACTACATTTAAAACAAGCACAGTGCCTGACACCTAATAAGTACCCCCTTCTATTACTGAATCAAGTTCCAACTCCTAACCTTATATTCAGGTGGTCTCAACTTATTTGTCCAGACTTCTTCTTCTGTATTTTCTATACACTCCAGGCAAACTGCTATTTTATTGCCAGAAGCACCATCTGCCACGCCCTCATAGCTATGACTACTAAAATACTGTACATCTCTTAGAATGTACATGATCTCCATCATCTCTACCAGAAGCCTTCACTGAGCTCCAGTGAAAACACACCTCCTTCTATGAACTGACATCATCCTTCCTTTACATCCCTTTTTATGGTATTTAACAATCTATATTATGTTACAGTGAATGTCTATACATGTTTCAATCCTATCTTTTATAATGCCAGCAACAGAAATTCACTATATTTTGAATCTAGAGGCCTCCGACTTTCTTTTATTTCACATAAAGATCTACTGACTCCATAACCTCAATGAAAACAGATACATGTGAACTCCGGACTGTGCAAAGAATGCGGGAAAAAAAAAGAATTATGTTGAAACTTAACAACTGAATATGTATTTCATACCGGTATTCTGCTCCCCACCCTTTCACAAAACTCATTCTTATGGTGCACATTCTAGTTAGCTGATACACGGCTTCAAAACCCTGATTCACAGACTGAGCCAGAAGAGCAGCAAATTCCTGGTTGTTGAAGATCTTCAGATTACAGCCTATGATGGAAAAAAGTAAAAAAAAAAAAATAATAATAATTGTGTAAAAAGAGTACCATTGTAAGCAAATAGCTTTAAAAGGGCTACACATATTAGAATACAAGCATGCAAATCATCTCCTGATTCCTAAAATTAACAGCAACCAGAAAAGAAGGTTTATTTACATTGTTGTATCCATACCTGGTGGAATTTTACACACTGTTGCAGGGTGCCAGCCGTATCTCTGATTACAATTGGGGCTCTGCACAAAGATTGCACTATCACTTAGGCACTCAGCAAAAACTTCCCCACCTATGTAATATAAGCGCACTCCTCTTCCTAAAACAAAATACATATGGGATTAGTTTTATAACATTTACTATTTCAGCATGACTTTGGAAGAGTCTTCTGGAGGAATACTAAAATAATATAAGGTACTTAGATGACATTTTCCATAGTTATGCTTAACATGCTACAGGCGTGGTCGGCAAACTGCGGCTCACGAGCCACATGCGGCTCTTTGGCCCCTTGAGTGTGGCTCTTCCACAAAATACCACGGCCTGGGCGAGTCTATTTTGAAGAAGTGGCGTTAGAAGAAGTTTAAGTTTAAAAAATTTGGCTCTCAAAAGAAATTTCAATCGTTGTACTGTTGATATTTGGCTCTGTTGACTAATGAGTTTGCCGACCACTGTGCTACAGTATATTTTCCCAAATATTTCTCAACAATTGTTTTACTGATTTGCAAAAATAATACATGCTTATCAAAACTATTTAAACAATGTAGAAAAGTACACAGATAGTAGTATAAAAAACTTCATACCAATTATGTATTTTAAAATTAAGTAAAAGAAATTGAGTTAATTTTAAAGGAATTAACTAATGTTTGGAGAAATATACCTTCATTATAATACATAGTATTTCTTTAAAGAGCCCGCTACAGTTAAGAAAAAAAGGTAGTAAAAATGGTCAAGCCCTGGCTGGTGTGGCTCAGTTGGTGGAGCATCATCCTGTACACACCAAATCACTGGTTCAGTCCCTGGTCGGGGTGCATATGGGAGGAAACCAATCAATGTTTCTCTCTCACATCAATGTTTCTCTCTTCCTCTCTCTAAAATCAATAAAAAAATTTTTTTTAAAAATTATCTAGAGTTTATTTTTGGTGGGCCTGACTTAATCAGGCGATACCCTTAAAAGAGATTGGGCTGTCCCTGGTGAAAATGATTCAAAGTTTGAGAGATGGTCAACCCAAGGGACTTTCCAGTGGGGACTATGAATGCAGGTCTACTGGCAAGGAATGTAGGTGGACTCTAGATGCTGACAGCAGCCACTAGCTGTCAGTCTGCAGGAAATGAGGACCTCTGTACTGTAAGTTCAAAGAAGTGAACTCTGCAACAATCATGTGGTTGGACAAAGACCTCAAGCTTCAGATGAGAAGGCAGTTCAGATGACACCTTGATTCCCCTTGTGAGACCCGGAGGAGACTCCTAAGCCATGCCTGGAGTTCTGACCCATAGAAACTGTGAGATGATAAATTTGTGTTATTTCAGGCTGGTCAGTGTATGATAGTATGTCATACAATTAAAAAAAAACACAAAACTTCCCCACAAAGCTAATAAAAGAACCAACAAACCAGATTTAATATATAGATACAAAATCTGGTGCCCTGTTCTCTTATAACTACAGAATATGTATTTAAAAATAATAATTTGCTTGACCATCAGGAAAACAGTAAGTCTAAAAAGTATAAAGATATTTTCAGGCTATATTCTCTGATCAAAAACACCTAATAAACTAGAAATCAAAAGTTAAAAAAGAATATTTTAAAGTAGGGTGGATATGCAGATGCCTTCCTCACCTACCTTGGTATCCTAACAAGATATGCAAAATTTTAAAAATCAAGCAAGATTTGAGGAATTCCACATGAAGCCAAATAAGAGACCTCTTAAATCCCTAATACTCTACAGTATCACACTCACTCTTTAGTGATCAGCATCATTTATCAGAGTTTTACATCTATGGAAACTTACCATACTAGACATTAAAACTAAGATTAAAAAAAAGTATTCACTTAAAATAAAAAAAACCTCAACATATTAACATAAATAACATGTTTATTTTAAAAAAGTAACCTTTCCAAAATAAAAAAAATAGTTCTCAGAGTAGCAATGTATTTTTGCAAATCTCTTTAATGTCTAATTTAACAGAAGAGCGCTGGATTCTCTTTAATGTACATTTAATCTCTTGCAAACTCATATGCCATCTAGCCTCTGAATACTTGACTGTGTGTGAGAGATGGCAGTGGAAAAGGCAAATAGCATCCTAGTACCATTAATGAAAATAGTTTTGACCTCACAAACTTGCTAAAAGGTTGTTGGGACTACCACATTTTGAGATATTTTGTGGATTATTTTTGAGCTTCATGAAATAATAGTTCTTATTTTACGTATCTTGCTTCAGATTAAAAGTGAGATTTAACACATGAACTCACTGAAGGGAGAAACTAGATGTAAATGAACTGAAAAAAATTCATCATTTGTTAAAAAAAATATGAACATGACAATTTTATGATTGGTAGAGACTCAGCAAAGTAAAGTAATTTTAACACCTATTTATTGAAGGATCTCCCAGTGTCAAAGATGCCAAATAAAGAGAAGTCAAAGAGTTTGCAGATGGCAGGATAACCAGGATCTATTAAAAGCAGTGAAGCTATGCACTTAAACTGACAGAGACAAGGCAGGCTTTTCTGCACACAATCGTTTGATGTGGTAAACCACATAATGCTCACATTATGAGTATATGGCATTGGTTTTTCACACAAGGAAAAAAACCCAAAAACATACCTATATGTCTTCGTGTCATTTCTACTGTAGCATTTCGGTTGACGTTGGAGAGTAAGCCTAAGCAGAATCTCTCTGAATTTGATGGATCTGTGAAGCCGTCTACAGTGAGTGAGGGCTGTGATGCATGGAAGGTCTCTCCAACCCTCTGGTTTAATTCATAATAGGCTATTGAACACCAAAACGCAGGTTCTGAGTATGTAACTGGCTGCAAGTCTAGGGTGGAGGAAACCAAACCCATAAGAGTAAGAAATGTTGTGTGAACAATTCAAGCCAAGAATATATTGAATATTATCACCTTTACATGCTCTATGCCAGCCTATCCTGGCAACAGCTCAGGAAGTAGACCTAATTTCTACGTCACTAACTCTAGTTTCCATAGAACATACCAGATTTTCAATTTCCCCCATCTCATTAAGTCATCCAATCTTCAAACCTCTTTTTTTAGACTTTATGGGGCATCATCTGTTCTCCCAGTACAGTGGTCGGCAAACTGCGGCTCACGAGCCGCGGTTTGCCGCTCTGTTGACTAATGAGTTTGCCGACCACTGCCTTAGGGGAAACACTTAAAAAACATTTTAAGAATGTGATAATGTCTTTAACCTAAAGTCAAAACTTCTGGGTAAGGGTAATGCCTTATGCAGTGGTCGGCAAACTCATTAGTCAACAGAGCGGCAAACTGCGGCTCACGAGCTGCAGTTTGCCGACCACTGTCCTAGTAGTTTTACACTAGTTCCTGTTCAATAGAAAACCATCCTAGATAAAGTAAATCAATTTGCATAATAAAGCTAATTTTTGGTAGAATTAAGTGGAATAAAACTGGAGCAAGAATTAATAGTCTAGGCCACATGAAGGAAAAATGTCACAATAATAGGATACAAAATGACATACTTTTGACATTTGTCTATTTTAACATCAGATCTTCAGGGGTTACCCTAATTACAATATAAAGCACCCCTCTACACACACAAAAAAACAACAACAAAAAGTAAATAAATACAAAGAATGTGCTAGTAGAAACAGAACATGGAATCAAAAAAATCTATATGTTGCATGGGAAAACTAGGATCACATGTATTTAAGTTCTATAATTTTGATTAAAAACCATCACAAGGAATATCATTTAAAAAAATGACCATTTTTTGTAGAATAAATTCCAAATGTGTCAAATGAAGAGAAATTGTGAAATAGCAAGATAAAATACAGTCCAAAAATAAACTATAGAATATTTATATGCACACACACGTACACACACATACACATTAGCTCTCACATATACATAGCCCCCAAACCACATATTTGTTTTATGTGTACATATATTTACCTCTTATATTAATAATTGCTATTACAATATATATCATAAAATAACATACCCACAAATATCTAGTCATAATGTCATAAAATTTACTGTGACTAAAAAATATTGTTGCCCTGACCGGTTTGGCTCAGTGGATAGAGCTTCGGCCTGTGGACTGAAGGGTCACAGGTTCGATTCCGGTCAAGGGCACCAAAAATAAATAAATAAATAAATAAATAAATAAAAATAAAAAAAAATATTGTTTCCATGAATAAACAGATTATTAATTTCTTTTATGTGCCAGTAGAAAAGCGGTTTAATAATATTAAGGCACATTACCAGTATCATTTTTTAAAAGCATTAATTTGAATAATTACTTGGTTATTTATTGGGTTCCCTTTCTCATATATAAAATAATGACCAGAGAAGACATTTAAGTAAGTGATACAGTTTAAAACAGTGGAGGGAAAACATTTGCAACTTACCCAAACTATGATTAACAGGGGAAAGAGTAGTAGGAGATAATTCTGCTGGGGATCCTGAAATAAAAGAAATTAATTTAAAAACAGATATGAAAGTATTTCCACAACTTCTGACCAAGTAATAAAATAGGTTATAATTAAGCTTCACAAATAAATAATACATAATTTACATCCCAAGTATTATAAATATACAGCTGCTTGGTCCTGGTCGGGTAGCTAGGCTGGTTAAAGTATTGTCCTGATAGGCTAAGGTTATGAGTTCGATCCCTGGTCAGGATACATACAGGAATCAACCAATCTTACATAATAAAAAGGTAATATTTAAATTACCATGACTCCGCTACGCCCATGATTGGGCCAGCGGGTGACACAGGGGGCGGGACTCGGGGTGGCTGGGGTGGTGATTGGGCCGGCAGGACGCTGAGCTCGCGTTGCCAGCGGCGACGCGAGCTCAGCGTCTGCGCCATGGCTGTGCTGCGGCACAGACAGGCCTCTGGGGCAGCGAGCCGAGCCGGCGTTTTGGAGGTTTGGAGGCGGCGGGCAGTGGGCGGGCGGCGCGGCTCCCCGGGGAGGAGTCTGGCGGCAGTTGGGCCGCAGGAGCACGTGGCGGCGGCCCCAGCCTTCCTGGGCAGGAGGCAAAGGCAAGACCCCGGCCTGGGCTCCTGCCGCAGGAGGACCACGCCCCCGCCCCGCCTCGCCCTAGGGGCCCAGGGACTTCGGAGCTGCCGACCAGCGGACAGACAGCTTACACGTGCATGATTAAATCATGCACTGGGCTTCTAGTGAATTCATAAATAAGTGGAACAACAAATCTATGTTTCTTTCTCTAAAAATCAATAAATATAAATTAAAAAAGATATACAGCTGCTTTATGTGAGTGTAATTTTGGAGGCTTCAATATATAAAAGGTAAAAACGGTGTAAAACAGTCCTGGCTTCTAGTCACAGAGTTCCCCTTCCCAAAGGCATCCAGTGTATTTTTCCAGAAATAACCAAATGAACCAAATAAGCAAATATATTCTGTTCTGTGCTCCCTGTTTTTTATATACAAACTAGAGGCCTGGTGCACGAAATTCATGCACAGGAGGGGTGGAGGGGTCCCTCAGCCTGGCCTGCACCCTCTCCAATCCGGGATCCCTCTCGCAATCCGGAACCACTGGCTAACCGCTCACCTGCCTGCCTGCCTGATGGCCCTAACTGCTCCCCTGCCGACCTGATCCCCCTAACTGCCTAACTGCTCTCCCCTCCTGGCCTGATCCCCCTAACTACCAATCTGAGCTCCCCTCCTGGCCTGATCACCCTGCCTATCTGCTCTCCCTTCTTCTCCGCGCCCTTCGGACCTGTGGCGCAGGCGGGCTGAGAGCTCTCCACCGCGGCCCGGTCCCCGTCCTGATTGGTCATTACATGATGACACCCCAGACAATTTGCATATTCCTCTATTATTAGTATAGATTTCCTTTCTGTGAATGGTCTGTTCTTTTCCTTTGTTCTTTTCTCTATTGTGGTTCTAATCACTTTTCTTAGGGATCTATAAAAGGCTCTTTATGTATTAGGCATCTTAGTTAGCCCTTCCATGCTATGAGTTGCAAATATTTGATTGTTTTATGACTCTTCATCCTAATTCTGATTAAGCAGTATTAAAAAAAAACTTACGTGATATAATTTATCAAGCATTTTGAGATGTATCACACTTTGGTAAAACAGTGGTAACAATGGATATTCTTGTTTTACTCTTAAAAGAGAATATTTCTAGTATTTTCCCATTAAGTATAATGCTGGCTTTGATGATGAGAGAGATAACACTGCTTATTTAGGATTTTTGCATCAATACTCCCAAGCAATACTGGTCTGCAGATTTACACTGCGATTGCAATGTTATGCTACTTCATAATTATAATCTAGAAGCTGTATGCCTTTCTTATGCCCTGTAACAGTTTAAAGAGCATTTTAATAACATTCCTTAATAGTTTCATAGAGATCCAGTGTCAAATTGTTTGCAGTTAAACATTATCTAGGGTTTATTCTAAGACATTTCTCTATTTCTTCTATGGCAGTTGATAGCTCTATTTTTTGGAGTCAGTTTGGTAGGTTATATTTTCTTAGAAAATTACTCATGTCTTCCAGTTTTAGGTAAGCAAGCTAATGCTAATCAAGAACATATGGGGAGAGGGCACAGATATACAAAATAAGAAAAAGAAGGTAGAACTATAGACAAAGAAGGAAAAAAGCAAAAAAAAAAAAAAAAACCCAATAAACCAAGACCACTCAATACCATGCAACTAATTTAAATACATTTGTTAAATAGTTACATGTAATTATAAATTTTGTCTTCTGATCATCATTTTTGTACCTTTTGGGAAAGTTATATAAAAAAACATGACCTACAGCTCCCAAGCTTCACATATATAGCAATGGCATCTATGTAGAATAAGACAGGTCAGACCCCCTGTGTACCTCCCCTCCCCACACTATTATAACCATAACACAAAATACCAGGCACCACAAGAGAAATGGTAACCCCAATAAAATAGATGAATAAAAAGTAGAGAACAGATGATAATTAATTTTTAGAAGAGAACAGTCTTCCATAACAAAATTAAGTTCTTAGGTTCTTTTTTTGTTCCTCATTTTGAAAAATCTGTTGGCAAGTACCAACAGGTACAACTAAGAAAGGTCAAAATATATTTAGAACAATAAAGTAAAACTCACTGCTGTTTCCTGAAGCTGTTATAAAATAAACAAAGCTACTATCAGACATGGAGGAAACTGCCCAATTTTTAACTTTTTAAATACTTATCAGAAATGACCAGTAGTTACAGTTCATTAATTTAGACTAATAGGAGTTCAGTCAAATGTGATAAAAGAATTTAGGAATTACAAAAAGAAAGGTTCATTATAATCATTCATATATAGATATATATATAAAGCTTTTAAAAGTTAAATTAAGGTAACAATTTATTAACTAACAGAAGTTTTTTGAAACATTTTTACAAACACAGGTTAATTGACAATTAACCTACTAGTTATTCATATATACATATTGTTACTAAGGTCTGGAACTTCCTATTATGAGAAATAAAAAATATCCTATTTCACTGGTTTGAATCACCGGTTTCTGTAACTTTTATTTTTTGGAATCCTTTGTTGAGTTATAGTTGATTAACTTGTTCAAGTTTCAGGGGGAGAGGCTAACGGAATCTCTCATGCTGCCATTCCTCTGATGTCACTTAATAGGTTTCTGTTACTTTTAGCTAAAACATCTACAGAAATGCTTGTGCATGTATCATTGTATGCCAGTTCTATGTTACTCCCTAGTATTACCTTATTCACAAAACCCACCATCCAATTAAAAAAACAACATGAGAATGCAAAGTAGAAAAAAACTGACCCAGAAGCAGACTTACATATAAACCAGATACTGAAATTATCAGATTAAGAGGTTAAATGAATCCCTGGCCAGTTTGGCTTACTGGATAGAGCATTGGCCTGCAGACTGAAGGGTCGAGGGCTCCATCCTGACCCTGGTTGGAGCTCGTGTGGGAGGCAACCAATCAATGTGTGTCTCTCATATCAATGTTTCTCTCTCTCTGTCTCTGCCCCTCCCTTCCACTTTCTGAAAATCAATAGAGTAAATATTCTCAGGTGAAGATTAACAAAAATAAAACAAAACAAAACAAAAGTTTAAATGAAAATTGTAAAACTGAAAAATAAGATGATCGAAAATGAATTCACTATCTTGGTTTAACAGCAGACCATAAGTTAGACCCACACATACATTATCACTTGATTTTCACCCAAGAATCCAAGGTAAATCAACAGGAAAAGAGTCTCCAACAAATGGTACCAACACAACTAGACAAATGTCTATGCAAAGGAATGAAGAGCAGAAATGTGTGCATTAGCCCCCTAATTCATGGTTTCACTTTCCGTGGTTTCAGTTACTTGTAGATATGAAGCATCCCTCTGCCCAGCATATCCACACTATATACGCTATCCACCCATTAGTCACTTAGTAGCTGCCTAGGTTATCAAATGGACTGTTGTGGAACTGCAGTGCTGGTGTTTAAGTAATGATTATTTTACTTAAAAATGGCCCTAAACACAAGAATACGAATGCTGGCAATTCCGATCAACCAAAGAGAAGCCATAAAGTGAAAAGGTGAGTATAGTAAGATATTTTGGAGACAACATTCAGATAATTTTTATTACAGGAACTTTATAATTATATTGTTGTTAATCTTTTACTGTGCCTAATTTATAAATTAAACTTTATCCTAGGTATGTATATATAGGAAAAAAAACATAACAGTGGTTCTCAACCTTTCTAATGCAGCGACCCTTTAATACAGTTCCTCATGTTGTGGTGACTCCCAACCATAACATTATTTTCGTTGCTACTTCATAACTGTAATTTTGCTACTGTAGCAGGGTCGCCTAAGACCATCGGAAAACACAGATATTTACATTACGATTCAAAACAGTAGCAAAATTACAGTTATGAAGTAGCAACGAAAATAATGTTATGGTTGGGGGTCACCACAACATGAGGAACTGTATTAAAGGGTCGCAGCATTAGGAAGGTTGAAAACCACTGCTATATAATAAAAGGGTAATATGCAAATTGACTGAATGGCGGAACCAAATGGTCACTATGACATGCACTGACCACCAGGGGGCAGATGCTCAATGCAGGAGCTGCCCCCTGGTGATTAGTGCACTCCCACAGGGGGAGCACCGCTCAGCCAGAAGACAGGCTCATGGCCGGTGAGCGCAGTGGCTGTGGTGGGAGCCTCTCTCACCACCACAGCAGTGCTAAAGATGTCATGGAGCGGGCCTAAGTCAGCAGTGAGACATCCCCTGAGGGCTCCCGGACTGCAAGAGGGTGCAGGCCAGATTGAGGAACCGATTTTCATGCACCGGGCCTCTAGTAGTATATATTGGGCTCTGTATCATCCACTATTTCAGGCATCCATTAGGGGGTCTTGCAACATATTCCCTGCAGATATGGAAGGACTAGTGGATATTCATATTTTCCTTGCAACATTTCAGCTATATTATAAAATAGGCATTTGTACACCAGTTGGAATCCTTGTGGCCTTTTGTGTCTGGCTTCTTTCACTTAATGCTTTCAAGGTTCATCCATGTTGTACCATGGATCAGTACTTCATTCCTTTATATGGCTGAACAATATTCCAATGTATGGATTTAATTTATCCATTCATTATTTGATGGATAATTGGGTTGCTTCCACTTTTACATGAACACTTGGATACAAGTTTACCATGGGTGTGTACAAAATTACTTTTTAATTTTCTTGGGCATATACCTAGGAGCTTGCTAGGTTATATTGTCCTATCTAATAAAAGAGTAATATGCAAATTGACCATCACTCCAACACACATGATGATCACCCCCATGTGGACACAAGATGGCCACCACAATATGGCCAGAAGGAGAGGGCAGTGGTGGGCGATCAGGCCAGCAGGGGAGGGCAGTTGGGAGGGACCAGGCCTGCAAGGGAGGGCAGTTGGGGGGGACCAGGGCTGCAGGGGTGGCCAGTTGGGGGCAACCAGGCCAGCAGGGGAGGGCAGTTAGGGGCGACCAGGCTGGCAAGGGAGGGCAGTTAGGGGTTACCAGACCAGCAGGGGAGGGCAGTTGGGGACGACCAGGCTGGCAGGAGAGGGCAATTAGGGGCAATCGCCCGGCAGGGGAGCAGTTAGACGTCGATCAGGCTGGCAGAGGAGTGGTTAGGGGGTGATCAGGCTGGCAGGCAGAAGCGGTTAAGGGCAATCAGGCAGGCAGGCGAGTGGTTGGGAGCCAGCAGTCCTGGATCGTGAGAGGTATGTCTGACTGCCCGTTTAGGCCCGATCGGATAGGGCCTAAACAGGCAGTTGGACATCCCTCGAGGGGTCCCAGATTGGAGAGGGTGCAGGCTGGGCTGAGGGACACACACACACACCCCCATGCATGAATTTTGTGCACCGGGCCTCTAGTTATTCTGTAATTTAATTTTTGAGGAAGAGCAAATTTTTCCAAAGCAACTGAACCATTTTATACTTCCACCAGGACCATATGAAGACTCCAATTTCTTCATATCCCCATCAATACTTGTTATTATCCTTCTCTTTTTATTATGACCACTAGTGGCCCAATGCACAGATTCATGCACGGATGGGGTCCCTCGGCCTGGCCTGCAGGGATTGGGCCGAAACCAGCTCTCCAACATCCCCCAAGGGGTCCTGGATTGCGAGAGGGTGGCATACCCCGGAATTCGGCTCCCTCCTCTCTGGTTCCCGGTGCATCACCCAAGAACCGCAGCTGCCAAGTCACCATAGCTCGGCAGCTCCTGCGTTGAGCGTCTGCTCCCTAGTGGTCAGTGCATGTCATAGCTACTGGCCGGTCGGCAGGTTGCTTAGCCTTTTATATATATATATAGATTCCAGTAGGTGTGAAGTGGTATGCCACTGGCTTTCATTTGCATTTCCCTGCTGGCTATCATGGCATTCACTTTTAAATGTAGAGCAGCAGTTGACCATCATGGGGCACAAACAGGAACATGGTTGATTCAGGAGCACAATTCTTCGATATATAGGTGTGTCAGAAAGATACATTTGGAAAGCCAAATATCATTTGCAGAAAGACATTTGCATTAAGATATATAACGTTATTTCCAATAATCATTAGATTATCTATCTTTCCTGGTTATCTACTACTCTGAAAACCTGTAAGTATGATTAGCTATTGTAGAAGCTTCCTTACTTGAAAGTCTAAATAATGGAAGGATTTAAACAACAGAATTATTGTAAAAGCCTGCCCACCCCAACTTCCCCCCACCGCCAATGTTAATTCATTTAAAAACAACTTAGATTATCATAACTGCAGAATGCTTTACTATAAATTGTAGAAATTTGTCAGGTGGTAATTTTAATGTGTCCAATCCTTAAGATCCTGACAGGTTGAAATGGATAAAAATGGACAATTACAATGACATCTATTTCACTGGCAACCTATTAGTTTTGGTGGATTATACATTATTACATAACAACTGTTTTAAAGCTTTGAGGTGTGTAATATTTATTATATATTGAAACTTTTTCTCCATTGTGTTTGGAGTCGATAGCTAAGTTAATTAGAAAGTAATTTCATTAGGTGAGGTACAAGATACTTTTTGTAAACAGTCTACTGTAATTGAGAACTCACTCTTATGTTAAAAGAGCACTGAAAAGATGAGTCCCATCCCTTACTTCCAAATTCCTCTGAAAATATGTAATTGGGCTAATTACCGTATTTTCCAGCGTATAAGACTACTTTTTAACCCAGGAAAATCTTCTATACGCCCAGTCGTCTTATACGCCGGAAAATACGGTATGAGCTTTCATCACAAAGACATTTAATCACAGGATAACTAAAACTTTCAACAGAAGCACAGAATATTTACAAAGAGAAATAAACGAGTGTTCTCAAATTCTTTACTCTAACAAGAAAAAATTTTACCAATTATTCTGCTGAGCAGCATATGTTAATTTTTCATGGACAACAGGGCCCTTTGATGGCTCAAATATAATTAAATCAAGATAAACGTTTTCTTGATGTGTCCCAACTTCTCTAAATTTAAGTTATGAATAACTCATGTGAGTTTCAAATGAGGCAAAAATGGTTATCTAATTGCTAAAGGATTTTGAAAGATATATATATATTTTTTACCTGTATCCATACTTTGGTTCAACTGTTGATCACTTGTTTCTCCATCTTCACTGATATATCCAGGAGGTGGTGTTTCTACAGAAATTTAGAACAAATCAAGTAGAGTTACAATTTAATCTCACCTTTTCTCCCAGCTACCAAAGATAACCCAACAAATTGCTCCGATTAACATAAATGTTATATAACATCATTATAAAAAGCAGTATTGGATACTAAGAGCTTAGGATTCAGGCTCTGGTCCAAACCTTGTAGGCAAACCCTTAAAGCCTACTTGAAATACAATCGAGCTGTTTGGGCATATTTTCTTAACTACTATTTACATATCTGGCTCATTCTCCTATGTATATTTTCTGGGGCATGAGCCAAAAATATAACTTCAAAGATACCTCAGTTCTGGATCAGTATACTTCAAAGACATTAGTACCTACAATGTGTTTTGCTTTTTTAAAAAAACTAATGGCCACCATGGATGAGTATCTAAATGATTAAAGGAACTCCCCCCGCCCCCCGCCTCCCCCTCGGCCTCACCACACACACACACACACACACACACACACACACACACACACACACACACACGATTTCAGATTACAGAGTAATACAGGCTTACATCTTCCACTAAGTTTTATAGGGCAAAATATGGTAATATACTTCAGGACTGGTCTAGCTTGAATTCTACCAAAAAGTGTATTTCTCCAAAGATTTCTAAGCAGTAATTCCTGAATATTAAAGCAGAAAATTAAATTCAAATACAGATTACTGCACAAAACTGAGGCAAAATTCTCCCTGAAAATAAATAAGATTCCAGTGTGCCATTTCCAATATGTTTATTCAGAAGGCGTATGAATACCTGAATGAGCTTCATGTAAAATAAAAACATTTGTACAATTTTACCAATTATAATTTTGAATGAAAAGTAAATTTAAATGATTATCAACAGTTTAATATATACATTGCTGGAAATTTTAAGCAACTCAAATAATGCAGACACATACTCAAAAAGAATTCTGTAATTACAAGGAGGAGAGAGAAGAGGGTTAACGGTTTTCTTCATTAATCTTTTTTAAAAATATATATTTGTATTGATTTCAGAGAGGGAGAGGGAGAGATAGAAACATCAATGATGAGAGAGAATCACTGATTGGCTGCCTCCTGCACACCCCCTACTGGGGATTGAGCCCACAATCTGGGCATGTGCCCTTGACCGGAATCGAACCTGGGACCCTTCAGTTCGCAGGCTAACGCTCTATCCACTGAGCCAAACCGGCTAGGGCTCTTCATTAACCTTTTTAATCTCCCTTCAATGAGCTAACTACAAATTTTAACTTCTTAATATCAAACTCTTGTGTCAATACCCCAAAATATTTAATACTGAAATTCTAAGAATAAAATACCTTCATATGTTCAAACAACAAAGAACATGAAAGAGTAATATAACCATTATGCACTATTTCAAAGGTTAAAGGTGATAAAATTAAATAGAGCTAAGCTTTGCCAGTCTAACTGCCTATGTCTCCAATTCTAAGTAGAAATACTTTTAAATACTTTATCCTAGTTTATTTTTCTCCATTTTTATTTGTAAAATAATAATAAAGTCATTAGCATTTTGGAGAAAATATTAAAATTTCTTTAGAAGTGGAATAAAAAGTGAACCATTAGGTTTTACTATCAGTCAGAGCTGGGTAATGGGGTTTACCCAGCTCTGACTGATAGTAAAAAAAACTGTCCAAAAAAACACAAATAGGTACACTTGATGTCCTACTTTGTAAAATACCCAAATCTAAACAAATAGAGAAAACAAAAGTCCAAACATCTCCACAAGTGAAAGCCACTAAGCATTTTGATTAACATCCTTCCAAATAATTACTGGGTACATGGTCTTGTAAGACTGTATGCTTACTGGTAACCTCAGTTTCCTAATATTGCTAAGTCCCACTTCAAAGGCTTAAAATGGCCCCCCCCCTTCTCCTCATGCCACACACACAACTCTAGTTTCAGCCAAATTCTAAATTCTCTCTAGGAAATGCTCTGTTTTAGCCCTACTTTCCCCCTCATCTTAGCCCTCATACTACATTCCACTCTATCACACTACTTCCTAACTTAAAAAGTTTGTTTCCTAGCAACCCAAAGAGCAGTCTTAAATTTCTCCTTTGGAATAAAATAGTAATCAAAGAAATGAACATTTAAACAATCAGAAGATACTTTCTAACTTTAAAATTAACTATTTGGAAAAATCCTTATGTTTTAAAAATTGTCTTCAATGAACAGGCATTATCTTCATGATGAGACACATTAAAGAAATGTTTTATGTGCTTGAAACTCTAAATTCATTACATATTTTCAGTTGTATAAAAATTAGAATGCGATAGAGGAATATTGCAAAAAGAGAAAAAAATTAACACCAAAAAATCCAATGTATAACTTAATCTTCATCCTAGTATACCTTTAGTTTCTGCTAAAAGGGGGAGGGGCAGAAAAGTAAGAAAACATTAGTTTTTCTCCTAAAAAATAGTGAAAATTAAAGGGTAGGTAGCTACCATATCATGGAATATGTTGTCAGATCCCATAATACAATAATTAAAGCAGAAGTTACTGAGGCCCAGATTAAAAAGAACTAAAATAGAGGTCTTCTGATTTTCAGTACAATATAGGTGTTGCTATGTCTGTAGAACTAAAATATTTTATCTCCCACAGAAATGTTGTATCTCTCTTAAACATTATCTATGAAAGTAATTATTTGGTCAATTTTTAATTACATTTGTTTCAGGAATAGTTTTTTCCTGTATCATTTATTTTGCTTACATTCTATATCTCTCTTAGCTTCAATAACTAAGATAAACTTACTAAGATCTTTTCTTTTCTGCTTCTCAGAGTACTTTGATTAAAGCCACTGCAAAAGAAAATGAAATATAAAGTAAAACTTTTCTCCACACAAAAATGTTTAATGTACTAGGTTTATACATTTCACAAAAATAATCACCCAACAGATCATGTTTTTCTATTTAAAATCCAAAGGCATTTTTTAAAAAGTCAAACCACAGTTTACTAATACTTGAATGTTTATTAACAAAATTTGTATCTATCCCAATTTTTAGGAGATTCAGAAAGCAAAATACCTGGAATGTAATTACTCTGTGGCTCAATTCCCGCTGGGAAATTAGTGTTTTCTGGAATGGAGTGGGTATAATCATCCAGAGGCGGTAGTTCTGTTAGGATCTCAGTGTGCCGTGGTACTAACACAGGAGGCAAAACTAAAAAGTAAAAACAATCCAAGTTAATGGCAAGGAGCAAGGGGTAGGGAACAGGACCTTTATTAAGTTTTCAAACAAAAAAGAAGTAGCCTGCTTAATTTTTAAAATTTAGGGTCTACCTATTTGGTATTATACAAGTTACTAAATTGACAAATCTGATTATGATTTTAACTTACCATATGGTTCACAATAATTTCCAAGATCCAATTTATCTTGTACTTTTTGGTACAAGGTGATCCTGGTAATATTACATTACCATGAAAGTTCAAAAATCCCCATTAGAAAGGTTGCAAAAAGATTTGTAAAATCAAATTTAGGGCATTTTCTAAAAATACAGCTATAGTCTTAAAACGTTTCAAGTACACAGCTAAGTAAAGGTAAAGTCTTTCTATGACTTTTACTAAATTGCTTAGATAGGAATAACATCATTAAAATACTTTAAAAAAAAAACCAAAAACTCAAGAGAGCAAAATGACTGAAAACAGTTAATGCACCAGACAAGTAAACAGATTCATCAGCTTATTTCTAAGCAGACTGGAATTTCCTATATATGTACTTTGATGTGAACTAATATGCTATTCCAAGAAACTATCTTTCCCACTAAGTTATATTTTCGATAAAATATTTTTTAATTGTAAAGTATTTTTAATGACCACCAAATAATATATTGAATTTAAAGTAATTTATTAGAATCTTACACCAAAATTTTCCTGGGTCAACTAGATATAATGAACACCTAATATACTTAAGTTCAAGCATTTAATTTTTTTTTTAAATCTACTTTTCCTACCTGGTGTCTCAACTCTCTGGTAGTGGTAAGGGTTTACACATACTTCATCCTTTTTAAGATTAAAAGCATATTCGCAGTTTTCAATTGCTTTGAGTTCATGATGACTATGAAGATCAGGCCAGCGCCATAATCGGCAATATATAACGTGTGGCAGTCCTTTCCGATGAGATACCTGAAGACGACCATCAAGAGACCTATTGGGAAGCAAGGGGAAAAGAAAGGTGGGAGCTTTAAAAAAACAGAAATACTCAATTGGACTAAATTAGTACAATAAAAGCATAAAGAAAAAAATGACAGACATTCAGTTAGTTTTAGTGAATACAAGGAAGAAAAATGTACTATTTTATGGATCTGATATAAAAGAAAGCAGCCGCTCTAGCAGATGTTTCTTAAAACATGTTACACAAATGAGTTAAGTGTCAGTGAATGGATCACCATTTGGGAAAACTAGATTTTTAAGAGTATTATATAGTTAACTTGAAAAATGTTGTCAACTTTTATCTTTAATAAATCAAACTGTTATTTAGGGATTCTTTTAGGGGCATTAATTCTGTCGGTGACTGAATTATCAAAAAAGGAACTACTGTGAAGAATGGTAAATACCAACAATGATATAAAACTTACTCAAACTAATGTAACTCATTACCCAATTGTGACTGTGTTGAGGTATTATTTCTATAGCTCACACATAAATGCAGATGGTGATGAGTATGATGAGATGAAATGGACAAATACCAATAAGTTTAAAAAGAGAATGAGGTGATTAAAAAAAGATAACATAAAAAAACAAGTTAGCCTTGTGTTAATTGTGTTCAGTAATCAATATGTATTTATTAGTATACAGATGAGATTAGTATACAAGAAATGTAGCAAACGTGGTTATGTATCTATTTAAAAATTAGGCCAACAACAGATCTCAAACTGAAATGAGAATATAGTTATCAAAATTCCTATTCTTTAGGGGATTCAATAATTTAAAAATTCAAAATTAGAATTTAATTGATCAAAACTTCAGCTGAAACATTTAATAATGCTTTTAATATCGGCAAGCAGGTATTTTAAATGCTATGCCTTATTTTACATTAAGGTAACATCCTAGGCAAAATTATATTAAGCAACCCACTATAGGTCTTCCAAATACCCCCCGCCCACAAGATTGCTAGGATTTGACAGAGGGCAGAATATTCACCTGGTTTGTTCAGAGAAGCTGTAAAGGCCTGTTGTATCCCACTGATCTATCGTATTTGGTGTACTCAGTCCCCAAATTTCAGAGCAAGTGCTGTGCATAAATTGAAAAACAAAAAATTGATGTGAACATGGAAGCATGGTTATTCAAAATACCATGATGTAAAACATGAAAAATGTACAGAATACTTCCTTCACTGAGAAAATATACATTGCTTCATGTTTTCACAGGCATTTAATACTGGTTTCTATATTTTCTATATGAAGGAAGCCAATAAAATGGAACATGTGACTCCAGATAAGTTATGATTATGTTTTTAAAATGTGAACACCAATGCTCTCTAGCTTAATGAAATCATACCTATAATGTCCTTTTCAATTTCCTCTACTCACAACAAAAGATCTAATACCTATGTCATTAGCCTTACTAACAGTGCTTCGTTTTATAATCCAGTTTTTTAAAAAACTTATCTAAACACAAATGTCAACTCGTATTTTAAATATAGGAGAAATTCCAATTAAAACAGACATATCTACAGTTAAGATTTTCAAGTTATTTGAAATACTTATATATTCACTTTTACAGAAATTATTGATCTTTTATCACAACAAAGGACAAGGAAGTAGATTTTGAAATCATTCTAATGTAGCATACCATCTTAAAAGTTTTAAGAAATTTCTATAAGGACTAAAGATATGTGAAAGCACCAAATTCTTAAAAGATAGTATGAATATGAAAAGTTTGCTGTATCTAGTTTTTTGTTGTTGTTTTTAAATTAGTATACCTGAAAGCCACAGAGCAAAAAGAACTCAAAATTTTTCTCCCACATTCCTTTTCAGAACCTGGGCAGTCTAGAGATAATTTTCCCTGTTTCCCCTGTTACTACTGCATTTCACATTAATTTCTCATCCATGGATGAAGGGAAGAAGAGGAGCTTAAAAGCTGTCTAGAATGAACTCCTGACCCCCAAGGTGTCTCAGGTCCTAAGTTTTACTTTAAAAAATTAGAGTTCATAAAGGTAATTAAATTCCAGATGTATACACTACTAATGACCACTTCAAAGGCAATAGTGAAAAGTGCTGTCTTCCTGTGGCTGGGCAGCACACATCCATCACGTGGGGTGCTGGGCTTCTTGCATAACCACTGGGATGCAGAAACATCTCATGCCATACTTTGGGGCTACAGTAACTGTAATTCTAGACAGTTTAAGAAAATGTATTTTCGGACACTCTCCAGCACCTTGAGATATTTTAAAGATTCTCTGGGTTTTTAGGCTGCAGACATCTATCTTTCATTTCCCAAGCTGCACAAGTCAGAAAAAGCCCAAAACCTGGAAGATAATTTAGACCTTTTCTTCCCCTCCCAAATATGTACTGACTAAAAAACCATAAAATCAATGTTTCTTGTATTTAAGATAGTTGTCAAATAGCTACTGGAACAATATAGTACTATGTAGTTTAAATTACAATAAAAGCAACTAAAGTCTATAGAGTCTTATGAATCTGAATTTAAACCTCGGAAGGAACAGGATACAACGTACTCTTCTTTCTTGGACAATAATTCAAGAAAGGTAATTAACAAAAGATCAGACCAAGGGGCTATTCTGCTCATATGAAGATCAGGCTGAACATTTCATTCCAATAAATCTGGGAATGACACAAGAACCAGAATCTAAAAGGGCATAAAGAGCTAAAGTTGTGCTTTATTCAAGCTTTGTTAAAAACATGCAATCAGTTCAGAGGCAGACAGACCTAAATCCCAACTTTAACTCTGATACTTTCCAATTGCCGTCATAGGGTATTAAGCCTCAATTCTATCCACCTTTATATCTCTCTCACAAAATTGGAAGGTTTATTTGAAAATAAATTTGCTTCTAGTTAGTAAAATTTTTGCTTGGTTATATAGGAAAAAAATTTTTAAACGAATTAATTTATAATAAAATATACAAAGCACCTAGAAATAATGTAACTGCAAATGTGTCAAAACTACAAAAGTAACATTTTAATTATCAAAGAACACAAAAGTAAACTGAACAAAGAAAAATACATCTCCCTACAAAGACAATACCATCGAATATATAAATTCTGCCGAATTTATATATTCGATGCAATCTAAATTAAATTTTAATAAATTTTTAACACAGACAAAATTATTCCAAAAATAACATCCTATCTAATAATAGAGTAACATGTAAATTACCATCACTCCGCTACGCCCACGATTGGGCGACGGGAGGCTGGGGGGCAGGACTCGGGATGGCCTATCCGGCATTGAGAGGCACGGATCCGCTGCCACTGAGGGGGGCTACCCTGCTGTTGAGAGGCGCAGGGGGCGGGACTCCTGCCCCCTGTGCCTATCAACGGCCAGATCCGCGGCCCCTGAGGGGGCCTGCCGCGGACACCCAGCTGCGCCTCTCAACGGCAGGGTAGCCAGGTGTCCGCGGCAGCCCCCCTCAGCGGCCGTTGAGAGGCACAGGGGGAGGGAGTCCCGCCCCCTGCACCTCTCAACAGCAGGGTAGCCCCCCTCAGCGGCCGCGGACCATCAAAAGTGGGGGAGCTGGGTGCCTGTCTGCTCCGGCACCAGCGGACAGGCACCCAGCTCCACCGCAAAAAGCAAAAGCATGTAGGGGACCCTACATGTGCATGATTCAATCATGCACTGGGCCTCTAGTCTATATATATAAAAGCCTAAGCGACCGTTGTTAGGACCAGATGATCAGCTGGTAGCTATGATGCGCACTGACCACTAGGGGACAGAAGCTCAATGCAGGAGCTGCCCCCTGGTGGTCAGTGCACTCCCACAGCCAACCTCCCGCAGTCCTCCCCACCTTCCCCCCCAGCCGGCCGGTCCCGATTGGCCACGAATGCCGACCAGGCCGAGGGACTCCACCCATGCACGAATTTGTGCACCGGGCCTCTAGTAACAAAATAAACAAGAATGACCAGGAAAACTCTGACAAAGAAGAGTAGAGACTGGCCCTACCAAATTCTGAAATGCGTTAAATCCTCAATAATGAAAACATTATGCAATTAGCAAAAAAAGAATACACAAGTAAAACAAAAAAGAAGTTCTGCCTGTAGAGTAGCCTTTATTAGGCAAAACCTCCTTTGGATAAAAAGGACAGCCTCTGAATGTAATAAAATCAACTACCTGAAAACAGTTGATACCAAAAACAGGTAAAATTGAAATCAACCTTTGTAAGAGAGAAAACATATTGGATGAGAACTGCATTTATGTGGCTTTGTATAACCAGTGGCACACAGAGTCTAAGCTAGGCAGGGTAATTAGACCTTAAGCAGAAAACTGCGTTTTACTGACCACCAGAATCAGACAAGAGGAATTGGAAGGGGGCTGGAAAAAGAATGGAAAAATCCTGTAAAGGAGTGCGCAACAGGGGGAAAAACATCAATATATGTGTGAACTCTGCCCAAATCCTTGTTGATGCCTAAATTACAAATGCAGGAGAAAAAGAAGGTGGGAGACTGCTGAGAACTAGCATTTGGAAGTCTGAAAGAACTCAGCTGAGATTTCAACTGTTAACTTACATCAGAGGCAAACAATCTGGACAGTGAGGCCACCCAAAACTATCAACACTCTTCAGAGGAAGATAACAGAATTTAGAGTCTCTACAATGTTCTGTCCCCCAAATCCACTATAAAACCACAAATTACTAAACATGTGAAGAAATAGGAAAATGTTACCACTTAGTCAAAAGAGAAAACAGCCAGCAGAAACAGACCCCCACCATCAACTATCACACAAGGTTTTACAGTAACTATTATGAATATGTCCATGGACTTCATGAAGAGATGGGAATCTCAGCTGAGTAATAGGATCTATAAAATGAATCAAATAAGAATTCCAGAATTGAAAATTACAAAATCAGAAATAAAGAATTAACCTGATTGTTGGAAGACAGAAGAGACAGTGACTTTAAAGAATGATCAATAGAAATTATCTAACTAGGAGAACCCATATTAAAAAGACTGTATAAAAAAATGAACTGTCTCAGTAACTTTCAGCCCCAGAAAGACAGGAAGAACAGACCAGAAAAAATATTTAAAATAATAATAGCTGTAATAGTTTACAAGTATGTCCACGTTAGAGTCTCACGCAAAGTCCTGCAATTATTTGTATAGAACATAATTTTTTTTTTAAATTTTCAGTTCTTAATTTATATGATTAGCACTCTCAGCATTTAACACTGTCCATCACTCTTTCCTTTTTGAAACTTTCTTTTTTTGATCCAGAGTCTCTGGGTTCTTTTTCCATCTCTCTGGCTCCTTTAAGTTTCCTCTGTGAAAAATTGATGCTTGACCTGTCCCTTAAATATTCTTTAGATGTCTTCCTGGGGGTTTTCTTATTCAGCACCATCTTCTGACCTGCCTCATCCACGTTCAAGGCTTCCATTACTGTGTGACCTAAATGCTGATGACTCGGAGAATCTCTAGCCCATATCTCTTCCCTGGGTTCCAAACACATGTCCATCTACTTCCTAGCCTTCCCACTAAACTCATCAACCTATCAAAAAAATGAACACATGATCTTTTGCTTTCCTTATCCATTATCCAAACTTGCCTCTATACTTGTTCTCCCTGCTGTGTTGAGGTGGGTCACTTGGTGGTTTGAGTATTGGTGCTCAGGAGCCACTCAGGGATGGGTTTGTATCCCAGCACCCTAATTACCAGGGTGACCTCAAGCAAGATATTTTGCCTCTCTAAGCCTCAGCTTTGCTGCCTGTAAAGTAGAAATAATAGTCCTACTGCGAAGAGTTGTGAGATTCTAGAACATAATTTCTTAAAGGCAGATTATCCCCTATCAACTCTGTAATTTTCTTGCTTACATGGACTGAATTAAAAAAAAATTCTGGGGAAGAAAAGTTGGAACAGCTATTAAAATTATCAGGACTCTAATATGCCAAAGAAGTATGTATGGCCTACAGTGTATTAATTAATCATGGACTAACCAGATGGCTTGGTAGTAAACCTGGCAGAAATCCGTACAGAACTTCCCTAGTATCACATTTACAGTATCAGTAAAATTAACATATTAAAGCTTTTTTTCAGCTAATAAACTGACTTGCATGATTTAATACAGCAGTTATGTCTTATTAATTTACTAGAAGCCTGATGCATGAAGATTCATGCCAGAATGGGCCTTCCTTTCCCTGGCTGCCGGCACTGCCTTCGCTCAGGCCGAAGCCGCCTTTCCGCCTCCCCACACTGCTCAGAGGCCCAAGAGGCCGGGGGTGGTGCAGAACACCTGCGTTGTCGCCATGGTGACGACACAAGCATCTTGCCCTGCCCCCGACAGCTCGGCGCCCATGTATGCAAATTAACCTGCCATCTTTGTTGGGTTAATTTGCATACTCACTCCTGATTGGCTGGTGGGTGCCGCAAAGGTACGGTCAATTAGCATGTTATTCTTTTATTAGGTAGACTAGTGGCCCGGTGCACGGCGGGGGGAGGGGTCCCTCAGCCCGGCCTGCACCCTCTTCAATCTGGGACCCCTTGGGGATGTCTGACTGACGGCCAGTAAGTACAACACAGATGAGTAAGAGACTATAATCTGATAAATAAAATTATTGGGAGGTACTGTTTTGAGGTATTATTACATATTCCCACACATTCTCCTTTGTTTTCTCTTTTTCCTCTCTCCAAGATAAGTAGCTGGTTCTGCCTTTATTGCTAATGGAGAAAGATTCAACAGAACATTCTGGATGGTGGCTACCTGGGTGTAGACATAGGTAAACATTTATTGAGCTGTACAATTGAGATTTCTGTATTTTACCTGGCATTTGGCTCTTGTGTTTGCATAAACATAAGCAGTGGCTTCTAACCCACAGGTTAGAATCATTCAGGGACACTTAAAATTTACTGTTGGCTGGATACTCTCCAAATCAGCAAAATCAGAATCTATGGAAATTGAACAGAATTGGAACTCTAATTTCTGAAGGGGTAGACTTGTTGTTTGGAATATTTTACACACACACACACACACACACACACACACACAAACAAACACACACACACACACACACACACACACACTCCTCAAGTAATTCCCATGAACAGCTATCATTGAAAATCAACCCTCAAGGGAATTTAGAGTCCTTGTAAGGGGGCAGAAGAATTCAGGCACAATAAATAGACAATTGTGTTGCTAGAAACAGCAGGAAATGTAGGCCTTCCCTCACGCCCTACAGCAGCCTAAAAAGCCTTGCGCTGCCCACCTGGACTCCCCCGGCCCCCAACAGAACGGGACTTTTCCTGCAGGGCCTGGCGCTGCCTGTCCCGCCTCCCGGGTCCCCTACAGACCTGGACCCCTCATCTGGGGCCTGGCGTTGCCCGCCCCACCTCCCCCAATCCTCGATGGACTTGGACCCCATGGTTGGGGCCTCAAGCTGCCTGCCCCGCCACCCCAGGCCCCCTATGAAACAGGACTTTTCGGGCAGGGACTGGCGCTGCTCTCCCAGCCTCCCCCAACCCCTGATGACACAGGACTTTGCAGGTGGGGACTGGAGCTGCTCACCCCACCTCCCCGGGCCTCCGATTGGACCTGGACCCTCAGTTGGGGCCTGGTGCTGCCCGATCTGACTCCCCGGGCCCCCGATGAAACAGGACTTTGCAGGGCGGGGACTGGAGCTGCCATCCCACCTCCCCTGGCTCCCGATGGACTGGGACCCCTCGGTTGGGGCCTGGTGCTGCCCGCCCCTATTCCCCAGGCCCCAATGAAACAGGACTGTGCGGGCAGGCCCTGGCACTGCTCGCCCCGCCTCCCCTGGCCCCCCAATGGAACAGGACTTTGCAGGCAGGGCCTGGGGCTACCCACCCCGCCTCCCCCGACCCCTGATGGACCGGGACCCGTGGTTGGGGCCTTGCGCTGGTTGAGTCCACGATCGGGGCTTGGGACATCGCCTGCTGGCGGCGGCGGGCACTGACCCAAGCCCTGCCTGCCCCAGTCCACGCTCGGAGCTTGGGTCTGTGATCGGGGCTTGGGAAAGCGCCCGCCTGCCCAGTCAGCGCTCCGGGTGCTGACCCAAGCCCCGCCTTCCCCTGTCTGTGCTCAGGGCTTGGGTCTGTGATTGGGGCTTGGGAAAGCGCCCGCCTCCGCCGGCAGCAGGCACTGACCCAAGCCCCGCCTGCCCCGTCAGCGCTCTGGGTGCTGACCCAAGCCCCGCCTGCCCCAGTCCGCGCTAGGAGCTTGGGTCCGCGATGGTCCTCCATCCGGGCTTTGGTCCCAAAGGCTGCGGCGGGTGCTGCCCCCCCCAATCTTTGCTGGGTTTATTTGCATAGCACCCCTGATTGGCTGTGGGCATAGCAAAGGTACGATCAATTAGCATATTATTCTATTATTAGGTAGGATTATTTTTCATGACCTTCTAGCCTAAAGAATATATTTCTTCTACAAATCAAAAGGAGCAAGAATCTAGGCTGTCAGTGTGGAAAGATTATAAAGCATGCTGAACATGGAGTAAAATTAAAGGGGTTAATAAATTAACAGAATGGTATACACAAAAGAAACTTCATTTGAGTTTTCAGCTCTTGATTACTGATGTATTCTTGAAATATGGACATCTACAGAGTAATTTGTAACTACTCATCCATAATTATTTCTACTTACAACAAAACAGTACTTTCATTTTAGATACGACTAAATAATTCAGAAATCAAGAGCTGATCATGATAATAAAAGGAAGTCTCTATAATTACACGTTCTACATCTATGTTTGTGTATTTCCTAACCATTGTACAGCTGAAGGATGGGGAATGGAAAACAAAAATATGCCTACCTTCAGATAAGTTTTTTTTTACCTTCCATCACCAAGAAAGAAACTTTGGGCACAATCCTGTCCTTAACAAATTAGCTAAAGATACAAGTAAACAATTAAATTTTCATTGGCTACAGGAAACTTACCTCAAACTTTCCAATATTTATTTTAAGCATTTGTTATGTACCTGGAACCACTCAAAGTGCTTTACATGTATTATGTGATTCATTTTCACATCAACCCTACAGTGAATTAACATGACCGCTATTTTCAAATAAAGAAATAAAATAACTCAAATAGTCACAGAACTATTGAGATAAGATCCAGGATTTATATCTGGCTGGCTTAAGAGCCTACATTTTTCAAGGTACACTTCTGCAAAATAATGGCTTAAATTTCAAACTTGTATAGGAGTATGTAATGACTATTATTTTATTATCCTTGATACTCTGACATTTGGGATTAAAAGAGATTGATCCCCTCAGGGCTAATTTCTAGAGATAGCAAACTCTTTTTTGATAAGTTTTGTAAAACCTTGAGATATTTTATTAACAACTTACTTGCAATTTTAAGTAAATAAGCTTACATTAAATCCATTTGCCATCACATTTTAAATAATTTTGTTTCAACTATGGTTTGGATTTATCCATAAATACCTTTTTCACACCATTCCCTATCCTTTACAGTCTACAATTATCTTTAAAGAATTTAGTAGTTAAGCAATCACTAATCATCTAACATAACTAATATACTATTTGAAAACAAAGCAAACTTCATAAAATATATGGCACCAAACTATAGTGTAAGAAGCTTGAATTTTTTGAAAGACACAAGCAATATTAACAAATCTACATTTCTACAATATAAAAGTAACACAAAGTTAGACAAGCAAGTTTCTAAGCTTCAAGGAACTTTTGATGGTAAAACACAAGATAATGTAAAGGACAACCACCACTTTGCTTTCATAGAGTTAAAGGGTAGAAAAAGACCTTTTAATGATGAAGTAACCTTAGAATATGAAGTCTCTAAAAGGCTACAAAAAGGAGAATAAAAAGGAAGGAAGAGAGATCTAAGTTAACCTTCACAGTTTAAATACCCATGTCTGTGAATTTTAATCAGTAGGTTGCTACCTACTATGCTTTCTTAAAAGACAGGATTGCATAGCCTTACTCTCAGGCTCTGCTCTGTCAATAATCTCACAGCAAAGGCAATTTGAGCCTTAGATGAAGCTGGGCAAAAATATGACTCCATGCCTTCTGGATCACATCACTTTGATGAGGGAGACAACAATCCAGGCACCAATCTTCCTCCAGAAGGAAACTTTCCACAAGCTACAAAGTAGGCAAAGCTCTCCTCCTTTGGACATAGCTCCCTGAGCAAACATCTTTCATAACACCTACTGCACCTTACAAAATTTATCTTTTTTTTATATTTTTAAAGTTTGTCTCCCTTAATAGAAAGTGGTTCAAGTGTAGAAATTGTATTTTAACTCCAATGAGGAAGAGCCTATCATACATGTAGTGGCTAATTGAAAAATGTTTACTGAATTGAAATGTTGGGTGCTACACAATGAAAACTTAACAGACATAGCTTGACTTATTCTTAGCCAATTCATTAGCAAGTCCTATCAGTTGTAATTCCAAAATACATACCAAATTCATTCACTTCACATATGCTCAGCCACCGCGCCAGTCCAGCCTGCCGAATCTCATTTAGATTACTATAATAGCCTCCTGATTTCTCGGCTTCCAGACCCACCATTCATTTTAAAACACACACACACTCACACCACAATCCCCATCACCACCATGACCCCAGCAGTCTTTGTAAAAGTGAATGTAAGAAATTCTCTAAAAGTGGATTTAAATTTAAGAAATCCATTGAAATCCTTATATGCTTTCTACTAAGTTTATACTAAAATTCAAACTCCCACAGTGCCTACAATGCCCTATATGATATGACACCTTCCAAGTTTTGTACTCATTCTGTATTACTCCAACTCTACAGGGCTCCATTACAATAATTTTTCATCTCAGAGTCTTTACACCAGCTCTTTCCTCTGCCTAGAAGACTCAACCCTCAGCTAGCTTGGTACTTCTCAAAGTTTAGGTTAAAACATCACAATCCAATCCAAAGCAGCTTTTTTTATCCCTCAATCATTGTCTTTTTTGCACTCATTACCAAATTATATTTTCCACTTATTAATTGTATATATCAATCCTTCATGAGGGCAGGAACTTGGTGTTTTGTTCATCACTGTATCCCCATGTGCCTAGAAACAGTACCTTGCACACATCAGGTACTCATAAGCATTTGTAAAACAAAAAAGTAAAACAAGAAAAATGACTCTTAAATTTAAGATATACATGAAACAAGGTAAAAGAAATGAATAAATAATCTACCAAACAAGAAGGAAACATTCTACTATTAGTATTTGCAAGTAGATAGGCGGGGTGTTACTGGATCTATTATCAACAAGCACCCAGAGTGTATTTCCAAAAGCTCATTGAAAACATGTCAAGTGGAATGGTTTCATGTGCTATACCCATATGCCAGCCCATGTGCATGACACGGCAAACAATCCTTTTATGCAGACACTCCCAAAAAGCCCTGTAATGTACATAAAAAGGAGTGAAACAACTTAAAAAACATCTACTACATTATTTAAAAAACAAACAGTATTTCTCACAGTGGTACTTATCTATAAATTATTAAATTTACACTAAAACTTGACCTCTTAAGTAAAATACAAGAGGTAGATCTTTAAGACATGTCTAACATCTAAGAAGCTATCTTACATACTGTACTTTCTTAGAAGTAACACTACAACTCAAACAAAATAATACATAAAATTCAACACAATGGTAGTAGCCTCTTTCAACTCCTTACTGAGTGAAGTTTTAACCAAGAGGGGAGAAATCTGTCTAGCAGTACTGCACTAGAGATAGAAAAGCACTGAATCTTTACCCAAACGTCAATCACAGAAATTAGATAAAACCCATGGAAGCATTTAGGCAACAAAGGCAAAAGAAGACAGTGAAGATAAAACTTAACATATTGGAAGAATTTTATTTTGCTTGATTAAACCTCACAGCTCAAGAAAATGACTTGTAAAATAAGTCTAAAGAGCACATCAAAATTAATACAACAGGCTAAAAATAGCTGTCCTATTTTAATAATTATTATTTACAGGTGACTCGAAAGTAACAAAATTTCAATAATTCTCCTTCAGATTCCTTCAAGCAATTTTCAACAGGATG
The DNA here is from genome assembly GCF_951640355.1 of Cnephaeus nilssonii. Taxonomy (NCBI): domain Eukaryota; kingdom Metazoa; phylum Chordata; class Mammalia; order Chiroptera; family Vespertilionidae; genus Cnephaeus; species Cnephaeus nilssonii. The sequence continues at coordinate 82,794,941 of NC_137082.1, forward strand.
ACCATCAAATTTCTGATCTGACAACACTTACCTTGGTATGGTGACACATTTAGTATTACAATTTTGAGTGGTGATAGCTTTCTCAAGCTCATCTAATCGTCCTGTTTTCTTTAGCTTCTTCACCAAACTTTTAACTGCTTTCTCACACCACTTTTCTTCCTGTCCATTCTGCTCTCCTCCACCTGCTCCTCCTGATCCACCAGCTGATTTCTTCCATCCCAGCAGTCTTTTCACAACTGGTGGAGTGAATGGCAAGATGGACGACATGTTCTTACTAAAGGCAGCAATCCACACGAAGGAAATATCCTCCTTTATCTAACCTAGAAAAGATATGGAAAAGGTAATTTAGAGGGGAACTTTAAAATTGAGTAATTATTTCAACATGATATCAAAAGCAAATTACAAAATGAAATAGAAATTCAAATGACTACTTTCACAACAGATTTTTCAGAAGTTCTCTTCTTCACCCATTAAAATACCTTAATTAATTTAAACAAATTATGGAAATAAACCCTTTTACAAAAAAACACAATGTTATAAGTGGGTATATATAATAATTTTACAAGTAAAATATTTATCAATACTAGACCAGTTAATCACTATTAATACTATATTAACTTTTAATAGTGTCAATAATTAAAATACTTTCACCAAAAGAAAAACTTTTTCTCACTTTTTAGAACTTCAATCTTATTCTCAAAACATTCACAAAAATATTTTTTAAAAATTTACAAGCCCACTCTCCCCAAAGTTCTGAACTTTCATAACTGACTTGGTATCATGAAACAAATTCTAAAGTTATAAGAAGGGAAAAGTGTAAAATATATAACAAGAATCCTATATAATAAAACCCTAACATGCAAATCGACCGAATGGCACAACAACTGGTCGCTATGATGCGCACTGACCACCAGGGGGCAGACGCTCAACGCAGGAGCTGCCCCCTTGTGGTCAGTGTGCTCCCACAGGGGGTGTGCCCGCTCAGCCAGAAGCTGAGCAGTGGCGGGAGCCTCTCCTGCCTCCACAGCAGCGCTAAGGATCCCTCGGGGGATGTCCGCCTGCTGGCTTAGGCCCACTCCCTGCCAAGGGGTCCTGGACTGTGTGAGGGTGCAGGCCAGGCTGAGGGACACCCCATCCCCAGTGCACAAATGCCATGCACCGGGACTCTAGTAAAGAAATAAAGGTAGACACAGTGTGTAAAGAAAAGGTTTGGGACCTGGCCAGTGTGGTTCAGTGGTTGAGCATCAACCTATGAACTAGGAAGTCACGGTTCCATTCCCAGTCAGGGCACATGCCCTGGGTTGCAGGCTTGATCTCCAGTAGAGGGTGTGCAGGAGGCAGCGGATCAATGATTCTCTCTCATCATTGATGTTTCTATCTCTCCCTCTTTGGTTCACTTTTACATCCCTTGAGAAGATTTTTAATTAAGCTTCTTTTAAAAAATATATTTTCATTTTTAAGTAATAATGTGCATAATGAGTATAATCAAATATAGTTGCTCTTCTCACGCCAAGATATAATTTTTTAAAACCTTAAAACTTTTATTTAATCTTGCTATTTATAACTCAGTACAGTAGTCTCCCTAACCACCCCACCCTAACCCCTCAGACCCCATTTGCAGTTTCACTTTCCAGGATTTCAGTTACCCACAGTCAACAGTAATCCAAAATTATTAGATGCACGATTCCAGAAATAAACAATTCGTAAGTTTTAGGTTGCATGCCATTCTCAGTAGCATGAGGAAATCTAGCACTGTCCCACTCTATCCCACCCAGGATGTGAGTCATCCCTATCTCAAGAATATCCACGATGAATACTGTCCCCACCCCCTGGTCACTTAACAGCTATCTCGGTTATTAGATCAGTTATCAGAAAGAGAGAAAGAGAAAGACAAAGAAACCGCATTCACATAACTTTTATATAACATATTGTTATAATTGTTCTATTTAATTACTTGTTATTATTGTTAATCTCTTACTATGTCTAATTTATAAACTTTATCATAAGTATGTATTATAGGGGAAAATAGTACACACACACACACACACACACACACACACACACACTAGGAGGCCCGATGCACAAAATTTGTGCAAGGGGCTCGGCTTTGTCCGGAAGGTCGTTCTGCTGTTTGGTCTAATTAGCACATTAGCTCTTTATTATATAGGATGGGGGGGGGGGAGAGAGAGAGAGAGAGAGAGAGAGAGAGAGAGAGAGAGAGAGAGAGAGATCAGTACTACCTGTGGTTTCAGGCATCCACTGGGGGGGGGGGGGCGGGTGTCTTTGAATGTGTTCCCAATGGATTAGGGGGATTACTGTCTTTCTCTTTCTCTCTTTCTGATAACTGATGTAATAACCAAGATAGCTGTTAAGTAACCAGGGGGTGGGGACAGTATTCATTACTGTAATCGACTTATAATGGTACCCTTTGAAATATCAAGTTCAGGTATTATCTGTTCATTTTTCAGTAGAAAATGAGGATTTATACCACAACCACTCACATTCCTCCAACCTTTAAGATAATTAACTCCCAATTGTAGTTCTGATGAGATTAGCAGTAAACTACTACTTAATCATATTTCCCTTTTTGTACAACTCTTTTTCCCCTTGAGTTAATTTCCTTAGTTTTTTATTGCTTAGTTTTCTATGTACCTGCCACAAACTCTTTCCATACTCTTCACAAGCCCCTCAATTAAATTTTAATGCTGATGACTTTAATCTCAAAATAAGAGATAAGATCATTGACCACTTGAGGACAGAACTGAAAAGTTAAGATTTGAGATGAAAAATATTCAGAAACCTAGTTCTGAGAACTACTATAGAAAATCAACTAGACTGAAATAACAAATTTTATCAAGTACTTACCAAGCTACACAATAAAAAAATATTCCATGATGCCCTAGCCAGTTTGGCTCAGTGGATAGAATGTCGGCCTACAGACCAAAGAGTCCTGGGTTTGATCCCGGTCAAGGGCTTGTACCTTGGTTGCAGGCTCCTCGGGCCCTGGCCCTGGTCAGAGGCAACCAATCAATGTGTTTTCTCTCACATTGACGTTTCTCTCTGTCTTTCCCTCTCTCTTCCACTCTCCCTAATAAATCAATGGAAAAATATCCTCAGGTGAGGATTAACAAAACAAAACAAAAATATCCATGAGAGGAGTTCTATTCCTAATCAGGTTATAGAAAATCACAACAGACCATCACTTTCACCCTAATAATCAAAACAGGCCAGGTAAGCTACAAAATCATAGTTTTTCTGAACCCATCAGAGAGATAAGGATGCATAGTAACCTAAGTGGAATTAACTGACAGAAGAGAAGCCCACAAGTGGTGTCTTTCCTGATGGCGGGGCTAAGGAGGAATAATTCCACCATAAGAGAAACCAGCCTACCTTTAATAAATCTTAACATGTAGGCTGACAAGACATATCAGAATTCCACAAAGCAAATCACTCATTCCTACAGGTCTTCACCAAAGTGCTTGAAAAATGACCAAGATTGGGGGACAGAGCTGGAAAGCTGAGAGATACCCTAAGAAACTTATAGTCTCCCTCAAATGCAATAAATCTGTCCTCTGATGGGGGGAGAAGGGTGGGATGGGCAAAAGTGAAAAAAAAAAATCATTCCAAAAAACTCCAAACATTAAGCTGCCAAGGGTTGAGGTTAGACAGGAGAGTTGAGAGAACCATTTCCACCCAGATACTCTGCACATTATTACCGGGGCAGGAAGGTTTGCTGAGAGAAAACCCTGGAAGGCATTACTGGTAGAGACGTTATCACAACAGACACAAAAAAGCCTGGGGCAGGGCTGAAGAGCACAAAGTACTCCAGAATGACCAAAGAACAGACAGCTAGGCTGTAAAGCAGAGAAAATGCCCAAAGGTCCCACAGCTGATGGCTCAGATATAAAGCACAAAGAAATAACTGAAATTACAATCAGACAACAAATCTTGCAGAAAGTGAAAAGTCCTAATCCTGCTCTCAAAGCACTTAAAAGAAATCAAACTAAAGTTGCAACAAAGCCCAGAACTAGTCCCATTATCAGACTAACTTAAGAAACTAGAGGCCCAGTGCACGAAATTCGTGCACGGGGTGCAGTCCCTAGGCCTGGCCAGTGATCGAAGTGCGAGCATCTGGTGTGAAAGGGCAGGTCCCAGCTGACCTCTGGGCCCTGGGCAGCACGTGGGCCCCCACGTGCCTCCCTCCACCTGAGCCACAGCGCCCAAGTTCCCACACGGAGATGCGGTGAGCACAACCGGACGCTGCGGGCCAGGGCGCAACATGGGCCTCTGGGCCACCTGGTGGCACTGCATGGAAGCTGGGCGGGCAGTGCATGCTCTCCTGGCCAGCCTCGCAGACTGGCTCCTGCACGAACCCACGGGGAGCCTGACCGGCCCTTGCAGTCCTGGCAGCTGTGGCCTGGTTCACGTGGAAGATGCCACATGGTGTGGGGTGGGCTCCTTGCAGCCGCCCGGCACCCAAGGGCGGGGGCTTCCCCAGGGTGCGAGGCCTGGCATCCCAGGGGGAGGTTACCAGGGGGAGTGAGAGCAAGTTCGGTGGACACCCACATTCTCACCACACCTCTGTCCTGTCACCCCCGCCCCCGGTGAGAGGTCGCAGCGTGTCACCGACACCCGCCATGTTCCACGCCTCCCCCTGGTGGTCAGCACACATCATAGCAAGCGGTCGAACTCCTGGACTCCCAGTGGAACAACCACCTAAGGGGACAATTTGCATATTAGGCTTTTATTATATAGGATAATGGCCCATTTCCTGGAAGTCAATAATGTTTACTTCAATCTGTACTATTTTTATACAAATATTCGGCACTCAATCAATTACAAGACAGAGAATAGCAAACCACAGTCAAAAGATGAAATTATATGAGTACACAATTATAAAACTCACAAAACTCAACATTTTATCAAATGTAAATTACAATAAAAAAAAAAGTATCAGGACAAATACCTTAAAAAATTCCATGATAAGTTAAATGGATTTCTTTAAGAATTTCTCAAACCTTCAAAATGCCAATGCATACTGTAAATTTCAGAAGAGAGGAGGTTGCAGTTGACTAAAGATGGAAGCCTAGGGGAGTCTGCCCACAACTTGCAGGTAGCATCTGCAGGCATATTTATACAAATGTTGGGAAACAGGGTCTAGGGAGCTATGGAAAATATTTAAAATTATTTGACATGTTATCTAATCACAAACTTTATGTGGGACACTGGTGGGAAGGCTGCTATACTAGAACTATACATTTTCTTAAAAAAGAATTGTAAGTATAATTCTCAAAAAACGACTTTGAATTCTCAGGGGACCACAACAATTACAATTTGACAGCAGCACTGCTGTCTAGTGGTAGAGTAGAATGCACATGAATAAGCACCATAGTATATAAAACTACAACTTGACAAAATAAAGCAACCTACAAAATTCCATGAAATACATGTAATAATCCACCAAAGCAAACACGACTACCAAGCAGCAAAAGGTATACTTGACTACCTTTGGTCTCTGCTAAATTCCTCCTCTGTCACAAATCATACTGTGCGAGGAGCAAGCCAGCTATATAAACCTCAATACCATGTGACACAGTCTTATCCGAGCACAGAGAACATGCTGATGAATTCAACCTTTGGAAGGGAGAGGTATCGCAAAAGTGACACCAGAGCAAGTCTGAAGAGAGAAAGAATACACCAGGCAGAAAGTTAATTTTTTAGGGACAAGGAAATGTTTTGAATATCCTATATAATAAAAGGCTAATATGCAAATCGACTGAACGGGGGAATGACTCAACGCAGGAGCTGCCCCCTGGTGGTGAGTGTGCTCCCACAGTGGGAGCACTGCTCAGCCAGAAGCCGGGCTCACAGCTGGCGAGTGCAGCGTCAGTGGCAGGAGCCTCTCTCACCTCCACAGCAGCGCTAAGGACCCCTTGAGGGATGTCTGCCTGCCAGGGACATTCTGCTGGGGAGTGGGCCTAAGCTGGCAGGCAGTCATCACCCAAGGGGTCCTGGACTGCAAGAGGGCAAAGGCTGGGCTGAGGGACCCCCCCACTTCAGTGCACGAATGTCGTGCACAGGGCCTCTAGTGGAATATAAGAAAGTAATGTGGTAGGAGATAGGGGAGAGGAAAGCTAGTCAGATGAAAAAGCTGAATACAGAAGTTAGAGCTAATGATAGGACTATTCATTACTTTAGAGAAAATTCACATTGTTACTGAGCAACTGGATATGAGCAGTTTAGGGAAAAGGAGGACTCAAAGCTAACTATTGCTAATTAATGTAACTGAGCATGTAATGGTACACTAATCACTATTTGGAACACAGAAAGAAAAGCAAACCTGAAGGATACGGTTACAGGGTCAGTATTATACATGCTTTGATATAAGCATTCATGTTCATCACATGGCCAGAAAGCAGAAGCTCAGAAGAAAGGGTGGTCAGCGCACAAATAAAAGTGTGTGCCCAAGCAAGGCAGAGACAACCAGTCCTCCAGAAAAGCAGAGCATCCAGTCTCCAAGCTTGGTTTGGAACGACTCTCTGGGTCTTGTTGCAGGCCCACACCAATCTTATCCTTAGAAAACTCTGAAGGATCCCTATTCCTTGTGAAAAACTGATTATGACAAGGACAATATAAGAACCATTTTATTTAAAAGTGTCTATTTTTGACTCAATGTATTCATGAGAATTCAGCCTAAGAAAATAAATAAAAATTAAACTTATGTATAAACAGCAAAAATGAAAGGGATTTCCAGTGTTAGACTCTGAGTTAACAGGTTCTCTGTTACACTTTTGTTAGGAGAATGTTTCTTAAGAGTTGAGATATATTCTTGGGGATCTAATTTTTCTATAAAACCTTTTAAATTATTTTTTTTTATGGAAATAGAAACATGAAAAGTTTAAGGCTATTCTGGGTCATTTGAATGACCTCATGACCTAGTACTGCCACATGATTTCAGTGTCCCATGCCTTAGAACAGCAGTTATAACCACTTTGGAACTATGTGATCACTTAAAGTTAGCAGCCTTAAGTTATGTCTTAGTAACCATGGCTGCCTGATATCTGGCTAATTATCTCTGGAGAATTTTTAAATTATGCAGTAAAATAATATTTTTCAGTAATGCTGATAATGCTTTTTTATCAATTGAGCATTTTAAATATCTAGGATATTTAGCCAATATTTTGGAATGTAAACATACTGAATTTAGGCTTTTACAAGGAATCAATGTCAATATGTTCTACGATGAAAACAAAATGAAATAAAAAAACTAAATTTATGATCAAGTTGTTGATATGTGAACAAGTCATTTATAGACTATACAGATTTCCTTCACTAGTGTGGCAGCAAGCTCTGTACTGAAGTTAGAATTTTTTTTTCAACATCTGCAAGAATTGAAAAATAAGTTCAGATACTAATTCTGTTCCTAATTCCAGCACTAAGTGATACTTAGATAATTCAGGTTTCAATAGAATAGGAAGACTATATCTTTACAGTTAAGTAAGAAAGCTTATCAAGTGATACCTTAGTAAAATTGGGATTATAAGATTACTCACTGGAAAGTTTCAGTTAAGTAAGAGGTCTGATTATCCTGAATTAGCAGATGAACCATTCAAGTTATTAATAATTGTGTAAGTTTTACAATTAGCATTCTCTATGTTTTATTAAACTATAGTTCATATTCTTTGCAAAGTCATCAACTATCCTTTCCTTTACTTACTGTTTTTGTTCTGATACTAGTGGCCCGTTGCACGGATTCATGCACATTGAAAGGAAATTAATTAGAAGAAATAACATGATATAACAACAACAAAGACATGATATAAAAACAACATTGATAAAAACAATAACCGGTAAATTGATTAAACTTATTCTAATATCTCCCTGTATACCACATTAAGAGTAAAAACACTTTCAGAGTGCTTGACTAATTTCCCTTGTGATGAAGTATCTACAACTTTAACATCACACAGTCTTCGAACTCGAGAGAAAACATCATATAACTGACCATGTCCGAAAATGGGTTCAGGAAGGAATATTCCTACTCTGTCTAGATTGGCACCAGCGAGAGCTTTATATGTATCACACATGTGCGAGTCAACATTTATTTTTAAATTGCCAGTGCACGTCATAGGTACCGGCCGATAGGTTGGTTGGTCGGACGGTCATGTAGCTTTATATAGATAGATAGATAGATAGATAGATAGATAGATAAACCCTATCACTGTATTTCAAAAAATCTCCAAATCTTTGGAATATTTATTTTACTTTGTCTTTTAGAACACAATTTTATATTTTAACCATGGTATTTATTTTATGATACAACTTAGCTTCTTTTCCAAGAAACTCCTTTCTGCACCCAAATACAGTAGGAAACATATACTGAATGCTAACTACAACACAGTCTAAGAGTCAGGTAAGCATTAACTCATTTAATTCTCATCGGAATCCAGTGGAATAGGTACCATATCCTACCTAATAATAGAGTAATATGCAAATTGACCGTACCTTCGCTATGCCCACGATTGGCCAGGAGGCACGGGGGGGCGGGACTCGGGGTGGCCAATTGGGCCGGCGGATGCTGAGCTCACGTCGCCAGCGGCAGCGCGAGCTCAGCGTCTACGCCATGGCTGTGCTGCAGCACAGAAGGGGCCTCTTGGACAGCGAGCCCACATCCCGCCGCCGACCATCAAAAGCAGGGAGCTGGGTGTCCACTCTGGCACCAGCGGACAGACACCCAGCTCCCCTGCGATCGAAAGCGAAAGCGGGGGAGCTGTGTGTCCGCTCCGGCACCAGGCCAAAAGCCTCCGTGGGAGGCTTTTGAAAGGCCTGGTGCATCAGCGGACACCCAGCTCCCCAGCGATCGAAAGCAGGGAGCTGTGTGTCCGCTCCGGCACCAGTGGACCCCCTGCCATCAAAAGCGGGGAGCAGGCTGCCAGCAGTGTCCGCGGAGCGTGCTAGGCTTTGCGGGGCAGTGGATATGGCCTGGATGGCAGGTTAGGCCTAGGGGACCCTACACGTGCATGATTTAATCATGCACTGGGCCTCTAGTATAATAATAAAAGCGTAGTATGCTAATTAGACCTGACGTCCTTCCGAATGACCTTCCGGACAAAGCCAGGGCTGCGAGGGAAGCCTGGGTCCTGGGTGCCAGAGGGAAGCTGGTGCTGGCAGCCGGGGGAAGGAAGGCCTACTCTTGCATGAATTTCATGCATCGGGCCTCTAGTTAATTATAAATGAGGAATCTGAGGCATGAAAAAAGTACCCCGATGTTATAAAGATACTAGAGGCCTGGTACACAAAATTCGTGCACAGGTAGGCTCTTTAGGCCTGGCTGGTGATCAGGGCCGATCAGGTTCCCCACCTCTAGGCCTCCCTGCCTCCTCCTTCCCTCACTCCCTCAGTACCCCACTGCCCTGCTGGTCGCCCGCCATGTTCCGCACTGCCCCCTGGTGGTCAGCACACGTCATAGTGAGCGATGGAACTCCTGGTCTCCCAGTCAAACTCCCAAGGGGACAATTTGCATATTAGCCTTGTATTATATAGGATTCCCCCATGTATTCTCACAGACATTTTAGTTTTGCTTTTCACATGTAGGTTTCCAACATATCAGGAATTTGTTTTTATTTAAGGGGTAAGACAGCAATCTAAACATCTCCTATAAGGACAGACTATTTTATCAGCACTTAAATAATTTACCTTAATAATTCATAATACCACTCCTGTCACACATCAAATCCCTATAAAATAAATTTATGATTAGGGGCTTTATAGTCTGTTCATTGCTGTACTTGTTCATACCTACAATATCACAGAATTTTAGTTATTGCTTCTCAGGAATGTTGATATGTGCAGAGTGAGCCCCTTTCCTTACTTCTCAAATTTATGTTGGTTATTTAAGTTTAGCTTTTCAAATCCCACCAAATTTAGAGTTTTTAAAAAATATATTTGTATTGATTTGAGAGAGTGGCTTTAATGTGCTCAAGCTTATCAATTTAAATTAGAGCACATCAATTTAAAATCTTATATGATGTATACACGTGTACCTTCTTAAAAAATCTTCCATATGCTGTCATCTTTCAAAAGTTATAAAGTCTAAAGTTCTCTTTCACATCTGCAATTTATTTTTGTGTGTGGTGCAAGGCAGGTACCTTCTCCTCCCCAGCAAAGACAATAAACTGAATCTTCTTCCATACTGATTACAATGCTATTTGTGTTTCTGAGCTCTTCCCCCCTCCCCCCAATTAGTCTATAACTGAGGCAAATACTGTGGCTTAACTACTAAAGCTACAGAATATGTCTTCGTACCTGATAAAGTAAATTCTCTTTCACCTGCTGGGATTTTAATTGGAATGACACCAAATTTACAAACAAGTGGAAGAAAACTGACAGATTTATGGTAATGTGCCTTCTAGTCATAAACACAAGTACATCTTTTATAATTTGAATTATACGTGTCTTATTTTCTCCACTCAGGTCCCACACGTTTTTGTTTTATTTCTTCCTAGGGATTTTGTAGTTTGTGCTGCCATTTTAAATGGTGGGATTTTATTTTATTTAAATTTTGTTTGTTGCTGATACATAGACATGCCTTGGTTTTTACATATTAACTTTTTTAATCAACTTCACTGATGCATAACTTATCTATATAATAAAAGCCTGAGCGACCATTACGGCAGAACAACCAGAACGACCAGTCGCTATGATGCGCACTGACCACCAGGGGGCAGACGCTCAACGCAGGAGCTGCCCCTGGTGGTCAGTGCGCTCCCACGAGCGCCACTCAGCCAGAAACTGGGCTCATGGTTGGCAAGTGCAGCGGCGGTGGCGGAAGCCTTTTTCACTTCTGTGGTACCACTAAGGAGCAGCGAGCCAAGCGGTAAGGAGCGAGGGGTCCCAGACATACTCCAAGGGGGTCCCAGACTGCGAGAGGGCGCAGGCCAGGCTGAGGGACACACACCCCCCAGTGCATAAATTTTGTGCACCAGGCCTCTAGTATATAATGAAATGCACAGATGTTATATAATTCAATGAGTACTAATAAATGTATACCTCATATATCCATCATCCCAATCAAAACATAGAATAATTCCATCATCTCAGAAAGTTTCCTTGTGTCCCTTACAGTCAATCTACTTTCCTTACCCCAGGCAATTACTGATCTGACTTCTATCAAGGTAATTTTACCTGTTCTAGAAATTCATATAATTGAATGATATTATATGTACTCTTCTGTGCCCCCCGCCCCTCTTTTAACCAGCACTCTCGTATTTATAGTTTCTAAAAATTTTTGTCAAAAACGTACTGCATTTTATCATGTCTTTTTCCTTTTGCCCAGCTAGGGTTTTCACTTGGGTTTTGCTTTTTGCTTTTTTACTTAACTTTATTTTGGTGGTGCTATGAATTTAAGTTTTTAAATTATAATCTAGTCAAGATTCTTATATGGGTTTTTTTTTACCCCCTTTGGTGTGTTAATGTGATGAACTTCATTTACAGGTTTTCTAACATTTAATCATCTTTACATTTTTGAGGTAACCCTTATTAGTCATGGTATTTTTTTTATAACGAATACTAACATTTTACCTAAAATTTTTATTGCCATCTGAGATGTGGACTATACATTTCCCCTTCTCATAATACCCATCCCGTTGGAGGTATCAAGATTACAATAGACTTGCAAAATGATTTTTTGTTTTTTTTCTATAACATTTTGTATTATGATTGGAATTACTGACTCCTCATGTTTTGTAGAATTTGGCCATTTGGGGTTTTTACTTGGGTTTGGATTTTTACTTAATTTTCTTTTGGTATAGGTAGATTTCTAATGAATTTAAGATTTTAAATTACAATCTAGTCAAGTTTCTTCTTCTTAAGCCAATTCTGATAGCTTATTTTACTAGAAATTGTTTTTTCCACTTTTAAATTAAAGGTAAAAAAACTGTTCTTGGTGTTCTTAGTTTCAAAATCTGTTTGCTGTAGTCATAACCCTGCTTTATTTCTAATACATCTGTAATCTTTTCCTCCACCAATCTTGGCAAAGTCTTTTCAACTTAGCACCCTTGGTTTAGTTGCTCCAATTATATATTTTTTTCATTGTTTCTCAACTTAATTACCTTCCTTTTTCTAATTCATTACATTGTATACTTAACTCATTAATTTTTACTTAGTTCTTCACTAATAAACATTTAAAATTCTATCTAAAGTTTCCCAAATGGGATTTTTGCTGTATCTAGTTTTGACAGGTAGTATTTTCATCATTCTTTTCTAAACACTTCCTAATTTTTATGAGTTGTTCCTCATCTCATAAATTCAGAAATATACAACTTCAGATCTGGGAGTTGTTGCTATCCTCCTGTTATATTTCTAACTGAATTGCAATAGGATCCAAGGATGTGATTTATAAGATATAAATTCTTAGGAATTTGTTAACATTTGCTTTGAGGTCTAAGTACATAAACAATTCTTATAAAATTTCATGAGTACTTGAAAAGAATACATATTCTGTAATTTGTTGCATGCTTGCTAACTGTACCTTCTAATCCTTTAAAACCTTGTGTGTGTGTGTGTGTGTGTGTATTAATATATTTTTATTGATTTCAAAGAGGAATGGAGAGGGAGAAGGAAAGGGAGAGGTAGAAACATCGATAATGAGAGAGAATCACTGACTGGCTGCCTCCTGCATGCCCCCTACTGGGGATCAAGCCTACACCCAGGCATGTGCCCTTGACCAGAATCAAACCTGGGACCCTTCAGTCTGCAGGTCGACGTTCTATCCACTGAGACAAACCGGCTAGAGCAAAACCTTATATTTTTAATCTACTTTTCTTATATTACTGAGAGGTATGTTAAAACTCCTGTGATTATACAGTTGTAGACTTATCCTTGTAATTTTGCCAACTTTACTATATAGATTGCTATAGACTTAATATTTGTGTCACCACTTCCCCTAAACCCATGTTGAAACCTAATCCCCAATGTGATGGCATCTGGAGGTGGGGGCCTAAGGTAGGTGATTAGGTCATGGATGGATCCCTCAATGAATGGGATTAGTGTCCTTTAAGAGACCAAGGAGCTCTAGCCAGTTTGGCTCAGTGGATGGAGCATTGGCCTGCGGACTGAAGAGTCCGGGGTTCGATTACAGGCAAGGGTATATGCCTGGGTTGTGGCTCGATCCCCAGTAGGGGGTTGTGCAGGAGGCAGCTGATCAATGATTCTCTTTCATCATTGATGTTTCTCTCTCTCTCTCCCTCTTTCTTCCTCTCTGAAATCAGTAAAAATATATTTTAAAAAAAGAGACCAAGGAGTTTGCTTGCCCCCTTCAGCCTTATGAAATTACAACAAATAGACAGCTGTCTATGAACTAGGAAGTGGCCCTCACCAGAAACCAAATCTGCTGGCATCTTGAACTTCCCAGCCTCCAGAGCTGTGAGATATAAATTTGTTGTTTATAAGACAACTAGTCTATGGAATTCTGTTATAGCAACCCAAATGGACTAAGATACAGATTATGCCTAGCATATATCTTTAGTCATTCCTTTACTTTAAAATTATATCACCATCCTTTTAGGTGTGTCTATTAATAAAAAGCATTTTGTTAGAATTTTTAAGTTTTCATTCTCGGGGTGGGGAAAATGCAGAGGAGACAGAAGGCAGGAGAGATGCCTGAGAAAGGGCAGTGCGCTGGAGCCACAGGAGTAATGGAAGGGAAAGATCGTCACAGAGCTGAGAAGCCATCAAATGAAGAAGAAGCTGCAGACCTCCCAACAAAGCCTACAACGATATCCAAGTTTGGATTTGCCATAGGTAGTAAGACAACAAACAAAGCCTCAGCCATATCCATCAAACTTGGATCAAGTAACTTTGAGAAAATCTTCCAACTCTTTCTCCAAAAACCCTTTCAGTAGCAGCAGCACCTTTTAATGAAGATGAAGATAGCAAACCTGAGGAAACGTCTCCAAGAAGCAAAGATGGGGATGAAGAATATTGAAAGGGATACACCAACATCAGCAGGACCACATTCCTTCAATAAAGGAAAGCAATGGGTTTTCTGATAATCAGAAGCTATGGGAGCGAAATATAAAAATCTCATCCTGGGAATGTCCATGACCAAGACGATTAAATGATATGTTTTGAAATTGGTATGTGGGGTGGGAGTCAAGTTAAAAGGAACAGTTTCCTTTTTAAAGAATGCCATAAGACTATCTTTGGAGCCTCCTTTTTCTTTTTTTCTTTTTAAAGATTGAGTGGTACACTAATAAATGAGTTTGAAATGTGACATAATTATGTTTTATATACAGATTTTAAAACATTTGCTAATTTTGTAGCTTCATGTGATTAGTATCCAAAGGTTACAGATAATTAAATCAGAAATAATTTTAAAAAACTTTTTTAAGTTTTTATTCTCCCTTACCAGCAAGTTCATTTTGAATTTATGTATTAGGCTTATGGAGATATTTATTCTCTACCAAATCATTTTGTGTTTTCTAATTCCTATGCATTTTTCTTTGTTTATTTTTTTCCCCTTTCCCACCTCTACTAAAATTATCAAATTTTCTTCATTTACACCCCCTCATCCCCACTGACTTGGGAGTTACACATTCTGTATCAACTCTTTCAGAATTATCCTTAAGACATTTTTCATGGGAAACTTTAATCAGTAGGTTACAGGTGAAGACAGTAGCCTATTTTTAAAAAAGCCATAATAAAGGAATTTAAAAAGAAAAGACAATCTCACAAGGATAGGAAGAATAAGGAGGAAATGAGCAAAATTTTGATAACTGGAAAATGGATGTATGAGTACTAACTATGAACTACTAAGAGAGACTACTAATTCTAGGCTAACTGTAGGTAAATGTCCTGATTTATAGGACAGAATCCTCAAAAGGTTAAGTAACAGCTCCAGTCATAGCAGGAAGTGAGGGGAAGGAGATGAAATAGGCAGGATTGGGTGAGAGATACTTGAGAGGCATTTAGATCCTTAGATGGGTAACTGCCTCTCTCCAGAGAACTAAATGTTTATTCTTGGCAGAGGGTGAAACAGTCTCCCTAGACTAGAAGATGGCCTGAGTACCATTAGGAGAAGCGAGGAGTAATGAAAATGAGCATACTGCATGCTAAAAGTAGACTCTTCAACCCTTCTTCCACTGGGTTCTGGCTCCCAAAATACTAGCAGCTAGACCTTTACCTGTTTAGTCATATTGAGACTCCTCTCTGGGGTACCTGACCAACCCCCAAAGGAAAAATGTACAGATACTAATATTGAGAGTTTACCAACAAACAGCCCACTCAGATCACTCTACAGTGAAACTGAAAGGAGACAAAGCCTCACCCACATGCTTCGTTTCCCATCAGCTTGCTAGAATAGACCCCTACCTTCTTAACCTAGTACTACTTTATCTGAGGGGAAAAGCAAACAAAAATAGAAAAATGCAACTTCAAGAAATTTGAGACTATCCAGAGAAAAAACATGGTGTAAAAATCATCAATATACACAGAGAAATAAGAGAAGATATAGCCACCCTGAAGCAAGAGCAGCATCATGCTGTACAAAGGGAACATTGATTAAAAGAAGAGCTCTTAAATAGCTTGACAGGGGTGGGGATGGGGGAAGGGACCAACATGAGGGTTGGAAGATAAAATACGAGGAAATCTCTTAGAAAGTAGATCAAAAAGAAAGATGAAAATTAGTAGAGAAAAGTGAAGAAAACTGAAGGACCAACTCAGGAGGTTCAATGCCCAAAAAGAACTTCCAAAAAGACATCAGAGATAATGGAAGGCGGAGGAGAGGAGGGTTTATCAAAGAAATCAAGAAATATCCCCGGAACTGAAAGATAGGAATTTCCAGATTGAAAGGACCCATCAAGATCCCAGGACAATGGATGAAAACACACCAACATCAAGACCAGTGGCTGTGAAACCTCAGAATGCTGAAAACAAAGGGCCTAAAGTCTCCAGGGGGGGGGAAAACAGGTCATATGGAAAATAATCAGAATACCTTTGGTTTTCTCAACAGTAACACTGTAAGTGAAGTCAACAGAGCAATGCCTTCATAACTCCGGGAAAAAAAATTATTTCCAACCCAGAATTCTATTTCCTAGGGTAAAATGAAGGTATTATTTTTGGACGTGCAACATGACCAAATATTTACCCCACATACACAAGAAAAGTCCTGAAGAATATTTCATCAAAAGGAGGGAGCACAAAACAAGAGTATGAGATTTAACAAAGGAGTGAAGTGAAGAGGGATCCAGATTGACTGCTGTGTACGAAGTGTAGAGAGGCAACCAGTGCAAATTGGAGCAGGTTCAAAAACATGAAGCCAAGAGTAATGCTGGGTTTCTCCCTGAAGTTAACATACATCTTAAAAGACAATGGAAGTAAAAAAAAAAAAAAAAACGACAATGGAAGCATGACTTTCACTAATGAGGCCAACAATGATCATGGTAATGGTTGAGAGTAAATAATCCTATATAATAAAAGCCTAATACGCTAAGTCTCTGGTCGTCCAATCAGCCGTTCAACCAATCAAAGCACAATATGCTAATGATATGCTAAGGCCACTCAACCACTTACTATGATGTGCACTGACCACCAGGGGGCAGACAGTCGACAGGTTGACCAGTCGCTATGATGTGCACTGACCACCAGGGGGCAGATGCTACGACCAGTAGGTTAGCTTGCTGCTGGGGTCTGGCCAATCAGGACTGAGCAAGATGGGCTGGACATGCCCTGGAGCCCTCCTGCGGTCCCTCCCTGGCCCTGATTGTGCACTGGTGGGGTCCCTCGGCCTGGCCTGTGCCCTCTCGCAATCCAGGACCCCCTCAGGGGATGTTGGAGAGCTGGTTTCAGCCAAATCCTGCAGGCCAGGCCGAGAGACCCCACTGGTGCAAGAATTCGTGCACCAGGCCTCTAGTAAAACAATAAAGAATAGCCTGGTACCTCTCTCTCCTATTAAAAAAATTTTTTTTCATTGATTTCAGAGGAAGGGAGAAATAGAGAGATAGAAACATCAATGATGAGAGAGAATCATTGGCCGGCTGCCTCCTGCACGCCCCACATTGGGGATCGAGCCCGCAACCAGAGCATGTGCCCTGACCAGGAATCGAACAGTGACCTCCTGGTTCACAGGTTGACACTCAACCACAGAGCCATGCAGCCAGGCTGGTACCTCTCTTTTAACCACACCCTAGCAAGAGATTTCTGATCCCACAGATTGCAATGCAAAAGGAAATCCTGACTAGAGGAATTCCCATATATTAATACACATTTATATATGTATGAATGTATTTCTTTGGACCAATGCTGTCCAACAGAAATAGGATGCAAACCACATATATAATTATAAATTTTCTATTAGCCACATTTTAAAAGTAGAGTAAAAAATAGGTAAAATTGTTTTAATAATGTTATTCATTCACCCCAATATACCAAAATTATCATTTTAATGTCAAATCGGTATTAAAAACAGAGATAGTTTACATTCTCTTTTATAGACTAAGTATTATACTTGCAGCCCATCTCAATTTGGACTAGCTACATTTCAAGTGTTCAATAGTCACATTTGTCTAATGGCTAGATAGCAGTAACAGTGGTTACATTCTGGAAAGTATATTAGGTAGCAGGATGCAGATGATCTGAGGAAGACTTACTTTTCATTATTTATTAATTTGTTCCTTTTGAACTTTGTACTATGTGCATGTATTACCTATTTTAAAAAATGAACACATTCCCTAAATAAGTATACAAATGTAAATATCCTACTTCTGGAAATCTATTTTATGTATGTGTATAATGACGAATAAACAGTTATTTGCTGCAGCACTATTTTTAATACCACAAGACTGGAAATAACCTAAGTGTCCATCAATAGAAGACTGATGAAATACTAGTATACTATAGACACTCACACAAAAATACTGTGCAATCAAAAGAAAAAGTAAAAAGTATGAACATAAAATAATCTACAAGATGCATTATTAAGTAACATACATATACGGCCACTTATACTAAAAGCTAGCATACGGACAAAGTTGCTCGGACATGCATAAAATCTCTGGAATAATTCACAAAAACCTAGTAATGCTACTTGTGTTTGAAAAGGCAACTGAGTGGCAAGTGGCAGGCTGACAGACTTTTCAATATATATATATATATCCTTTGGACCTTTTGAATTTCGCATTACAATCCTATATATGCAAATTGTCCCCTCAACCAGGAGTTCGACCAGGGGGCGGGGCCGGCCAGCCAACTGCCTGAGGCACCTCCCCACTTTTGGACCCACCCCCGGTTGGCCCCCTCCACCCCAAAGGTGGTGCCAGACAGCCAACTGCCCACGGCCCCTCCCCTGGCCAGCCCTGCCCCAACTGGCCCTGATAGGGTGGGCCGGCCGGACCCCACCCATGCACGAATTCGTGCACCGGGCCTCTAGTAATATATACTTGTAAAAAACAAAAACAAAAACAAAACACCCACTCTTTACAATTAGTTGGTATCTTGCTTTTTATTGACCCTGCTTGCCTTCATGTAATGTTTAAAGTCCATCTATAAAGACTAGCATTTTTCTAGTTCCTCCATAGAGAGTTTGAGGCTTTTTTCCCAGCAGAGGCCATAGATGTTTCAATGACATCAGAACAGTTTTTACATAAATATATATTTTAGCATACAGTTCTTAGAGTTTTGTTTCCCTTCCCTGAATGGCATTACAACCCCATCCCCTGCTACTGAATTCTTTATCTAGTAATTTCCCTAAGACCACCTTTTCCTGAACACTGACTTTTCTAAGTTTCTTGTTCTTGAGGACTTTTCTTTCCCTCTCAAGATCAGACATATATAAAAGAAAACAAGTCTGACATTTTATCCAACATTTATAGCTGGAGAAAAGAGCCTAATCTGTGTCTGTTCTAGTATGCCTGTGTGATTTTAAGAAATCTAGAGTATAGTCAATAATGGCAGAGACTGAAGAAAGTAGTATGATAACTGAGAAAAGGCTGCTAAACTTGGCAGTTCAGAATTCACTGATGACTTCCGAAAGGGCAGTATGGACAGTGTGAAGGAGAATATGAAAAAAGAATGGCAAAAAACATTACACAAAGTCCAAGTCTAGAAAAAAGGAAGTGATTAAGTATAGAAAGCAAATATAATTTCAAATATCTTCAAACTGCAAATACAAAATATTCCCAAAATACCTATATGAATTTTTACTTCAAGAGAAAAATCAAGTTAGATAGTGCAACATAAAACACTTGAAATGTGATGGTTCTGCCTTCATAAAGAACATCGAAAATCCCACCAGAATAGTATAAAATCATTATTAGATTTTTGGCAATCCATAAACATGTTATCATACAAGGTAGAGAAAAAAGATTACTTATGATCTGGATTTTTACAACTTTTTTAGTCAAAGAAATCAGTACAATAGAAAGGATTAAAAAAATAAAAATAATTAAAAGCCATTTTTAGAAAAAAAATAGGTTTCTCCATTTTCACTATAACTATACTTTTTCCAAAGTTATAAGTTAGTAAGGAAACACACTGCCAATTGGAAATCTAAGTTGGCCCTGTGGAGAACGATGGCTAACATGTCCTTTAAACAAAAGCAAATAGAAAAATTCATGTGTTCAAGAAACTAGAAACACCCATCAGAAAGGATATATGCACCCCTATGTATATCAGCACAATTCACCATAGCTAAGATTTGGAAACAGCCCAAATGCCCATCAGCAGATGAGTGGATTAGAAAACTATGGTACATCTACACAATGGAATACTACGCTGCTATAAAAAAGAAGGAATTCTTACCATTTGCAGCAGCATGGATGGAACTGGAGAGCATTATACTAAGTGAAATAAACCAGGCAATGAAAGAAAAATACCACATGATCTCACTCATTTATAAAAAATAAAAAACATTTTAACCTGATGAACAAAAAGATAGATGCAGAGGCAGTCAAGTATCGAACAGACTGTCAAATTACAGCGGGAAGGCTGGGGAGTGTTGGGGAGGGGGGGAAAGAGATCAACCGAAGGAATTGTATGCATGCATATAAGCACAACCAATGGACACAAGACACTGGGGGGATGGGATGAGGGCATGCGACAGGGGATAGGGGAGGTTGTGGGAAGGTCAATGGGGAAGAAAAAAGGAGATATATTATGTACTACTATTTGTAATACTTTAAACAATAAAATAAAATTAAAATTAAATTTTAAAAAAATATAAAAAAATCATGTGTTCAATTTTGTGAGCTGCTAAATCTAATGTTAGAGCTTGAATTTAATCCTAAAATTGGTCTTGGTTCAGTGAAAGCCATATTATATAGGCACTGCTGGGGAAGGAAACTACCTGTTTTTTAGTTGAGTTATATTCCTTTCACCTTTCATGAATTTAGAGTTCTACAATCAGCTTGTAAACATAAATTTACATACTGGTTTATCATTCCCAAATTATAAAAAGTCATCCATCAGACTACACAGGCCCAGACTCAAATTGCACGAATATTCAGTACTCCAACTGACCTTCAAATTCCTAGGTCTGTCTTGACCCTCTGCTGAGCAGCAATTTATACCCAGGTCAAGTGTATACAGTTCTCAAGGTGTAAAAGTGCAATCAAAACAAAGTCTAATAGCACTGCCCAAAAGAACCTTCTATTAGATTAAAATTAATTATAGTTAAATTAACATTCATTTCCTCGGTCACAGTTGCCTTATTTCAAGTGCTAAATAGCCACATTTGGCCAATGGCTACCATATTGGACAATGCAGCAGGTGTATAGCAAACATTTTTCCTTAAGATCTATTATTCCTCAGTGGAGTTTCCAACGGATAAGAATGACAGGAAAACTAAGCAGCCAGGGTTTCAGCACCCATCTATTCCCCTTATATTTTGAAATTCTGCATGTTTGTTTGCTTTTTTAATGAGCCTGACAGATGCTGTTGTGTGCATAAGTGTGTGTGTGCTCTAAGTTTGAAAATTAGTGATATAGAGCAGAAATGGTCAATACACAAACCTCAGGCCAAAGCTGAACCCTCCTCATACTTAAAACAATTTATAAAGAAAATTTTAACTAGCCAGTTTACATGAACTATCTACCTGTCTATGAAGTAAAACTTGGAGGAAGGAGAGGGGAAACTTGGTCTAAACTTGGAAAATTTGCATTCACTGCCACAGATAAAGCATCTTCAGTAAAAAAAAAAAAAAAAAAGTTTCCACAGTTCAGTCAAATCAAGGGAGAAAGAAAGCTCATTGGCCCAGTTTCCACTACACCAGTGGTTGGCAAACTGCGGCTCGAGAGCCGTGGTTTGCCACTCTATTGACTAATGAGTTTGCTGACCACTGCACTACCCCATTTATCAGGAGTTCATTCTGTGAACTTTGCAAATCAGATTCCCCATTTCACATTTTGTAATGAAGGATGCAATTAAGAAGGAGCATTTACTAGTATTTCCTTAATATTTACAATACCTTAACCATTCTCTGTAGAATTTTTGGAAGAAGCTAAAGCAGCATATGTGAATGTAATTTAAACAAAGGCAAATTACAAGATCACAGATTTACTATACTACTACCTCAGGTCAATTCTTTTTTTAATTAAAGTCTAGAACTTCTAGTGGCTCCTCCAAAATTATTCATCCTTACTGAGTACTTTGAACATGAAACTATACCCTCCCCCCCTAAAAGGGAAGGGAGATAGAGGTAGGACACTGTACATTATTAAAGAAAATGTAGCTTTCAAGTGCAAACTGGACATGTGTGCTGAATGGATTGCAACTAAAGTCTACACTCACTTTCATTGCTCTAGTCTTGAGGCCAAAGTATTCCAGATTTTGAAAAATTTCAGAACTATCTGGAAAAATTAGTAACAATTTCATAGTAAACTCGCACATTTTAGTAAGAATAAAATCATTAGGATTTCTGTTCTCTTGAAAGTATAAACCTAAAGATCTAATTTACTGGACATCTGTCCTATTAGTGTGGCTGTTACATCTGAAAAGAACCCATTGAGCTAAAGGAGAACCACTCATGCTCTAGAACAGGCGTCCTCAAACTACGGCCCGCGGGCCACATGCAGGTGTTTTTGCCGTTTTGCTTTTTACTTCAAAATAAGATATGTGCAGTGTGCATAGGAATTTGTTCATAGTTTTTTTTAAACTATAGTCCGGCCCTCCAACGGTCTGAGGGACAGTGAACTGGCCCCCTGTTTAAAAAGTTTGAGGACCCCTGCTCTAGAATGTAAGACAAGTAGGTAAGTCACAGAATTACCCTAATCATTCTGGCTATCTGGCCAAGCCAGGGGCAGTGTCTAAATCTACCTGGCTGGGCAAAATTATATTCTCCATACATGAAATTACTGAAATTTAAGCTGAAAGCTATTCATGAGATATATATATATCCAGAATCAGCATTGAAATATATCCTAACTGAATACATCACAATTATACCATCTAGAGAAATGATCAAAATTGATGAAAGGCAAGCAATAAGCCTCTAACTGTGCATTTTTTAAAACGAAAAAGACTGGATTACTTTTGTACTACTAGCTAAAAATACAAAATCCTGTTATTTTTTTTTTTAAGAAAGTCAAGGCTATATATTACAAACATTACCAATTAGTATTTGGTGGAGTAGATTGTTTATAAAGTAACTCTGAGATAGAAAGGAGGAGGATCCAAAAAAAAATTATCAAAGCTAATACTGGGTAGAAGTCACATGTAAAAGGAAAGAAGCCCTCAACAGACAGACTAGCCTAGCTACTGTCCACGTTAGTTTGGTCCTGGAAATCTCTAGCACACTATCTCAAAGCCTGAATGAAAAGTTTTACATGACATCCTTATAGATGACAAAAAGAATAACTTACTCTGAAGAAAGGTTTGGTATGGGGTGCTAAGCCATTTAAATCACATTTCTTTACTAGTAGCTTAGCATGAAAGGCTTTTTATTAGCCTGTAACATGGCACACTGAATGGCAAACCAAATGAAAAACACTAGCAGGTACTGTGCTTGCAAGTACTGTGCTTTTTCCATGAAATAAGTCATTCCATATAGTACAATGCTTTACCCCTTTAAGAAGAACTGTTAATCATCCTGAATGACAATCTAAAGTATATTATGTAGATTACTGCACTCTCATAAAGAGTTCCCCAAACATGACTTAAGCTAATTGATGAACATGCATTACTACACTTTCAGGTCTGGTCCTGCACTGAATGGTCCCAGACATGCTAGATAGGCTTTGAATATTTGTTTTTGTGTCTTGTAGATTAAGTCTACTGTCTTTACCAGGCTGTTATCTGTTTTTTCTTAGAACAGTGGGCAACAGTTCCCCATCCTCCCACCCCCGCCCCCCACCACACTCTCCTTAACCTCCCACATTACTCACAATCTACTTCTTTCTAATCTATTGTGGTCTTAGAAGCCAGATAGCTTTCCTTGCTAGAAATATCTGAAATAAATGCCAACAGATAAATGCCAACAGGTTCTGATTAAGGGTCTCAATGGCTCTCCTGTGACTAAAGCTTTAAGATATATGGACTTGGACAATTTGAGTACCCCAGGTCTTCTTTGCTTAGTTTCTGCCTCTCAAGTGCATTTTATAATAGGTCAAAGATAAGAACATAGGCAAATCATTTGGAAAATTATAAAGAAAACAACTGAAAACCACAACTAAAACAGAACAAAAGATCATTTGGGAGGACGCTTATGTCTGAGGCAATGTTCTAGGAACTTTCATCATGATCATTTAATCCTTATAATAATCATAAGAGGTAGCTGTTACCTCCATTTTCAGTTAGAAAACCAAGGCTCGGGAATTAGTAAATTGCCTCAGATAGTAACTGAGAAACCAACTACTAGCTTAGCTCTCTCTCTCCAAAACCCATGGCCTTCCCACTACATGATATTGCAGCCCAATCCTTATTCTTGGATTAGCTAATTGTCTTTACACTTTAATTCTGATGCTTTTATTGGAACCAGACCCATTCAAGTTTGCTTTCTTTCCCTAACCAGTTTCTATAACTAAAGAACAAACAAACAAATGAATAAACAAACTAAGGCCAAATTAAGCCTAACTCTACAAGTGTTCATCTGCTCAGAAACATTTATATGTTTGTAAAAGTTCGGCCATATCTTCAGTTTGTATGGAGTGTGCAAAAATGGTGATGTTTCCACCCCCCATACACTGACAGTTCCCAGTGACAATGCGTTAACACTTGACATCTTCTTTAATGCTGTCCTCTATATTACAGAAAGCACTGCAAGCATATTTAGAAATTGGCTCAGTAATGCATTACATGCTCCCTCAATTTGCAATAACATTATTTTCTTACTCTAAACACTGGAGGACAGGGCAAGAGATATGAGGAACTTCTTTTCTAATTCCACCAAGGAACAAGGATAATATACTTGTTCGCTGTTAGGTATTTTACTGCCTAGTCCAGGGCCTGGCACACATCAAAGACTATTTGTTTAATAAATGTATAACGGCACTCTTCTGAATGGGGTTTTGAAATCATCTTCTTTCACATCTTCTGACATACCCTTGCAATACTTAGTGGAAAACATCTTTCCTCTTACAGAAACTAAGAGCTTAAAAATGGCTCTCCTACTTCCATCAAAGACAAGGAATCTAAGACATACATGCCCCTCTCTACCCTATAAAAATGACTCTTGTCCCAAGAATATGAATAAACCTCCATCTGCCAAACTGCATACAGCTTTTAGATGCATTATAAATACACCTGTATAACAAAGCTGCTACAAACAGTCTTTGCAGTCCTAAAATATAAAACCAGCAGAATCAAAACCAAACAAAAAAAGCATTCAGACCTTTATAAAAAGACACAACTGAAAATATTTGCAAAATGTAAAAACTCAACAGGTCTATGATCAGCAGGTTATGCAGCTAAACTGAGTGGTTTTCATCCCCAATGTAAAGTAATGAGATTATAGCAATATAATTCTAATAGTTACAAAATGAAAATGAAAAGGGGATCCTTTGCCATCTTTCGGTAGAAAAATCTTTGTTTCTATTAAAAAGATTTTTGCTGAAATATAAAAAAACCATCCCCAAATTCCTGGTTAAGTGTTAAAACACATACCAAGCCTGACAAACCACAAACAACAGGAAATTACCCTGCACAGTTTCTTACAAGACTATTATTTTATGAATTTACAGACTGTGTAAAGATCTGACCACTTATGAATAGGTACAGGTAAGTTACAAGCTTGAAAAAGCAAACTTTTTTGAACATCTACAATGTTAACTCACTTTAGAAGGTATAGGTATAAAGTATAAAAACAGGGCTCTAAGAGCAATTTCTTACTAAAACAAGCTCGGAAATTGATGTTTCCAATCACATTACATTAATTAAAACTGGCCAATGAACTACTTTAAAGTCAATTAATTGTAATATTAAGGGTGTAAGTGGGTACTCACCTTAAAATGTCCACAAGACTCTAACTATTCTTATTTGCCAACAATAACTAATTTTACGGCAAAAACCAAGGAACTTTAAAATCAGTGTTACTTTCTGAATTGAATAAAAATGTTTGCTAAATGATCTTTTGGTGGAGAAAAGTATATAGATATCCTGGATGGTTTTCTTAAGGCAAATAAGAAAATCCTCACACTGTGGTACACTTACGAAATCCATTTCATATTATTTCTCCCATTTCTGTGTTAATTTGCTTATTTATTTATTCAAATTAAAACTCCTCAAACTTCATTTAACTAATTGATTTACTCTTCTATGTAAGAGAAACACTTTTTAAGGCGGGTCAAAGCTAGAATAACAAATGTATTTGCAGAGTAATAGCCAATTTATTATCTTATTAGGCTCCAATAAAATATCCTTGCAATCAGTGGTACACGTTCAATTCATATGAAATCAGAAGAGGGGAAATGAAAAGGAACTAGGAATATAGCATCATTTAGAATTCTGAAAATAATTCAAATTTCAGGGACCATTTTTTTCAAAAAAAGATGGAATTGGAAGTTTGCGTGATCGTTTACTTATTAACAATTACCTTTCATGTGTCATTTAAAACACCAGAATTTAAAATATTCCAAGCTGTAACAGGCAAGACATGACCGAAGGAAAAATGCTACTTCCAATTTCGTTTACCTGGAGATGGCTGTTTCAAAGGTTTGGATGGCAACAAACCCGGAGTCTGTAGCTAAAAGGGTCCAGAGGAAGGAATAACAACACCAACCTAGGAGCTGTTTTTCCTTTGTTGAGGATCAAAAGGAAACCACTCACCACATCAGGATTCAGTAAGTAAAAGACACCAGGACCCAGCCCAAGGACAGGATCCCCCCAGGAGAGAGAACAAAACAACTAGAGTTGCACATTTTAAAACGAAGTTTGAAATCCGTGAAATCACGGAGCGTGCTTTCTGCAGGCGTGGGAGAACACCCAACAGGCTCCACGCACAGAAACTTTCCCAAGTGAGGGGAGCAGGGCCGCCGGCTCGTGGGGGTGCGAGGACCCCGGGCGCTCCGGAACCCCAAGACGAGGATGGTCAACCAAGGTTACGGGACCAGAAAACAAGTGGAAGCAAAGAACCGCCCGCTCCGAACACGGCTTCCCAGCGAGCCCTGCACCAGAGCGGTCTCCCCGGCTTTGAAAATCAGAACCACAAACGATCAACTGTTGGCGACGGAGGGGAAGGGCCCCCGCGGACCCCGGGCGGGCCGGCGGGCGGGCAGCTCCGGGCGCCGACCCCTTCCTTCTCTTTGGCCTGCCCGGCCCCGCGTCCCCGCACCCCGAGGGCCGAGCGCCCCGCCGCCCCGCCGCCGCCACACCTCAGCACCAGCCCCGGTGGCGAGGCGACGCGGAGCCTCCAGGACCCGAGCCCCACACCAACACACCCCTAGCCCCAGGGGCCCGCCGGGCGCCGCGGCTTTACCTGGACCGAGGCTCCGGGTCCCGCCCCGTCGGAGCCGGGGGTCCGGGACCTTTTGTTCCTTCCTCTTCCGAACGGGATGAGGGGCTGAGAGGGGAGAGGGGAATGGGAGATTGGAGGCGGAACTGAAAACACTCTCGCAGCCGCCCGGCCTCCCGCCCCGCCTCCCCAGCTAGTGCCCGGCCCGCGGCCCCGGCGCGCGGGGAGGGGACGCGGGCCCGGACGCCGCCCGCGAGAAGGAGGGGGTGGGGACGCGCGTCCCGCCGCCGCCGCCGCCGCCCCTCCTCCCCTCAGGCGCGCGCCCGCATCCCTCCAACCCCGGGCCGCCCGGGCGACCGAGCCCTCCCCGCCGCGCCCGCCGGCCCACCTCCGCTTCCGCCCCGCGCCCTCCGCCGCCGGCCGCAGCGGCGCGGCGCACCCACCTCCGGGAGGCTCGCTCGGAGCTCGCTGGCTGCTGGCTGGGAGCTGTTCCTCCGCCGCCGCGGCCGCGCGGTAGACCCGCCTCCCACCCCAGGCCGCGAGCCCCGCCGATTCGCCGGCGCAGCCCCGGGGCTGGCACCCTGCCGCCCGCTGATTGGCGCCCCCGGCCGCCCGTTAGGGCGCGAGGCACGCCGGCCGATCGCAGCCCTCGGCACGCGCGGAAGACAGGACGAGCTGAGGAGGGAAGGCAGGAGGCCGAGCTCCCGAGCAGGGCCGGGGCGCGAGCGGGGCTTCGAGAGTCCCGGCCACTACCTCCCCGCCTCCTTTCTCCCCCGGCCCGCCCTGCCCTCTCGGCCCGACCGGCGGCGCGCGCAACCAATCAGCGCGCGAGGTGCTCGGGGTGTGAGCCGCGCGTCGGGAGCCTCGAATCGGAAGGGAGACGTCGCTCCCTGATTGGTCCCGCCTCCCCCGTAGAGCGTGAGGCGAGGCGAGGCGCGGCCGGGCCGGCGGCGGTGGGCGAGGTGGGGTGGGACGCCCCCGGTTTCGGTCGACTTCGTCTTCGGGGAGCTCCCGGGAGAGGCTGTGGGAAGGGATGCAGGGGAAGCACGGATCCTGCCGCAGTGGGGAAGCAGCCCCGGGATCGCCCGTCCCTCCGCCTCGGCCCTGGGTCCCCTTCTCGGTCTCTCCACCGCCATTGGGTGGGGCCTCGAGGCCGCCGCCTGGCCCACCTTTCCTAATCCAGCCGAGAAGGGGCAAGTGCTCATCCCCTGGGAAGAACCGAGCCCGCCTGGAGGACAGGACGAGCCCGGGGCAGGAGGATGGTTCCGCCGAAGCCGCGGTACTGAATCCACTCCGGGCGCGCCCAGAGGCGAAGGAGCGGGCGAGTGGGCGGGGCCCCCCGTGGTGATAAATGGGGGCGGGGTCCGAGATGTAAATAAGCCCCCAGGGCGGGGATCTGTGGGC
Organism: Cnephaeus nilssonii; assembly: GCF_951640355.1. Classification (NCBI taxonomy): domain Eukaryota; kingdom Metazoa; phylum Chordata; class Mammalia; order Chiroptera; family Vespertilionidae; genus Cnephaeus; species Cnephaeus nilssonii. The sequence continues at coordinate 82,823,220 of NC_137082.1, forward strand.
CTTAGGGCGGGGGGGGGCGGGGGGGAAGGATGCCAGGTTTAACCAGAATCTTGGTTCTCTCTCCAGTAAAAAATGCAGCTAACCAATGCATGCTGTGGACGACCCTTGTGAAGTCTGAAAAATAAGCCCGATGCCCCTTAATTGCCGGATTCTTTTTCTCTCCATTTCTCCGCTGTTCAGGGGATGTGGGTAGGCCCCCCCAGCATCTGCGCTTCAAGGCCCTAGCTACTGGTAAGCTGCTTGCTGACCAACGCTGGTGGGGGCGTAACGGCACTCGGGTAACTTCGCTTTCACCTTAGGGACACCCAAATCTCTGCTGAAATAGTGAACCCAACTAATCAACCACATCAAGCATTTATTAAGCACTGAGTGCGTTGGGCAGGGAGCACCACAGAACTAAAGTTAGAAAGAAAGTTAGGTCTCACACAGGTAGTTGGTGGCAGAGACAAGGCAGTTTTCTTGGCTCCCTGTTCAGCGCTCAATTTCATGTGCTCCTTCATGAATTTCACGTGGCGACTTAAGCAGGAGAGGGGCACTGACAATGTAGATCAGTCAACAGGAAGTCCCAAATGACCATTCCAAACAGTAAGAGTTCTTGAAGTATATGCTTTCTTTTCAGCTATGAAGGCTTCTCCGAGGAAGGTGTCTTCTGGAGGTACTTGGCCATTCCCTGAGTCTTACAGGTTTTCCAGATGTCCTTTCAGAATCTTCATGTCCACCATCTCCCTCCTCGAACATAGGAGTACTCTTCTCACCGAAAAGTTGTGATGAAGGGCATGAACCCTGGAGATAGGCAAATTGTAGTTTTTAGATCTACTCTGTTCCAAATCTGATCTTCGGCAAGTGGAACTCACCTGCAATGATAGCTATTCAAATGTAGTTGTGTGGTGATTAAATAAAATAATAAATATCACAGGGCTTTGGAGTTCAAAGAAAATCAATAATTGTTAACATTTCTTCCCTTCTGTTGCCTTCATGTATTTATGCTAAGATAAACTTACTCAGCAGAAATTCTTCAAAAGTTGACCTCCAGGGTGTTTTCTTCCATTGTCAGCTTAGAGGTGGCTCTACTCACCTACTTTTTAAAATAGCTTGTGAAAGAGACCCAGGAAGCCAACTGATGGAACTGATCCATGGCCTAAGCCTCTGCTTCCATATCCCAGAGCCACCAGGGAGGATGGATGGTTTAGGCCAGGGCAAAAGCTCTTCAATTTAGAAGTAGGAAGGCTGTTTCTGGTTTTTGGTCCTTCCTGCTGACCCAAGCCAACCATTTTAATATGAAATGGCCTATTAAAAGCTACCCTGGGCCTGGCAGGCATGGCTCAGTGGTTGAGTGTCAACCTAGGAGGTCACATTTCAATTCCGGACAGGACACATGCCAGGTTGCAGGCTTGATCCCCAGTAGGGGGTGTGCAGGAAGCAGCTGGTTAATGATTCTCATCATTGATGTTTCTCTCTCCCTCTCCCTTCCTCTGAAATCAATAAAAATTTATTTTTTTTAAAAAATAAAGCTACCCTGGGTCACAAATATTTTCTCCTATGTGACCAGGGTGTACATTTATTTGAGTATCCATTTGGGTGGTGGGGGATTCCTGAGCTGGCTGGAATTCCAGAAGAATCTGCTATGGGAGTTAGGGTACAATTAAAGAGTACAGTAATTCAGTAGATGATATGCATGAAGTTTAAGACCATCTTCCCAAAGTATCAGACTTTTGAGTCCCTAACTTCCATTCTGGAATTCTTTTAGGATCTGTGAGATTGAAGAAATGGGAGGAGGGGCAATCTGGCTACCAATGCAGTACCCATAGGGTTTTGAAATGGGAACATGCCTACTATCCCCTCTGCTAGAAATGTGTCTAAACCAAAGTGGGTCAAGACAGAAACTGAAGGCAGATGGAGAAGGATTGCCGTGGCAACAATCAACTGGGAAATCCCCTAGGGTACTTCAAGACCTATCATCAGTAGATTCCTATTGCTTAAATTATCTTAAGTAAACCTTATTTTTATGTGAATAGACACTAAGTTTAACCCTTCATTACTCATGACACTGCAAAATCAATGAAATTAAAATCAATTCAGAATCAATTTAAAAGTAGTTAAATGTACTAGAAAGACATATAAGAAAAATGGTAATGGTGGTTGCTTCTGGAATGAGAACTTGGAAGTCATGAGTGGAAAACTTAAATTTCATCATTATTTCTTCTGTAGTTTGAATTTTTAAAAATATTTATCCATGTGTTGATTTTTCAAAAGATACAACTCATAGTCCATCTCTCTGACGAGATCTGGAAAGCCTTTCGTGGATGATATACATATGACTTCGCTTTGATTAATCTTGACCTGTTAGTTTAGTCTTGAGAAGGTTTTTAGCTTTCTCATGTATGTATGTTTTGTCTCCCCATTTAGATTGTACATTCCTGAAGGATAAGGAAAGCATCTCATTCTCAGTTGTCTTCCCACACCCTTACCAAAAGACTAAGTAATTGAAGTGAAATACAGCATTTGTATAGCATTCTGTGTGTGTCATGGGTCCACTAGCATTCTACACAGCTTTGCCCCATCCTTTCAGTTTGTAGTTGATCTCAGTACAGCCACTGAGCATCTCTTCAACATCTGATCTCTGCATTTGCTTATCCTGGTGGAGCTACGTTGCAGTGAGCATTGCTACATCTTAAGGAAACATCCAGTTATTTGCAACTGAAAGGACACTGATTACATGAAATAACCTAAGTAAAAATTGTAAAGAACAAAAGTTGTGGGGTTACTTTTGTTGTAAATAATGATAGGAAAAACTCAATACCAGCTGGATTTTTATCTCAATACAATGAAATTTTATGTTTTAAAAGAATTTGTATTAAAGGTGTGTGCACCTGCCAACACACACACACACACACACACACACACACACACACACACATTCCTTATTCACATGCTAGCTTTTGTTAAAAATGAAAACTAACATCTGATGGAGATAAGAATAAAGCATATATAAGAAAAAAGGATCCAGCAAGTATTTATCGGTATCTGTTATGTGCCAATCAAAAGCAATGGTTGATTATGATGGAAAATTATTGTTCTATGCCAAAATCACTCAAGAAAACAAACCATTGAGGTAGGGTTTTTGTTTGTTTTTCTTTAAATATATTTTTTATTGATTCATAGAGGTAGGGAAAGGGAGAGAGAAATAGAAATATCAATGATAAGAGAATCATTGATCGGCTGCCTCCTGCCCACTCCCCCACTGGGGATTAATAGAGCCACAACCTGGGCATATGCCTCAACAGGGAATCGAAGGTGACCTTCTGGGTTCATAGGTCAATGCTCAACCACTGAGCCATACCAGCCAGGTGAGTTAGGGGTTTTTTTATTTTATTATTATTATTTAAGGAGGTAAAGGGACTGAGAGAAAAGTTGCCTCTTGTTGGGAGAAAAATATTTGGGGAAAACAAGTTAGATTTCTTATTCTCCAGACAGCTGATAATTAATATTTCTTACGCACTTAAAAACAAATGATCATTGGCTTTCTTGATCATTAGATAGCTAATTCAGAGACTGTTCAATTGTAGTGTTATAATACAATGCCAATGCAATGAGTACTCCCATAAAGACATTTAAATATTATCTAAAACTACATGTTTTGGGGATGGGAAAAACAGGCCAATATCTAAACCCTAAAAGAACAAATGTACAAATTATTTAAAGTTCTATTGTGATGGGGCATAATTTGGTAGTCATATGTCAACAGTAGGGACTTATGTCTTATTTATAACTAAAGGCCTGGTGCATGAATTCATGCAAGGGAGAGGTCTGGCCAGCCTGCCCTGATAGGGGCTGATCAGGGCCAGGCCTGCCAGGGGGAGAGGCCACAGGAGGTCGGCCGGCCCACCCGCCCCTGATTGGGCCAGTTGGCTGACTGAAGTGCGCATCATAATGACCTGTCATTCCAGTCGCTTGGCTTTTATGTATATACTAGAGGCCCAGTGCATGATTGAATCATGCACGTGTAGGGTCCCCTACACGCTTTCACTTTTCGCGGTGGAGCTGGGTGCCTGTCCGCTGGTGCACCAGGCCTTTCAGAAGCCTCTGGCTCGGCGGAGGCTTCTGAAAGGCCTGGTGCCTGAGCGGACAGGCACCCAGCTCCCCCACTTTTGATGGTCCACGGCCGCTGAGGGGGGCTACCCTGCTGTTGAGAGGCGCAGGCCCCCTGCGCCTCTCAACGGCCGCTGAGGGGGGCTGCCGCGGACACCTGGCTACCCTGCCATTGAGAGGCACAGCTGGGTGTCCGCGGCAGGCCCCCTCAGCGGCTGCGGATCTGGCCGTTGAGAGGCACAGGGGACGGGAGTCCCACCCCCTGCGCCTCTCAACAGCAGGGTAGCCCCCCTCAGTAGCAGCGGATCCGTGCCTCTCAATGCCGGATAGGCCACCCTGAGTCCCGCCCCCCAGCCTCCCGCCGCCCAATCGTGGGTGTAGCGGAGTGATGGTAATTTACATGTTACTCTATTATTAGATAGGACTAGGGGCCCAGTGCACGAATTTGTGCACCTTGAAAGGAACTGTGGGCCACAAGGCTGCAGTGGGCACATGCGTGGGTCTTGGCCCATCCTCCACATCCCTGCCTGGCCCCTCCTGTCGCAAGCCCCAGTCCCCAAAAACCCTAACCCAAGACAAGAGCCCCGCTCCCACTGCCACTGCTTACATGCGCTGATGGCATCAGCCCTGCTCACATCCGCTGATGGCACAGAGCAATTGGGGCCAGCACAAGCAGTGGCTGTGAGTGGGGCCGGTGCCCTCAGTGGGTGCAAGCAGTGGCTGCTGCCCCAATCGCCCCTCAGGAGCAGGGGGAGGTGGAGAAGCCCTGAGGGGCAATTGGGGCCGGCACCTGCTGATGGCACCAAGTGATCAGGACTGGTGCTGAGCTCCAGCAGCAGGTGTGAGCAGGGCTGGAGCTGGCAGTGAGTGTGAGCAGTGGCTTCAGTGCCAGCAGTGGGTGAGAGCAGGGCCAGCACTGGCAGCAGGTGTGAGCACCGGGTGGGACCGTGGCACAGAAGCAAAGAATTTTCAGTAACCACCAGAGTCTCACCCCGATGACAGCAACTGGTGCCCTGCCTTGGTCTGGTGCCTCCACTCACCTGCTCCACCATCCCGCTGTGGCCATTGCCTACCGTGTTCCACGCATGCTTCCTGGTGGTCAGCATCCATTATAGCGACCAGTTGTTCGGTTGTTCCGCCATTCGGTCTATTTGCATATTAGCCTTTTATTATATAGGATAGATTGTCTGTGTGTGACAGTATTGACTGAGCCAGACTGCTGGTAGGCAGGATAAGTGTGTGAAGGTATAATATACTCTTGGGAAATTTCAAGCTTATTAGCATAATTGTTCTAATGAATACTGAAGAGGTTATTGAACATAACGACTAGAGTAGACAATAGATGCATAATCGGTGTCCTAATGATTGAGTTAATGAGCCCCAATTGTTTGTACTATAAACAGTCCTCAGTTATGAAAAAGACATTTTGCTGATGGAGTCTGACTATTGTGTTACCTGATGATTGGCCAGAATATAATTAATGGTGGGAGAAAGCCAATTATTACTGGCTCCTAAAGACTTCAGTGGTGTATTTCAAGAGGTAAATTACATAGCTACATAGAGGTTTCATTTCAGCTCTTCCTTGCCTTCATACAATCATGGAGCTTGATCAATACCCTTATTTTGGAGCTAAAACAACCAAGGACTAGGCTTCTCCAAAGTTCTATGGCCACTTAGTGTCAGGGATTATACACAGAGTGGCCACCTTTTCTGCTCTGGCACTGCTCACTAACTCTTCTACCTATCCCTGCTCTGCACCCTCATCCCTTCTCTACTCTCTTCAGTCTCCTTATTCCCATTATTTTCTATGCATGTTTCATGACCAACTTCTTTACAGTCAAATCAGGGATACATTTCCTACCTGCACCTAAACCCCAGTGCTGTACAACATGCCTGTTTCCAGGTTCATCCTCCCAGTGACATTTTGTGAAAGACCTGATCCTCCTTCTAGAGAAGTCTTTTTCTTCTACCTGTTCTTTGTCACCTTGACCAACCAGTCTAGATTAGCATCCCCACACATATACCAGTCCCACTATCATATCATAAATTGTTCTTTAAAATTGTTGTCACTATCTGTAATTATGCTCATTTATTTCTGTGCTGACATATTATTTTTACCACTCCCCACTGAATGTAGGCTCAACAAGAGCAGGAAACATGTCTATATTCTTCATCATAGCATCCCTAATTCAAATATATATGGAGGTGCTCAATAAGTAGTTTTAAATGGGTGGATAATTTTTACTTAAGTTCACTCAAACTCATCTTTTATTTGTCTGTGTTGGTGTGTCTTAGCCCAGCTCCCTAGAAAACAGCCTGGTGTAAGGATTAAGGGCCGAGGCTTTACTTAGGAGGTATTATCCCAAAGCAGCAACATTGAGGGAGGAAAAGGTGAGGAAAAATGGGGAGCAATGCATGGTGATGCATTACTGTGATAGCCATTGCTAATGACAAGCCTTGCAGAGTAACAGCCAGTCTTTTAACAGGTGCAATCACTTGGCCATACAGAACATCTTCATACAGACAAAATGGAGTAATGTTTTGGAACAATCCAAGGAAGGGAGGAACTTTATGTCCCCTGTTTCCTGTTAGTCAAAGATTGTCCCACAGGAAGCTAACTTCCCACACTGCCCAGTTGTGTTATCCATATGCTTTGATAGCCACTCAGAAAGCCAAGTGCCCTGCCCTAGAGTCCAGAAGTGATGGGAGGAGTCTGTGAGTAAGTGGCTGGTCGGCCTTGGACAATCAAACCACAAGAGACTTAACTAAGTCACCCATGGTGGCAGCTGAAATAGAGCAAAATTCCACCATGGTGGCAAAATGCTTTAGCATCTCTTTAGTCCCAGAGATGCTAAAGCCCAGAAAATCTGAGAAGACTCATAAACTAAGCCTAATATAGAGTAACTAGAGGCCTGGTGCATGAAATTCGTGCATGGGTGTGTGTCCCTCAGCCCAGCCTGCACCCTCTCCAATTTAGGACCCAGCGAGGGATGTCCAACTGCCCATTTACGCCCGATCCCGGTGGTGGGATTGGGTCTAAAGGGGCAGTCGGACATCGCTCTCACAATCCAGGACTGCTGGCTCCCAATCGATCGCCTGCCTGCCTGCCTGATTGCCCCTAACCACTTCTGCCTGCCAGCCTGATCGATGCCTAACTGCTCCCCTGCCAGCCCGATTGCCCCCAACTGCCCTCCCCTGCCGACCTGGTTACTCCTAACTGCCCTCCCCTGCCGACCTGGTTGCCCCTAACTGTCCTCCCCTGCAGGCCTGGTTCCCCCCAGCTGCCCTCCCCTGCAGGCCTGGTCACCTCCAACTGCCCTCCCCTGCAGGCCTGGTTCCCCCCCCCCCCTGGTCACCTCCAACTGCCCTCCCCTGCAGGCATGGTAACCCCTAACTGTCCTCCTCTGCAGGCCTGGTCCCCCCAAACACCCTACCCTGCTGGCCCGGTCACCCCTAACTGCCCTCCCTTGCCATCCTGGTTGCCCCTAACTGCCCTCCCCTGCTGGCCCGATTGCCCCAAACTGTCCTCCCCTGCAGGCCTGGTCCCCCCAACAACTGCCTTCCCCTGCCTGCCCAGTCACCCCTAACTGTCCTCCCATGCATGCCTGGTTCCCCCCAACTGCTCTCCCTTGCAGGCCTGGTCCCTCCCAACTGCCCTTCCCTGCTGGCCTGATCACCCACAACTGCCCTCCCCTGCCGGCCATCTGTGGTGGCCATCTTGTGTCCACATGGGGGAGGCCGTCTTTGACCACATGAGGGTGGCCATCTTGTGTATTGGAGTGATGGTCAATTTGCATATCACTATTATATAGGATTATTACCACAGCAAAGGTAGGACCAGGTCTGTACCCAGCACTTCCTACAGTAATTGTTAATTAAACTTTTGTTGAATGAATGATTGCATGCATAAGTGGCATAATCATCTACTGACTTAAGCTGAAAATTTGGAGTCATCCATGATCTTTCTTCCTTAATTTCTATATATTAAAATGAGGACAAAATGTTTTTTGTCTCTAACTTCATAATATATAATACATCTCAGATCCAATGTCTCCTCTCCAAGTTCACTGCCTTGATTCAGACCTTTGTCATCTTTCACTGGAATTATTACCATAGCTACTTAACTGGTCTTCATGTATCCAGCCTTGTTCCCCTCCCATCCATTCTCCCTGCTGCCAGGATTTCTTTTGATGCCATATTTTATAATTGCAAATTTGATGTCACTATCTTGATTAAATTGATATTTTCTTTCTTTCTTTCTTTCTTTTTTTCAGGATAGAATCAAGACTCTTTAGCATGCCTGAAAGATCCTTCATGAGCTGTCCTATTTAGTCTCTTTAGCTTTACACCTCACCACTCCCTACGTTACTCCTTGGCCCCCAGCCATACTGAGCTCCTGGCAGTTTTTCCAGTACACCATGCTCTCTCATTTCTCAGTGGCTAGGCTGTGCTCTTTGTTCTGCCTGGCATGCATTTGTGCCTGATTAACCTCTATTCATGAAGCCCCATTCATCTATTCATCCATCCATCCACCCAACCACTTACCCACCCATCCAGTATTCTTTGTAATAGCTAGGGTTCTTAGTTGCAAGCAACAGAAGAAGTTGACATTGCTGACTTAAGAAGAAAGAAATTTGTTGAAAAGATATTGGGAGGCTGACACAATTGCTGGGAAGGCTGCAAAATTAGGTTCCGACAATAAGCAAAAACAAGGAAGTCTGGGCAGCAGCTAGGATCACAGCCAAGATCACAATACAGCGTGTTGAGGGAGGTGGCCATGGCTGCCACCACCATTCAACACAAGGTACCTCAGTTTACACTTCCAATTCAATGGTACTGGACACTGGCACCACCCATCACTGGCATTACCAGCCCTATTGCTCCTGGAAACCAGATGTCACTGCAGTACCTGTTATTGCCACCAGAATGGATTCTACACCAAACCTCCTTTACATTACCAGAGTTCCCTCTTTGAAGCTGGGCAGATCCCTTAGGTTTACCAAGTTCAGCGTGTTGGGTCTTTTTGTTTGTTTTGTTTGTTTGTTTGTTTGTTTGTTTGTTTGTTTGCAGCAGTTGCAGGCAGGGCTGGGAAGGTACGGTGCTGACATTTTTGGCTTCTATATTGTAATTGGGATCTGCTTCTCACCAGCAATCATTAGATTACCCCAAGCAAGGGGTACTCCATAGCAATACAAGTTGTTGGCTTTTTATGCCAAGCACTTGCAACACCCCACCCAACTTTCTGTTGGCCTGTGTTCCGGGCAGGCCAGAAGTGCTGGGATGGCAGTGCTTCCAGGAATAAACTCCAGCCAATGCAGGAAGGGTCACTCCAGTTTCTTTGACTCAGAGAAGGGAATAAATCTGAGGGGTTTTATACACCTGCTCAGCAAATGCTCTTTATTCACTTCCTTCCCTTCCCTTTCTGACTTTCTTACACCCCTACCAACACTTCCTGGGATCACCTCTCAAACTACTGGCACTCAAATCCTGGTCTCAGGATCAGCTTCTGAGCAGAACAATGATGAACCATAGTTTTTAACCAGATGAGAAGAGAATTAAGAACATGATTGTGGGGAGAGAGGACAGCAAGTGTTGATAAAACAATGAAAGGTGATAGGATCAATGGGTTGGAGGACCTAGTGAAGTCTAAGAATGCCGCAGTCAGGGTACCAGAAGTAGTGATTGGAGAGTGGGACACTTAACATTGGGATTATGCAGTTATTAAAGGTAAAGTTTAGGGCATAATCGTGGGAGTGTAAGTGACTTGGTAGAGTGAAAGGTAAGTTCACTGCAGGTGAGGGATCAAGGAACTGAGAGGCCAAAACCAAGAGAAAATCACCTATGGGAAAGTGGATATCAAACCTGGGACCCTTCAGTCCTCAGGCTGCCGCTCTATCCACTGAGCAGCCTTCAACTGCTCCTATAGGGTTATTCTGAAGATTTAATGTTATAATCCACTCAAAGCTTCTAGTACAGACCTTGGTACATAATAAGTGCTTAATAAATATCCATGGAGGTTCATAGTGAGCATAAGAATCCAACCACACCAGTCAGTCCTCCCTAAAGTGTGTTACAGCTTGATCCACGGAAGAAGTACTCTTTCCTCTGGTTATGAGGCTGAAACTGCCTGTGGCCACCTACACTGCCCCACAGAGAGAAAGAAGGAATTAGGGCAACATAAGACAGAAGAGAAATATGATGGAGAGGATCCTGGCAGTGTTTGATTCCTAGAAGTCAGTTGTCTCTATAGCCAGAGCTACCCTGCCTTCTCTGTAATTATTTAGTTGGTTTCATGAGACAATAAAAATTTTGTAAAAACATTAATTTTGTTTTGCTGAAGCTAGTTGGAGTTGAATTCCTATCTTTTGCAACAACAATAAAAACAATATAATAAATAATAAGGGAAGTGACCACTTGCTTCGTTGTGGTCAAAGTGATCTAATGCAAGGTTCTTACATGGAGATCTTTTAGAGCCACGGAGAGGAGGAAGTATTGTGAGCATTACTTGATCAAGACTCCTTCCTGGCGTGCTCTCTCTGGAGCACCCCCATGCCCTTCTTCCCTCTCAGGTGTGCACCTTTCCTTTTTCTCCTAAATTCTAAGGGCTCCCGTGAGAATTGTAATGAGGGGAGCAGTGGGCAGCGGCAGCTCATCCCAGTTTAGCCCCCTGAACCTGTCGCCAAGGCCCCGACTTCTCTGACTTTTCAGTGAGCTGACAGCAGCCCCACCTTGGCTTGCTTCTTTCCTATAACATTTCTAGGGAGCCAAAGCTGAGCAACACCTAGGCTCTCTCCTGTTGCTTCTTCTGTCTGAAGCCCTTCCATGTTTCACTGTCCCCAGCTTTCATAAACATGCTCTGAAAGAAAGAAAGAAAAAAAGACTCATACCTGAGTTTGTCTCAAATCTGCCATATGCTAGCTGAGTGGGCATTATGGCTTAGGTTCCATGGGGAAACTAATGTTGTAACAGAGTTGTCGAAGGCATCATCTATCTTACTTCTCAGTGCCCCGCTATGATGCACATAGGACCAATTTATCTTATAACTTGTTGCCAGAAAAAATACTTTACTTCTCAAAAAACCAGCAAGGGTTTTCTTTGTAGAAAGAGAGAACTAGGTAACCTATTGTGCTTATTCACTTTGGCTATCCTGGAATCTCAGGGCCAAAGATGCAGCCTAAAATATGGGCCCTTATCAACTGCATGTGTGAATATGTGAATTTTATATTTTCCTCCTAATTTTAATATTCTATTCTAATTGATATTCTCTCTTAAAACTAATTTTATTTTACTATTTTAAGTATTATAGAAAAATTCTTAATCATTTATGGAATAAAGTCTAAATAAACTAGTAGCCCAGTGCATTAAATTCGTGCACAGGGGGAGGGGGAGCCCCCTCAGCCCAGCCTGCACCCTCTCCAATTGGGGACCCCTTGAGGGATGTCTGACTGCTGGTTTAGCCTTGATCCCGCTCACCTGCCTGCTTGCCTGATCGCCCCTAACTGCCTCTGCCTGCCTGCCTGATTGCCCCTAACCCCTCTGCCTGCCTGCCTGATCACCCCTAACCTCTCTGCCTGCCTGCCTGATTGCCCCTAACTTCCCTCCCATGCTGGCCTGATCTTGCCCCCAACTGCCCTCCCTTGCCGGCCTGGTCACCCCCAACTGCCCTCCTCTGCTGGACTGATCTTGTCCCCAATGGTTCTCCCGTGCCTCCTGATCACTTCTAACTGCCTTTCCCTGCCCGCCTGATCACCTGTAACTGCCTCTGCCTCGGCCTCTAGAAGGAAGTCGGACATGCAGAAGATAGCTGGTTGACCCGGTCTAATTAGCATATTACCCTTTTATTAGTATAGATAGATTATATAGGATAGGATTGCTTAAATGGGGGGGGGGGGGGGGAGCCTTTTTCAGCAGGAGGAAATGCTCTTGGCAGACAAAAATACATAATCCCTATATCTGGACTGATAGCCAGCCATATGCACTATACTGCCAAACCGGTCATTAAAAAATTGAACCACTTTCTTACACCTTACACCAAACAGCTGTTGCCCTTAAAACCCCTCCTCAGCCCCCACCTTAGGTTCTGCCTTCACAGTTCACCCATATTAGGTTCTGATTGGTCTGTTTCTTTTTAAAATATATATATATATATATATATATATATATATATATATATATATATATATTTCTTTATTGATTTCAGAGAGGAAGGGAGAAGGAGAGAGAGATAGAAACATCAATGATGAGAGAGAATCATTGATCAGCTGACTCCTGCACACCCCCTACTGTGGATCAAGTCCACAACCCAAGCATTTGCCCTTGGCCAGAATCAAACCTGGGACCCTTCAGTCCGCAGGCTGCCGCTCTATCCACTGAGCCAAGTAGGCTAGGGCTGATTGGTCAGTTTCTATGCCAGTCAGCGCCAAAAGGTCCACCTCCTAGGGCCATTGGCTCCTCCCAGTCAGTTCACCCAGATTTGGTTCTGATTGGTCGGTTTCTATGCCAGTCAGCATCTCCAGGCCTATCTCCGGGTCTGATCAGAGAGACAGGTCTGATCAGCAGCCGCCCCAGGCTGCTGGCGAGAGAGCTGAACTGCTGACCTCTCTCTCCAGGCCTTGCCAGCAGCCTGGGGCAGCTGCTGCTCAGCGCTGCCTCTCTCTCTCTCTCTCTCCAAGAGGTCAGCAGTTCAGCCCGCTCACCAGTCCCTGCCCACCCAAGCCTGCTGTGCACACAGCCTGGCGTTCAGTCATCCCTTCGGTCATTTTCGACATTACGGACCCTGGCTCTTTATATATATTGATAAGTACGTATACTAGTGTTCAATCTGATGACTACCCCTTCACCTCTTTACTGTGAAATGATGGAGTTAAAATTTCCAGTGGAGATGGCAAATTCTGAAGCATCCCTTTTACTCCAAAGTATAGCAATAATAGATGACTATAAAAAAATAAAACTAAAATAACACTACCAGTTCAAAAACAAGATAAAAATCTCCATGACCCAGAAAGAACACAGAAATGTTAAGGAGTAAATAGAGCCGAAGCCAGGGCGTGCTGGGCTTCTGGTCTAGAGGCAGCAGTGGTGACTAGGTGTCCAGCTTCCCCAGAGTAATGTGCTCCACATGAAAGTATGGAAGCCAAGATCACATTCCTGATCATGAAGGGAAGCTGAAAAAGAAAGCTGTTGTTGACTAATGTGTGTGCTTACAGCTTTTACAAAGGCAGGAGGGAAATCTAGGAAGGTAGGAGACAGAAACACAGTCCCATGACTAGAAACTGAAATAAGCTGCCCAATGAATGGCCTGATGACTGGATCGGAAACATTGTCCTATAATTATAGGAGCAGAACCCCAACCGCATATATAAGGCCTAGCCATATATATATCACATATATAAGACCCAGACTGAGATATTGGAATGAGGGTGGGGGAAACTAATAAGAAACAATCATAAATCTAATAAATAAAGAAGAGAGAAACAACTCTCCTTCTCCAAGTGAGTTTACAAACTAAAATTATACAAGGCATATGAAGAAATCTAAGGCTAAGAAAGGTCACAGTGAAAATCAATAATTAAAATACAAATTTGCTGGTACTGCTAAAACTATGCAAAGTAATTTTGAATGTCAACTATAATTGAAAAATAAAATTTAAAAATTGTCCCTAAAAATATAAAATGAAATACAAATTTTCTCCATTAGAGTTAAATTTTAGATGTTATTCTGAAAAAAAAAAAGACCTAAATATAAGTATGTTACATGCTAAAATCACATCCATAAAATGAAAGACAAATAAAAAGGCAAACAGGCAGATATAAGAATATCTATATATGACAAAATTGATTTTAAAAATTTGAAATAAAAATATAGATTTTGAAATTTAAAAAATGAGGCCACTGGATACTTTTAAAGAACAAAGGAGTTGATTAAATGATAGTATCACAATTCATTCAGAATGCAGCACAAAACACATAAAAAGTTTTCATGAATAGTTGTAAAACATGGAGAATAAACTGAGGAACTGAATAATATATCTAATAAGAATTCCAAAAGAAAAGAATAGAGAGAAACAACAATTGAAGGGGTGGCAGCTGAAAATTTGACAGAATTAAGGGATGATACATGTCCTTGGCTTAAAATACCAAGTAGCAGGTAATAAAATAAAACTAAATCCATACTTAGATACTTTATAGTTGCAAAATATCAAAAATAAAAATCTTTAAGAATTGTTAGAGAAAAAGCTATCCCCTATAAATAAGTGACAATTAGACTAACAGCGAGTTTCTTATTGGCAACCATACAGGCCAAAAGATAATGGATTAATATCCTCAAAATGCAAGAATCATATTTGGCAAGCTAGGATTTTATACACAATTAAATTGTCATTCAAGAGATGGCAAAATATAGACACCTACACATAACCCAAGAGAGTTTACCACATGCAAATCCTCACTAAAAGATAATACTTTAACTGTTTAATTTAAGGAAGTAAGAAATGAAGAAGAGAAAGATGTTCTATACTCAGAAGAACCATCTAATAAATTAATTGATGTATTCTTTTAAAAATATGTTTGTATTGATTTTTAGAGCAAGAGGAAGGGGGAGGGAGGGAGAGATAGAAACATTGATGAGAGAGAAAGAAACATCAATTGATTGGCTGCCTCCTGCCTCCACCTACTGGGGATTGTGATCAAACCAGTGACCTTCTGGTACATAGGACAATGCTCAATCCACTGACCCACACCAGCCAAGCTGATGTATTCTTTTAACAAATAGTATTTGTGCTGGCTCTGGGAACATATGGAGCTTCAGTCCTTGCCCTATTAGAGTTCAAATTTAGCAAAGAAGAGTAGAAGCAAAACATTTTTTCAAAGGAGAGAGAAAATGTGCAGTAGGCTCACAAAACTGCTATAGATAGTTATATAGTGGACAATTAATATTTTTTCTGCCCATCAGACAAATATCCCTTTCTTTAGGGAACTGTACCTCCCTCCTCTAGAAACTGTTTCTCTTCCACTTATAAGGATCTCATAGGGGCCGCCATCTTCTTAGAAGATCTCAACTCTATGGCCATAGTTGACTGGTCCAGGAGTTGAGCATGTGACCCAACCTGCGCCAATCAGAACCCTGCCCAGGGTCACTACAAGCCCCTAATGGCATCTCTGTGGAAATCAGAAAAGGTGCCCCTTCCTAGACACTTCATGCCTATCTGTGCAGATATTGTTGAGATCTATATTTGTAGTCTGAATGGTAGCCTTCAAACAGCGGGATTTTTGCACCTCAAACCAAAAGCAATATGCCAGGCAGTGTCTCTCCAGTAGTAGAGATAACAACAATTAGGAGTTGGGGACAGACATCCACTCTGACACATGGAGAAGTCTGGTCCAAAGTGAGACGGAATGAACCAATGTGCGGAAAGAAGCCAAAATGCAGAACAGAGGGAGGCGGTTCTGGTCATACTTGGGGCCATGATTCCAATCGTTCTTGGAGGCCCCACGGCATCCCTGGCTCTCTCACTGTTTGGATGTTCAACTCTTTCCTTTTCCCCACAGCCCAAACATTCCTCTGTTTTGCTTATGCAAGATCAAATAAGATTTTTTTGTTACTTGCAACTAATGCAGCTGTGAATTTAATTTCACTAATTTCCACATCCCTCAATTTTAAAAGCAAATGGGGGGAGAACACATTAGCTTTAATCTCCACTTGATCAAGTGTGATTTTTTACACAAAGGGAAATGGCTCTATTTCTATCTATTCCAGCCTAGTAAGTAGTTTTTCATTCTATGTCCATGCCTAAAAGGAAAATTATATGTTGGCTGCCCGCTCTAATTGTTTGTAATCACTGAAATTTGCAGTCCTATCCTGTGGTGTGTTCTGAGACCTCTCCTTATGGGGCATTCTTTCAGTGTGTTTTGTTGGCAATAGCTGTAGCAATTAGAAAATTGGGAAATGTATAAAATCCAGAGGGATATCAATTTTGGCATTTCTTTCCTTTAGTCAATGCTGTTGTTATAAGTGTGTAGGGCCCTAGAAAAAATTAAATGGAACCATGGGCTTTACAACTGACGTACGGAGCTTATCTTATTCCAAGAATCACTTGCTATTTCCATTGGTGAATCTGAATCAGGATCAGGATCCAATGAGTCTCCTCCTGGAGGGAGAGAGAAGGAGCACTGAGTTAGTGTAGAGGCCAGTACCTTCTTCCCAAGAGCGCATGACTCTTTCTTATGCTTCTCTTTGTCAGACTTTCATTTATAGTTCTAGTCAAACATGTAGAGCAGGAAGATAGGGACTTATTTGTGTACATGCACATACACACTTTATCAAATGCAACTACAAAGTCACAAGATCAATGTTAAAAACAAACATAACAGAACGGAGGCCCATCCTTTTGCTTACCTTCATCATGTTTCTAAGTGCATTTTCTTTTTGGAAACAGAAAGGAGTCATTTGGAATCAGATTCTCTGGCAAATAAGGTGGGTAATCGAGCTGCAGCGTGCAATTTGGGGTCCGAAGAGAAGTATTATTAAGTTACCAGACTGGTTTCTATGTGGCTCAAAAGCTGCTTCCAAAACCAATTTCCAAAGTAAATCAGCAAAGAATTTTCCAGCAATGGAAGCATCCTTAGAATAATTACATAGTCTTCTAAAGAGATTACTCAAGAGGAAACCACTCATTGGATTGTAAGAGGTTGTATATGCTTGTCATTCAAAAAGCTAAGTGATGTAAAGCATAAATTAATACATCCATACCAAATATAGCAATATAAATGTTTCTGTTTCTAGAATATTCACCAAATGACTGGAAAAATCACCAACTTAGAAGTAGTCAAGTTTGGGCTTCACTTTACATTATATCCTAAAGTAAGTTAATATATTAAAGGGGTAAAATAAAATATATTAAAGAGGAAAAATAAAATAATAAAAACCTCAGTGACTTAAAAATGTGGAAGAAATATAAGTAAACATTTTAAATGGTCTTGGGACGGATTTTTCTAAACATAATATCATGAAAGAAATAGAAATGCAAGAATTATATGTCTGTTTCCATAAAACATTTTATAAGACCAAAAAAACATATTATAGGAAAATGATACATTAAATAAAAAGAGTTAATAGCCTTACTATATACAGAACTATTATAAAGCAATAAAAATATTATATATATGGCATGTTTTTAAAAATGTTCAATCTTACTAGTCGTCAGAAAAAAATTGCACAATAAAAATTATGTTACTGAAGTAATATTTCTAAGTATATTAATGTGGTGTTTTGCTTAATGGTTCTATGCATTTGACTTTAATCAGTGTATGAAATCCATCTGTGTTGGGTAAAGGAGAATGAGGTGTGTGTGTGGGGCAAGGACAGAGGAAAGGAGAGGCAGTTCTTAATGTGTTTACTTGTAAAGAAAAAGGAAGAGTTAATAATTTGTTTTTGATATCCAAAATTGGGTTTTATAGCATGGAAAAAGTCCTGAGAGACAGACTTTGTCAGGACAAACAGGATTTTCAAATTCCTGAGGCTCCTGGTGAACCAGATTAGGGGCTAATCCAGGAGGGCTCAGGGCGTTCGGCTCCTTCCACTGTGCAAGAAACTTCACTTCCGCCTGTGGTGACTGAATGCCAAGGCTGGCTGACTTAGAGACAAGGAGGACATGACACAGAGACCCTCAGGGGGCAGAACACAGAAGAAAGACTGATTTTTCCTCTCCATTTTGGCCAGGCAGGCACTTAAACATCCAAGTAAGTTTTGGGAAGCCCAGGGACGTTGGTGCCAGCAGCTCACTTCCTGGATGTAATGTAGGAGAAAACCTACCTATGGCTACTTCAAGGGCAGAGAGAGGCTGAGGCAGGTCGGACAGGAGTTAGACGAACCGTGAGCTCCTGGTTCTCCCTGGCCTGCTTGCAGCCAACAAAGGATCCTCCAGGAGCCAAATGCCTGTAGGGGATGCAATAGTGCTGAGAGGGTCAGGGGACCAGCAGAAGCAAGTGCAGCTGAAGGAATGGCTGGGCTCAAAGACCTTGGCAATGAGGCACATAATCCAAAGAGGTGCCCTTCAGTAGTAGTAACCAGGTTTAGGTATCAGATTGCTCCAATCCCCGATCGGCTGATGCCTTATGGGGAATTACTCTCTGAGAAGTCTGAGTTTGTAAATTAAAAGTACATGTATAGCCCAGTCAATGTGGCTCAGTGGTTGAGCATCCACCCATGAACCAAGAGGTCACCGGTTCGATTCCAGTTAGGGCGCATGTCCGGATTGAGGGCTAGATCCCCAGTAGGAGGGGTGCAGGAGACAGCCAATCGATGTTTCTATCTCTCTATCCTTCTCCATTCCTCTCTCTCTAAAATCAATAAAAACATACTTTTAAAAGTACATGTTTAACCAGAGAACATGGGGATACTATTCATTGGCAAGTCTTAAGATTTCTACCGTCCGGGGCGAGGTGCTTGTGGGAAATATCAGAACATTTAAGAGTTTTTATTGCACAGTGAAACTCCTATTCCTTAACACAGCTAAGTATAACTGGAATAATTTGCAACCCTACTACCATGGTACCTTTCTTTTTTCTTTCTCTGTCTTTCATGAGTTTTATATTTTGTATTACATATTTCTGTAGTTTCAATTTTTTCTATAAAAAGCACGATTACCTTTGAAATAAAATTATATTTCTGTAAAAGCATGCATTACCATTGAAATAAAAATACAATACATAATTTTAAACATATGTTTCCATATTAAACAAGATCAGAAAAGAATCTAGGGTGGTGTTTTAGTTAAAATTAGTCTCTGTAAAGTTAAGTATACAATAAAAATTCAAAGGTTAACAAAATCCATCTCCTTAATTTAGTCACACCTTACCCATATGCGTATCTTTCTTTTTAAAGTGAAACCGCGCCATCTCCTGCACTGATTTTCAATCATCTGTATGGTGGAAGTCCCACACAGCCTTGCCTAATTAAGCATATGCTTACTGGGATTAGCGCTGGAGAAGAGATTTACCGCCTAACGAGGCTTGCTGGGCTCCCAGCACCATCTGTGCAGTGAGCTGTGCCTCAAGCCACGCAGGACAGAGAGCTGGTGATTCACTGGAGCCTGGTAAAGGGCCTGCCAAGCTCGGGCAGAAAACAGGACATGGCAGTTCTCTCAAAGCTTAGCTCACCTCGGCTGTGCTTTCCTGTATAGGCTCTCTGATCTCCCAGGACCTTAGGTTTCTGTTGCTCTGCAGCGGTTTTCCCACACGCACCCTGATTCCCACAGAATGAATTAGATAATGAATTGTGAGCTTGTTACTCCTCCAGGAGTCCAAGAGGAACGAAATGTCTTGCCCAAGGTCACACCACCAGCTGGTGGCAAAATGGAAACCCCGCCCAGGTGCCAGAATGCCCATCCAGGAGGACAGGAATTAGCGTTCCCAACCCAAGCGAATGCCACTTGTTTACTTATTAACAGTCATGAGACCCTTTTTCATTTTTATGATCCATTTGAGGGCGGCTCAAGTTCAAACTAATCTAGTTCTACGTTGAATTCACCACAGATGATTTCTAAACTTGGGCAAGGTTGACATTCATTTAAATATGGGCATTCATCTCCTGGGACTCCTAGAGGCTGCCCTCTTCACACCCCCTTGTACTTGCTACTAATTGGGTTTCTCACTAAGGCAGCTAAGGCTTATTTTATTATTATTGTTGTTGTTGTTGTTTTGATAGGTCACATAAGCACATTACATTGAAGTAAAATAAATATATAAATAAGTAAATAAATCCAGTGGAAAGTAATTTATTCCACACACTCAGTCATTCAGTTTTCCTTAGATACAACTGCTGTTATCAGATTTTTGGGTCTCTTTCCAGAGTTATGTATGAATATACAAATATATATATGTGTGTATATGTATGTGTGTGTGTGTGTGTGTGTGTGTGTGTGTATATATATATATATATATATATATATATATATACACACACACACACACTAGAGGCCCGGTGCATGAAAATTCATGCACTGGAGGGGGGTCCCTCAGCTTGGCCTGCCCCCTCTCACAGTCTGGGAGCCCTCAGGGGCAGGAGGTGACCCGGCAATCAGGGGACGGCGACGCCCCCATCACACCTCTGCTGCTGCCACTGCCAGCAGTGCAAGCGTCAGCTGGCCCTGGTTACTTAAGCCTCAGGCAGCCACCATCCGAGGCTTGCCTGTGCCTCAGGCGTCGGCTGGGCAGCCACCATCTGAGGCTTGCCTGCACCTCGGGCCGGCCCTGGGCAGCTGGGGGGCTGAGGGGCCTGGGGGTCTCCGGAGGCAGGAACGGAGCAGCCGGACCCACCTGGGGGCGGGCCCAGCCATGCTGCACTCCTGCCGCCCCAGCGGGGCTGAGAGGACTGGGCACCGCCATCTTGTGGCTGTGGGCACTACCATCTTTGAGGGCATGGCAGTCAATTAGCATATTCCCTCCATATTGGTTGTGGGCACCGCCATCTTTGTGAGGGCTCGATGGTCAATTAGCATATTCCCTCTTTATTAGATAGGATATATCATTGTAAATGATACATATATATCATTTTAAAAATGGATGGAGGTATGCTATTCACACTGTTGACCCTTGCTTTGTTTTTACTTCATACTTCTGGACTATGTTTCATATTAGCATATCCAAAACAATGCAACTATGTATTTTCAATGCCACGTATACCTGGTGCTTTAAGATCTCCTTCCAAAGTCATGATGTTCTGTGTCCATTTACACTCAACCAAAACATTCCTGTTCATCTCAAGGTTATGGCTGGGAGGATTTTGACAACCAATGGCCAGGATACAC
Source organism: Cnephaeus nilssonii (assembly GCF_951640355.1). Classification (NCBI taxonomy): domain Eukaryota; kingdom Metazoa; phylum Chordata; class Mammalia; order Chiroptera; family Vespertilionidae; genus Cnephaeus; species Cnephaeus nilssonii. Next base: position 82,844,113 of record NC_137082.1, read on the forward strand.
ACACACACACACACACACACACACACACACACACACACACAAACATGGGATACTCTCCACATACAATTCTGGTAAATTGCCATAGTATCAGGCCACAGAATCCGGCACATGGGCATTGGAAGGGACCTCAAAAGTTATATAAGGTGTGACCTTTTTCCCAGTAAAAGAATCCTTCCCACGTTCTTCCTCACAGTGTCACTGGACTTCTGGGTGAGATGGCCTGCCCAGCATCCAATTTCCTCCGGAACAAGCCGCTCTGCTGCCTGGGTGTGCACAGTCTTCTTACACCCAGCATGGCTTCCTAGTGCTCCTTTTAGGAATCTGGTGGCTGCTGCCACGGCACCTCCGGTCTTATCTTCAGACTGCCCTTCTCCAGGGCTTCCTGCTGCTCAGCACCCAGGTGTTCACGCCCCTGCCATCCTGGGCAGGTGCCTTGCTGCCATATTGTTGAAAGAGGTGCACTCAGACCAGGGTGGGGCCACACAGTGTGGAGCTGGGGGAGGCTGGGAGCTCCGGACAATGTGCACGGAGTTGTGCCTAGGGATAAAGGATATTACTTGCTCACCGTTTCCACATATTTCTCTACTCTCTTTGAAAACACCCAGAACAAGTGTTATCCCACGGGTTTAGTGGCTCTATTTTCTGAGCCAAAAAGTAGGTGCGTCAGCCACCAGGCAAATGCTTGCCTGCTCTGCGGGGAAGGCCATCCCTTGCCCACTATGCAGAAAGGAGCAGGCACAAGCACAGGTGGCCACCTCCGGCCACCGTTAGGGGTTGTATTGGTTCTGGGACTTGAAGCTATGATATCAACCTGGAAAGAACTGAAGTGATTATTATACACGTTTGTCTTTGATTTATAGGAGTATCAGTAATGCAGCCCCGAATTTGAGGATGAGGCTAAATAACTATCACTCCTTGAAAGTGAAAATGGTGCTAATCAACGCAAGGTCAGTCTGCGGGAGTCTCTCCACCTAGCTCTCGGTGGCTTCTAAAAGAGCTGCTGAGAAGACAGGAACACAGCTACTCCAGGCCTCCCCAGGGGACCCGGGATATCTGCATGCTCAGATCACAGCATGAAGGAAGCCCTAGTTCCAGCGGCCCTCACGGGCTCTGCACAACTCAAGAAAGATGTGGGGACCGGAGTTGAGAGAGGTGCACGCAGCCAGGGTGCAGGGGATTCACCTGCCCCACCGCTCCTGAGAAAGCACACGAACCTAAGCATTCCGGTCCTGGGCTCATCGAGCAATCTTCTGCCTATCAAGTTGGTTTTCCAGTTACCTGGACACCAGGTAAAGCAGGCCAAGAAAAACACGTAATTCTCAGCGTGTTCATCTGAGGAAAGGCACCTTTCCCACCGTTAGTCAATAGGCACATGGCTCTCTAGGTCCAACTTCATTAATCATGAGAGGGAGAGACTGTTCCGGAGCATCTGGCCAACCACAGAAAACTGGAAACAAGCAGTTGCTGTGACATCACCAAGACAAGACCGGCTGGTGAAATGCTGTCTGGGCGCTGCTGGGACTCTCTTTACATGCAGGACTCTCTGGGACCCATTCCTAAGCTCCGAGATAACTCTTTGGCACCTGACTCCCATTCTCTCTTTTCACCCTGCCATTATCCCAGTCACTTTGAACATTCATGTCAACAGCCTGACAAATGTGTTGACTTCTGCCTCTTCAACTCCCTGGGCCTCTTCTCCACTGCGTACAAGCTGCCCTGCCAGCCTCCCATCTACTCACAGCTCTGCTCTGCCACGCTTGTCCTTAGAATGCCCTTTCTACACTTGCCTTCTGGCCCTTTCTACAACTGCTGGCAATGGCCTTCTTTGGTGCAAACTCGATTCCCTTGGCCGCTAAGACGCTGTACTTTTCTGGTTCTCCTTCTAGCTATCTGATCATTTCTTTCCTCTCCATGGCTTTCTAACCCACTGTATCATTTGGGAATTGCATTTAGCTTCACATAATAGTAACCCTACTAAAGTGGCTTAACAAAACAAATATCGTTTTTTATTGCACCACAAGAAGTGCAGGGGTGAACAGGCCCGGACTGGTTCAGCAGCTCCCAAAAGAAACTATCGGGAACCGTGAACATTCTCTTTTTTAAAAAATATATGTTTATTGATTTCAGAGAAGAAGGGAGAGGGAGAGAGAGAGAGAAACATCAATGATGAGAGAATCATGGATCGGCTGCCTCCTGCACGCCCCTATTGGGGATCAAGCCCATAACCCGGGCATATGCCCTAACTGGGAATCAAACTGTGACCTCCTGGTTCATAGGTTGATGCTCAACCACTGAGCCACACTGGCCGGGTATGGACTTTTGACTTTATTAGACTGTCTTTTTTTTCCCTCCATCAAAAATGTTCAAGTTTTTTAAGTGGACAAACTTATCAAACATTTTCTTTTTTGCTTGTGCTTTTCACATCATGCTTAGAAAGGCCTTTCTTATTGCAAGATTATAAAAATAATTCATTCCCATTTTCCTCTAGTAAGCTTCTTTTTCCTCTCTTTCTCTTTAACATTTTAATCTTTGAATGAATACTAGGGCAGAAAACCAGGTTTATTTTCTCCTAAACCAGGAAGTGGATATCTGTATAAGTCATATATATATATTTTTTTTTTGTATAAGTCATATTTTTTCTGCCGATTTGAACAACTGCAAGTCCAGGGGTCCCCAACACCACCCTTACGTTCAATAACTCATTAGAAGGACTCGGAACTCACTGAGAGCCGCTACACTGACCATTACGGTTTGCGAAAGTGGGAGATCACAGTCAGCCACAGGAAGAGGTGCCTGGGGCAGAGTCCAGGACGGTTCCAGGCACAGACCTTGCAGGCGTCCCTTCCCAGTGAAGTGGGGGCAGTGCCCCTTTTCCTAGTAATGATGTGTGATTCTGCACACAGAGTCCTGCCCACAGGACAGGGCACCCAAGCCCCAGTGTCCAGAGCTCTTACTAGGGCTCTGTCCTCCAGGCATGGCTGGCTGCCCGTGTGCCTGCTCTCCGTCTCCAGCCTCCAAGGTCTCACTGATACCCTGTTACTCCAACCCACCCCCATCCCCAATCACATTGTTAGACTATCTGGAGTGACTCAAGGGCCTGGACAAACAAAAACATTCCTATCAGGCATGACATTCCAAGGGCTTTAGAGATTACATCCCAGAAGCTATGGGCAAAGACCAGGCCTCTCTTTGGGAAAGATTAAAGTCTTTGCTACAGAATCCTATGAACGTTCTGACGTACATTCCTAAATCGGTACCTGAGCCAGGTGGCTTGAGACATGTCATGAAACTGCCGCTTTGTGCACCCCACTCTGTGGCAGGTCCCGGGAGAGATTAGGGAAGCAAAAGACCAGTTTATCGTCTAATTAGAAAGGCAAAGCCTCGCACTTATAAAACCACTAAAGACAAAGGCCAGACTGGATTGTTTCTAATTAGTGCTAAACAGTGAGGTCCAGATGAGGACTCTGACAGTGTCTGGAAGTTAAATATTTTAAGATATACATATACTAGTATATGCATACTTAAACAGAATTTCATTAAGAATTCAAATAGGCTAAAAACAAGCAAGGATTGAGGATGGGAATGAGATTAGACACTTTGGTATCTGTATGATTTTATATCTAACCTCTTGGTAAGGAAGTCCCACGGGATAAGTGGAAGGGCAGGAAAGATGCCTGGGATTGTAAGGTGAGCAGACAATGGTGCTGAGGGCCCTTCTCCCAGGAAAGCTTGATGGACAGGAAAGATCTGTAAGGCCTAGGGACTCAGGCGCAGAGGCTGTTAATGGATTTAGAGGGGGAAGGAGGGAAAAACCAGAGTTTTTAGGAGATTGGATGTGACCGAAATGGTCCATGAGGATAAGGATGTAAGACTGGAAGCTGCTGCAAAGTCTGGGAGCCTTGGACCCAGTCAGGGTGCTGGTAGGGTGCACTTGCTCCCCAGTGCCCTCCTGTCTCCAGACTGGCCATCTCCTAAGCCTGACCCAAGAGAAATTAGTGCAGGATTGGGACTAGCATTGTTTCCCCCTGATGCCAAAGTAATACCTGGTCATGAGCTAACATAGCAAATACAGAAAGAATCAAAGGAGGAAGTAAAAACACCTCTACTCATCTTCAGATAAAGTTGCCAGGTTTACAAAAAAGGAAGAAAGAAAGAAAGAAAGAAAGAAAGAAAGAAAGAAAGAAAGAAAGAAAAAGGAAGGAAGGAAGGAAGGAAGGAAGAAAGGAAGGAAGGAAGGAAAAAAATACTAAAAAATTACTTGTAGTTTACCTGTAATTACATTGGGCACCCTGTATGTTACCTGGCAACGCTATCTTCAGAAGTGACCACATGGTTGGCTTCACTTGCCATCTCCCTACCCATTTCTGAACCCCCTCAGCCTTGGCACTCTTCCTGGACTACATGGTCTCTGTGCTTTGAACCAAATTTATCTGAACCCTCATGAAGTTCTGGGCTTCCCAATGCCACTGTTTCTCCCAGAAGTGCCAGCTCTCACGTCCTCCCCAGGGTCAGCGGCAGTGACTCCCACCCTCTAGAAGGGGGGTTTTGTCCTGGGCCCGCCCCTCTGTAGGCACCGAGAGCAGGTCTCTAATCCCAGGGCACTTGATGCCAGCCAGGTCCACACCAGCACCCTGAAAGAAGCCAGGTGCCAGGCCCAGGGCGCTCCTACCAGGCTACACTATTATCCAGCGTGTGCTCAGTTTGGCTCTCCATTCGGCCACTTTCAACATGACCAGCCCCACACTGCCAAAGTCACAGGGACACAAAAGGGAATCAGACCAATCCTGAGTTTGCCTTCAGCCTATGCCCACTCTATCCAATCCTCCAGTTGGGTCCGTGGGCCTGGGCACCTGCTGTTCCATCCTTAGGAATACCTTCCTTCTCTCCCTTCCCCCTCCAGGCCCTCACACATCTCCTTTACCTCAGGCCAAAGGTCATCCTTCAGAAGCCCAGGGCCCTCCTTGTCACCCCCACACCCAGCGCCCCCTTCTCCCACCCTGCAACACACCTCAGGTATTCAAGGCCCTCAAAAACTCTCTCTCTCTCTCTCTCTTTTTTTTTTTCCAAAACTCTCTTTTTTCTATCTCAGGAAAGGGGCTGTCAAGGGTTAATGAGCTGTTCTAGTGGGGGGTGGGGGTAGGGACTAAAGGAGAGGAGATAACGTAGAGCTATTTTCTCCCTTCTCTTTCCTCTTAGAGGAGGCCAGGTCTATTTATTTTCCTTTTATCGGAGAGTATTTTGGGCGCCCCAATTCCTAGACACACTCCTGCCTCCAACCTCTCTATACTTTGCATATCATCACAGGGTTTTGCAACTCCCAGATATTGAAAACAAAGTGTTTCGGTCTTCCTTGCTTCTTTTTTTAAATGAATGGCTGTGCTCCAGGGAAATTTATTTCAGCAGATCATTTCCTGTTTCCCACTTTAGAAAATAGGGCGGCGAAGCCCTGTTGAAAACCAAGTTAATCAATACGGTTAGGAAAGAAAACAAGGCCACCCCAGGTCGGTACTGAAGCGATCCCTGTCAATTCTGCACTCACGATATTGACACATACAAGTGCTTAGTGAACCAGGAGCCGCTTTCCCACTGCATTAAGCGGTCCTCGCTGAAATGATTACCTTATTTCACAGGAACATGCTATTAACCCCAATCCCAAATTCAATTCTGTAGACGCTGGGCATTTGATTAACGGTAATCCTAACTGTAATCCTTTAATCCACCTTAATCTCCACCCCACCCCCACCTCATTTGACTACTGACATGGAAAAGTCCATCAGGCTGAGGCTCACTGGCCAATTCTAAGAGGCACCTCAGCCTTCCCCGGGAGAGGGGGTTCATGGCAGAGAAGGGAGCGCCAAGCACCCCCAATGTTGAATTCATTTGCTCCTGATGCATTTAGAGTTTAGCACCACCAACAAAAGAAAACTAACATTAAGCCAAAGAGTGAACAGTTTGGTACAAATAATAATTTTTCTTTACCTCTCCCTTTGTTTTTATTTTTATTTTTTAAATGTTAAAATGACATACCTGCTCTTTGTTTTGAAAAGAACTCTCAAGCCCAGCTGGCATGGCTCAGTGGTTGAGTGTCGACCCATGAACCAGGAGGTCATGATTCAATTCCTGGTCAGGGCACATGCCTGGGTTGCAGGCTTGATCCCCAGTGTGGGGCATGCAGGAGGCAGCCGATCCATGATTCTCTCTCATCACTGATGTTTCTATCTCTCTCTCCCTTGCTCCCTGAAATAAATAAAAATATATTTAAAAAAAAGTAAAGATCCCTCAAATCCCATAGAAACATAAGAAGTAAAAGTGAACATAATTTTTCTATTGAAAAAAAACAAAAGAAATCACTTTTAAAGCTTGCAGGTAACCTGAGACCTCTGGTTTTCAAACCCCAGTGGACACCCTAATGCTCAGAAGTACCAACTGGGAAGTAAGACATAGGGCTTTGAGCCCCTTAGAGGAAGGTGAGCCGTGTCCCTGACATTCCTTCATTGATTTGTTGCTATTTCCAAGTAGAAATAAATCTTAGGGTGTTTGAGGACATCTGGAGGAGGCAAAGGTGAGGGGAGCCGCAGCTGCTATTATTCAAGGCCAAAGCCAAAGGAGTTCTTTGATAAATGCAAATTGTAGAGCCCCACCAGCTCCAGCTCCCTGCTCCCTCTCCACCTGCAGGGCCCTTCCTACAAAAATCTTTGTCCTGAGTGGGAGCCCCAGGGCCAAAGACTACATTCTTGTCTTGTCTCCAACCCCCCAACCCCCTGCCTCCTGGCTAAGGACTCAGTACAGGTTATTGCACTTTTTGGTCCTCAGCTCTGCTGCATCAAATAGAGAAGATAAATATTTTATATTCCTGAAGGCAGGGGGCTTATATAAAGAATGCACGCCAGGTGCCCAGCATTACATTTACCCTGAAACAGAAGAAAGGGAGCAGGCATCGGAATACAGAGGAGACACAGAATGAGTCCCTCTGAGGCCCATTCCTAGAGGGATCTGACGGTAGTGGTCCTCGCTGTAAAAAGCCTCACTGCCCCATCACTACAGGAGGGGGTCCCAGCCCCTCACAGCCCGTTTCCACGGCCAGGCCTCCCCACCCCCCTCAGGCCGTGAGTGAGCTTCGTGTAGCTTCTCCCACATGATCTGGTATCTTACACCTCCATCTGGAGCTGGTCAGCCTGGTGGCACGTGGCTGCTTGTCTGGGTGCTAACAGCAGGCTGGAGTCTGGCGGCATGGTGCAGACAGGGCCAGGATTCCAGTGCCTGCACACCCAGCTCACAACGTCGGCTCTGGCTTTTCCATCCAGCCTGTGTTCCTCTCTTCTGTTATCTGCCTGGGCCCTGAAGACCTTTGTGTCTGAGGTCACTGACCATTCAACCCATGCCAGGCACGTGGACCAACCTTAATACCCACGCCTGCTGAAATGAGTACAGGCCTCTCCCCGAGGGCCACACTAATCCTCTCATTCCTTGGTCTCCAGCCTCGGAAGCCAGAAGAGCAAGGTGGATGGATGGACAATGACGATGGTCTTCCTAAAACTCTAGGCCTGGAGCAGGAGCCTGTGCTGGGGCCCCCAGCTCCCCAGTATCTGTCTCCCTCTCTCTCCCACTCCTCTTCCCCCTACCCTCTCCCATCCCCCTCCTGTCCTCCTCCGCCCCTCCGCAGCAGAATCCAGACAGCACACCGCCATTAACCCCCAGACTGACCTTCCATCACTGGGTCAGGCTGCACTTCCATTAGTGCCTCCTCTCCATCTTGGTCCTGCGTGACAGGAGCCGAGAGCCCGCCGCGGGGGAGCTGCCACTGGCCAGGTGAAGCCTCGGCCTTTACAGCCTTTGCTCCAGGTTCCCTTTTCGTTCCGCCGGGCCGTTGCCTGACTCCCCTTCCGATTTCCCCAATTCCTACAGTTCACTGAGGGCTGGGGAGGGCCACTCAAGTGACTCTGAGCGTGGTGCCGGCTCAAAGACCACCCACCTCACCCCTCTTGGAAGGCAGCAGCCCGTGGCCATGCGGAGGGCGGGTTCCGTGCGTGGAGCCCGCACAGCTCTGCTGTGAGGAGGGTCAAGCATGACAACCTCAGGAGCGTGTTTCTCAAACTCGAGCAGGCATCAGAAACGCCTAGAGGGCTGTGAAACCCAGTGGGCTGTGAAACCCCGAGGCCTGGGCCCCACCTGCAGCCTGATTCAGGAGGTCCGGGGTGAGGCCGGAGAATTAGCTTGTCTAACAAGTTCCCAAGTCAGGCTGATGATGCTGGCCCAGGGAACACACTTCGAGAACCACCACTGGCATTGTCCTCCAGAGAAACTCGAGGCTGAGAGAGTCTTCTTCAGGCACCCCTGCCCCTCCCCCCCACAAGGAGGAGAGGGCTTTCCCTGCAGGAAGGTGAGGGTCCTTGGCACCTGCTGGTTAACCTGTGAGAGAGAATCTAGGCTCTCCTGCCTCAATATCCCTTCCCTCTTCCTCTCTCATTTTTTCTGTCTCGCCTGCCTCATTTTCCATCTCTCTCTCCTCTCTGGCTTTGTGTCTCTGTCTCTGGGCTTCTATACACACACACACACACACACACACACACACACACACACACTTCCCAGCAACGAGTTGGCATCAGATCTGTAGAGTGAGCGCGTAGCCATCTGGAGACGCTGGGCCGCCTGACTGACATATGCTAAAATACAGGCGGTGGGAAGACTCTGGGCAAAGAGACCAATTTGTTAATTTAATTGAGTCGAAAACAACCAGGAAGCCAACAGGGTTTTATGAAACCTATTAGGTGTTCTCAGAATTAGCCCAGAGAGGGGCCTGGAGGAGGCTGCGCTCTGTGGGCCCGTCCCCCGCTCAGGGGTCAGGCCGATTGGCCTGTGCCGGGTGCTGCTCCCAGCTGTGCGTGGAGGGGCGGAGGGACGCTGTGGAGGGGCTTGTCTGGGGGAGTGAACGCCATTAGTGACCCCTTATCCCTTTACTGGGCGGGTGCACCACTACCGCCCGGTCACCGGAGGCCTGCCTCTGGCCTAGGAGCCTCGCTCGTCTCCTGCCCAGGAGCAACCCACAGCCGATGACTGATGGACCTGGGGTACAAAACCTGACTCTCACAGTGTTTGCCCGTAACTGAGGGGTCCCTGGGACAAAGAACTCTCATTGCTAAAACTAAGACAGCTCCAGGCAAAACAGAGCCCTCCCCACCACCACCCCCCACCTCATCCTCACCCCTATCAGGCTGAGAACAGACTTCAGCAGAAACTACATCCTTCGCTAAGGTCCTTCGGGGCAGGTTCTGCTCCTCTGCCTCCCGAGAGCACGCCCCCAATCAATCATGTGTGCCAAATCCTTGCCTCGGGCTCTGCTTCTGGCGAACCCAGCCTAAGACATCCATCGCCCAACCTGATCGCCACCGCCACCGATAACAAACTACACCGTTAACAAGCATCGGCGCTTCTAACGGTTCTGATAAAGAATAACCAAGAATAATAATAATAACAGATATTGACTGATTTTCAGGGGCCTCTTGGTTTCACTGTGAGACCTCCTAACTCTTGCTAGTTATCAAAGAATGTGTGTCTTAGTTGCGTCGAAAGCAGAGGGCTTGAGGCCAGGAACAACTCATCTTCTCTGCCTTTATGTTAGGTACTTACTGCACAGCCAACACTGTTCTAAGCTCCGTGAGGGAAAGAGAAAGGAGAGAGACACAGCCCTTGCCCTCCGGTGCAGCTGTGCTGATAAGACAGTTTCACACACCACATTTCAGAAGGGCCATATGACCATGAGCAAGTCCTTCCTTCTCCTCGGCTGAGATGCAGAGAAAACATGTTGTGTGCTGGGTTTGCTGAGGTGGTGAGGCTGTGTGAGTCTAGAGGAGACTTGGGGGTGTCTGGATGGCTTCCCTGCGGAGGGGTGCACCTGGGCTCTGAATGGGAGAAGGGTTATGGCAGGGGACAAGGAGAGAGCAGAGACATCCCAGGAGACCATAGTCTAAGGTAGGGAGACGTGGGTGTGTTTGGAAGTCTGGGAGGGGGTGTTTTTCCGGGGGGAAGGTTTGCATAGGAAGAAGGGGTTGAGGTCTGGGGACCTTGGCTCAGCACTGAGGAGAAAGTGCCCTGGTCTAAGGGCAAAGGATGAGAATGGGTCCCAACAAACTGGTCCTTCTGGGGAAAAAGAGACTGGGCCACACCTTCTCTGACGGCTGAGTGTCACCTGCTCCTCTGAAAAATGTGGTTCCTGAGGGAGGTCTGGTCTGTCACACAGGGAGTTGGGGCTTAGGCAGGCCTAGTCTCTTCCCTCCCCTCCTCCAGGACAACATAGACAGGATATAAAACACTGGCAAAGACTCATCAACAAGAGATGCTCTGCCCTTCCTCCTCCCTCTGGACAACCCTCTGGTCTCTCATGCCCTCCGACCCGCATTACTGCTGACTCCAGTGTCTCTGCTCCCCCACCCCTCCCGGACTTGCTGCAGATGACTTCCCGAAACACCACTTCCAGCATGTCTCTCTCCATCCAGAGGACATTAGTCTCCCCGCCGCCCTTGGGATTCACTTTCAAAGCCCTCCACGCTCCAACCGCCCTTCTCTCCCCTCCCTCCCTCCAGCTCAGCTTCTTATCCACAGGCCCTACCTCAGTCAAGCGGCTGCGTCTCAAGCCACTTCATGGAACTTTGCTTTGAGTCTTTGTTCAAATTTCTCTTTCTGCCGGAATATCTTGCTCCTTTTCTAGCCCCACTCATTCTTCTCAGAGCCTCCAGAATGTCTCCTCTTATGACGTCTAACCACTTTGGCTCACCTGCCCTAAATTTCTACAGCCTGAATCCTCCACGAAGATGGCCGCCAGGTGCTTTCATTCCCGCAGGATCGCTGCTCCTCCCTCCAAAGCTGGAGTCCACTTGTCCTCCCCTAGCAACCGAGCTGGCCTCGTGAAACTCAGTAGAAGCAATTCTGGCCTTAAGGGACCAGGCACTTCCCTTTCAGAGTCGAGTCGTAGAGCCTTAGGGGCCAGGCAAAGAAGTCTAACTGCCCTGCTAGAGAGAAGAGGCCACATGAAGAGAGAAAGAGGGACCTTGGGGACCCAGCCAACCCGGCTGTAGCCCCAGGTAAAGCTGCCCCAACTGACGCCATGCAGAGCAGAGAGCTTCTATCCTGAGCGCCCTGACCAAATTGCAGCCACAAGCAAATACATGGCTGTTGCTGACTAGTAGAAAGTGCTCATTAGGACCAGGCTTTGTCCTATGTACCTTTACACATATTACCTCATGGAGAGGGCGCCATGATTATCCCCACCCCATGGGGAATGAAATGATTTGCCAAGGCCTACGACGTGGAAGTGATGCAACTGGGTCATCCCCCAAGCCGGCTGAGCTCACAGCCCAGACTCCTGATGATTGCTTACTAGTTATATGAGCTGTATGACCACAAGCAAGTACTTAATTTCTCCAGGCCTCCTTTCTCCTTGACTGTGAAATGCAGAGAAAAATATGGGACCGGATGGGAATGATGGTTTATGAAGATTAAATGAGGTGGCTCCCACATGGGCTGGGCAGTGAGCAATTGCTCATGAAATACTGGTTCCCTTTCCCCTGGTGTGATGTAGAAACAATCTCCCAGTCTCCTCCCAACAAACACTGTTGAAATCCTGAAACCTCAACTCTTAACTTATAAATAATAGTGCCAGGCTAACCCATAAAACTGGCTTAGACCATGATGCACCTGAAACTCTGTACATAGTTATTAGAAAAAAGATAATAGAAAATAAAATCGGCAATTAAATAAGCAAAGAGAGTAAGAAGGGGATTTTTCTTTATCTTAATAATAGCATAGGGTTCCAAGGGGTGGGGTAATGGGCAAGGGCCATGCTAACCTTGACCTCAAGCTCGAGGAAACCTCAAACACTGCAGATTTGGGACAAATGTTGCTGGCTATTCGGAAGCAGGGAGGGGAACTGGTCACAATGTGAACACGCGACTTGAACTCTATGCTCTAGGTTCCTTCTGCCCCTCACAGGGAGGCTGGCAGGGTTTGCTCTGAGGAGCCACTACCACTTATTGAGGTCATGAGTGGTTTCCGTATACCTGCTTCTGCTCACGTGGATGCCACGCTCTCAGAGAACCCCACAGGTGTTCCTCACCCAGGCTGAGTACTCACCCATGCTGGGCCTGGTGTATAAAAATTACGGTTTAAAGTCACATGATCTACAACACAACCTCACTGGCTGCTAACTGGCCTCTTTACCATAATTTATTAGGGTTTGTGCTTGTTCATTTGTGGCTTACATCACAACAATTTTTAAAGTAAAAATTCCTTTCTCTAATTTTTTATATTTTCTTTTTAGATTTAAACCTGGTTCATGTCAGCAGAAATATTTCACATTCAGTGGACCCGTTAGTTAATAGATCAGTGTTTATCTTCTTTTTTGTTGGTTTTATACCAATGTTTTCAGATGCATTCATAACCTTTCAACCTCCTCACAATTTTAGTGTCTACTGAAAAAGTGATCATGGCCCAGTTGCACACCAAATTTTCCAAATTTAGATCGTGTTTTTCGTGCAGGAAGATAATTAACAGTAGAATCCTATATCATAAAACACTAATATGCAAATGACCAAACGGTGAAACGACCAGTCGCTATGATGTGCACTGACCACCAGGGGCAGACGCTCAATGCAGGAGCTGTCCCCTGGTGGTCAGTGCGCTCCCACAGCGGGAGTGCTGCTCAGCCAGAAGCTGGGCTCAAGGCTGGCGAGTGCAGCGGCAGTGGCGGGAACCTCTCCCACCTCTGCGGCAGCGCTAAGGATCCCCAAAGGGTCCTGGACTGCAAGAGGGAGCAGGCTGGGCTGAGGGACCGCCCCCCCGCGCCCCCCCCCCCCCAGTGCACGAATGTCGTGCACGGGGCCTCTAGTGACTATATAAAGTGTGGTTGATTCACATGACAGAATAGTATGCGACAATAAAAAATGAACAAAGTGAAGCTGCACTTGACAACATAGATGAATCTCACAACATAATGTTGAATGAAAGCACCATGTATGGTAATGATTTAGCGATGCACTACTGGGTGAGAAAATAGACAGCAACCTGAGAAAGGGATTATTATGAGAGTCACAGGATGGACTTGGGAGCTTCTGGGGCAATGTACCATTTCCAGAGAAACAGAACCAATAGGATGTGCATATACATAGAAAGAGATTTATTATAAGGAACTGGCTCACGTAGTTATGGAGGCTGACAAGTCCAAAATCTGCAGGATGAGCTGGAGGCTGGAGACCCTGAGGAGCCCATGTTTCTGTTTGAGTCTGAAGGCATTCTACCGTAGAACCAGGAAGAGCCAACATTGCAGATGAAGTTCAAAGGCAGCATGCTGGAGCATTTGCCTTGCTGGGGGAGGTCAGTCTTTTTTTGTTCTAGTTAGAACTTCAGCTGGTTGAGTGAGGCCCACCCACATTATGGAGGGCAATCTGCTTGACTGAAAGTCTACGGATTTAAATGTTCACCTCATATTTTTTAAAAACCCCTCACAGAAACACCTAGAATAATGTTTGACAAACATTAGTCAAATGGACACAAAATAAACTATCACAGTGGGTGTCACATGCCACCTGATTAACTCCTCCCGAAGCCTCAAGAGTTGCTTGTTTCTAACCCCTCTTTGTCCAGAGCACTTGAGTACCTTGCCCAAGGCTGCACAGCTGGTACGCAGCAGAGGCAGGAGTTAAACTGCAGTCAATGTGACACCACCAAATACTAATGGTGAGCAAGTCTTTCCCCGCCCCCCCCCCCCCCATGAAAACCAAGCTAAGAAAAGTGAAAATATTTATAGGCAACGAATTTTCATCCCAAAGGAAAATAACTCGAGTCTCATGGGGAAAATGTATTTCAAAACACAATGATCCAACTTATTGATGGGAAATTGCCTCTGCACTTTAGCAGATAGAATGTCCTGTCTGGGCATGTGTAAGAGGAAGCAGCGACCTAGCATCTCACACTGCCGGAGGAAGTGGGCTGTGCGTTGTGCATGCCTGCGCTCTGGCACATACCAGAAAGGAGACCCAGGATAACCGGCTTAATTTCAGGTGGAAGAGAATTCCACTGATAGGCTAGGCTAGGGGAAACTTCAGGAGCCCAGGACTCCAGCGGCTGGTGACTCTGGCTTCCTAATCACATCTAATCGCACTTCAAAGCTTCAGACGTGCCTTTCCCTGGAGGTACAGCATTAGGAGCACAGCACTTAACTTTATCAACCTGGACCTGAACGCTTCTTGGAGGTTACGAATGCAATGAACTAAGAAAGAGCAAGAAGAAGTGGGAGGGGGAGAGGGGAAGAGGGAGGATGGAGAGAGTGAGTAAAGAAGGGAGAGAGGAGAAGAGTCAGGGGAGATGTTTTCTGAGAAAAACGGAAAAGAGAGGGGACGGGGGTGGGAGTGAGAAGCTGGTTAAAAATAATCTGATTTGTGAGAAAGAGAGTGTGATGAGTCTAATGGGTCCAAAGAGTGATGAAAATGAGAGGGCAGGATGCGGGGAACAAGACTGACAAGGGTATGCATAGTTCTGCTGCAGAAGAAGGAAAGATGGTGCCCACGGAGACGGGGCGGGCAGTTCGGGGACCAGAGGAGAGTGGAGGTGTGGTCAGTGGGACTGGTGGGGGTGGTCTTGACGAAATGGCCAGGGCACTGTGCAACCAATCTGATGTGCATATGGCTCATTATCTTCTCTACAAGTTGTATGCCAAGAGCACGGCCGTTAGCATGGGCTCCAAAAAGCTTTGTAATTGAACTTAAAATAATGTTACTATAACACCATATCAACAGTAATGCCAACTTCATTTATGTGATGTTGGTGAAAAGAAGGTGTTTTTCCTTCCTCATAAGGTTGCAGGAGAATCAGATATGGCAATAAGGATGGAGTTAGTCACTGTTTTGGGTCTGCACATTTCTCTCTTGGGTGACTTGGAAGTATCTGAAGGGAATGGGGCACAGTGGGGAAGAGCAGAAACAGAGAGGCCTGGGAATCAGACTGTGGGTGAAATCATGGTGCTCCCCTCACTGACTGTGACCTTGCAGTTATTTACCTCTCAGGTCTCTGTACCAGGTGTGTGTAAGACTAGGGTTGTTGTGAGCATTAGGAAAAGTGGATGCTCCATATGTGTCCAAGTAGGCCTTAAACCAATGATGGTCCCCAGAGCTAAGCCTAGAGCAAGTGCTCAATAAACAATTATGGCCCTAGCCAGTTTGGCTCAGTGGATAGAGTGTCGGCCTGCGGACTGAGGGTCCCCAGGTTCAATTCTGGTCAAGGGCATGTGCCTTGGTTTCGGGCACGTCCCCAGTAGGGGGTGTGCAGGAGGCAGCTAATTGATGTTTCTCTCTCATCAATGTTTCTAACTCTCTATTCCTCTCCCTTCCTCTCTGTAAAAAATCAATAAAATATATTTTAAAAAAATAAATAAACAATTGTGCAACTGAACTCTGAGCCCCTCCCCAGGGGAGTGAGATTTCCAGGGCTTGATGGTGAAGATCCCCCTTGGGCTGTGTAACCCTAAGAGCTGAAAGTGTGAGGGAGAGGTGCCCCCCCACAGCAGAGCCCAGGCAGCCAGGAAGGAGGGCTGCCCTCTGCCCCAGTGAGAGGTGGGCGTGGTCCCCAGGGCGCAGCAGGCAGCAGGTCAGCGCTCACAGCCCCACTGCAGTCACAGAGACCCTTCCTGGACCCTCTGCCTCTGCCTTTGAAATGCGGAGATCTGGTGGGAAATTAAAACCCACTTTGTCAGATTCCCCAGAGTTGAAAGGGAGCCTGGAGCAGGTGTTTAACACAGTAATTAGCACCCACCAGGCACTGGGGACAAGGCTCCCAGCCCGAGACCCCAGGACTTGGGTGCCACTTCCTAGTACTTCCTAGAAGTGGCCAGGAGAGAGGTCATAGCCCTTGGGAGGGGGCGGGGCTGGTCTGCTCTTGTCCTCTCATGGCTTCTGCATGGGCAGGATTCTCTCTTCCTCAACATAAAGGTGTCTAACCAGGGATACACTTGGCTGCCTTCAACTGCACTTCACCTCAAGTCCTGCTCCTCTGCCTACCTGGACCCTGACTCAGTGCACTATCTTGAGTGTGTGGACAAGCCCTTAGGCTAATTCAAATACTTCCCAAACCTTCAACGAAGTTCAAGTCCCTTTCCACCATGCAGCCTTCCCTGACCACCCCAACTCAGCTTCATCCGCCCCTCCTCTGACCTCTAGCTCCTTGGAGGCACCCCCTTTAGGATATGATTATATACGCGTGCTAGTTCATTTCCTCCACACAAGGGACTCTGGCAGGTCTTCCAAGTTAGTAAGTCCCATGGGTCTTCTTATTCTTGCCCATCTGTCCAATTCATGGCCATTAGCTCAGTCCCAGCTGCTGTCCTCTGGGTCCTGGGCCCATGAAGACACAGGGCGTGGTCTCAGTCCTCTTGGAATTAGTTTCCTTGCCTTGGTGCGGTGACTCTGGTGTTTCACTAGCAGAGAGGACGCACGTTGCGAGCATTATTGACACTAAAGTGCTGAGATGTGGAGGTAATTTTCTTTTTAAACATAAATGATAGCACACTATCTCAAAAGTAATGCCTCCCTCCCATACTCTGTGCTGAAATTTTTTCCTTGAGTCACGGAGAGCGGAATCAATGGGCTGAAACACACAAGTCCCACCCATGGCCCTGTGGCATGGCCATCTACGCACACCATCTGAGAACACGCTGAGCCTTTGCGCGCTCCGGCCTCTCTGGCATCAGGCGGATGGGAAGCAGGGATCTCTGAGAAATGGCCGTGAGGGGGGTGATGCTGTGGTCTTGGGATGGGCTTGGGTGGCAGTTGTCGGGGTGGCTGCCTGCTTCATGTCCCATGTCTGCTGAGCCAGCCATTCGCAGTCACAGGGCACGATTCCAGGTGCTGGCTGCTCTCGGTGTTCTGCTTGTGACAAGTCATTCAAGCCAGGCTCTGTCCCTGCTCCCTGACACCTCGCGTTAATATTAATCGCAGCCAAAGCAAATTAGAAGAGCAAATCTGCTCTTCCCGAAACATGCTGTGCATAATGGAGCCAAATGTAAGCGACTTGCTTTGTATGCAGTTGTTTCTGTGGCTGCTCTCTTCTGTGAGTGCGGGTAGGAAGATGCCTGCCTTGGAAACGAGAGATGATGGTCCAACAGCCGGGAGGTGATGCCTGGAGACTTAGGGATCCCAAGACAACCCATGTGCTCTCTTAGGCAGCACATGGCCCAAGACAACCCAGCCGTGCCTAAGCTTCGGAGGGGAGAAGGAGGAAAAAAATGTCCCTGTCCTGATTGGCAAGGGGCTGCCCACCCATTCAGAGCGTTGGTCGAATCCAGTGACCAACCAAATCTAGAGCATTGGTACCCACGTCCCATCTGTCCTGTGGAGGTCAGACCAAGGCCCGAATGATCTGTCTTGTTCTCACAGACCCTCGATGGCTCCCCACGGCAAGAGACTAGTATGGACAGGGACCCTTTGTCCTCACCACCGGCTTGGAATATGCAGAAGGCTGTGTCTGGGGAACTGGGGCTGCCGAGGTTTGCTTGGGAGGCCTCGAATGAAAACGCATGCCACTTCCTGGTGGCAATTTTGTGCTGGGTTGATTACCTAAGAGGACGACAAAGCATTTATTTAGGGAAACAGCAAAGCACGGAGAAAAAGAAGAGGTGGAGAATGAGTAAACGTTCGGTATTTGATACTTCCCTTCGTGTAACAAAATCTGAGCATTGCTAGACTTCCTTCGGTACCGCTTTAATTTAGATGTGTGTGCGGGAGTAGGCCGAGGCATACCATCTTTTCAGGATCCAGGGCTCTAACGGCCTTCGACATCTTCCTCCCCGTGGAAAAGTGGAGAAGGGGAGGGGTGGGGCCGTTGTGGTTTGTGTAATAATGTTACTCTCTGGTGGGCAGGGGTAAGTTCAGGATTTCTGTGTTTGGCAAAGCCAGATCTAGAGAGGGGTAGCCCTGAACCTGGCCCTCTCACCTGTGGGTATGCGTAGTCCTTCCTGGGGCCTAGGGATGTCCTGTCCAATGTACACTTTAGCGTGTGCCTACAGGGCTTGTTAAAACACCGATCGCGGGACCCACCCAGAGTGTCTGGAAAAGCCCTGATGGTGGCTTTTGCCTATTTCTGTAGTGTAAATACTCTCATCATGGTCAGTTCCAGGTTACCAACACGATGCCACTGGGCACGGGGGAAAGATGTGCACAGTCAGCTCTTTCAGTATCCCAGACAGGGGTGGGTTACTGGTGGGGGGTGGCCTGAAGCCTGGGCAGTCTGATGGAATGACTCATAGGCCCCACGCTCCACCACCACCACCATCAGGCAGGATTCCCAAGGCCTCCCAGTAGAAGAATGAGGAGCAGAAAGTAAGAGGGTAGCGTGGCCAGAAGGAAACAACGGCTTGTTCCTAGAAGAGAGAGGAAACCCACCCCCTGCCTGCCCTTCTCTTGCCTGGTGACCTGGGACACAAAGATGTATTGAATGTGTTTTGTTTTTTAAGTTATGGATGTATATATAAATATTTTCTCCTGTTTAATAAAGTTAAAATTTTAAAAAGGTATAAAACCAGAAACTAGGCATGGTGTATTATTCCACTATTGACATTTTGGCATGTATGCTTACTTTGTTATGTTTTAATATATATAGATTTTATGAGTTAGCCTACATGTACTGTTTTGGAACCCAAGTTTTTCACTTAATTCAGTATCATGAGCATTTTCTCATGTCGTTAAATGTTCTTCTATAACATTTGTAATGGATGTACCATAATTTATTTTTGCAATCCCCTGTTCTTGGAAATTGGCTTTGTGCCTAACATTTTTCAATTACATAGATGCTTTAGTGAACAGCCTCATATCTAAATGTTGCCATTCTTATGATTATTGCTTGGACCTCAGCTTTCTCATAGGAAACACTGGCTCATACAAAGGTGTGTGTTCTTTAAATCGTTTGATTCATTTGTCCAGTTGCCTTCCAGGGAGGTCATACCTATTTGTACTCCCATCAGGGGCATTGAAAAGTGTCTGTTTCATCAACATTGGGTTTTACAAGTTTTTTGAAACTCTGAAATGTGTGTATGTGTGTGTGTGTGTGGTGCTCCTCCCCCCCCCCCCCCCCCATTACAGTGGAAGAATCACATTATGAGAAATTGACTAGCACCCATGCGCAGGACAGGCAATCAATGCAGGAACCACCCACTAAACTTTAAAGTTCCATGCCATCTATATAATAAAAGGGTAATATGCAAATAGACTGAACAGTGGAACCACCAATCGCCATGACATGCACTGAGCAGGCAGGCAGGCAGGCAAGCAGTTAGGGGCGATCAGGCAGGCAGGTGAGCAGTTAGGGGCGATCAGGCAGGCAGGCAGGCAGACCAGCGGTTAGGAGCTAGCATCCCAGATTGCAAGAGGAATGTCCGACCGGCAGTCAGACATCCCCCAAGGGGTCCCAGATTGTGAGAGTGCACAGGCTGGGCTGGGGGACACCCCCCATGCACAAATTTCATGCACCGGGCCTCTAGTATTTAAATATTTGGCTGCCCAAGAGATGATAAAAATGGCAGTTGTTACAATCAGCTCTGCCTTCTACAACCCATGTGCCTGGACTGAAGCAGGCGAGAGTGTGAGGGGCCTGGGTCTCCCCAGGCAGAACCTTCTCTCCCAGTAGAAGAGTGACATTTGGTCCCCGCCATTCCTGAAAAGAACAAGAATGAACAATAGCAGGAAGCGAGGGAGAGAGAGGACAAGCTATTTACAAGCCAGTGAAGACCAGCCAGGAGATATGAATCAGAGGTGATCCAATAACCAGCCCGGGGTTAAGAGCATCTGGCTCTCCCAGGGATTTCACAGTCATTTGCTTCAAGCCGCTAATCTTTCCTGAGAGGTCCCCTCCCTGCAAGCCGTCTGGAAGGAATGAATACATGGATGGTGTGGCCAAGCGGTTGCTCCTGAAGTGTTTTCTGCATGGGTGCGCACACACGTTGCCATGCCTCGTGGATTCAAGATTTAAAGTGTGGCTGGTACACAGAAGTACAGACTTTTAGACAGTATTTAGTCCACCTGTCATTTCACAGTTGAGGGAACTGAGGCTCAGAGAGGTGATATGATTTCTCCCGAATTTACGCATCAAAAGAATGGCACAGGCCCAAACTGGTTTGGCTCAGTGGATAAGAGCGTTAGCCTGCCAACTGAATGGTCCCAGGTTCGATTCCGGTCAAGGGCATGTACCTTGGTTGCAGGCATATCCCCAGTACAGGATGTGTAGGAGGCAGCTGATCGATGTTTCTCTCTCATCGATGTTTCTAACTCTCTATCCCTCTCATTTCCTCTCTGTAAAAAAATCAATAAAAAAAAAAGAAAGAAAAAAAGAATGGCACGGCTGGGACTACAGCTCACATCTCCAACTGTTAGTCCAATACCATTCCTACCAACTCGTGACCATTTGTTTACTCTAGTATTTTCTAAACGTGCTTAATGGAGAGTGACAGAAAGAATTAATATGGGTAGCAAGACTAAACAAGTAAGGTAAACGATTTCACTAATTATCTTCCCCAAATGAGATATGTGTCCCCCAAAATATATACACACGTTAACAGCTGATAGCTGTAGATTCTATTACATTTCGAAAATGAAATGTATTTTAATAAACACTGCTTTCAAAGCGTAGACTATATACATTTTTTTTTTTTTTGTATGTCGTCTACCTGGCTGGGTGAATGACAAAGCCTCGTTTCCTTATCTGTAGTATGGAGTCAATAATAGTCCTTAGCTCACAGGTTATAGTCAGAGAGCAGAGAGCATGGCACATAGCATGCAACAGATATTAGCTATTGATGATGATGATGATGGTGATGACAGAGCCAGCTGCTTCCTGGTCTAAGTTGGAGCAGAGAGGTATCTTGCAGGGGCTATTCTTTATACGCGAAAAATCTAAAGTTGCAAAGGCACCAGTTGTCTTGGGAGAAAGTGTACAGTAAGATGTTTTGCGTCCGGATCAGTACGGCTATTCCAATATGCCTTAACGTGCTAGTTGGTGGCTGGGGAGGAAGTAAGTTTACAAGGGAGTCACAGTTATCAGGCAGGAGGACAGGGGAGATTGCTCACCCACCCGTCACCTGGCCCAGAGGCTGTAGGAAAAGGTGTGGCCGGAAGGCTGTCTTGACCAGCTCCTCTGGCCCGGGTGAGCGCGGGAGGCAACAGCAGGAGCGCAGCGTTGGAGCAGAGCCCTGGATGTGGGTTCTGTGGTCCTGACAGAGCTGCTTACTGTTAGTAACACTATTAGCATGGATACTGTTGTTACAACACTGGCCGAGCATCCGCGGGGCTGGGCTCCGCCCTGGGCGGCCGTGGAAGCAGCCAGAAGCCTCAGTGGAGCACACTTGGTATTTGCATCCCGGCTGCTTCCTTTGAACAAGGGAGCCCTGGGCGATTCTGGGCACAGAGAAAGGTCTCTGGGGGGATGTGCTGTGTTTTCTGTTATTTTGAAACAAAAAAGGAAAGGTCCTTACTTGTCTCTAAATCTGGTCACACATCCATGAAACATATTTGCAAATTCATGCAGAGCAATCCAGCTAAAGTCCTCAATGGTCTTGAATTATATTTACACAATTTTTAAACTTTTGATTATTGAGGTGACATTCACATCACATAAAATTAACTATTTTATTTTTAAGTATGTTTTTATTGATTTTAGAGAGAGAGGAAGGGGGAAGGAGAAGGAGAGAGAAACATCAACCGGCTGCCTCCTGCATGCCCCCCTCTGAGAATTGAGTCTGCAACCTGGGTATGTGCCCTGAGTGGGAATCGAACCGGCGGCTCCTCAGTGGGACAACGCTCAACCAACTGAGCCACACCGGCCAGGGCAAAATGAACTGTTTTAGAGTGAGTAGTTCAGTGGCACTGAGTACATTCATTGGGCCAACACCACCTCCAGCTAGTTCCAAAACATTTCCATCCCTCCAGAATAAAACCCCACGCCCATTGAGCAGTTTCTCCTTATGTCACACTCCCCCCGAGGCCCTGGCCACCCGTCCTGTCTCTGTGGATTTATCTACCCTGGATATTTCATGTAAATGGGATTGAGGAGTTTGTTTGCTTTTTTGTAAAGGAAACCCAGAAATGAGGCAATAGCAGAGGGGTATGGGACCACATAACTAAAAGCTAAGCCTATGCCCTTTCTATTCTCTGATTTGAAGTTGAAATCTCTGCACGTTTCAGAATGGTTTGCAGGAACCTCTGCAAAAATTGTTGTTTAAAGATCCCCACCTTTAGTTAATAATAACAACGAAACATTTACTGGGTACTTTGTATACTAGATCCGGTATTAAATGCTTATCCCATTGAATATTCACCGAAACTTCACCAGGTCGTTACATTTCATAGGCGAGAAGACTGAGGGTCAGAGAGGTCACGTGCGCAAGGTTGCACAGCTGGCAGTGGTCGAGTTAAATACGAAATAAGTGTGACCGACTCTTAAAATTCTGCCTTTCCAAAGAGTGTTTTTTGAATGTTACCTTTTTTTTTCTGTGTTCACTGTACTGCTCGAGCAACCGCTGGGATTTTTTAGCCTTTCCCCCAAGCCTTTCCTGCCCTTCCCACCTCACCCACAGGGATGAGTCCCTGTTTTGGGAGATCGTGCATCCCTTGCTGAGTGTCTAATACGGCCTGACCTCAGGCCCACAGCATCATCAGGGAAAGGCAGGTTTGGAAAAGGTCTCTCCTCACCACCCTCACCCCAGACCACGAGCTGCAAACTGTTCTAGGCCTGGGGGTTCCTGAGAGGTGCCTCAGGGAACCACCTTAGGGAGAGGGTCAGGAAGGGGGAGGCCAGGCCAGCAGGGCCCTAGGCCCCCTGCCTCACTTCACCAAGATACCCTGCTTTTGTCTGCATATGCGATTTCATTGGAAAAAGACATTAAATGATCAAAGAAAAACAGAAACTACTCTATTTCCACCTCCCACTTTTAGAGCTAAGAAAACCCCACATTATACACCTTAAAATTTTCGCTCCCTTCCTTCCCTACAATAGAGTTTTGGCAAATGGTCCCGAAACTAGAGACCTTGTTCGCCCACTCTCCTTATAGCTAGCGCTGAGTGCCCATGCCACTAAGTTCTCGTCAATGGAATGGGAGAACCCCTGCCTGAGACTGGCAGAGACGGGATGGCAGAGAACAGGAGGGGCAGCCCTGAGCCACTCACCTTCAGCTATCATGGGAGAGAGATAAATGTATAGCATCCTAATGGTGGGCCCTGTTATAACAGCTCACTCTATAGCCCAACTACTACTTCCAGGCAGAAAATTAATTGTTGTGTCTTCTGTAAAATATATTTATCTGCAGCTGATAGCTGTAGATTCTCTATACTTATTTGAATAGTTTTGTGTCTGTTGCTCTTCCCAACCATCTCTTCCTCTTTTGAATGTGGACAATACCTAGATCAGGGTCACGTAGGGAACAACGCCCTATTCATCTAATTAATGCAAATATGCATAATTGAGTCCAAAAATCTGGAAACATAGAGGTCGGTGAACTACAGGGCTTTCTTTGGGCAGCGAAGTACTGCGTTTAAACCTTCATCCTGCCATCTACTGGCTGTGCCCCTCTGAGTAGCTGTTTATGCTCTCTCAGCCTCTGGAGTGTCATTTGTTAAAACAGGGAGAGTAATTCCTTGAAGCCTCAAGTTTAATGGGCTAGACCAGTGGTTGGCAAACTCATTAGTCAACAGAGCCAAATATCAACAGTACAACGATTGAAATTTTTTTGAGAGCCGAAAACTGACTTCTGCGCATGGGCCACGAAGTTTCAATTGCACTGTACGTGTGTGCCCACATGTGATATTTTGTGGAAGAGCCACACTCAAGGGGCCAAAGAGCCGCAGTTTGCCGACCACTGGGCTAGACCAATGATCACGCACATGTTGGTGCCCTTTCCTAACAGCCACACTTGGAGACCAGTTGCTGTCTCTGCCAGGAATCTCTGCTTATTGACTTGGGAGACAAAGGTAACAATAATAACCACTTTTTCCGAACACTTCCCATGTGCCAGGCACGATGTATGACCTTATTTATTGGTTCACCATAGCCCTATGAAGAAGACACTATTAATATTACTCCCATTTTTTCCCCAAAGAAACCAAGGCTCAGAGAGGGGAAGCAATTTGCCCAAGGTCATTCCATCCAATCCAGGATTGAATGCAATACTAGTGGTTTGTCACCAGGACGTGTAAGTCTTGTGTGTGTGTGTGTGTGTGTGTGTGTGTGTGTGTGTGTGCGTGCGCAGGGAGACAGTGGTTGTGTGAGACCCCTGAGCCTAGGAAGGCAACAAAGAGGGAGCAGCAGCTGGAAGGTGCCCGTGGGGATCCCAAAGCTGGGGGACCTGCCGAGCAGCTGGTCATGGCCCCTTTGACCCTTCAAGCCCGCTCTCTAGTCTCTCCAGGGCTGAGCGCCCTCTGCCTCCCTGCTCCCATGTCCAGCCTCCCAGCTTCCTGGGTGACATCCCCAGCTCACCTGAGGACTTCCTGTCCGTTTCTAGCCACACCACTCTCTCTGGCCCCTGCTCAGGGCCCCGGCCTGCTCCTGTGGCCTGCGGCCTGCGGCCTGGGAAGGGGCGTGTGGATGGCCGTGGCATTCCAACGGGGCTGAGATCACCGTGCCCGGGAAAATGGGCTGCCGGGGGAGGTCAGCCTGCGTCACTTGAGGGCCTTGTTGGCAGATCATAAAAGCTGGAAATGTCCGATGAAGTCACTGTACCCAGGCTCTGGGGGCTGGACCCCGAGGTCCCTCGGTGGCTGACATCCTGCCACCTCCCTTTGGAGGGCAGAGCAAGCAGGCCCCGCCTGGGCGGCTGCTCTTCTGGACCTGACCTTCCCTTCACTTCCCCGGCCTCTTGGCCCCCCAGGAGGGAGGACAGAACCCCGCCTTCTTGCTGTGCAGCTGCAGCTCCCCAAGGTTCTGCCAGTGGCCTGAGCCTCTGCCCATGTGGGGTCCCCCTGCCATGGCCCAAGCAGCTGCTCTGCTGAGACGGTGTGTGTGTGTGTGTGTGTGTGTGTGTGTGTGTGTGTGTGTGGTAAGGGAGGGTGAAAGCAATTAATAAAGTAGTTCATGCTGGTGGAAGACGCTGCCTGCCATGGAATACCGGGAGAGACCCAGACTCTAGAACTGCGTCGCTCCCTAGAAGGGCCTGCCAGCCCTCTCTTTGGGTCTCAGTTTTCCCAACTGAAAAGTGAGTGTGTTGGCCTAGAAGGGGGATCTTACTCTGCGGAGAGTGTTAGAGGCAGAACTGGGAGAAGGCAAGTCCCAGGGCAGCGGCTGACGCCTTTCCTCAGATGCTATCCTGGTTCCCAGCAAGGTTGGGCCTTCACAGGCTGCCCCACCTAGCAACCTCTGTGTGCCGAAGGTCTCCAGGAAATGACACAGAGGCCCCTGGAGTGGCGCCCAGACGCCCATGCAGCCCGAACCCCGAGGCCCCGGGCCCAGCCGCTGGGACCGAGATGGCACCAGCGTGCTTCTCTGAAGACTCCCTGGTGCAGACCGAGTGCCTTTGACCATGTCCCGGGCAAGAGGGGAAATGGGACAGAGTCCTCCTCCCGGAGCCTCGCCGTGTGGCCAATGGAGTCTGGGAATGTTCCATCCGGGCAAGAGATGGTTGGGCAGAGGCCCAGCACACAGTAGGTGGCCTTCCTCCTGTCACTCTGCTAAGGCTCCTTCTGCAAAGGTGTTCTGCTCGCAGCTGCCCCCAGCCCAGCCGGAGCTAAAAGAGTGTAAACTGAAGTCACAGGCAATGAAAGGGCAGTGCAGTCATCGGCCTGCTCACCGATATTTCAAAGAATGCAAAAGAGAAGAGAGAGAGAGAGAGAGAGAGAGAGAGAGAGAGAGAGAGAGAGAGAGAGAGGAAGGAAGGATACTCCCAGGTTTTCAGTTCCTGCGTGAACCGTGTGCACAGGAGCCTTGGGTGGTGGACATTCCCACGTGCGTCTCTAACTTCTGTCCAAGCCCGAGGCCTGAGAGGGGGCGGGGGGGGGGGTGCGTCTGCGGCCACCTACCCAGCATGGCCCTGCGGGACCTGGCTAAGCCATCAGGAGCTCCCATTCCCAGGCAGCGCGCCCTTCCCTCTCTCGCCCTCAAACTCTGAGTCGCCGATTGCCCGCTGATTGCCCGCTGATCGGAGCTGGGGTTGGCGCTTCAGGGGGGCAGGGGGGCGGAAGACGGGGTGATCTCTCCCAGTGGGCGAGGCGTCACAGCGCTGTCTGCCCTCCCTATTGCTCCCCTGAGAGTAATCTTCAGCAGCCAAGTCTAGAATCGTGGTTTCTTTTATTTGGAGCGTCAGTCCGCTCGGGGGTACCCCCGCCTGGACCCGGGGCTTGAGAGCCGGAGCTCCAGAGCTCGCTGGGCCTCGGATTCCAACCCCAGGACGCGCGGCCGCTCCAGCCCCGCCCTGGCCGCCGCGGGCTTTGTTCCCGCGCGACGCAGAGGCGCGCGAAGGCCACACGGGGGCGCAGCAGGGCTGGCGGCGGCTGGCGGGGCTGGTCTCCTTCCCACGTTCCTTCCCGGTCCCCTCCCCTCCGCTGCTGCCCTGGTCCAGCGCCCCGCCTGGGCCGTCCTGGGCACTGAGCGCGCGGGGACTGCCCCTGGAGGCGGGGGAGGAGGCGGGGGAGGAGGTGGGGGTTGGAGGGAGGGGCGTCGCCGAGGGTTATCTCCCGTTTGGAGCCTCCGCTTTAGATAGAGCAGACTCCTGCTGGGGATGCGCCTGGAACCCCAGTCCCGGTGCCTGCTCCGCTCCAGGGTCCCGGGCGATGTTGCTGATGGAGCATTCGCAGACTCCATCAGCCACGGCAGGAGGCTGCAGGGGGAGGACGCTCAGTGGTGAGCGCGGACCTAGAAACCAGGAGGTCACGGTTCGATTCCCAGTCAGGGCTTATGCCCTAGTTGTGGGCTAGATCCCCAGTGTGGGGCGTGCAGGAGGCAGCCGATCCATGATGTTTCTCTCTCCCTCCCCCTCTCCCTTCCTCTCTGAAATCAATAAAAATGTATTTTAAAAAATTTCCCCCAGATTTTATACGTGACATCAGTGGAAGGCTAGGTCCAAGACACCCTAGTTGGCCGTCGGTGGACGTGGCAGCTTAGCCCCATTTTCATCGGAGTGATCCCACGTAGGTCAAAGGCTGGGACCCTACAAAGGCAGCTTTCCCATGCAGCTCACATAAGGAAAGATCCCTGCTGAATTCTTGTTGAAAGCAAGACATGAATCTTGCTTTTTGTAGCCGCTGAAGGGCACGTACCACGCAGCACACTGACTGGCTGCTTTCGCTTCCCTTCACCTGGGAGTGACTGGGTGACCTCCCGGCGCCTTGCCTCTGTCCCTGGCCCCTGCCACCACAGCATGCCTTTTGCCGGATCCTGCTCGTCTGGACCTGATTCCCGGCTGGGGCTCCCACATCCCAGCAGGCATTGCCCTGCCATTGCCCTGACACACTTCCCCACAGGGCTGTCTCCACAGCGCCCCCGGGGGCTGCTGGGAACTTGGCCTCCCTTCAGAAATCAAGGTACAGCATTGACTGGGGTCATGGAAATGTAATTTATCTTCAGACAAAACTTGGGACCAGATGCAGATATCTCTTTAGGCTCCTGCAAGTGTTCACCTCACAGGCACTTTCATCAGACTCCACTCCCACCGTTCCCGCTCTTCCCCGCCTTCCGTAGTAGTCACCCCAGATGTCCACGGGCATGGCTAAGACATATCCAACATAGAGAACAAAGGGAACCTGCAGTGTGAATGGAAAGGAAAGGAACTTGTTCTGTGCCTTTAGGTGAGGCACAACCCACGAAAAAGAGCTTTTGACAGATATAGATACACATGCAACGCTAAGCCACAGCGACGATGACACAGGAACATGTGTGTTTGTGCGTCTGTGCCTGCATGTCAGCATGGCTGCATGGATGTGTGGGAAAATGAGATTTAGCAAATTTCCCCACTCAGGAAAGATGAAAGCAGCAGCCCTTCTGTGTGCTGCTTGGTAATGTGACTTGAATGGCATCTCCAGGGGGTGATTTTGGCCCCAGAGTGGAGTCATTCTCAGTAATATTTACATCAGACAACCTGAAGTTAGGCACACCCTGCGTCACAGGCAACTTCAGTCCTGGAGAGAGACGAGATGGCCTTTGGGAAAGTAGGCCCTTTTCAAATGCTCCTGGGCACGGAAGCATGGAATCTCGCGGTGTGAGAGCAGAAAGAAGTCTTGGGGGATCATCTCCCCCACCCCCTCGTTTTCCAGGTGAGAAAAAGACAGATTTAGAGTTGAGGTAACTCTCCCCTGTTGCACAGAGACTCGGTGACAGAGGAAGGCTTGGAAACCAGCCTCCTGATTGCTGGTAACCCCACCAGTCTATCCTGAGCAGCGGGAATGAAGGATTGAAAATGATCAATGACTAAGGAAACTTCCCCAAATCCCCAAATCATAAACAAGTGGCTTTGAAATACAAAAACCCGAAACCAATGGTTGGCCCCTGCTATTGGCATCCGAAGCCACAGTGATGTTTCTTTCTCACATGAATCTATGAGAGTAATGGAGTGTGACCATGGTTCTCAGGCCACGCACACTGACTGTGCTTGACCTCTGTCACTTTCAGGGGACCCGGATTTCAGTCACTCTCCAGTTTGGAGAGCCTCCTTCAGTGAGCATTAAAGGGAGCGGAAGCTAAGAGGGCCAGAAACAACCTTCTCCTGCCTCTAGCAGCTCAAGTTGGGGGACCTGTGACTTTGGGACTTTGCCTCTGAAGACGGTGACACTCATACGGGGCCATATTCATGGAGCGGCAGCTTCTCACGCCGGTCGTGATGGTGCTGACCTTCTGCCCCTTCTGCTTCCTCCCTGTTTTCTGATGCTCCCACTTCCCGTCAGTCCTTGAGCTGCAATATCCTTCAAATAAATCCGCTTTCTCCTTCCCTGCCAGTCTCCTCTGGCTCGTATACAAGAACCTTGACAGCTACATTCAAAGGAGAATGAATAGCCTGCCCAAGTCCCCAGACACAGCGCTCTTGTTGGCTCTCTGTTATGTGTGTCTCACTATAAAGATTAAAGAGGCACTCATCTTTGATGTCCAAATAAAATCAAGTTGGAGGTTATAATTAATTTTCACCAGGGCCTACAGCCTTGCCCCAGGGAAGGGAATTTTAGAGGTCAGAATGTCTCCAATCCAGCTGGTCACCCAGTGGAGCCCGCAGAAACGCGTGTAAGGCACCAGTACCCCTTCTGTCACTTGTCTCCATTCATGGAGTGACCAATGCTGGGACGCGGGACTGCCCATACAATTGAAAAGACCCGCCTTCAGGCAGGGGACTGTTTAGTGCAGCTCCAAGGGGCATGCAGGAGGGGCTTAAGCCCGTCTCCACTCAGTCATTTCCATCGGGATTCGGGCTGGTCTGTGGGGATACCATAAGTATTCTAGGAACTCAGCTACAGGGGCCTCTTTTCCATCAGGGAACACTGTCCATCTGCAGTGTGACCTTACCCTTTTCTTGCCTTTCTCCTGTCTGCTGACCCCCAAAGAAGCCAGAAACAGTAGCTGGTGGGTGTTTGAAGATATGGAGCAAAGAGTGAAATGCAACTGTTGTAGACGGAATGCTTGTGTCCCCCAAAATGTGTATGTTGAAACCCGACTCCCATGTGATGATGGTATTAGGAGGTAGAGTTCTTAAGTGGTAATTAGGGTTAGGTGAGGTCATGAGGGCGGGGTCTTCCTGAATGGAATTAGTGCCCTTGCAAGAGTCATGAGAGAACTCGCTTCTCCATGCCTTCTGCCATGGAGGACACAGCAGGAAGGTAGTCATCTGCAAACCAGAAGAGGGCTCTCACCAGAACCGGGCTATGCTGGCATCATGACCTTGGACTTCCCACCTCCAGAACTGTGAGAAAGAAATTTCTGTTGTTAATAAGCCATTCAGTCTGTGGTACTTTGTTATAGCAGCTGAACAAATGAATAGAGTCCCTGTTCCTGTCCCCATTGCTCCAGGGCCTGATGAAGGACCTTGGGAAGGGAATGCAGTGATGAGTGAGAGGGAAGTTTTGATGTTGGATTGGGCTGGACTGTTTAGATGACTGGAAATGAGACTTTTCTTTTACTGAACATGCCCAGAAAATGTATGGGATCTTCTCGAAATGGAGAGTCAGAGAAGGAAGACCCAGCAGAGTTGGGTGAAGGGAAGTGATGGGAGGCAATGACACCTTCTTCCTGGCACCCTACTGGTCTGGCTCCTTCAACAAAGTGCAGGCAACTTCAAGTGAAGTCAGTGCAAATGCAGTGTCAGCCCCCCAATACCCCCACCACCTGCTGGACTTTCACACTCCCTGCCCTTCCATTATAGAACTTCCGGGACCACCACAGCTTTCCCTCCAGCTTTCCCTACCTGAGCTAGAATACAGATAGAGGTCCACGTGTCATGTCTAAATATTTAAACACAGCCTGGCCAGTGTGACTCAGTGGTTGAGCATTGACCTATGAACCAGGAAGTCATGGTTCAATTCCCAGTCAGGGCACATACCGAGGTTGCAGGCTTGATCCCCAATGGGGGTCGTGCAGGAAACATCATTCCCTTCCTCTCTGAAATCAGTAAAAATATATTTTAAAAAATAAATATTTAAATACAGTAGTCCTGCTAACAAGTTGTTAAATAAACTCTGTTCTATTCTCCTATCCTGA
Organism: Cnephaeus nilssonii; assembly: GCF_951640355.1. Classification (NCBI taxonomy): domain Eukaryota; kingdom Metazoa; phylum Chordata; class Mammalia; order Chiroptera; family Vespertilionidae; genus Cnephaeus; species Cnephaeus nilssonii. The sequence continues at coordinate 82,874,800 of NC_137082.1, forward strand.
CAAGCACAGAGACCTGGAAAGCCAGATCCCAGTTAGACCCTCAGATCCTTGGGGTTCTGGTGGGGCAGAGCCAGTCTGCTGGCTAGCAGCCCCCCAGCCCCTCCTCTTCCTGCCCCTCGCTCTGTCAGGGATGCTGAGAGGTCTTGCATGTGAACACTGAATCCACATGGCCAAGCTTTCTCCATCCTCCCCACAAACAGCCCCCCTCGCCCCCACACCCGCCCTGGCTACCCCTCAGTGTAGACAGAGCGATGCCAGCAACAACCTGCCCTCAGGAAGGAACACCTGGGAGAGGTCCATGGAGGTGCTGGGAACAGGGAATAGAGGGTCCCAGGTACCCTGCCCACGCTCTGTCCATAAGGGGCCCGGGCTCCTGGCTCCTCAGATTCCATGCCCCACGGGGAGCCCTGTAAAGCATGGGGCCAGGGCAGGAGCCTGGCGGCCAGGCCAAAAGGCAGTGCTGACGATTCTTCCCATCTTCCCAAGCCTAATCCTTAGGATCCGATTGTGATTCCTTTCCCCCAACATGTGGCGCAGGCACCACAGCCTCTGCTGGCCTCCCTGCCCACGGCTCTGTCAGCCCCAGAGAGGTCCCGGCTGGGCCCTGGGGAGCCCAGGGAGGTTAGGCTGTAATTGGGCAGCATCTGGAGAGGAGGCCCCAGCCACCTGTAATCAAAGTTCTGCCGTTGAATGGGTCTCCCTGGGTGCCTTCAAACAGCTTTACAGGCCAGCAAACTCTGAGAAATCACCAGCTCCATATTCTGATTTAAAAAGAGGATGTCCTTGTCACTTCCTCCCCCAGCTTTCCCACAGGAACTGGCAATTGATTAACCACCATCATCAGATTATCCAAAACAACAACTCCGATAATCACTGGGATTAGTGACAAGTGCCTCTCCTCCCCTCCTCCTTCTCCCCTCCCCTCTTCCCTTCTCCCCCTCCTTCCTTTTCCATTTGAAGAATAAAAGGCGAGGAAACATAAATAAGCACCACTGTTCTCAACGTTACTGAGGGATCACAGAAGAAAGAAGACAAACATTGGCTGAGGAGGCCCTAGGTGGCAGGCAGGGCTGGTGTTCCCTATGCCCCCTGTAACCCCATCAGAGACCCTCCAAGCAGATGTCATCACCTCCTTCTTTTTACGAACAGAGAAACAGGCTGAGCGAGGATGCTGAGGAACACCACGGGACAGGAGCCCTGGGCCAGTCTGCCAGCGTCCCCAGGGTGAGGGCTGGGTCTGAATGCAGACTGGAGGGAGTCTCTGAGTCCTCCCCAGCCACCCGGAACTCTGCCTGGAGGAGAAAAAATAAGGTAGAAGCCAGAAGCTTACTTTCCCACTCAACCTGCAATCAAGACACATGGCTTTCCCAATCAGATGCACCGGCACCAAGCAATGCAAGTCCAGACACGTGAAATCTGTTTTCTGGGGAGAAGAGTAGAGTCCCAGGGTCCCGGGCAGGCCTCGTGTTAGTGGGGTGAGCGTGGGGTCTGTGCCTGGCAGCAGCAGCAGCAATCACATCTCTGTAGGAGCAGTCTGATGCTGCGTGCGGTGTGGGGTTCTCCCTGCTTCCTGGCTTCCAGGCCATGGACTTTGCGCAAAATTAGACTAGGGAACCCCTTCTAGACACATTACTGCCATCTGCTGGGAAGTTGCTATGATATACAAATCTAGTGAATAGTGCAAAAAATATACAAATCAGTGTAGGGTGTGAAGAGCACCCCTCAACGGTGGCACTGTTGTGCAGTACGCAACCTGCACAGCTGATCGGGTGGCCCTGCGGGCCTGGCTCTTTGGCCCTGGTGGAAATTCTGCGAGAGACTTAGCTCCCTTTAATAAACACCTTTGCTACTCTCGCTGCTTAGAGTGTCCTGGTGTTTGACGAAACTCTGACTGATACAAACAGGGCCATGCATCTATGGTGTGTGCTTCCTTGGGCTAAATCCAAATCCTCCGAGAAGGCACTTACATTACTCGGAGGGTTTGTGCTTAATTTGTTAATTTTTAGAGGAACACCAGAAAGGGGTCTGATTCACTCTCTCTTCCTTCCTTATTCCAGAAAATGATTTGTTTATTCACTTGCTTCTGTTGTCAGGGCCAGAGTTCATGGTTAAATAGAGGAACCACGGGGATGAAAGTGAGAGCGTGCGTTATAAATATTCCAGCAGGGAGACCCGTGGGGAAAATGGCTTTGCTGGGTCTTGTCCATGCACTGCCACGTCTCCCATGGTTACGAGGAGGATGACATCAGCCTGTGTATCATTTGTCTGATGACTGTGTGTGTGCATGTGTGTATGTATGTGTGTGTGCATGTCTGATTACAGGTGAAGTGATCAGTTTTCAGGTTTTCCAGGGTTGTCCGGATTTGAGATGTCTTGTCCTTATTTGTGAGGCCATTTCTGGGCCAATATTTTTTGGCTTAGGCCATGTGGGTGCTCCCAACCAAGGTCACTGCACCTCTGCCCAGGATGTAGCAAGGAGGGAAAATGCGTGGGGCCTCCCCAGGGAATCCTCTCCCCATCGATTCCTGGAAATGCATGTTTGGCTCAGTCCTCGGCACTGCAACCCTGAAAGGAGGGAAGGAGGCTATAGGCCTCCTGCATCTGGGATGCAGGGTGGGGAGAGGTGAGGGAGCAGGAGGCCCAGGCTGGCTGGTAACTGCCCACCGGTCTGATTTCAAGGCCAGCTGTTCAAATAGCCACCCGATGTACTGCTTGAGGCCTGACATTGCTTGGCTCAGGGCGTTTCTTTCCAGCCCGAAGGAGGCACAGGGGCTGCTGAGGTCAGGAGAGGGAGCCCGTGAGTCACCCTGGGTGGCTCTTGTCAGGGCTGGGACAGAGGGGAGGGCAGAGAGGGGAGGGCACCTACATCCTGAAGGGCAGCTGGGGTAGGAAGGGCACCTGGAGGAGAGAGTTCACTGGGGGGTCGATAGGTGGGGCCGCTGGATAGTAACATGCTTGACTTCAGAATCTGTCCCAGGTCCCTGGAGGGCCTCTGTGTGCCGGGTGCTTTTCCCTCCTGCAGGGCCTCCTCCCTGGCTGCTCCTGGAAAGGACAGACTCTGCGGCGGAGGGGCCTGTGGCAGACAAGGCCTCCCGGCCCCACCCTCTCTCTTTCCCTTGGAAGCCCAACTCCCCCAGCTTTCAGAAGGGAGGGTGCCCCCGGGGGACGGCCAGGGGTGCTTCTGGAAATACCCACCGCAGTAGCTCCCAGGAACTCCGGGAGGAAGGGCTGGCAGGGTCCCAGGAGAGAAGGAACGGGTGGGAGGAAATGCTCGTCGGGATGTGGCCCTGCAGGTGGACACCTTCCGAGGCCCTGCCTGCTCCTCTGGAAGGGCACGTCCTGGGCCAGAGCCAAAACCTGAGGCTTCGGAGGACTTTACACCACGCAAAGGTTAGTGAGGGCTCTTTCTTTAGCGTCCAGTCCCCAGCCGCCCCCCCCCCCCCCCCCCAGTGGGCTGGTTCCCTCTGCTGAGAGGGTGTTTGGGTAGAGAACTTGGAGAAACACTGCTGTACTCAACCTCCTTTTGATTAGAGGAGAGGGGAGTAAAGACCAGAGTGGAAAAGTAATTAACCTGAGGACGCACAGCTCAGAGGAGTCTGGATTTGGAACCCAGGCTTGTCCTTCCCTCTGCACCAAGAAACGTTGCACTAGATCAGTGGTCGGCAAACTCATTAGTCAACAGAGCGGCAAACCGCAGCTCGCGAGCTGCATGTGGCTCGCGAGCCGCAGTTTGCCGACCACTGCACTAGATTTATAGGAGCGTTTACTACGGCGAGAAAGGAGAGTGGAACCGAAAAGGGGCTCCGGGCTGGCTTTGGTTATCCGGAAAATGCAGTTCAAAGAACAGTTTCATTCAGAACCTGTGCTCTGGGTTCTGAGTAGAGCTGGCCCCATTCAAGGACAGAGTGTATTTCCTTACCTCTTTCTGGACCCAGCAGTCCCTGTTTGGGGAAAAGGCTCAGGTGAGAAGAGAAGCCCAACTCCGGTGCCAGGGAACGCGAGGAACGAGGCCCAGGTAGCAGGGCCACCCGCAGACCCCGGGACACCACACCAGGGAGCCAGTAGGACTGGTTGTGTTAAAACGGTCAGCGACACCTTGACGTTCCCTTGCTCACACACCACAGGCTGTATCTGCACATTAGTGTGTACGTGTGTACATGTACACACACACACACACACACACCTCACACTCAGGCTCCCAGATGTCCAAAAGCTTATGATCAAACAGTGGCTCCCAAAGCTGAAACGCAGGAGACCATTAAAGAACTGAGTGCTGGCCTGCCCATCAGTCAACCACCCACTGACAACCAGCATGAGAACTGGCAGGGGGATCCACGTTAACCAGGGCCTTGAGCAGGTGTAGCTCTTTCCCTCAAAACACTGTCCTTCAAACGATGAAGTAAGGGCCCAGGGTTGTGCTGTTCTGTAAAGGTGTCTTTGACATTATTGCAAGCTTATGACACCCAGTCGTCAAAACCTTAAGCCACGAATGTCTACAGATGGGCTTGTTGCTGTCGCCTCTCAATATAATTTAATCAAGTCAATGAATACTGTTTAATAAATAGGCCAGAAAAGTAGCTGAGAGTTTTCTCGGCAGGATGCGGCGTGCGACCAAAGTTACGGAAGATTGTCCCTTGAATCACTAAGGCAAACTTTGTTGAGTGTCATTTTACATAAAGCAATCACATAAAAAAAAAGAGTTATAAATAGAAAAAATCCCCAAGTTCTCCCACAGACAGACAGGGAAATCGGAACATCCAAAAAAAATAAAAATAAAAGGGAAACAAAACAAAACAACACAACCCCCTGCCCCACAACCCATTGGTTCAAGTTCTCCTCGAACGTACAGTACTCAGCATCTTTGGATATTTTACAATGTACAGCTCCAAACTGCAGCCGAGAGAACACAAAGAACTAACCAGTCATCTGGAAAAAATGGAGTTTATAAGAAGGCATTACCTTTACAAAATAAAAACAAAAGCCCGATACCACTGGATTCCAATTGGTTCATTTTCCCTTGTTTTCTTTTAAAGTTTGGGTCAGCCCCGATCCCCTGGCTTGGGGGGGACAAGGGCATGTCGGCAAGTGTCTGGAATGGAGACAGGAGTCTGAGGCGGCTGCCCAAGCAGTGACGTGTGAAGATAAGGGGGGGTCCGAAGCAATCCCCTCTGGGCGGAACGGCATCTGAGGGTGTGAGGCGTCAGGGGTCTCTGCTGGGGAGCTGGGGGCGTGACAGAGTCCGTCCGTGGTCTTCTCTGGCCTTTTTGTTCGTTGTGTTTGCAGGAAGAAGCCAAGGCGAGAAGAAGAGTCAAGTCTCGGGGGCCCACAGCTCTGGGGTTGGGAGCGTCAGCCCGGGCAATCCGGCAATCCGTGCGGATGAACGCTCCTCCTTTCCTGGCTACTGGAGACAAAAGCAGACGCAGCAGGAAAGGGAGGGAAGGCGGGAGCGGGGGGAGGTCAGGAAGGCACTGGGCCAGCAGAGCCGTCTTCCTTCTCCGGACCTGCTACAAACTCGAGAACCAGGGAGAGTGTGTGGACAGCCCGGCTCGCAGAGCCCTTCAGACCCACGTTGGAGCCAAGGCTCAGCCTCCCTGCCCTGGGGGGAGCCACACACCCCAGCTTCATCCCCGGAGGGAAGGGTAGAGGGTGTTCAAATGCAGCCAAGAGAAACCCACAACTTGAAAAGCAAACAGAGAACCGGGGAGGGGTGGGCGGGGAACCAGGAGTTTGGTCAATTTCCAGGGATCAAAGCAGAGGCAGGCGGTTGACCGGTGTTAAGACGGGGTCCCCATCCCTTCGTTGTTGACCTCAGGAGTCCCAAGAGACTCCCTACAGCAAGCATGTCAAACTCAAAGGCTAACACAGGCCAAAGAAATGAGGCATGTGGCCCTCGGGCTGCGAGTTTGACATGCTTGCCCTACAGCTTTGGAGGGGGTGCGTGGAGGAGGGGTAAATGCTAAAGTCATCGCAGACATGCACAGCAGGCTGCCCAGAGAACAGAGGGGAATGTGTGGACTTCCCCAAAGCTGCCTGTGGGCTGTGGACAACCCCCACCCAGCTCTCTCTCTGCCACCGGTGTCTAGTTTGGCCACACGTCTCACCTGTGCTAATACCGAGGTGGGCGTGATACAACTAAACCCCATATTCCAGCCGTTTTCATCCGCTGCTACCCTCACAAGCATGGCTTCTGGAGGAACAGGCATGTACAAGTGGGTGGGTGGTGGGAGAGGAAAAACTAAATCACCAGCCCCCCTTCGTAGTAGTGTGAAACTGGGGTACAGGAAGCTGACCCGTTCAAGGTCACAGGGCGGTGAGGAAAAAATGGGTCTGGACTCCAGGAGCCTCGCTCCTGGCTCCAGGAGGCCTCCCTGCCAACAGGACATTTGCCGTAAGGATCCCAGGGCCTCTGGAGACGGAAAAATGACCCATCGGAGCCGTGTCAGCAGGGACTCTGCCTTAGGCTGTGGGGCTCAACCAGGTGTGCCCCGGCCCCTCCCCTCATCTCTGCTGCATCTGGTCTGCCTCTGGCCCAGCCTCCTCTTTGCAGGCACAGCTCCAGAGTGCTGGGGACGGGGGTGGGGGGGGGGGGTGGGGGAGGTGGGGGGCACCCAGCGTGGGGCCTCCTCCGAGGCTGGGACCCTGTGAGTCCTGTGTGAGAGCCAGACAGTCAGGGAGAGGCTGGCCCAGCGGAGGGGAGATGCCCATCTCAGACACAAGCAAAAGGGAGGCAGCTGCCTCAGGAGGCCTGGAAAATACCATTGCTGCTGACATATATTTCATTTTTTTTTTTCTTGGTGATTTTGGAATAAGTTCCGATCCGTTGGATGGGGCAGGTGGGCCTGCTGGGAGAGAGGACAGGGCAGCTGGACCGGGGCCGGCAGGGCCAGCCTAGTTGTTGGCTTCAGACATGGAGGCCACGTGGTTGAGGCCGGCGAGCGCAGGGAGGCCGGCCAGGCCCGCAGCCCACGGGTCAGGCAGCGGGAAGTAGGGCCTGGAGGCGGCCACGTTCTCGGCCAGCGCGAAGGCCAGGAGGCCGCCCGCGTTCCTCTCGGCCTCCAGCTGGGCGCGTCCGAACAGCTTCATCTGCGTCTCCTCGAACTGCCGCTCGAGCTCCTGCAGGCTCAGCGCGCCCTTGGGCGCCGCCAGGAAGTGCTTGGTGGGGCTGGGGCCCGGCAGGCACATGGCGGCCCCGCCCAGGTGGGCGCCCACCTCGCCCAGCGCCGGGGGCATCACGAAGGCCGCCTTCTCTGGGGCCGGGCCTCCGGGCCCGAAGAGCAGGCTGGCGGCCCTCCAGGCGGCGGGCTTGCGGCCCCGCCGAGGCCGTGCCATGCGGCAGCTCTGGCGCTTGATGTGGCGGTGCAGGTGGTCGGAGCGCGTGAAGCTCTTGTAGCAGAACTCGCACTGGTAGGGCCGCACGCCCGTGTGGATGCGCATGTGATTCTTGAGGTCGTAGTTGTGCACGAACTTGGCGTTGCAGTGGATGCACAGGTAGGGCCGCTCCCCTGTGTGCTTCCGCATGTGGATCTTGAGCTTGTCCTGCCTGCAATGCAGAGCCGGGAGTCAGTCCCCGCAGGGAATGCCGGGAGCCACTCCTAACCCTCGCCCCCTGCCCGCTTCCTCCAGAACCTGCTATTCTGTCGTGGTCTCAAACCCCAGGAATCGCACCACTGTCCCCCCCCCCCCCCAAACAGGTGTGGCTGTCACCTGGCTCAGAGGCCTGGAGAAAGAGCAGGGTCCTGAAAGACACCCCCCGCTCCCCACCGCCCCCCACTCAGAACCCTTCCTGCTGCTGAGCTCTGAGCAATGAAGCTCCCAGTCTAGCTCACAGACTGGACAACAGGCCTGCTGGCGACACACATCCCCACAAGTCAGCAGTCTGTCCTTCGTCCTCCCGTGGGGCAGTGACCTCTGAAACTGGGTTGCACCTTAATCTCAGGCCCACTTCCCACCAGTTTGTCCTGTGCCTTGGCCCAGAGCCCCGGGGCCCACCCCAGCCAGGCTGTGGCGCTCCGTCTGTCCTCAGGGCTGACCTGGGAGGCTCTAGAAGCCGGCACACCTCGTTCAAGTCTCCTGCATGGTGTTTTCTTATCCCAAGCCTGGGCTCTGCTCTTTGTCCGCAGACAATTCCAGGGTTTACAAAAGAGCCAGGTGCAACAAGAATGCAGCCTAATCCATGGCAAAGCTCCTGAGGGTTTAAGTGGGATTATTCAGAGGTAAGGAATGGTGTTGGGTGGGGCTCGCACCGGGGCTTGGGAGCCCCTGCTCCGGCTGCAGACCTACCACTAACATGCTGGGGGACCTTAGGCAAGTTACCTAACCTCTCTGCACAGAGCTGAACCTCGGCCCAGACGTCAATTTCTACCGTCCAGGGCTGACGAAGAGAATGTGGGTTTGTGTTGTACTACACTCAACACACCTCCTGGTGGTCTTGAGAGGAAAGCTGACATCCTAGGGTTTTTTCCTAAAGACTGAGCCTGCAAGCACCAGCTCAAGGAGTGGTTCAGCCTGGCTGTGGGGGAGTCAGCGGGGCTGCAAGGACTCCTCTCAGGACCATTCTGAAGCCTTCCCTGGCCAGACCCGCAGGCCGGGCAGCTGTGTCCAGCCTCCCACCTCCACCCTGCAGGCCTGGCTTGGGTGGAATATCTGCCTGTAATTTTTTGGCTGAGCTTTGAAGTCGGAGCAGATGTGGAGCTCAGGTGTCTGCCCTAAAATGGCCAGATTTAAATAAACCACCTTTAACACAACCCCAGGACGGCAGGAGCAGAGGGCCTGGTCTCCTGGGGTCTCTTGGCCGCTAGAGGTCTCACTGGCTCTCATTTTCCAATTGGTTCCTCAGGGGCCGGGCAGGAGGTTCTTGTGTATGCTGGCAGGGACCAGGGAAGGGGACCAGAGAGGGCAGACCTGTCCCTTCTACCTGTGCTCACAGGAAGGCTGGAGGGCACCTGGGAATTGGACGTGGGGGTGGGGAGTGGGATGGGCAGAGAGGAGGAAGTGAGCTGGCTGGTGTCCTCCACACAGCAGACCCTCCTCTCTTCCACATCCCCTGTCCCTCCCACAACCACCAGCTGCCCCCAGGCTGCGTAGTACCGAGCTGTGACATCCCATGCCCCCTCCCCCCAGCATGCTGTAACCCTCGTTTCCTCCAGATGATTAGATGTTTGAGCAGTAAGAAGCCTTAGAGAGCATCTGAGCCAGAGGGTCTCAAACTTGATATTGTATCAGAACCATTACCAGGGCTCGATGAAACGGTGCTGGGCCCCACTCCCAGAAATCTGATTCAGTAGGTCTGGGATGGAGAGGACAGAGAATTTGCATTTCTAACAAGTTGATCAATGCCGCCGCTGCTGCTGAAGCTAGTGAGTCCATGGACCACTTTAAGAACCAGGGACCTAGGCTCATTCTTCACGCTGCAGGTGGGCAAACTGAGGCCCAGGGAGGGGGACAGTCACCGAGGTCATCCAGAGGTTAATGGCAGAGCTGGGACTAGAATCAGGCCTGTTGGCTCCCAGCCCAGGCCTCTTTCCTCACCACTGTAGGAAGTACAGTGCGGTGCACAGTGCACTTGAACTCTGAGAGCAAAGCTACACAGCCCTGAGGGTTATGTCTTGGGACCCCACCCATTCCCCCAGGCCCTGATGGAAACTGGTGTTAGGTGGTCAGCTTGGCTCACCCACTGGCTGTCTGACTCCTGAACTCACCAGGTGGAGGACTCAGCTTAGAGTCATCAGGGGGCTTTAAATATAGCACCTCATTTAAGCCTCACCACGGAGACAGCATGATTTCTTTTCAAAAACACTAGTACACATAATTTGTAGTATTGACCCTGAGGGTCACCCTCAAATAATGGACAATGCAAAGGATAAATCTTCTAATAGCAAGGGCCTACTATACATAACCACAGCTTCCCCCAGGCTTTTCATTCGGGCATCTAAAATAAATCACATTTCAATGGCAATTGGCTCAAAGGTGTAAGAAGTACCAAGAAAGTGATTATATCTTCCTTTCATAGAGCACCTGCTATGGGCAGGTGAATATACCATTTCAATGGCCCTGGAAAGCTGCTATTCAGAGGCAAGTTATGGTGTAGGGGTGGGTTCCCTATTTGGAGTCTTGGAGCCCCTGCTGCAGCAGCAGACCCACCACTAACGTTAGGCAAGTTATTTAACCCCTCTGTACAGAGCTGAACCTAGGGCCAGACATGAATTCTATTGTTCGGGGCTGATGAGGGAATCTAGGTTTGTGTGAGTTGGATTCAATATACCTGGAATAATTTCCTCACTTAGAGGAAGTCGGGGCTCAGAGAAGTCAAGCGGCTTTCCCAAAGGTATCCAGCCGGTGATGGGCAAAGGGGGCTGGGAGCTACTTGGGGTGTGGTTTGTTTGCAAGCTGTTCTGAGGTTGAAAACAGGTGGATTTTCAAACCTGGGACTTTCAGCCCAAGGCCTATAAGGGCTGCCCCAGAAAGTAAGGACCAGAACAGTCAAGACGAGGCCTTTGCTGCCAGCTTTCTGCCTCTGGGCCCAGGAGATTGGGACGTGCTGCGGTAGGAACTCAGCCCTGGGCTGGGGCTGGCCTAATGGAGGCCTTTCGTGGGAGCGGGGCAGGGCGGTGAGTAGAGTGGGCAAAGCTCATGATAAGTTAGTCCTGGAAAAAAACTTAAGAGATCCTCTGGTTTACTAAGAGCCTGTTAACAGGTCTGAGTCAGGGGGCCCAGTGACCTGTGTTATGAGCAGTACATTTCGCAGGACCTTGGAAATACTGATCTAATCCAGTTCCCTCACCTTCAAGATGAGGAAACCACAGACCAGAGCGGGGAGGGCTTCTAAGGTCACACAGCCGCCTTATTCCTCGAATGACCTTTTCACCTGGCTGTACTGAACGTGCGCATTGGCAAGGCTGGGCCTGGCATACGCCCAGAACCAGAGCAGGCCCTTCGCCGGCGTGGGCCCCCGTTTCTTGACCTCTAAAATGCGGGCTGGGCTGTATCATTTTGACCTCCGGTGTTCTGTGCTTGCATCTGAGTAAAGGGGTATAACCGAATTTCTTTCTTGTGAGTTGGCTTCCTATTTGTAGTAATGCTCTTCTACGCCTGCTTCTTCACGGATCTAAGCTGCTCGCGGAGACAGCATGAGTGTCGTTGGAAAGTGTCCTAGCCTGAACCTCAGGATCTGAGCTCTTGGTCACCCCCTGCCAGGACTGGAGGCCTGTGGTCCTGCTTAAAACCCCCCGAGGCCTCCGCTGTCCAGTGGCCTACGTGCTAACTCACCGTTAGCATGGCTTTCCAGGCCTTTACAAGCTCAGCCCTTCCAATCGCTTACAAGATTACTAAGTTCTGAGGACGCCCGGGTGACTAGATAGCAAGAATGTCGTGTGTACTTCGGAGTTGCTAAGAGAGTAGATCGTAACTGTTCCGCCACACCCACACTAGAAAGGTGACAGTGTGCGGTGATGAATGTTAACTAACCTTACTGTGGTAGTCATTTCGCAATAACACACATATCAAATCATCACAGTGTATACTCTGAACATATACAATGACATATGTCAGTTATATCTCAGGAAAGCCGGAAGAAAAGGTCACCCCATCTACTTTGCCAGCCCCGCCCCTCCTCGAACATGGTACTGCACCCACACACCATAGGGACATGCGGTTCCCCTTGCAGGCCACGCACTGGTCAATGCTGCATCTTTGAACTCCTGCTGGCATGAGTTGGACTTCCAGTCCCCCCTCCCATGAGGAAACGAAGGAAAACTGGATTAGATCAGTATTTTCAAAGTCCTGCAAAATGTACTGCGCATAACACAGGTCACTGGGTCCCCGGACTCAGACTATGAATCAGACATGTTAACAGGCTCTTGATAAACCAGATGAACTCTAAGTTTTTTTCCAGGACTAACTTCCCAAGAGCTTTGTCCACTCTACTCACTGCTCTGCCCTGCTCCCACGCAAAGCCTCCATTAGTCCTGTGTCCGTAGCTTTCCTGATCGTGGGCAATATGTAAATGAAGTCATAAAGCTGGGAGCCACCTTAGGGAGCACCTGCTCCTACCCCCTCATGTTACACCTGGGGAAACTGAGGCCCAGAGTGGGGAGCAGACTTGGCCAAAGTCACACAGCTAGTTAGAGGCAGAACCAGACCCCGGACTTGGGTTCCTGATGATCACCCAGTGCTCTCTCCGAGGTGCCACAGTCACTGAGAGATGCTGGCTCTACAGTCACTCGCTCAGCTGCTCTGCTGTGTGCCAGGTGCTGCTTTCTCGGCCCTCATCTAGCATGAGGCGCAGATGGCACCGGTACCTGCTTTGATAGGAACCTGCCAGACGCTCTTGTATTCTGCTCAGTGCACAACACTGGATGGAGTGGATGCCCCGGGAGCATTTGTTGACTGACTAATGACCTGCTGGTGCAGGGCCAGTTTTCAGAACCCAAAACTCCAGCATGGTCCTTTCTCACCCCGATCCCCTTGTCTGCTATCTCCTCCCTGTACCCTGCACCAGGGACCAGCCAGATCACGTGCACCCAAACCTTGATCTGCATCCCCCTTCCAGCCGGGAGAACTCATCTCGAGAAAGATGTGCCTGCACGCGTGTACGAAGGCCCCTGTCAGGCTAATGCTTTCCCAGCACCATCCTCTCAGACTTCTTGGTAACCTGATGGTCGGAGACCAACCCTCTTCCTGCTGCCACGGCTAATGACATTACATTGTCTTACTAAGGTCCCCAGAGCTGCCAGGAGTGGGAAGACTAAAAGGAAAATACAGAACGAAAAAGAAGCCAGGCTCCTGGCCTTGTTCGGAGAGCAGACAGATTTTTTTGACTCACCCTGGAGGCAGGGGTTGAAGACTAGAAGTTGCAACCTTTAGGGGCTGCTGGGAGGGGATCCAGTGGAAACTGGGGAGATCATGGCTCACCAGAGAGTGACTTCTCAGGGCTCAAAGGTTGTCCATCTTTTCCCAGGGACTGGATGGGGTTTCTGTTGCTCAGGGGCTGGTCCCTTCGCAAACCCTGCGGTTTCATGCCTTTATCACCTGCCCGGCCGGACGTGGCTGGAGCACCTCTGATAACCGGGCTGCAGGAGCTGCAGGAGGGAAGGCTGCCCAGCCATGCTCTCCAGGTGCTCCCCTCACAGTTTGCCTGCACCCAAGGGCCAATGTGACAGAAATTAGGAGGAATGAAGGGCCTTCTGAGGCCTTCACAGCCCAGGGCCAGGCCCACTGGCAGGGATGAGGGCTGCACTGTGACAACCAGGGGGACAACCTGTGGTCTGGGTGGGCAGGGACAATGCCCACCAAGGCAGCAGCCTCCCTCTGCATGCAGGGAGACAGTGACTCTCATCTTCCCGGGCTCATTTGCTCCCTTTTCTTCAAGGCCCGTGCTAGGGGCCAGGTCTGGCAGAACCCTGTGGTCCTGACCTTCGGCCCTGCTTCCAGACTTTCTGGGAATAGCGAGACCTGGGGGAGCCTTGATCCCAACTTCTCTCTCCCAAGGTGGAGCCAATGGGATCGGTTGTGGTAGAAGCCGTCTCTCTCTTTAAAAAAATTTTTTTAAATTGATTTCAGAGAGAGAAAGACAGATAGAAACATCAGTGGGAGAATCATTGATCAGCCGCCTTCTGCACCCCCTCCCCACTGAGGATCGAGCCTGAGGCTTGTGCCCTGACCAGGAATCGAACTGCAACCTCCTGGTTCATGGATCAACTCTCAACCACTGAGCCACACCAGCCTGGTGAAGCCATCTCTTTTTAAGGAAGAAAACGGCGACATTGGACAACTCCTGGAGAGTGTAAACACAGACTCAGGCACAGGCGGAGGGACTCATAGTGGTGACCAGAGCTAAGTGGGGTCAGCAAGGAGCCACAGAAACACAGTCTGGTTGGAGCCTTTGAGTCCCTGCTCAGGGCTCCAGGGGTGTCTCATCTATGGAGCAGCCAGTGGTGGGACAACTGGTGGGACTGGCTGAGATCTGGAGCTGATTCAGAGGTGAGGGCTCCGACTCCAAGGAAAAGACAGCACTAGTGGGGAGGACTTCGTCCCTGTTCTTGGAGAAGCGGACAATGGAAGGTGCAGGCAGGCTTTAGGGACAGAAGGGCTCTGTCAGGAGGACCCCCCAGGCCCCTCCACCCTGTTGTGGCTGCTGAAGTCATGAGGAATGACTGTTCTCATGGGTTGTGGACATTCTGGGCGTTGGCATCTGAGGCCATAGCTTGGAGCCTGTGACACAGGGTCACCTTGCAGGGGGAGGGTAGGCCCCTCCAACACCCCCCAAGAGGGATAGATGGGTCAGCATTTCGGAGAAAGGAAGGAGGCCTGGCCAGAGAGCAGAAGCTCAGTTGAGATTCAGAAAGGGAAACTGTCCAAGAGGAGGGTTGAAGGCAGCAGGTCTGGCTCCCTCGGCCTCTGGGGGCCCAGTCCCAGGGAGTGGCTTGGCCTTGCAAGGGAGCCTGGGAATTCTGAGTCAAAGAGGCAGCAGCTGTTGCTTTAAATGGCTGCTGAAGAGCCCCCAGCTGGGGAGGGGCGGGGGGAGGTGTTACAAATGGTGGCTGCAGGAAGTTAGCCACAAAGAAGGGCCCTAGAGTAGGGCTGCAGGGGGATTTGGCTGCAGACAGTTACAGGAAGCCCCGACCTGGGCAGGCCAGCATTGGCATTCCCCACAGACCAAAAAGAGTCCGTGCAGCGCAGCTCTAGGGAGGTGGCAGGAGGGACGCAAGGAACCAGTGACTCTGAAGAATGTGCCAGGGAGGGGGTCGGGAGGTGTCCACAGGGACAGCACAGCCCACAGGGAGGAGTACAGTTCCTTTTCCGGAGGAGCCGGGAAAACCTCCTCCAGCCTCCCAGGAAGGCGGGCCAGAGCTTTTCTGATCTTTCTCAGGCCTGTCAGAGCCCAGTGGGAACCCTGAGGGGGCGCGTGAGGGGAGGTGCTGATGGAGGCTGGAATGCAGCTCGCTGAGGAGGGGAGGGCAGGGCAGATGGCTGGATGGCCAGGAGGGCACAGGCCATCTGACCTGGAGGGTGGGGAGGCTGCAGGCCGAGGCCACCCTAAGTGATCACCAGGAATGTGCTGGGAGGAAGGGTTCTGGAATGCAGACCTCCTGTGCAACCCACCATCGCTGCCCACTGGGAGGCCCACTCAGAGAACCTTCTAGTGTCAGGAGGGAGAGGAGTCTGACCACGTTTAAAACTCTCCCGAGGGAAGGCAGGGCCCACAGACTGGTGTGGCCCTCACAGACGCTGCATGTGGGAAAGGCCTGGAGGGGAGGAACAGGGAGGGAATAAAGGTGGAGACTTGGGGGGCTGGGCAGGGTCATGGTGCTGTACCCTGAGACATGCATCCCATTGAAGCTGTGGACCTGAGTCCCTCCTGCGGGGAGAGGTGTCTCCGTGGCAGCCATCTGCACAGGGGACAGGCGTGAAAGTTAGGGAGCTGGGCCCTGGGCGGCAGGAGGGGAAGCTCCGGGCCACTCCAGGGCTGCCTGTCTTTGATCTGGCCTGGGAAGGGTGTCAATGCTTTGAAGTCACTCCCTGCAGCTGGGCTGGGGAGTCATAGGCAGGAGATGAGTGAGCTGTGCTGGACCCCGGATGATGTTCTGGTTGGTCTCCCTTCTGCTAACCTGGGCTTTTGTCAGCCTCATTCAGGTGTTCTAGCCAGGCCTGCGGGGCTCCGTGAATTCAGGAGGCGGTGGGGTGGGAGAGGGAAGCATCGCCTGAGGCAGCATTAGAGTGGCAGGGCCAGTAAGGAAAGACACCTGAGGGCAGGTGAATCTCAGGTAGGGAATCTGATGTCCAGGTCCAGATTCTCCCCCCGCTGTTAGCTCAAAGGGTCTGGGAGAAGTTCTGTTTGGGGATTCCCTCACAGAAGCAGCTGTGTGAGGACCCCAAGGCCAGAAGTAATCACCAAATGAGCCCACTGAGCTATTTTGGCAATGCCAGTGTCACCTGAACATATATTTCTGATGCCCTTCTCTGGAAACCTCTGATAGAGTTCCAAGCCACCCAAAAAAGTAGGTCTCGTTACTTCATAGAACTTGTGTTCCCCCGAAGAACATGGCCCTTATTCAATATTTGACATAATTCAAAAAATTTCACTTTATCCTCAAAGGCCAACGCTTTGGGCCCATCGAAGAAGAAAATCAGAAGAACAAGCCCCCAGCAATTCCCACGGAGACATTTCCCAGACGCGGGCCCCAGACGCGGGCGGACGGCAGCACCGTTGTCAGACGTGTGGGTCTCTCAGGGTGAGCTCACTGACAGACAGTGGCCGTGTGGGGAAAGGACCTCATCGAGAAGGTCAGGGTCCCAGGGCAGACATCCACCAGACGCTGTCTACATCCGACACAGTGAAACGACCAAGCCCTGATGCAAGGCCACCACCAGAACTGTCCCCGCTGAGGACATGGCTGGGAAGATGAGCCTCACAGCACCAACACAACACACCAGGCCCATCAATACCCAGCAGTGGACATATCTGACCCCCACGTCCCACCCATCAATTATGGCTACAAAACTTGAGAGTTCTCTGTAGCCACCCGGCCATAGATTTTGCTGTCGTATGAGTAAGTCCCAGCTCTGCCATTTCCTAGCTGCACTTAAGAGTGGCCAACCAGCCACCGGGAGACGGAGTGCTCATCTGTAAACAAAGGCCATATAGCACCTCCCCGTCTCCCCAGGGCAGGGCTGGGGTGAGAGGATGTAGAATACACTTAGGTCAGCCCTGGCATGTTGAACATGCTCCAAATAAAATAAAAGGGCTGCACTGCACTCCTCAGGGGAACTTCATTTGGCTTCTGTGGATCTACCCTGGGGAGAGAGGGAGGCCAAGTGAGCAAGGTACTGAGGCTCCTCACTTCGGCCTTACCCAGAACGGCTCTGCTCTGATCTGTTTTATATGTTTGCCTTCCACCTAATACTGTATTTAAGAAAATAATATATTTTTAAAGAAAATATTTTCCCTTTTAAAAAGAGCTTGAAAATCACTGCACCAAGTAATGCCCAGCACGCCTTCTAGCAATGAATTTGACGTGCATCTAGGATCCAGTCGGACCTCCCCGGCACTAGGTCTCTCTCTCCATCCCTGCCCCATCCCCGCACACCCATCCCCGCTCTGCTGTCATCACCGCAGCCTCCGACCCTCTCCCAGCTGGGGCCCCCACCTGGGGGCCGCCATGCGCACCTGGTGAAGCGGACCTCGCAGATGTTGCACATGTATGGCTTCTCCCCGGTGTGGGTCCGCATGTGCCGCGGCAGCTTCCCGGCCCCCATGATGACTTTATGGCAGATGGGGCACTGCTGAGAGGCCTTGGGCTTCAGCTTGCGCTCCTCCACCAGGGGCCAGGGCGGGAAGAGCCCCCCCAGGTGGGTGGCACTCAGGAAGTTGAGATAGGCACCATAGTCATTTTCCGCCTTGATGGAGCCCAGCGGCCCCCCGGGAAGGTCCGGGAACATGTCCTTGAAGAAGTCATTCGGGAAGGGCGGGGGCGGGGGCGGGGGCAGCTCCTCCTTCTCCTCTTCCTTGATCTTCCGATTCTTGATGACCAGGTCCAGGGGCCCACTGTCCATGGGCTGCTCGGGCAGCTGGGCAAAGGCACCGAAGTCCCCTGGCCAGAGGTGTGGGAAGAAGTCTGGGGCAAAGGGAGATAAGGAGGGTCTCCTGTCGGGGATGTTGGCTTTGGGGTACAGGTTCTCCCGCAGCAGAGATTCAATGGAGAAGTCCCGGATAACGCCCAGATGGCCAGGGCTGCTGGCCTGGAAGGAGTCCGGGAAGTCCCTGGGTGTGTCTGCATAGGCCTTCTCTGTGAGATGGTCCGCCTTGGAAGCGCTTTGGTGGCAGTTGATGTCCTGGGGGTCGGGCAAGTTTTCTTGATCAGCGAAATCCTCCGTATCATCATCCTCTTCCTCATCCTCTTCCTCCTCCTCCTCCTCCTCATCCTCCTCGTCATCATCATCCTCGTCATCGTCGTCGTCCTCCTTGTCATCCTCCTCCCCGCCGTCCCCGCCCGGCTCCATGATCTCCAGGCACACGTTCACGATGCACTGGATCTCCAGCATCCGGGCGGCGTTGAGGATGTGCTTGACGTTGGAGGCGGTGATGGTGAGCGTGGAGGTGTAGGCGAACTCGAGGATGGCGGCCAGGGCCTCTGGCTGGACAAAGTCGATCTCGTAGACATAGGGCTGGCTGGCTAAGGTGCCGGCTGTGAAGAGCTTTTTGAAGTACTTGCTGCAGGCCGCCAGGACGGAGCGGTGGGTGCGGTACTCCTGCTCCTGCACCACCAGCAGCACGTCGCAGAGCAGGCCGTCGTGCCGCTGCTCGTTCAGACTACACAGAACCTCGCTGCTGTGGTTGGGGAAGGGAATGCCGATGAGCTCGTCAATGCCATTGGCCATGGTCTCAGCCAGAGCCCTGCAGACGGACACAGAGAGGGAGACCGGGTTAGAGGATGCGGTCCCAAGAGGGGATACCCAGCTCTGGGATGATGGGCCAGGGAGGCGAGGCGGGTGGACATGGTGGCCCAAACCACCCTGCCTTTGCTTAAGGCTTCCCCCTCCAGCCCTCCTCCCTCTCGGCTTTTCTAAATCCCACCTGCAGTGCAGAGCCCAGCTCATAGGCTGGGGCTTTTCACTGTCCCATGGGGTCTTTTTCCGGACCCCTCGTGGAGTTGACCTCTATGGGGCAGTTGGCGTATGCTGTTTGGCAAAAGCTTGTAAGCTTCTCGTGGGCATGATTTCCCTGAAGTCACCTTTGTTCATGTGCAATGGTGAGACACCGGGACGGACAGCCACCTGACACTCAGCTGCTACTGTGAGCTACGTCCACTACTTCCTCACACAGTATCTGCGGGTCGAGGGCCAAAGGGGGATGTTCTCTCATGACTCAATGCTGCTGAGAAAATGCTCTGGTTTATTGCAAAAATCCTCTGACTCCTGTAACAGACTAACATTTGGCTACTGGCTACTGTTATGGGCTGAGTTGTGTCCCCCACCAAACCCATAGGCTGAAGTCTTAACCTCCAGTATCTCCGAATGTGGCTGTGTCCTGAGGTAGGACCTTCAAAGAGGTGATGAAGGTTAAAATGAGGTCACCTGAGTGGGCCCTAATCCATTATGACTGGTGTCCTCATAAAAGGAGATTAGGACACAGACACAGAGGGGAGACCCTGTGAGGACACAGGGAGAAGACGGCCATCTGCAAGCCGAGGAGAGAGGCCTCAGAAGAAACCAGCCCTGCTGACACCTTGATCTTGGACTTCCAGCCTCCAGAACTGCGACACAACCGTGAGAAAGGTACCGCAAGGCTCACTGAAGAGGCGTGAGCTATCACTACACACCTGTCAGAATGGCTAAAATAACGGAGTGCTAACACCAAATGCTGGTGAGGGTGTGGAGAAACTGGATCACTCATACATTGCTGGTGAGAGTATGGGTGGTACAGCCATTCTGTGATCAACTCAGCAGTTTCTTTAAACACTAAATACGTATTGAGGAAATGACACCTTTTTTCTCATGAAGCTTCCAAATGGGTAGCAGGGTCCTGACCCTCAGAGGGACCCTCCCCTCTGAAGACTGTTTGTGAATGAAATGCCCCTAAGACTGTTAAGCCCAAATCAGAAAAATCTCAGGAAATTAGAGCCATTGTCTGGCTCGCTAAGGGCTTATTCCTTTAGAGATAAAAATGTTCTTAAATGTTATTTTAGGGGGGAATGCTCACAATTCTTTAAGCTTTCCCCCACCTTCTTACATAGAGGAGTTGAACCCGTTGGACCATGTGTTGGTGGTCGGTGTCTCAGCCAAGCTCCCTGAGGGATGGAGACTGCTGTCCCTTCGCCTAAATGTCCCATCTCTGTGCTTTTGTAGCCATGTCGGCTCGAGCCTGGGAATCAGGGCCCACGGCTCTGAGACTTTGGGAGGCTGCTCAGCTCTCTGGGCTCCTGTGGCCTCCTCTTGTCATTGGGTGGCCATGGAAAATCTAATGACCAGCGTGCCATGACCATGAGAGGTTAGAAGGGCAAAGTGGACCTGGATAAGGAAAGGGCCACAGGCCGGGGTGACCCTGGGCTCCAGGCTGCTCTGCCCAGCAGCCGCTTCCCACAGTGGCCTGGCCGCAGCCTTTGTCCCATTCCTGGAGGAGGGGAGGTAGCCGTGTAGCTGGGCTGTTTTTCCAGGCAGGAGGTGAGGGCTGACGCTTGCTGTTTCATTGTCTCTTTGGGAAGACGTTTTCCCTGCCCTTCACTCTGGGAGCTTCCCTGATGATCCTAAGCTTCCCATGCCCTGGAGGACCCAGACAGCAGTGTCCCAAAGGGGTGGCCATACCCCACCCCCACCTCCCCTCCTTCCCACCCAGGCCCTCCTTCCTTCCCCTCCCATCGCTTAAGCCAGGGCAATTCTGTCTCCAAGAATAACATGCTCACGAAAGAGAATCCCCCACACACAACAAAACAAAACAAAGACTCTCAACCGCCAGGAGAGGCTTAGTGCAGAAGATGGTCTTTGGTACAAAGGGGATAGAAAAAGGTATAAAGACAGATCAGAAACAAAGAAGGAGGAGGGAAAGAGGGGAAGAGATGCTTGGAAATGGAGGAAGGAGATTGTAGGGGAAGAATGAAAGCAGGTGGAACCTTCGCAGGTGTGGTTCCGGCGGTCAGGAGGCCTGCCACGGCCTCCCAGGGCCTCTGCCCACAGTGGAAGGTTCTAGAGCCCAGAATGTCCAAGGAACCCTGTCTGACAAAGGCAGCACTTCCCATGTCTGGCCTTGGTTTATTCAGCTGTAAAATGAGAACTTTGTTGGCTCGGGTAACTTCCCTGCATTCCCCTCTCTCCCTGCCACGGGAAGGGATCTTGCCCTCAGTTTACCACCTACAGACAGACAGGGGTGCTTCTATGAGCAGAACAGAGAAGTGGTGGGGGTGGGGAGACTGGCAGGGGCCCGAGGACCTCCCACCACAGAAATGCATTGTAGGAATCCGGCTCCAGAAGTCCTCCACTACCAATTTCTTGAGTGTGACTTGAGTTTTCTTATTTGTGTCCTGTTCTAATGACCAAATGAAGCAAGCTAGCCAGCCAGCATTTATAAGAATAATCAATACCAGCTATCATTTATTGAGCACCTGCTCCATGTCAGGCATCGCACCTCTACTCTTTCCTCAACCAACACAATTCTGAAAGGTACACATTTGTATCATCACCTCCAACTCAGGGATAAAGAAAAGGTGTGGAGAGGGTAAGTAGCTTGCCCAATGCCACAAGGGTCTGAGCCAGGCTTTGAGCCCAGCTGTATTTGGTGCCAAAGTTCATATCCATTTCCTTTTACCACACTGCCCTCTACAGGGCAGGGGCGTTTGAACTCTTTCCCCCCTCACCACCGGTCTCCCCCCGCCCCCCCCCCCCCCACAAATGTTGTCTCTTACTTCAGAGATTTGATCAGAGCAGGGGTGAGGATGAGCTGAGACTCACACATGCCAGGGGCTTGGGGGGCTCAGTGCCCCCCAAGTGTAAATGAGTGTAAATGAGAGGTATGAACGGAAAGGCACCGGACCCCTGTGGGCTGGGCTTGTCTGAGCTGTGAAGGGTAGAGCGGATTATATTGGGTAGAGGGGGTGTGCCTCACCTGGATCCTGAGTGGGATCGCACCAGAAGCCGCTCCCAGCCAGCCCGTGCTGAGGTTGGCTGATGGTCATCTGACAACCCACGGCCCACGCTGAGGGGTGGAGGGTGACAGCCCTGCTCTCAGGCCGCCCGTGTCCACATCTGACATGCACACCGATGGCCTCTGGGCGTGGTATTTCCGTCCTTGAGCTCAGTTTCTTCCTTTGCACAATGGAGATGATCATAGTGTGGACCTCACAGAGTTGCTGTGTGGGTCAAACGAGCTAAAGCCTCCTGATACATAGTAGGTGCTCAACCAATGCTAGCAATTCTGAAGTCCAGGAAGTACATAGACTCTTGCCAGTTCCCTGGAGCAGGGCAGCCACACCCCTTGGCCCCAGAATGCCCTGAAGCCTCATAATAGGTGTTTTGGCAGAGAGAGGTGGGACCATCCTGGGAACCAATATGCCTTCCGCATGGTTTTGCAGATCCAAACTACTTACCAGTAAGCACCTCACCCAACCAAAGACTCTGAGAACAGCCCTTACAAGTCCCAGGCCACCCGGGCACGTGTGAGTCCTATTTGCTAAGGTTCATTCACATCTCCTATCTCATGCACGCCTATGGGGCAGGCGAAACTGGTATCAACTTTATACTCATTTTACGGATGAGGACAATGAGGCACAGAGAGGAACCTGTGCTCAAGGTCACACGGCCAGTCAGTGTCAGAGACAGAACTAGAAGTCGGGTGTTTTGATGCCAAGCCTGTGCCCTCAGCCAGGTGCAGGCTTGTCTGGCTAATAGGGGCCCCATGTTCTAGGATTGGTTTTACCAGGAATGTGAAGCACAGGGGCATAGGCAAAGTATATGCTTCCACTGCCCTCAGTTTGCCTATCTGGAAAATGGGGAATTCATTGCTTAGGTCTCACTTGATCTGGGCAGGACCTGTTTCTTATAGGCCTGTGTCATTCCCGGGATGCCATTAAGTATGAATATGGTAGACCCTGAATGAATGAGATCAGTTCAAATGCAGAGAAGAGATAGGCTGGACGTCACAAAAGGTGGAGGGGCGGCCCCAATCCTCTGCCTTGGAACAGAGCCCTGTCATTCATAAGGCACTGATATTCATTCACCTTATCCTTTTTATGACCCCCATTGGGTGGGGATCAGAGAGGCAACGTGATTTCTTGATTTACTTGATTTCTGAGTCCCATCTCTTTCCTGTCCTCTGTGGCTGCCTGGTGGTGTGACTTCTGAGACAATTCTATCGCTCTGATCCACAAGTCCAGCGCCTTCCTAAATCCTGCTCAGCTCAGCAAATCTGCCAAATCCCAGGGCAGGCTGGCCCCAGCTGGCAGGCTCCCACTGCCCCGGGAGTGGTCCCACCATCTCCAGCCTCCAACTCCTCCACGGCCCCAGCCTGCCCAAGGTTTAGAGCTGGTTGGTTTCTGTGAAATGAGGTCTGAGCTTCCCTTCTCCACCAGATGTTCCCTTACAGCTGGAATGCAGGCCCTCCCTGATTCAGAGCCACCTGGTGGCTGCGGTGACAGTGGGGGTGCCGCACAGGGGCCGAGAAGGATGTGGTTCTCTTCCAGGCATGGAATGAGGTGGGGAGCAGCTACCTGCACCCTTTGATCAGGTCCGTAGTTCCTGTGGTCTGTGTAGGCACCGAAACCTGGGAGGCGGGGTGGCAGGAGAGAGGGCAGCGAGGCCTGGTCCAAGCAGCTGGAGCTCTGCGGCCCGCCCCACCCTGCCCTTGGCAGTTCCCCTGAGCAGGGCAGCCACACCCCTTGCCCCCAGAATGCCCTGGAGCCTCGTGGGCTCGGAGGCTGGGCAGGGCCACTTCCACTTCTAGGCTCTTCCCCATCTGCCAGAGCACCCTAGGCAGAGCGCCCACAGCTGTGCACAGCCGGCCCCACCTGCTCTGCCACCCTGCCAGGACACGCCCGAGCCCACAGTCCCCAGCTTGCCTCAGGCCCAGGGTTTAGAGCTGGTTGGTTTCTGTGAAATGAGCTCTGAGCTTCCCTTCTCCACCAGATGTTCCCTTACAGCTGGAATGCAGGCCCTCCCTGATTCACACGATTGTGTCCCCCCCAATGCCTACTCACCCACCCACAGAACAAGACTTGAGGCCCAGGGCAGAGGCCAGGCCTGGCAGGCAAGCACACGTGGGTTCTCTCCCTTGCCCCAGACAGATTTACTCCATGTTCCTATATCTGGGGGTCTGAGTTTTTGCTCCTGTGACCAGACATGCGTGCCCCTGCTTCATTGTCCTCTGCTGAAGCCCCTGAGTTAGCAATGCCACCACCCTGTTGAGCTTTAGATTCGGAACAACCTGTTCATATCTCCTTTCTCCATACGTTTTCCCAGGATCCATGGGAAAACAGAAAGAATTCTCTGGCCCACTTTTCTGAGGAGAAACCTAGACTCACTGGTGAGCTGACTTACCCAAAGTCACAGCTCTAGGTCAGTGACAGAGAACAGACTGTACGGTGCCATGCTGTATCCCTTGTGGACCCTCCCTCACCATCCTCACCACCTCCCCCTTCCCTCAGTGCCACTTTGGTGTGGTTTTATCAGAACAAGGTCTAGGACCACCCTCAGGGAGGGGGGCAGAAGCCAGGGTGAGCTTCTCGCCCCCCCTCGATTCTTACAGGGATGAAACACACTTGGGACAGACTGGAGGGGTACCTAGAGGTGGTCTGAGAGATGGGCGAGGAAGAGTGAGGGGCAGCTCCTCACTTGGGCTTTGGTGATGGGGGTGGGGGTACGAGTGTCTGAGCTGCTTAGTTACCCCCGGGAGGAACCCCTTCCTCTTCACAGCAGCTGCCTTGGAACCCTCGCCCAAGCGCTGGCTTGGAGCCTTGACTTATCAAAGCACTTCCACCTCTTCGATGGCAGGTGAGGCCAGTGTTGTGCCCATTTCACAGATAAGGAAATACAAGGTAAGTGAGGTTAAGGTCACAAAGTAATGTGGTTAAATGACTGCTGGACAACCCGCATGTCCCCTGACGCTGTTGATTTCTCTCCTACCCTGAGCGGTGACCTTGCAGAAAAGATAGCGCGAGTCACTAAGGGGTTGCGTGGTCTCGTGAGGGAGCTGGAGGGGCTCAGAGCCAGCAGAGCAGGCCAGGGGAGTGGGCTGGCCTGGGGGAGTCTGGGCCAGACAAATAAAGCGGTGCCCCTTCCAACTATTGTTCTTTAATTATTTAGTCATCCTTTATTTATTAGAGAGTGAGGCGGGGATGGGGGAGAGCAGGGTGGGCGGGGGAAGACTTGTTTCCTTTTAGGAAAAAGCGCACACCTTTTTATGTTCAAAATAAAGGATTTACTACTCGTGTTTATTAGAGGCCATTTCCCGAGCCAGAAAACTCCCTGGGAAGCTTATTAAACCTTATTAAGCCACTGAAAATGTAGATAATAAAAATAAATCATTCATCCCCCATAAGCAGCACCAGGCCCACGTGACTGCCTTTCAGAATCCCACTGCCTCTGGCTGCCTTTCCAGGAGGTGTCCCAGCTGCTCTGCTGTCCTCCCCAGTCACACACTCCCTGGAGGTGGGAGGCCGGGGACACACCGGAGCCCCCGGGGAGCCCCATTCTTTTTAGCATTTTGCCCCGAGGCCCCAGCTCCTGTGGAGGAGTGGGGATGGCTTAGATTTTGCTGGTTACTAGGGTTTGCGTGTGGACGCTTGGGTTAGGTGGCCTGTGCACCTTCCTGGGGTTATTTTAGTGTCTCTCCTAGAGGCACCAGCGAGGGTGCACAGCGCCAGCCTCCGAGGCCCTCTGCATGCAGGCCGCCCTGACCCGCGGGCCAAAGTCTCCCAGCGCCCACCACGGCCACCGAGCGAGCCAGGGGACTTTGCAGTGGGAGAAGGGGAAGAGGGTGCCAGGCGAGAGGGCCACTGTTTTGGGGGAAAATGCGAGGAGTAAGGGCTGAGAAGTGCCCAGGTGTACAATGTGCGGAGAGAGGCTAACCCCTTTTGGGGAGGATCCATCATTAAAGCCTGTATTTACAGTTAGTCTCCGCTCTGCAAGGAGGTGCAGGTGGCCCTGGGCCAGCTGAGTTCCCTCTCTGAGCTTCGGTTTCTTCTTTAATGTGGACTAGAAGGCTCTGAAGGTCCCTTGCTGCTGCTCATTACACTCGATGGTTCTATGGTGCCCTCCAACTAATCCACTTAAATATTTTGGTTCCCAGGTGAATCCTTGGACTCTGAGGTCACGAACAGCGTATGCTGGGCTTTTAAAGGACGGGCGGGCTACCAAGTCAGGGCGGGATCAGCTTTCGGCCACGCCGGGCAGAGTGATGAGACACCATGGTTGGTACAAAGTACTTGACTGTTCCCTCACCAGGCCCCTGAGGGAGGCCAGGAAGCGGATCCGGGTTTATGGCCCCAACTCTCAGACAGCGGCCAAAGGCGTTTGCCGGGGCAGTGTCTGGAAGTTGCTTCTCCAGAGTGTGTACAAATTCATTACCAACAACCCCACAGGCCCTGAGTGTGGGGTGTGGGGAAACAGACAGGGACACAGCTTGACAGAGATACAATATATGGGAGACAGAGCGTTAATGCTGAGCTTCCTCCAACCAAGGTCGATAGAATCAAATAGATAACAGAGATGGCGTGAGTGCTTGCCCTGTGCTGCTACTGTCCTAAATATTCTATGTGGACGCTCTCACTTAAGCCTCTCAAAAACCCCAGGAGGTACCTAGTGCCATCATAGTTACCCTATTTTTCAAATGGGGAAACTGAGGTAGAACTGGGACTTCAACCCCAGCATCTGGACGCCAGGTTTCCTAAGCATTCTCCAGGAGACTGGACCCATTTTGCTCAGGGCTGGAGAAACGGGGTGAAGGGATGGGGTTCCTGGCCTTCAGAACCCTCAGAAGACTAGGGGGTAGAGACAAGTCAAGTCAAGAGCCAACCTAGTGCTAAGTGCTATCCGAGGTGTGGACAGGTCCTTTGGGGGCAGAGGCCAGGAGGCAGGGCTCCCCTGGGGTCGGGAGGGACTCCACTGAGGAGGTGATGAGCTGAGCTCCGAGGCCCTGGGGCAGCCAGGGATGTGGGGCAGGGAGAGGAGAACATTCCAGCAAAGGGCACCGTGTGTGGAAAGTAAGGCACAGAAGCGTGAGCCTAGCATGGCGGGAGCAATGAGCAGTGGAGGTGCTGGGCTCCAAGGCAGAGGCTCGGTGAGTTCAGAAAGGCAAGCGAGTCCAAGGGGGGTTAGGGAGGTCAGAGAAGGTTCTGGATGGGAGAGGAATTGACAGCTGCCAGCAACCGGCAGTCCTGGAGAAGGCAGGGAAGGGCGGCTGGAAACCAGCTAGAAGATCGTACCTTTAGACCATGAAGCTGCTGCTCGTTACTCACAGCCGTGCCCCTGCCCTTCCCTGGGCCCAGACCTCTGGGGAGGGAATGCAGTCTAGGGGCTCCTGTGGGGCGGGGCTGTGGGAGGAAGGGGGGCAGAGTCAAACTCCAAGGCCTCCTCCTGGTGGAAGATGCCCTGGTTATGCCTCGAGAACACGTCGCCTCCCTGCCGTGGGCCACTTCAGTTTGGAAACGAGGCCCAGAGCAGCGGCCCAGTTGGCCCGCCCCAAGCATCTGTGTTTTCCAAAGGAAGTGAAACCTCAGATTTGCCTTCGAACTTGCCCCTTTCTTCTAAGCAGACGCCGTCCACCACGAGAACCGCCTGGCATTCAGCTGGGGAGAACAAACTGGAAGCTTGCAATTTTCAGGCTTAATTGTATATAATATTATAATATAACTTTTATTGCGCCGAGAAAGTCCAAGCATTTCCTTTTCCTATTTATACTCGAGCCCAGTCCCTCCTCCGCGACAATTTCCCACTTTGCCTGCTGCAGAAGCCCAGGGCTAGAGAGTTCCAGGGCAATCAGAATGTGAGTGGAAACTCAGTTAACCAATGTTATTGATCACTCACCATGTGCTTGACGTGGGCTTCCTGCTGTGTGGGGTTTTAAACAAGACCCCAGACCTGCTTTTGAGGGGCTCTGGCTTCCCTGAGCAGGTAAGACTCACCCATAGCATATGTAGTAAGTCTTCACCTAAACTCATTGATGTCCGACAAAAACAATCTTGCCACAGGCTAATTGATATAAACACGAGTTAAGTTCCTACAGCATCTCATCGATGTTGTAGTGAAACAACAGTGAGCAAATTGATGTTATTTGAGGACTTGCTGTGTTAGAGAGAAATAGGAACCAAGCCCTAGCCAGTTTGGCTCAGTGGATAGAGCATCGGCCTGTGGATTAAGGGTCCTGGGTTCGATTCCCATCAAGGGCACATGCCCTGTTTTCGGGCTCAATCCCCAATAGGGGGGGCATACAGGAGACAGCCAATCAGTGATTCTCTCTCATCACTGATGTTTCTATCTCTCCCTCTCTGAAAGATACACACACACACACACACACACACACACACACACACACTGAGTGGCCAGATTATTATGATCTCTGAACACATAATAATCTCGCCACTCAGTGTATATATATATATATATATATATATATATATATATATATATATATATATGTATTAGAGACCCAGTGCATGAATTCGTGCATGGGTGGGGTCCGGCCAGCCTGGCCAGGGGGAGGGGACATGGGCAGTTGGCCGGCCTGCCTGCTGGTCGAACTTCTGGTCGAGGGGATAATTTGCATATTAGCCTTTTATTATATAGGATATACACTGAGTGGCCAGATTATTATGCGTTCAGAGATCATAATAATCTGGCCACTCAGTATATATATATATATATATATATATATATATATATATATATATATATATGTATATATCTATCTATCTATCTATCTATCTATCTATTTATAGTATATATGAAATAGTAACCAAGAAGGAAGGAATCCATGTGAGCAGAGTGCCAGTAAGTTACGGGTGGGTGTCTGGGCAGGACCCAGCATCAGACCACCGTGATGGAGACTGCATGATGGTGTGCAGCAAGGGTCCCCTTCAGAGCAGGGCCCGGGAGCCCCGCCTCCCTCATGTTGTTTCCCTGGTGCACATCTCAAAGGCAGAACCTGCCTTCCCTCTGCCACATTTGCCCCCAGCCCAGGAGCCCAGCAAAAGGACTGGACTCTCTCTCAGCCTCTGGGAGGGCGCCTCACCTGTCAGCACCTTACAGAGGAACTACCCACCCCTTCCCACTCTGATCGCTATGACTCATCATCCATTTGTGCCAAGAGTTTTGGTCTCCAGACTATCATAACTTACAGTGGAAATACCCTTAAGACACAAGAACCCACCCCCAGCCCCCAGCCCAAAGAAGCCCGGAAGATCCACTGATGAGCTGGAATGGGCGCAGTGATTTTTGCAAACCTAGGAAAGCTGGTTCCCCTCGGAAATCTTAAGATAAAAGATGTTGAATAAGAAATACAAGGTCAGAAAGTTAGAAAAGAGTTGGCAAAATGCAGCATTATTTGCCGAGGATATGATTGGACACTTTCCTATACAAATAACAGCCAAGTTCAAAAATAGGTTAGAGGACCCCATTTACTTGGCACCGAGAACAGATACAACACCTAGGAATAAGCTACTAAGAAATGTGTAAGATCCATTCAAAGAAAGTATAAAAATATGAGCGAAGCACCTTTAAAAAGACTTAAATGGAAAGCATGCCCTACTCTTGGATAGGGAGCCACAATATTGTAAATAAGCCCATTTTCCCTAAATACTTCAGTAAATGCAATATGATCCTAATAAAAATATCAATGAGAATTTCTATTGAAATTAGATAAGCTGACTCTAAAGTTCACATAGAAAAAAAATTAGCATTTAAGACTAGCCAAGAGATTTTTGAAACAGATGAGTAATGGGGGTAGGGGGGACTAGTCTTACCAAATATAAAAACACATTATAAAGCCATAAAAAGAAAATATCTCATACTGGATCATGAACAGAGAGACAGATCAATAGAAAGTCATAGACGGTCTGTAAATAGATTCACATCAATTCATATATAGGAGAATTTAGCATATAATAAATATGGAATTCCAATGTTTATTTTAAGACAGATTTTTTTAAAAACATGGGATTGGGACAACTGGCCAATCATGTAAGAAACAAAACAAATCAAAACCCGGATCTCTTCCTCATTCCTTACACCAAAATAAATGACAACTAGAACAAAGATTTAAAAGTTGAAGAAAGAAGAATCATGAAAAGGAAATATTGAAGAATTATTTTATAATCTCAAAGGGGATATGCTTTTTTAAGTAAGACAGAAAATCCAGAAGCCACAAAAGATGGATAAATTTGACTAAATAACGACAAACATTTGTGTAATTTCCCTAACAAAATCAAGTCACAAATAACTGGGAAAAATATTTGCACAACATATGATGAAGGGCTACTTTTCTTTATAGAGTTTATATTAAATCAGGAAAAGACCTATAGCTTGCCAGAAAAATTGGTGGAAAAAAAAAATGAACAGGGAGATCACAGAAAAATAAACACAAATAGCTTTTTAAAAAATGAAAAATGCTCAACATCACTCAGCATGAAAGACATAAAAATTAAATACATAAATTTTAGTTTTCTTCCATCAGATGGGCAAAATTAAAAAAATCTGAGGATTCAGAAATTTTTCTTACATTTATCATTACAGTTTTATTATCACATGAACCCAACTTGTATAAAAAGATTGTCCCTGCACATTGATTCTATAGCGAAGACTGAAAGCAAACAGTGGGAGGCTCTCTAGATACATCATGGAGTCCTATGCAGCCTTTAAAAAGAACGAGGCAATCTGTACATGGATGTGCAGAGAACTGTCTCTAAGATTGAACTGGAAAGCATGCAGATGATTGCAACCTCATGGGGAATTCTGAGCTAAAACTCTCTAGCTAAGCTGCTTCTGAATTGCTGACAATAAAAACCATGAGTATAATAAATGTTTGTTGTTGTTTTAAGCTGCTAAAGGTTTGGGGCATTTTTGTTACACAGCAACAACTAACTAATGTATATTCCTCTTAACTCCTTTAGGAGTTAGGACCTTACCCCTTGGCCCTTGCCCATTTATTGTCTCATCTAACTTTTCCATGTGTGTAATCTTGTCCCCCCCAAAACAAACAAACAAACAAACACACAAATAAACAATGAACAAGTGTGGTTTCTAATTCCCCTGTATCTCTCATCATGCCTAGCGGAAGGCTGGGAACAGAGGGAGAGATTCCCAGTGATGTTCGAGCTTCCTGTTTTATGAAGAGAAGGCAGGTATGTACAAAGGCTACAGTACACAACTGCACAAGGCTTCCTGATGGACTGGTACCCTCGTTAAGTATCAAACACCGCGCAGGCAAACCACCTGCAAACCAACCACCTAACACCTACAACTCACCTTCACAGCGGAGCATTCACGTGTGAGCGTTCCCACTGTTCCACAGTGAGTCAGGCTCATCGCCCAGCTCCCGGGAAGGAGGGAGGGGCGGGCAGGGCCTGGCAAGGGCTCTTGCTTCCTACTTATTACACTGAATGCTACTCATGATTTATTTGCTTGCTCCCCACCCTTTCCAAAAATATTTCTTTCAAAGCCAGAGTGACGGCCCCCTCTTTCAGTATTTCTGACACTCATTTAGAAATAGATGGCATGCTTAAACCCAAAGAACAATTTAGGACTTTAAGAATCATTTTTTAAAAAATGCTGTAAAGGGAGCTGCTGCTCCTGCTTTTAAGACAGCCCCTGCCCCAGGCTCTCACGGAGCCTGCCCGCCCTGTCCCCAGAGACATCTCAAATCCGCCCAGGCTATTTTCCTTAAAGGCAGCCGGGTGGGAGGGCACGGTCCTTTCTCCACTCTCTCCCTCCTCCCATCTCTTTCCCAGGCCGGCAGTCTGATTTTTCAAGACTAATCAGAAAAAGTGGAAGGGAGGAGGCGGCCTTTTTGTAGACTGGTGTCTAAACAGAGGCAGCCCCGCTGTTTTTCTGGCCGGGTGGGTGGAGGTGACCAAGGAGACAATTATACGCAGCCCATCCTCTCCCACAGGACCCATTTAACCAGTGTGTAATAAAGCCCCAGCGCATCCACCCTCTGATTTGGGTCAGATGAGATGAATTTTTAGCTTTTCTGGGGCGTTTGTGCCAGTGGGGGAAGCAGAGGGGTGAAGGAACAAACACATAGGCTCCAGTTCCCTGGAAGAAAGGAAAAGCAGGGAGCAGACCGAGCAGGCACTCGGGAGGCCGGCCCTGGGCTTCCTTCCACCGTGTCTTTGTTTCCATGTTAGCCGCCAGGTCCAACACCTTGGCGGAGATCACGGGTCTCCCTCTTCCTTGCTCCTGACATCAGTCCACTGTTTCTGCACCACACCACCTCCGCCCTAGCCCCCCCCCCCTCCCCAAAAACACACACTGGGCTCCATCATGTGGCCCCTGACTATCTTGCTCATCTGCCTCCGACAACTGGAAGGTGTTCCCTGCACACCCAATTCCCACCACCTTGGCCTTGCTTATTCTGTCCCCACTACCGAAGCACACTTCCCTCCCAACTTCTTTGCCCTAACCCACCTTTCTGGGCTAACTCCTGCTCATCTTTTAAGATTTAGCTTGTGCATCACCTCCTCCAGGAAGCCTTCCTGAATTAGGTGCCTTTCCTCCATGTTCCCTTCCTTCCCTCTCTCCTGGCCCTTACCACATGGAGATGTAACTGGAAAATGAGTGTTATTGAGATTGATGTGGGGAAAAGGAGGGAGAAGTAACTCCAAGATGTGAGGTACTGAGAGGGGTTCAGGGTAGACAGACCACAGTGAGTGCTGCAGGATAAGCATTGGGGTGTTGGGGATCCCCATAACTAATGGGGTGAGAGGGACTGCCAGGAATGCAGGGAAATGCAACCCAGGTTAAGCCCAGGTGCATAACAGGTGGTGACTGAGAAGCCGTGGAGCGGGGACTGGGGGAGGATGGACAGAGGCAGAGACAGGAGCTGACCTTGACCTGTCTCTGGAGGCCAAGGCATTTAACCTCCAGTGAGGGAGGCAGGGTCCCTGAGACATGGCTACAGGTGATTTACAAAGCTCGGCTATTAAACTGTAAAAGGAACAGTGTGAATCCACATGCAACGAAGGGTGTGAGAAAGATTTCCTGACACGGACAAGAGTAGGGTTACACATAAGTAGGATTATTTTCTCTCTCCAGGAAAATGTCATTCTTTCCCTTTCTCCTTCACCCCAACATTCGCCATGGTCAGCCACTGAGAGGCCAGCGCCCAATGCATTCCCACCTTGGAGCTCTTGGCCTCCTTCATCAGAGGTGCCCTCACCTTTCCATCCTGAGCCCCCATCTCCCTCCAATAGTCCTAAACACTCATTGATCCCCTTAAGCAGTTGGAGATAAAGGTCAGGGATATTCAGACTCATAAAACCTACACCATTAGGATGCTGAACAAATACTTTTGCACATACAGATATGGCTAGCTTTCACACGTGTGCAGATTGAATGGTGATGGATCCAACACGGATGTACGCAACATTACTGAATCATACACGACAGATACAGCCAGGTAGACATTCATGAAATTTTTTCAGTTTTAAAAAGGATCTTCATCTTCCAAAGGATGGAGCCCACAGGACCGGAATGTAAGTAGTTCCCTGATGGTAAGAATGGTTTGCTTCTCCATGCCCTCCACGGGATGGAGCATGGAGCATGGAGCTTCATACCAACAGGCATTTGGCATGTGTTAGCTGAGTGACTCATTGAGCAAACATAGGCTCGGTTACCTTGAAATGATCAGTGTCACCTTGACTTTCCCAAGGAGGAAGTAACCTGGGAGCATAAGTAGTAATGAATGGCAAAGCCCTCGGTAAGTAGCTAATGCTCACCCTTCAGTAATGCAAGACCTGGCCTTGCTTATCTGTAGCCAAGGAGAGCAAAATGAGACACCAGAAAACTCTCGTGAGTTAAATCTCCCAACGGAAAAATGGGAGAATCTTGTTTCTTCTGAGTAAGCAACTTATGAATTGAGAGAAAAAGGATTTCCTCCGACAACCTTCGTCCCAATATTGATTTGCAATTGCTATCGTCTCAAAATATAACAAACACAGCCACAATGAGCCTCTCCGTTCTGATCCTGAGTATTCACAGCTGAGAGGTGAGGGGAGCATCAGGCTGTCCCCTGGGGAGGGAGAGGAGAGCAGTCCCTCTCCCCCTCTCCCAGGAGGACCTGGGTGAGCTGGAAGCGTGCATCACACTGGCTTTCCACACTGTTGGGCTCACAAAAATCACGGCTGTGCTAAGGATCACATCCTGTCATAGTCATAGAACCACTGAACTCTGAGCATGTCAGACCACAACCGGAGTAGTTTTGATTTCATGCACCATTTCTTAAGCACCTACTAAGCGCCAGGTATTGAGTGGACTCTTTTACAGATAGTTCCTCATTTAATCCTTACAATCACCCTGTGAGCTGGTTACTTCAACCCCCATTTCCTATGAGGAGATGGAGCCAGGAGTGGTCAAGTCCCATGTCCAGGATGAGCAGTGAGTCAGTGGTGTGTTCCATTACGGGAGCTCCATTTGAAAGCATCCAAAGGCCAGAAACTGGGATAATGGTACAAAGAGCTGGGAATGCTGTCTGCCAACACCTGTAGTAGGTTTCTAGGATGTTAGGATCAAACAGAACCTTTTGTAATTGAGGATGTTGAGGCCCAGGGAGGGAAAAAGACCTGTCCGCTGAAACATGGCAGCAAATACAGCGTGAGCTCTTAGCCATGGCCCTAGTGCTTGTTCTAGCACAAGGAACCTCAATGGCAGACACAGAGCTCTCCACTGTGAGGTACAGGCCCAGGCAACAGAAGGTGGGGAGAAGTCTGTGATGGCTCGCCAGCACCCAGAGAAGAATATATCACACCATTCTCCCCCAAAGCTACCCTCCCTCCTTCCACCACCCAAAGCCAAGAGGTGGGACCACCATGTCTTGGTTTTCCTAGGACTTTCCTGGTTTAGGCACTGAAAGCCAGGCATTTTCAGAATCCCATTGGCCCCAGGCAGAGTGGGATAGCTGGTCACCTATACTATCTCCTCCTAAACCCTAGACTCTCCTGTCTAACCCCTCGCCTCAGCTGCCCTCATGATCACGGGGCTGGGCTTCATTAGACACAGCAGGGCTTTGGACCCCAGCCCACACCCTTGGGGTACTGCCCTGCCCCAGTCAATTCTAGAGAAAGAATGTCTGTTGTCACCAACGATTGCTCAACCCTGGCACCTTTCTGCTTTACCTGTGAGGGGGCAGCCCTCTGCCTCAGGCTCCCAGAGGGATATGGGACAGGGAGGGGCAGAAGTGGGGGAGAAAGATGTGATGACGGAAAGAGGGCAGGGAAGTTGATGAAACAGACAGGGAGCTGAGGTAGGGAAGAGGCAGGTGTGGAGGAAGAGAGAAAGAAGGAGAGATGGTGATATGGTCATATAAGTAAGGAACCACCAATCGCCATGCCAGCTGTGGTCCAGGTCTCAATGAATACCCACGGGATAGAGACACATTTAGACATGAGGCGATGGAACTACCTGGTTTCACATCCCCGTTTTATAAAATTTGAGAAAACTGAGCCTGTGGGACTGGAAGGTAAAACCCTCTGTAGTAGGAGCCATGTCAAACTACATTTTGCACCCAAACCAGCACATTCATGGTATGTTGTGTGTGGCAGCCTCGGCAATGTTCATTAGTAAGGACGGTGACAATAGCGATAGTTATCTCTGGCAATCCAGTCCTCTTAAGCAGGTCTTTCCGAGTCACTGTCAACACACGGCTGGATAATTATCTTGGAAATTTGAGCAATATGACCATTATGGATCAGAAGGTGGCCCAATCCATTAGAAAACAGCAGGGCTGGCTGCACATGTGGGCAGCTGCTGCATGGGGTAATGGGAGGGCACCTCACTGAGCCCTACCCACCTCAACGCACATCTCTTCTACCAGCCCGAGATGATGCCATCCAGCTTGCTGTGCCCACCCTGAGAATTCCCACCAGGAGAGGTTATAACAAGGAACTCTGCTGGTGGGAACCCCCCAAGGCCATTTCCCCTGCATCCAAGTTTTCAAGGAGTTTTGATTAGCCTGAGAGTAGTAGGCGTGAGAGCATCAGGTCAGCTGTTTGCCTCCTCGGAAGAGCCAGGGAGCCTTCCCTGGGGGCCTTGAGCCTCCTGTCCACACCACCAGCCATGTGAGGTGTGGGAAGGGGAGGACAGTGATAGGAGCCGGGAGAGGAAGGGGCCTGGAGCAGGGGAGGCCTCTCCAGGGGCAGGGAATGAAAGCGGGAGGAGCTAGAGAAAAACAGCAGGGCACAGCCTGAGAGGCAAAGCCCACAGTGGGCCTCTCCTAACACTGGCTCCTTGGGGCAGGGGTCATCATTAAGCATTCTCCCTTTGGACGTCTTCCTGTCTGATCCAGGGGAGAGGATCCTGTAGTCAAAGATTTCAACTGCCAAGGTCTGACATGTTCTTTTGGTTCAGGAGAGGCCCCCATTATGAACGCCTTGGTGGGAAGCAGAATCCTACCTCCTGCTCCCATCCCTGGCAGAGAGCTCACGGGCCCAGGCCCAGCCGGCTGGGCGCGGCTGCCAGTACTTTGGATCTTAAGTGAAAGGCAGCCAGCAGCAGCAGTTCGTGTCTCTTATTTGCAACTATGAACTTCAAATGACATGACTATGTTTGGGATACCTGAATACTGGAGCCCTGTTAGAGATTCACATTGGCTATTACACACACACACACACACACACACACACACACACACACACCTCTGAGAAAGCCACAGCACCTTTCTAACTTTGTTTAACTCTGAATTCCCTAACCTTGCTTAATCTTTCTACTTTGCCTACACCTTTCAATATCTGCAGCACTGGTGTGACGAGGACCCTGCATGGAACACTAGTGTGGAGCTTTCCAGTCATGGAATCCACAGAGCAATGCCATGTTCCTTTCCAGTCATGGAATCCACAGAGCAATGCCATGTTCATGACACACAGGAGTAGGAGGCTGCTGGCCGCTCAGCTGATACGAGGACTCAGGGGGTCACTTTCTGAGACGGAGCAAATCAAAGCCACTGGTTGGAGATCTTTGAGACTGAGGACCGAGCCCTCTGGGATGGGAGCCTAGAGGCCTGCCTCCCGCCCTGGCTCTGGCTCCAACCTGCCTCCCCGAGGTCACAGGGAGCTGTGGCCTGGCCTGGGTGTCTGTGCTCTCAGCTGAGCCTCTTCCACCGCACTGCTCCCTGTCCAGAGCTCTTGGAGATGTGGTCTTACCTGAGGACGCCTGTTTTCTGTCACCACATGAAGAGGGCAGGGTGGGCAGCCCATCTACCAAGCCACTGTCCCAGGGTCAGGGCTTGCCAGCTCTTTCCTCTGCCCCTCCCTCTCCCTGCAACCCGTGCCTGGATCCAGCCCCACCAGGCAGCCCAGGGAAGCTTCCTGTGTCAGGCAGCCCTGCCTTTGGAGGTCCCCTGTCTCCAGCATGCAGTGTCTTCTCTCTCCATCTCCCAGCCAGCTGAACTCTTAGCTTCCTTGCTATACATTTTCTGATGCCCCACAATCATTGCAGGGCATCCCTGGGGCCTGGCCTAGTGCCCACCCGGGCTCTGCCAGCCATGATTTTCGGCCCTGGAGTTCTCTGTCTGCCCACAGCCTGCTTCATCCAGACTCTGGATCACATCTGGCCAACATCACATGCTTATTTCATAGGGTCCACACACCCCATTGATGTGGGTGCTGCCAAGCCCTTTGGGGGCAGAGGTGAGGGTGACATGCTCCTCACAAGCATAACAATTGTAACTGGGCTTTGATTTAAAGCATAAGCTGTGGTTAATGCTAAACAAGAGGCCATCATCTCTGTGAGGCCATCTCTGTGGATGATGGCATTAAGTGTGCAAACCCAAGCATAAAGGAAGCAGCCACAAAATGATAGATACCAGTGGGGCCTGGATATAAATGCAGGGAGTCAGCAACCACTGTGAGGCCTCCCAACTCTCCCCTCTACTTAGAGGCAGAGTCCATTTACAGCTCCCCCTTCCCTGTTCCCAAGACGCTGCAGAGCGAGGTTGCTGGCTGGAGAGAGAGAGGCAGGACTTGTTTACATGATCATGGAAAGGTACTTCTCTTTGAGCCCTCACTATGTTGCCATTTGGAACAGAGAAAGGAGGCTTGGGTTTAAGGGCCAGCTCTCTTCCCTGCCAAAATGCATGACTTGGGAATGGTGGTTAGCCTCCTCGAGTCAGAGCTTCCCTCTGTAAACAAAGTAGTTGGACTTTACCTACGGTCTCTCCATGGTTTTAGGATATACAAGCCTATGACAAGGAAATCAGCAGTGGAGGAACCAGGTATGGGGCCCTGGAGAAGTTGGGTCTCAATTCTTATTTGTAAAATGAAGGGTATGATGGTTAATTTTATGTGACAACCTAGGCCATGGTTTCTAGATATTTATTCTAGCATTAATCTAAATGTATCTGTAAAGGTATTTTTAGATGAGATTAACATTTACATCTGTAAACTTTGAGTAAAGCAAATTATACTACCTGATATAGGTGGGCTTCAATCAGTTGAGGGTTCTAAGAGAAAAGACTGAGATCCCCAGAGGAACAGAGAATTTTGACTCATGACTGCCTTTGGATTCAAACTGCAATATCAACTTTTCCCTGGATCTCCAGCCTGCTGGTCTACCTGCCAATTTTGCTTTTGCACTTGCCAGCCTTCACAATCATCAGGGCCAATTCCTTAAAATAAATCTCTCTCTATGTACACACACACACACACACACACACACACACACACACACACACACCCTATTGGTTCTCTTCTCTGGAGAACCTTGACTAATGCAAAGTATTTAGATGAAGGAGAGTCCTCGGTATTAATCCAGACTGCATATCAGAATCACTGAAGGAGCTGTTAAAACCACCAGTGTCTAGACCCCGACCCAGACTTCCATCAGCATTTTAAACTCCCCAGGGCCTCCCATATGCAGCTAAAGCTGAGAACCATTGTTGAGTCACTTTGGAACTTATTAAAAAAGCATATTCCCCAGACTCCACTCAGGACCTACAAATCAGCCCTTCTGGGGTGGCTCCTGTCATCTTCAAATTTAACCACCTCCCCAGCACATGGGTCAGATGCTCTCTAAAGTTTGAGAGCCCTGGACATGTGGTGCCTCTCAGAGCCCTCTTCGCTTTGACAACTGACCATTCTGTGTTCCAAGTTCCAGGGCTGGAACACATAGCTCCTCCCAAGTGAAGGCCAAGGACATCATAGCGGAAGAAGCCAACAGGGCACCATGATTTGAAAAGGAGACAAATTCTGTATCTTTCCCTCCCTCACCAACGGCACATGTCACCCACCAGGAAGGTCACCTGCACCCCTGAGGGCACACACAGCATCCCACTCACCTCTGTATCCCCAGCTCCAGTGCAGGCACAGCACAGAGAGGTGCTCAGACATTTGTGTTGCTTCACTGAATAAATGAGCACATTGTCTCACCACCACTGGCTCATCCCTGCCCAGGTGTTTCTGTGGGAGGCATGCCTCTCCCCTTTCCCAATTCCCTGCTGTCATCTGAAAAGGCCTGTCCCTTCCTTGTTGTCTCAGCTCATAACCATTCTTCAGGGTCCAGCTTATACCCCCTCCCTTCAAAAGATCTTTCTGATTCTTCTCTCTCCCACCACTGTATCTGACGGGACTCACAGGCAGGCCCGAGAGCTGCCACCCAGCACTCTGCCAGTTTTGTCCATTGCCTTTCTCTTGGTTGTCCCCTGATCCTGAGCAGCTCAAGGACAGGCCACCCTCCAGGGTCTGCCCAGGGCTGGCCCACAACAGGCAGCTGTGAGAACTTGTGGCACATGCCAAATAAATCCCTACTTTGTGGTCAACAGAGGCCCAAGGAAGCGAGTGGGCCACTCTAACCTCTCCCACCATTGCACCCTCCATCTAAGGTGCCTCTGTTACTAGGAACAAGGCTGTACACACATTATCTCAGACCCTGTTCCTTCAAATCCAGGCCTATGCTCTAGACTATAGGACCTCCGCATTGCCCTGTGAGCAAAGCAGAAAAAGGATGTGGATTGTCCCTGAGAAAGGCAGGAATGCAGGGCAGGATTTGAGCCACTGTGGGAGATTAGAAAGAAGATCTGATCAAGGCGAGGGAGGGAGTCCGTGGTTGGGAAATCCTTCAGGGTAGTCAGGTCTGGCCCCCGGACAGGGAGGAGAGGGAAGTGACATGCCGGGCACTCTTCTAGGCCCTTGATACACATTCCCTGGATGAAGGTCCTGGAATCACTACCCCATTTCATAGGTGAGGCAACTGAGGCTCATGGAGATGAATCAACCTGCCCAAGGCGTCCGCGCTCCTGTGTTACCCAAACCCAGGGCTGTATGACTTCAAAGGGGCACCCAGTGAATGTCAAGGAGGCAGATGGGGACTCATTCCTTCACCCACTCAACAAATAATGCTCAATAGGTACGATGTGCCAGCTACAGCCAGGCATAGATAGGTTAACACAAGTCTACAATGAGTTTCCAGTCTAGTGAATGAAGGATGAAATACTTTTAGTACCTCGAGTTCTGGAAGGTAACAACTGGGCCTGCCTGCCTGGTTCCAGAATTATCCCCACCAGGACCTTTCACATGAACCTCTGGCTGCAGAGAAGTACCTGGTCTCCAGCTGTGAAAACCAGGAAGATACTCTCAAGAGGTGGTGTCATCCGAGAAAAGAATTAGAGTTATTTTGCTGGTCAAGGTCCAGAAGTAGCAGGAGGAAGGAGGGAGAAGGCTGCCCCGCTATCCCAGTGGGTGCCAGTCAAGAGCCCCAGCAGAGCTGGAAAGGATCTGTCTCATCTCAGTGTGGGGGCCACACCTCCCACCACACAACATTCTCCTGGAGAAGGGAAACCCCCATCCTGAACCAGCACCAGAGGTCAGAGATCTCCTCTGAGTCATACTTTGCATTCATACACCCCATTTCTCCCTTAAAAGTCTGCACCCAGCTAGAAGCCCAGAGCAGCCAAGAGGGACAGGCACCTGTGCATTTTAGGAGGATGGGGTGCAAACATGCCAACATGATAGCTTTGGGACAGGAAGAGTCTAGAGACCCAGAACCCCTCCCACCCCCCACCCCATTCTCCTCTTTCCTGATGTTTCTGTGCGATCTTTTCTTTATCTTCCTCTGAGCCTAGGCTCCCCTCTTTCCCATCCTACCTCAGAGCCCAGCCTAGTGAACCCCAAATTCCCATCACATTATACATTGAGATTTCTGGTTCAGAAAATATGCACATATCACTTCGTGTTGTAGCTACTTTTCCCCAGGAGGGTCATGTCATCTTTCATGCTTGCAGCACTGTGGCTGGTGCATAGCAGGTTCTTAATACATGCATGATAAATGAATGAAAACTTCACAGGAGCTGTAGATTTTTCAGATATTTCAAATGCAATAAAACACACTTTACCCAAAACCACAGCATGAACTATTTAGCAGGTCCAGAGAACACAGCAGCTTAACCAGGGGTCCTTGTTATGAACATAAATGATGAGCTTAGATTCTCTGAAAAACTCCTCCTTTGGTGTACTTTTGAGTAAAGAATCATGGATGACTCAACAATAACCAAAAAACCCTCCCCACAAACCACCCAATTCAAACATGGGCAAAGGACTTGAATGGACATTTCTCTAGATCAAATGACCAACATGGAAAAGATGCTCAATATTTTGTTCAGTATCAATAATTATTAGGAAAATGCAAATCAAAACCACAATGAGATTCAGATACTACCTTCTACCCTTAGGATGGCTACTATCAATGAAAAACAAAACCAACAGAAAATAATGAGTGCTGGTGAGGATGTGGAGAAATTGGAACTCTTGCGCGTTGCTGATTGGAATGTAATATGCTACAGCCACTATGGAAAATAGTACTGTGTTTCTTCAAAAAATTAAACAGAGAATTGTCATATGATTCAGCAACCCTACTTCTGGGTATGTAGCCAAAAGAATTGAAAGCAAGAACTCAACAGATATTTGTTCATATTCACAACAGCCAAAAGGTGGACACAATCAAAAACCCACCAACAAATGAGTTGAGAAATAAAATGGTATATCGATACAATGAAATATTATTCAACCTCAAAAAGGAATGAAGTTCCTTCAAAACATTATGCTAAGTGAAATAAGCCAGTGACAAAAGGGCAGATATTGTATAAGTCCACGTATATGAGGTACTAGAATAGTCCAATTCAGAGACAGAAGGTAGGATGGTTGCCAGGGTAGGGGGAGAGGAATAGTGGGCAGTCTTGTTTAATGGGCATAGAGTTCAGTTTGGGATGATGAAGCAATTCTGGAGATGAATAGTGATGATGGTTGCACCACAATTCAATGTACGTAAGCCGCTGAATTACACACCTAAGTGGTGAAATGTATGTTATGCATATTTTACAGTGAATGAATGAATGAAGCATGGATGCCCCTTTGAGGAGCATGAGGAAGGCACTAGATTTCTGGAATCAGATAGCCATACTCTCTAGAGCCAGTGGTGTGAGATCGGGTGACACTTCTCTGAATTTCAAGTCCCTTATCTGTAAAATGGGGTAAGAAGACTCAAAACAGGAGGGGAATACCCATGTTACAAAACAGATCCCAGGACGGAGTGAGATGATAGATGTGAAGCCTGTAACCCAGGGCCCGAAGCAGTGAACTCTCCCCGACCTTCCCCTTCCTCCCTTCTCCCCACACAGGGCCCTGCAACTGTCTCAGCTGACCAGGTTTACCTTTGGCACCAACTCCAGCTCGCCTTTCCCAGCGAGTTGCAGCCTTCCCATGTCCCAGTCCCCAAGGGCAGCGCCGGCTTCCCAGGACTTGGTGGGCAGAGGCAGGGGCCAGCAGGCAAAGCTACCAGTACCTCCCCAGGGTGCTTGCGACAAGCAAACAAGCCCGGGCTGAAATGGGAAAGGTGGAATTGCACTCTGTGGGAAGTTTGTGGCGGATGTATTTTTAGGATGGGAGCAGGAGGGAGGTATTTTTAGGATGGGGTACTCTTGCCACGGCTCCTCAAATCCCACTTCACCCGTAACGACCTCCTCTGTGGGGCAGGGAGGAGAGGGGGCACCCAGGAGCTTCACTGGATGGGTGAGGCAGCTGGCACCCTCTGCAGAGGAGGAAGCCACCCTGTGCTTTGTCCAGGAGCTGGGACCCCAGGTGTCTGACCCTTCCCAGTGCCCCTCTGGCCTCCCTTCCCGAGCCACCTCCCTTTTGGGAGTGGAGCCTGGGGTTCCCTCCCCTCCGCGCGGCCACATCCCCACGCTCCCTTCAGGATGACCCGAAAGGGAAGTTTATAAGAGGAAAAGGAATGAAAAGGATCCTATTTAACAGCACATACTGGGCGAGGGAACTTCCTGACAGGAAACGCTGTGGAAACCGGGCCCCATTTGGCCATGGAAAACTGGTTTGGCTCAGAACTAGCCAGAGTGGACAGGAGACCTCGGGCAGCTGTATGTCTCAATTAAACCGGACTTGTCAGAGTTCACTTTCTTTCTTGTCCCCTCGAAGCAAACAGACACTATAATAATCTGCACACCACAGGGGGAGAAAGGTACCATATATTTTTTTTAATCCAGGAAAAAAAAACACCCACCCTAATTTAGGTCGCAGAGACATAAAGGCCTACTGGTTCCGAGGCAAATCAACAGCAGATGTAGGCAGCTGAGCGGAGCCAGGCTGAGTAGGGCGGCTGCCACCGGCCACCAGCTTGAGTCACCGGGTGGGGAGGGAGGGCGGTGGAGGGGAGGGGTGGTTCTCTTTATTCTGGGGCTGGGGAGTGGGGTGCAGGAAACAATGGAATAGAGGCGTCCTTGGGGCGGGGACAGACACAGGGCTGCAGGCAGGTACGGGCAGGCTCCCAGCAGACGGCTCTTGTGGGCCAAAGAATTCAAACAGGCCATGAATCTGAGCAGAGACAAGGCCTCTCCTCCCCTCCCACCAACAAGACCTGGCAATTCCCTTTTGCAGGGCTAAGTCTGACTGTGGCTGGCCGGCCGGTCCCGTCCCGATCCCCCACCCACTCCTGTGCAGAGCCAGGCCCTCCTGCTGCTGGTGTGGGTGGTTCAGGCCCTGCCCGGGCTCCTGTGTGCTCAGCACCCCAGTCCTGGGTTGTGTTCTATCCCCTCTCCTCAGTTCTCCCTTTTCTCTCTCCACCCTACTATAAACTCCTGCCCCGCCTCCCAGGCCCCCTGTAGGGGCCTGGTGATACTGTCGGCTGGGACATGTGCTCTCGGGAACAGGGACCTCCCTGTCTTGGTGGCTGTCTAGCCCTCCAGCAGCAGGCCTGGCACAAAGTAGGGGCTCAGCAAGTGTCTGTCCGATGAATGGATGAGTACCACTGAGCACCAAGGGTCTGCCCCCTCCCCCGCTGACAGCATAGCGGCTTAGAACCGTGGTTGGCAAACTGCGGCTCTTTGGCCCCT
Source organism: Cnephaeus nilssonii (assembly GCF_951640355.1). Classification (NCBI taxonomy): domain Eukaryota; kingdom Metazoa; phylum Chordata; class Mammalia; order Chiroptera; family Vespertilionidae; genus Cnephaeus; species Cnephaeus nilssonii. Next base: position 82,918,817 of record NC_137082.1, read on the forward strand.
TGAGTGTGGCTCTGCCACAAAATACCACGGCCTGGGTGAGTCTATTTTGAAGAAGTGGCGTTAGAAGAAGTTTAAGTTTAAAAAATTTGGCTCTCAAAAGAAATTTCAATCGTTGTACTGCTGATATTTGGCTCGGTTGACTAATGAGTTTGCAGACCACTGGCTTAGAACATTCCTACATCCCTGTGTGGAGAACCACACACGGAAGCTGCTTAGTGGCATGTTTCTTGTATAAGGAGGAGGGTTTCCATGATATCCTCAGGTCAGTTAGAGAGGGAACTCGGTCTGGGACAGAGTGACCCAGTTTCCCCAACCCCCACAAACCTTCCAGTAATAGAATGAAGAGAAGAGTAACAGCCTACTCTCCAAGATGCTCTGTACGACCCAACACAGAATCAAAGCCTGGGAGAGACAGAGGGGAAATAGCAGGGTCAAGGTCACCTGGCTCATCAAAGGAATTGAAACCTAGGTCTCCTGCCGTCCAAAGTCCTTCCCATTTAGTGATGTTTTTGTGATGGGTCACAGATTTATTATCATACTGGCAACTTACTTTTTTCCCAATTCTCAATTTTTCCTTGACCCCTTTGACCCCTTGGAGTTAATTTAATCCCATCTTTGCCAGCATCAAAATAGGTCATCTATCAAAGGGCCCAGAGCAGAGGGAGGTGGCACGAGGTACAAGAAGAGAAGAGGAAGGGGCGTTTTACAATTTCCCAGCACACAGGCCTCTCCGCTGTGTACTTCCTCAAGCACTGCCTCTCCCAGCCCACAGCATGCAGGCATTGTCACTGCGAAACTTGTATTCGAGTTTCACCAGCGTGCGTGCCGCCGGAGATCCCATTGCTAAACAGCCACTCCGTGGACCTTCAGTTTCTACCTAGTCCTTCCCTCCCCGCCCACATGCCCACCTGTTCTATGGGACCCTTTGCTTTTGGTCGAAGCTCCTTGCATTCTTGCCTGGGGTGGGGTGATGATGTGGGACAGCTTCTAACCCCGTGCCCTGAGACAACAGCAGGAAGCAAGATGGAAGTAGCCAGAGAGGAGGCACTGCCTGAACCTCCAGGGGCCTTGCTCGGTGCCTGGAATCCCAGGAAGCCCAGAGCAGCCCTTCTCCCCCTGCTGTGGGCTCGGCTGAGGTCATCGGCTCAATGACGATTGCATAATCTGAGTTGATTTATTTCACCTCCCGCCTCCCCACTCCCAGAATGGGATCTGAGGGCTTCACCTGCAGTTTCCGGGAGATCAAGAAGCCCAGGCCTGCTTCCAGAGGGGGAGGGGCAGGCCGAACACATAATCCATCTACATGCACCTAAGGCAGTGCAGTGCCTGGCACCAGACCTGGGTGCTAAGGGAATGTTTGCTCAGTCGTCCTCCCTCCCTTAACTCCTTCCTCCCCAGGGCAGGTTCAGGCAAATTCGACAAATACCAGCTGAGCCCCGTCTGTGCAGCAGACGGCCCTGGGAGGTGCTGCAACAATGAAAAGCAAACGGCCTCCTCGAGGAGGGTGGGAACTGGTCCTCTCCAAAGATACCACGGAGTTTCTCTTCTTAGCTAGGGTGCTTTCCTTGAAATGCATGAACAACGAAAGCTGCAATTATGATTCTTCTTGATGCAAATATTCAAGAAGGGGAATAGAAACCTCACCTGCAAGGAAAATGAGACCTCAGGGGGCCAGCTCTCAAGCCCACGCCAGCTAACCAGCCACACATCTGGTGAGGTTTCATATGCCCCTGCCCGCATAGTGCGACTGGCCCCACGAACACACACAGCACAGCTGTCATGACCCACACATCTGGAACTGTCATGGCCCACACCTAACAAGTCCGAAATAGCCTGTGAAGGGAGGCAGTTCTGTAGCAGTTGTAAAGGCTGCGACTTTGCTCCTTCTAAGGGATTTTTCCCCAGGCCCTCCTCTCATTCTCTTCTCTCAATCCCTGTCCTCACATTTCAGCAGACGGCCTCCAGTTCAACAGGTGTCCAGCATCAAGCTCAGGTCAGACTTCCCCTGAGCCGTCCACCATGGAAGCCTCCGGCCACGGGTGGCCACGGAGTACAGGAAATTCAGCTCGTCAAAAGAAGGTGAGCTGTGAGGGTAAAGTACACACCGGATTTTGAAGACAGTACAAAAACGATGTTAAATAGAACATTAATCATTTTATATGCATTACATAATAAAATGACAATTTGGGATATATTGAATTAACTAAAATGCATCACTAAGATTAATGTCACCTATTTCTCATTCTCTTTAAAAAAATATATTTTAAAATGTTTTTATTAATTTTAGAGAGAGAGGAAGGGAGGGGAGAGGAAAACATCTATGGGCTAGCTGCCTCCTGCACGCCCCCTACTGGGGATTGAGCCTGCAACCAGGGCATGTGCCATGACCTGGAATCCAATGGGGGACCTCTAGGTGCACAGGACGCCACTCAACCAACTGAGCCACACCAGCCAGGGCTTTCTTTCTTTTTCTTAAATGTGACCACGAGGAAAATTTTGAAGTGAATACCAGGTGTACCGGTTAGTAATGTGGATTTTTTTCACTAGATGGAGTTACACATATGTTGATATATATGCAATTTGATATGTATGCTATTTTGTTGTATTGACAACAAGCTTTAAAACTTCATATGTCAAATTTGCTGAAGGTGTTAACATCATAGATATTTTTACGCTTAAAAACGTCAAATTTCGTGCCAAAAAAAGAGCATTTACGGGAAGTTATAATTCATTACTTCATTTTGAAGAGAAGTGCTGCTGAAAGTTATCATATACTTCGGAAAGCTTATGGTGAAATGCTCCATCTCAAGATACTTGTGAACACTGGTTTAAACGCTTTAAAAGTGATGATTTCCATGTGAAAGACAAAGAATGTCCAGGTCAACCGAAAAAGTTTGAAGACCAACAATTACAAGCATTATTGGATGAAGATGCATGTCAAACTCAAAAACAACTTGCAGAAAGATTAAACCTTGCTCAGCAAACAATTTCTGATCATTTACAAGGAATGGGAAAGATTTTAAAGGAAGGAAAATGGGTGCCACATCAACTGAATGAAAGACAAATGGAATACCGAAAAGTCATCAGTAAAATGTTGCTTCAACGGCACAAAAGAAAGTCTTTTTTGCATCAAATTGTGACTGGCGATGAAAAGCGGATTTTGAGAATCCCAAACGCACATAATCACGGGTTGATCCAGGTCAAACATCAACATCAATTGCAAGGCCAAATGGCTTCGGATAGAAGACAATGCTCTGCATTTGGTGGGATCAGGAAGGTGTGGTGTATAATGAGCTTCTAAAACCATGTGAAACCGTTAATACTGATCGCTACTGACAACAAAAAATCAATTTAAACCACGCTTTGATCGTGAAACGACCAGAATGGGCCAGAAGACACGGCAAAGTAATTTTGCTTCATAATAACGCACCATCACACACTTCAAAACCAGTTAAAGACACGTTAAAAAATCTTGCCTGGGAAGTATTAACCCACCAGCCATATTCACCAGACCTTGCTCCTTCAGATTACCACTTGTTCCGATCGATGGCACACGCACTTTCTGAGCAGCACTTCCTAACGTACGAAAAAGTGGAAAATTGGGTTTCTGAATGGTTTGCCTCAAAACAAGAAAAGTTCTATTGGGACGGTCTCCACAAATTACCTGAAAGATGGGGAAATGTGTAGCTAGTGATGGACATTTCTTTGAATAAACACTTTTGATGTTTCTCTTGAAATTATGTTTTCTTTGATTACAAAATCCGCATTATTAACTGGGACACCTAGTATGTGGCTTGCATGATATTTCTGTAGGACAGTCCTGGTCTATACTCTAGTGATGCCTAGAGAAGAAACCCAGCCCTCTCCCTTCAAGCATCACAATGGTTTGGGGCCAGGGGTATTCCAAGTGAGTTGCAATTGAAGCAGTTCCCACAAAGCATTTATTTCCCACATGTTTATGCACCATCCCCTTTTGCTACCTGCTTGGAGAAGATTCTCGAACACTGAGCCTTGTGACAGGGCAACAGCGTGTGAGAACGTTTGGGCCAGGAGATGGGATCTGATCCAGCATTTTCTCCACAGGTGAGACTGCACGTAAAACCCTTCCACAATGGTCTCCATGTGCAACCAAATTGTAAGTCATGCTGGTTTTCTCAACACCCCTTGGTTCCTAGCAAGCATGTTCCTATCTGCAGGGACCCAAGATGGAACAGAGCTGTCACTCAGGCCCTCAGCAGACAACCAGCAATCTCAGAGAAATGGCTGAGAAGGGAGACGGGCAAACAGTCCCAGCTCTTCACCTTCTTCCCGGGATGTTTGCTTGTGTGGAGGTACTGGTTAGGGGAGTTGTATTCTGTGACTAGACATATGGAAAGGAAGAAAAGGTAAAAGTAAATTGCATACTCTTGGTCCTTTCCATGTGCTGGGCATGGGTTTTATTTTATTAAATATATTTTTATTGATTTCAGAGAGCAAGGGAGAGGGAGAGAGAGATAAAAACACATCAATGATGAGAGAGAATCATTGATGGGCTGCCTCCTGCATGTCCCACACTAGGATCGAGCCCACAACCCGGGCATGTACCCTGACTGGGAATTGAACTGTGACACTCAACCACTGAACCACACCGGCCGGGCTGGGCATGGGTTTTATATAATCTCAATCCTCACCATAACCCTGTTGGGTGAGTGTGGGCCCATTTTATAGATGGGAAAACTGAAGCTCAGGGGATTCAGTGACTCTCCCAGGGCCTAGTGCAGGTTGCTTCTGACTTTCTCCTACAGAAATTGCTTGGGGGTTGGGGGCAAATGAAGCCTGGCCTAGAAATCAGGCCACATGTCCTTGAGTCAAATTTCAGACGTTGGGTGACCTTGGACAAGAGGCTTTCCTTCCCTGGACCTCAATTTTCTTAAAATGAAAATGTAGGCATTGGTATATAAGACCAGTCTTTACTATAACCCACTATACCATTTTCATGACTAGGATGTTAAACCAAAGAAAAGCTTGCACATAATGTTGATTGAACAACATCACTTTAACTACATATGATGCATGCTGGTATTTTCTATTCTATTATACTAGAGGCCCAGTGCACAAAATTCATACATGGGTAGGGTCCCTAGGCCTGGCCAGCAATCAGGGCCGATCGGGGCCTTCCGGCTGCCAGCCGGGGCCTTCCTTCATTCCACGCCACCCCCTGGTGGTCGACGTACATCATAGTGAGCAAGTGAACTCCTGGTCTCCTGGTTGAACTCCCCAGGGGACAATTTGCATATTGGGCTTATATATATATAGATGTACATAAAGCTGGTGGATTTGAAACCCACTAGATTGATCAAATGACCCGTAATAAATTGCCACCTCCAGTTTGAAAAACACTGCTCTAAAGGGTCTCTCCAGAACTAACATCCCGACGGGCTATGACTGATGCCAAACAAAATCTGTAAGCACCAGCGTTTGGCCCTTCTCAGCATTCCTCTGCCCTGTCCTCTCTCACTGCCTCCCCTGCCCATCGAGTGCCACCTGCCTGCCCCTTCTGGCACAGACAGCCAAGGGCTCACTGAAATTCTGCACAAAATACTGCCTCGAACCCATCAGCAGATCCCCGTTTCTTTAGGCCCTTTGCAGGGACACGGAAATCTCTCTATTATAAAGAAATGCGTCTCTGTAATAGAGTTTGTTGTAATGGGGCTTTACGGCCCCATCTGGCAGCAAAGTACATTTCAGAGCCCCGAAAAAGATGAAATTGAAGACGTTCTCCTGACTGTAGACGGTGCCAGTCTAAGGAAACCCCTTTGTGCCACCTGATTATCAGGTAATAAAGAGCCTTATGTTAGCAACCCCTTTCAGGATCTTACATTTCCTCCTAGCTTGTCCCTGGAGAAGGAAACGCCCCCAGACACGCCTTCATCCACATGGTGAATGGGGAATCGTGTTGGCTGAGGCAGACACACAGACATGGCTAAGATGTCTCTCTGGGTTATTGCAGGGACAGCCTCAACCCCTCCCTGCCAAGCGCCTAAGGAAGGTCTCTACTCCTTAGTGTTCTGGAAGCTTCTGTGGGCATGACACCTCCTCTACACCCATGTTCTTTGTCCATTACCCCCAGGAAGTCCCACTGTGCTGAAGTGCAGCTTTGGGAGGCAAGAAGTGGGCACATACCCAGCCCCAGAGCAGTTGAGGAGGGTAGAGAGAGGTGTTGGGGGCAGGCACAAGCCCAGCTGAGGCTCAGCTTTCAGAAGACAGAGACCGGGGCTGGCAGCCTGGAGCAGAGGTCATGGGGCAAACAGGGAATGAGGCGCCCTCCCCACGCTGGCATTTTAGTGACCCTCCACCTACTGCCCTGTGTTTCACCTCACACTTTTATTTCCCTTGTTGCATTGGGAGTGGTTCCGTCTTTGGGGTTAACTCCTAGGAGTGGTTGCAGATGGCTCCTGGCTGGCCTGCCTCCCTCACTGCTCCTGTGCCCCTCAGGTTGACTCCGGTGGGGACACAACCGCAACACTTCACTGGGGTGCCCCTCATATGCCCGGACACCACAACAGGCTGGGAGCCGTGATGGTCCCCTCAACACGATCCCCACCCCAGGTCTCCCAGACTCAGACCCAGCATGGTGAAATTAGGCTTCCCGAACACTCTCAGCTGTGCTGAGCCCTCCCACACGCTTCTTGGGCTCCTTATGTGCATCAGGACCTGAAAAGTATGTATTGGTGGCACCTGGCAGGGTACAGGCAGAAATGGTGGCTGCTGGTGTGGGGTTTTATATCTGGGGGCCAGGAAGTGCCTCTGTCACCCTAACCCCTTTCCTACTGGCCTCCAACCTCCCTGGCAGGCTGATGCCTGATTCCACAATCACACCTTCCTTCCTTTGGGGCAAGCCCAACCTAGACTTTAGCCCATATTAAAATGCCCATCCCTGGGAGTGGTGTCTTTAAAATCTTATCAGTCATTCACATCTTAGAATGAATGAGTTCATTCAAATCAACACAGCTGAACTCAAGTGTGTACCTTGTGTCTGGGCCTCTGCTGGGTCTCAAAGGGGGTGACAAAAGCTGGTTTCAGGGGTGCTGTCCTCTGACCCCCACCCCCTGCTCCTGGGAGCAATACAGGACCCAGGACCAATGATTGACAGAACCCAAAGGATACATTTCCCAGATTTTTCTTATTTCTTTTTTTTTTTTTAATTTTATTGGTTCTTTACAGAGAGGAAGGGAGAGGGATAGAGAGTTAGAAACATTGATGAGAGAGAAACATCGGTCAGCTGCCTCCTGCACACCCCCACTTTGGGATGTGCCCGCAACCAAGGTACATGCCCTTGACCGGAATCGAACCTGGGACCTTTCAGTCCGTAGGCTGACGCTCTATCCACTGAGCCAAACCGGTTTCGGCTTTTTCTTATTTCTTAATGAGTTTCTTTTGCCTTCTTTCCCTGATCTACTTCACCTTTTTTTTTTTATTATTATTTAAAGCTATCATTCACTTTTCAAAAAGCCCCAAAGCAGCAGATTTACATAAACATGTCAATAAATGAATGTGTGATCAACACCAGCACTAACACCCTCCTCAACAAGGTTTTACTCTGAACATCTACCTTCCATCAAATGAAACTCCAGCCATGCATAGGCCATGGTCTAACAGGGCGAGAAAACCCATGCCCAGAAAAACAAGCAAGGTCTCCATAGCCTGCGGTTACCTTGGGCTCCATCAAGTGACGATAGTCCGAAATTGGCCCTACAGGAGCTCAAAGGAGGGACTCATTGCTCTGAGGCTGGGCTGCCAGAGAAATGGGGCCTTGAGGGATGAACAACATTAGAGATAGGTAAGTTTTAGGCAGAGAGGGGCCTGGGCAGATGACCTAACAAAAACCTTAAACGAACCAAAGCAAAATCTGTATAAATAAAGAAACAAAGAAATGAATACAGATGTGTGTAGTGTATCAGGTGGTTCCATCTTGGTTGGTGGGATGGATTGATAGAAACTGTGGATGTGAACTTGGCAATGGATAGGAGGTCAAATTATGGAGTTTCTTCAATGCCAGACTAAGGAATATGACCTTAATTTTATCGGCATTGGGGAACCACTGAAGCTATTGGGGTGCAAGAATAATGGTTTGAAAACACAATTCACCTCGTGGTACTGTGACTAAAACCTCCTGGTTTACTAATCAGAGAGGGAAGAAAAGTGTTCAAAAAGACTAAAGTCCTAAACCCATTATTCCCATTAATTAGAAACATCTGGGTTGCTGGTAGTCAACTTTTGTCCTAAAGCTAAATAGTTGTTTTCCACCCTTGGAAGCTTTTTAAAAAATGCTTCCATCCAGCTACTCCAGCCTAATGAAGCAGACTCTCTGGGGTAGAGCCAGGCCTGGGTAGAGTTTAAAAGCTCACCAGGTACATCGTGTGGGCAGAGATCTGCCATCCCAGAAGGGCTGAGATCCACCACCCCTAACGCTGGAAGGTAAGCGCTCCTCTCATCCCAAGACTGTCAGGATGGTCTGATGATTGAGAACTGGGCGCAGGCAGAATGAGCCCATCAGTGAGGTGGGCAGCCCCCAGCCCTTCCCCACCTTGGCCAAGGCTGGCACTCAGGAAGGTTTACATGGGTGGGACGCAGGCATGGAAAGTGACAGGAAAACACCCACGTCCAGAGACAGCATGCGCTTTTTCCTATGAGCCCCCGGATTTTCTCAGGTCATAAAAGGGGAAGGCCAGGCGGCACATACACGTGCGTCTGTGTGCTGACGTAGGGAGCACAAGTGCCCAGGACAGGGGCGAGGGAATGTGCTCAACAGCCCGAACTCCACCAGCTGGCTGGCTGGCGACCGGGAACTGCTTTCTCTGTACTGTTTGGCTATCCAGCCTAATCCTGGGGCTTGAATTTCTATCAAAGGGAGTTCTTGCCATGGAACCAAAAAGTCATTTGCAATGATACCTACGGAGTTCTAGGTGCCATTCTGCCCTTTTCTGAACAATCATCGTCCCCAGGTGAGCAACACTGAACTGGTCTTATAGACAAACAAGGCGAAAGAATGAACCAAGTTCTCTCTCAGTTACTGCCCCCAGGTGGGCTGAGCATGCTCAGTGCGGAACACCAAAAAAGAAAGAAGAGCCCTGGTCTGTGTGGCTCGGTGTGGCTCGGTTTGTTGAGCGTCATACCACACAAGAGTCGCAGGTTTGATTTGCTGTCAGGGCAGATGCCCAGGTACAGGGTTGATCTCCAATTGGGTTGCATAGGAGAGGCAACTGATCGATGTTTCTCTCTCTCTCCTCCCTTCATCTCTCTAAGACATATTAAAAAAAGAGAGAGAGAGAGAGGAGCAGAGGATGGAAGATGAGCACTAGGGGAGGTGAGGGGAGTGGAGAGAGGCTGGGATTATGAATGCTCAGCATGACTGAGGCCTGTCTTTCGAGTCTTTGCTCTCTTTGGTCCCCTCCCAAAGCCGTTGCTTCCAGAAAGGTTGGCCAACCAGGCCACTTGCAAGCAGGATGAATGCTTCCTGCTCCCCAACCCAGGCCAGACAGATATGCCCTCACCTCTCTGCTGTCTGAATCAGGCCCTCCCACCTTCCCACCATGTCTTGTTGGATGACTCCAGCCCATCTCCCTCTTCCCTCGTGAGCTCCTGCAGCAGACCCTGCCTGGGTGCCCACTGTCTCTTCATGCAGCTTTTCTCTGCCCCCATGCTCTCCTTTCGAAACGTATCATAAGCCACATGCGTGACTTAAAATTGTCTGGTAGCCACATGAAAAAAGTTTTAAAAGAGTGAAATTAATTTTAAGAATATATTTTAACCCGATATGTCCAAGATAAGATTGTTTCAAGATGTATCAATTGTGCCCTCGCTGGTTTGGCTCAGTGGATAGAGCATAGGCCCACAGACTAAAGATGCATCAATCTTGAAGTTTGTTAAATTTTTTTGGTACTAAATTCTTAAAATCTGGTATTTACATTTATGGCTCATCCAAATTTGTTATAGCCACATTTCACATGCTCGATAGCTACAGGCAGCTCATGGCTATTGTATTGACTAGGTGCACCTCGAGGGCAGGAGCCATGCATTAGAGCTCATGGACACGTTGGATGGGAGAGCTGTAGGAACTCTTGGGACCACCTGGTCCAACTCCTCTATTTGCGAAGGATGTGACTCACTCTGGGTCAGAGTGACTAGAAGGTCTAGACAGGCTGGAGTCTCATCTTCCAAACAACACCCACTGATCAACCACTGATCAATCTTTCTGTGTCTCAGTCTGTGTGGTCTTCTCCAGGCAGGAACTCTCTGCCCTTCACCCATGATGGATCCTTGAGAATGGCACCGACTGATCAGTGCCCAGGGACACCGTAGGGGCCACTCAGTGTTCTTTGTTTATCCACGTGGGAGAGTCCAGTGCTCTGGGTGTTCACACTCAGTCCGGTGCCTCCCAACTCCTCCAGGCTTGGGTCTAGCCAGGGAGAGATAAGGACTCAGGAAGAAAGAACTTGGCAAACAGGCAGGGTGTGGAGCAGAAGCCATTCTGGGAGTCATTAATGCACTAATGCACTGATTGCAATAATGAAGGAAACATCCATCCAATCAGCCTGAATGCTTATTTCTCTACTAGAGGGCCGGTGCACGAATTTGTGCATGGGTGGGGGCCGGCCGGCCCACCCTGATCAGGGCGATTGGGCCGGGCTGGCCGGGGGCAAGGGGCCAGGGGCAGTTGGCCAGCAGCCCCACCCTGATCAGGGTGGGGAGGCTGATCAGGGGCGAGGCTGGCTGAGGGAGGAGAGTTGCCAGGCTGGCCCCACCCCCTGGTCGAACTCCTGGTCAAGGGGACAATTTGCATATTTGCCTTTTATTATATAGGATAGGGGGTCCACACCTCCACCACAGAGCCCAGGCTGGAATTACAGAAAGAGTGTCGCCTCCACTTACTAGACTCACTGCGCTCTCCATCCCCTCTGCAAACCTACGGAACCAGGTGCTCCACACTCTGAACACCTCTCTCTGTCTTCTGCACCCATCAGCCAAGCACCTGTGCTGTGCCCAAACCTGGTAATGCCATTTGTGCTTGTTACTACTTCACAACTTAATCAAACATAATGTAAACTGATGAAACAGAACTACAAAAAGAAAGCAAGCTGAAGTTTTCACACAAACTAAAGCGATAGACCTAAAAGTGAGTCATTTTAAAAAATGCTGTTGAATTAGGTGTGGATGAGATAATAAATATCAGAAAGCAAACCAGAAACCTGGGAGGATTTTGCTCTCAGATATGCTTTGTGTGTTGTCTTTAAGTTCCTGACCATAATAAATCCCTTCTAGAAACCCCAGGAGATGCTTCATTTAAGGGGTGGTTTGTGCAAGAACAGTGCGCGGAGCCCTAACCATTAGACCCATATGCAAATAAAAGGCCTGACTAACCTCAAGAGATTGGTGAGGAAATGTACATGTATATGTCCTTAGTTAAAATGAAAGATTTAAGGTATTCATATACCTTTGGTTTCCGATGACTGCTTTACCTGACTTTTGGGGCTGACTGAATAACTGGGGGTTCTGATCCTGGGGAAGGCCATGAAACATAGTGGGTATCCACCGAAAAGTGAGGTTGGAGGTGTCGGGGAGTCTTGCACTATAATACAGGGATCTTGCATTGGCCAAGCACCAGTCAGGACTGGGCCATTCAACGGAGCATTTAATTAAGGGAACTCATGACTGACAAGAGCAGGAAGCTGCTAGGATACCCAGAGAGGGGAAGGTGTTAACAGAGTGCCAACTTAGCTTTCCTGTAGGTGCCAGAGCCATGGTGGGGTACCGGGGGGGTGGGGTGGGGGGGGTGGAAGAGCTGGAGCCAGAGGGGACACGGGCATAAGAGCAGTGCCACTGTATTTAGAGAGGAGTTGGGGAGAGGAAAAGATTCCCGGCGAGAAGCCAGGGAGAAGGGAGAACCTTCCTTCTGCCCCGAGCTGGGGTCTCCATTGACCACATCTAGCCAGAAACTCACTGGCAAGGGATCCCGGGCCATGCAGCTGGTGGGCCAGCACCCGGATGCAGAGCGGAGCAGGGAAGAAATAAATGCATGTGAGGGTAAACAGGCCCAGGCCTGGCCCTGAGCTCCTGAAACTCAGAGTCTCCAGGGAGTGGAAGCTAAGATGCTTTTAAAGGCTGATCATGGACAAGTGAATATTTGGGGCCAGAGCAGAAAAAGGTTTGTCCTCCCGGTGCCCTATGATGACGCTACCTACGTGACTGGCTATTCTGAGGCTGTCCTGAAGGGCAGCTATGAGGAAAAAACAGGGCAGAGATGTAAACCTAGGTGCTCACAGGCAGGAGGTGACAAAGAGCCCGGGGAAATCAGAAGTCTTCACTAGGAGGCAATGCCCACTGCATCCCAGCCTTTTCATATTTAAGGCTTTTAAAGTTTTTTAAAAGGGACTTTTGCCCTAGCTGGTTTGGCTCAGAGCATCGGCCTGCGGACCAAAGGGTCTCAAGTTCAATTCCAGTCAAGGGCACGTACCTTGGTTGCAGGCTCCTCCCTGGCCCGGGCCCTTGTCAGGGCTCATGCAGAGGCAACCAATCAATGTGTTTCTCTCACATCGATGTTTCTCTCCGTCTTTCCCTTTCTCGTCCACTCTCCCTAAAAATCAATGGGAAAATATCCTTGGGCGAGGATTAACAAAAAAAAATAAAAGGGGCTTTTAAAGGTTTTTTAAAAAGGCTTTTAAAGTTTAATAGACTTCTTGTTGATTATAACCAAAATCCAAAGGATGACTAACTTAAATGGCCATGCACTCTGTTTTGGCTGTTGTCCATCTGCTGTGCCGCAGTCAGATGCTCTGGACCCCGTGTGGGCAGGGGTGCCTGGATAATGATGCTCTCATCGCTGGGCCCTCTCATTTCCTCCCACCTTTTCAGTTCATATGCAGCCGGTTTGGTGACTACCAAGACTAGGCAGCTAAGGTCAGGGGCAGTGGCAGGTCACAGCTGTAGCATTTGCTGCTGGCAGCCCTCAGCTATGTGTCTTCGGGCAAGTCACTGCACCTCTCTGGGCCTCAGGGTCCTTGTCTGTAAAACGATGGAGCTGAACTGATGTGACACATTCCAGGGTCACCCTTCTGACAGTTTTCATCACATAAGCATTTAAATGGAGGTGAAGAAGAAAGGGATATTAAGAAGAAGGGAGATTGAGATCAGACAGACCTTGGAAAAAGTTTTAAAAAAATCCCTTACATGAGATTCCTCCCCCCCACCCCCCCATCATATGCTTTTCCCCCTAAAAGCAGAATTCTACAAAATAAATCCTAGTTAATTGAGAGTTCTGGTTACTTGGGGTGCAGTTAATCATGGTTTTACTGCATTTTCAATTGCAGTGAGTTACACAGTGGTTTGCATATGCAGTTACTTCTTAAGTGACTTCTGTTCCCTGACCTCATATCTGTTTTATTAAAATTGAACACTTAGAAACGAAGGCGAGAGCGCGGAGCAGAATGGTTCCACCTGGACACCGCTCTGGGGAGGCGCCGCCAAGGTGATGGAAAGCGGCGTCCGGCAATGCCCACACATTAGCTGCCCCGCCTGAGAGGCAGTCATTGCATTGACAACCGCACTTCACAGCGTTTTTCAACTCGGTGAGGCATTTCTAGGTTATATTCTTCTCACTCTGGGGCAGGTAAATTTGGTGCAAAAAATCTCCCTCAATCCCCTCATTTTTCTTTGTTTGACTAGACAGTGTAACAGATGATGTCAATACTCCCAAATGCTGTGCATGGAACTCAGGCATTCTTGGGTCTGGAGAAAAACGAGTCCTAAATTCCCATGGCCATTCTTAGGCAGTTTCGTGGCAAGCAGTGGTGTTGTCATTTTACATAGAGGTGAGCAGAGGTCTGCAAAAGCAAAGTCATGTATAGACCTGCACTCTCATTCAGGCCAGAGGTCTACTAGTAAATGAAAGAGGGCAGAGTAAGCTGGGAGGATCCCAGGGCAGAGTCAGCCAGTGGGGATCTCAGGAAATGATGACTGGGTGAAGAAAGGAATGAATGAATGAATGAATGAATGAATGACTCAGTCTCGCCAAGGTGTCCTCCTCAGCCCACAGCTGAGGGACAGATGCCTGTCATCTACCCATGCTTCCCCCTGAGTAGCCAGATGAGGAAAAGGCCATGGCCTGCAAGCTGACAAACAGCTGGAAACCTCTTCTGCAGAACCCAGCAGCACCTCGAAAGCCATATTTCAATCAAGGCGATCACCCAATCTCTTCTGAAAGCGGCACTTCCTATGGAAACTCTGTCACTGTCCCATACCACCTGCAGCTCTGCCTTTACTGGGGGCTCAGGCCCCTGGTCCCATGAATGCGCTCCTACTCCTCTGATAGAAGATCCTTTTAATTCAGGCAGGTACACAGTTACATTCTTCTAGTAGGAAAGATGAAAAGAAGGTGGCAATTGTGAACATCTGATTGGAAAACCAAAAAAAAAAAAAAAAAAAAAAAAAAAGAGAGAGAGAGAAAGAAAAGGAAGGAACCATTTTGGTTTTTAAAGAGAATGCGTGAAAGCAAGCAAGAGAGAAAGAGAGGGAAGAAACTGAATCACAGCCTGATCCCTTAAAGGCAGGCCACATGCTGAGCTGTGACTTTATGAAAGCTCCAAAATGCTAAGTTCTCAGACTGTAATATACTTGCTGGGCAGGGTACTTAGACTAAAGAAAATAGAGCTCCTGATGACACCATGGGGCCATAGATTGCTTCCCGGGCATGACTTCAACCTTATTTTTTTTCCTTTTTAAAAAAATAATTATTAGGCCCTGGCAGGTGTGGCTCAGTTGGTTGGGTGTCGTCCCGTGAACAAAAAAGGTAGCTGATTCCATTCCCAGTCAGGGCACATGCCCAGGTTGTGGGCTCACTATCCGGTGGGGAGCATGCAGGAGGCAGCCGATAGATGTTTCTCTATCTATCCCTCTCCCTTTCTCTTTATCTAAAAATTGATAATAATTAAAATATTTAAAAATAAATAAATAAAATAATTATCAGGTTGTGACAATGTTTGGCAGAGAGAGGGCAGAAAGGGAGGCCAGGAGGCTGGCTAGATATCAAGTTGGTTGGGGTGCTGAGGGTACCCCTCCAACTGTCAGGGTAGGGGTGAGTGGGGAAGGGACAATTGACAAGATGTTTTCATATGAGGTCAAAAGTCTGAATCTCAACATGATTAGAAAGCTTATGAATAGACATTGTCCCGTCTTGTGTGAGTATGAGAGGAATGGGTGAAGAGGGAGCAAGGAGGTAGGGTGAACCAATTCAACTCAATGATCCTGCCCCTCCAGGATCTGCCTTTTGGAAATTATCAGAGTCTGTGTGGTATCTAAGTCACTTTCTCCTACTGGACTGCAAGTCCCTGAAGGGAAGTCTAAGTTTTACTTATTTCTGTATCCCTGTCACCATCATCACCATTATTGCTACTACCATTATCATTGTGGCTACCACTACTATCAAGGTGTGGTCACAAATACACAGAATAGAAAGGAGCCTCCTTCTGAAGTGTCTGTCCAGATGACCCTCTTCTCCCTGAAAACTGGCCCTTCTCTCACCTCACAGGGTTCCCCAGGTTATTAAGGAACCCAACTCACTGACCATAGTTGATTGGATCAAAAGTAGATAAATGACTTACGCTAGACTATCCAAGTCTTTCTCTACATGTTGCTAGACCTGATGGTCATATAAATATAGATAATGTATGACCATCTTCTGTCATCTGCAAGAAAATATAGCATATGGCCTCAGAAAGATAGGTAAATATTGAAGAAACTAGAGGCCTGGTGCATGAAAATTCATGCACTGGAAGGGGGGGGTGTCCCTCAGCCCAGCCTGCCCCGTCTCACAGTCCAGAAGCCCTCAGGGGATGTTCTACTGACCTTCCTCTATGGGAGGCGACTAGGCTGATCAGGGGAAGGTGCCTCCCCCATCACCCCACCACTGCTGCCGCTGCTGGCCACCACGGCTGCCTGCCCTCGGCCCTTGTAGCCTCCGCAGCTTTGTCTGGAAGGATGTCTGGCTGTCCGGTCTAATTAGCATATTATGCTTTTATTGTTATAGACTAGAGGCCCGATGCACCAAGATTTGTGCAAGAATGGGCCTTCCTTCCCTGGTTGCTGGCACCGCCTTCGCTCCGGCCAGAGCCGCCTTTCTGCCTTTGCTCTGGCCCGGAGCCACCTTTCCGCCTTCCCGCGCTGCCCAGAGTCACGGAGTGGCTGGGGTGGTGCGGAATGCCTACGACGTAAGTGTCCTGCCCCTGGCCACTCAGCGCCTGTGTATGCAAATTAACTCACCATCTTTGTTGGGTTAATTTGCATACTCACTCCTGATTGGCTGGTGGGTGTTGTGAAGGTATGGTCAATTTGCATCTTTCTCTTTTATTAGTGTAGATAATTGGTTTCCAATGGCTGTCCTGGTTTCAGTCTTTCATCAGGTCTGGCTGTAGTGTTCTCTCCGCTTTTAAGACCCATGACATATCTTTGTATCCTTATAATAAACGGCATTTTCAGCTTAAGTTCATTTTAGTTAGTTTTCTTTACTTGCAATAAAAAATGTCCTAACTAATAAAGGGTTACCACCCTGCTCCTTTCAGCAGGCATCACTAATCAATCACAGTAGTCTTCCTGGTAAGCCTCAGAATCTTTCATCTGACAATCATCACCAGGTGAGCCAAGTTCATAGATAAGATAAAAATCTACTGGTAAAAACAAACCCTACAAACTATTGGCTAGCCCAAAGTCTATGAGAGGAAGTGATTCATTCTGACAGGGACTTCTGAGCATGAACTTGAACACTGGCTGTGGTTTTACCAGGCAGAGATGAACAGGATGCACTTCAGGTGCGAGGGATGACAAGGGCATCTCTGTGGGTCAGCCACTGTGTGGTGGATGAATCCAATGCACACCTTCGTGTCTTCCTAATCACATATTAGTATGCTGTCTCTGGGTCTCAGAATACGGTTTTGCCACTGTTGTTTAGGATGCTCTAGAAAGATCTGCTTAGAAAAGGGATACTAACCAAAGCTAGAGTTGGCCTCAGCCAGGGCCAGGATGCTGTTCTCCCACTGCTTCCCAGTTGCCTATGAGACCTGGAGAAGCCCGGCTTTGTCCCCAGTGAACCCTCTAGTGAATCTTGAACTTGGACTATCCCTCCATGTGGATTCTGATTCCTACTCTCTGTGGTCCATGTGTTGGAAGAAAGGATTCCAGATCTACTTTCAGGGTGAACTTTATGACCAGGCATGAGCCAATCAATGGTTCCATGCTCTGGCTACAGGGAATGGTTCAGGGATGGGCACAGCCAATCAAGCTAATCCTAAGTCTTGGTCTTTAACAATCTTCTCTTTTTCTACTGGACTTGGACAGGGAAGGCTGTGAGGCTGCCCCTATTGCTACCATCTTGCCACCTGAGAATAAGTTCAATCCATGAGGGAAGAAGCCAGGAGACAAAGACACCCGCACCCTGTGTTTGTTGAGCCTGGTGCAGGGGTGTGGGAATCTGCGCCTAGCCCAGATCATGGCCTTACCTAGCCAATACAAATTCTGGCTCACTTTAGCCAGCTTGAATTGGGTCTTCTCTCATTTGCATAAAAGTTCTATTACCCTCTGCCTCAGTTACCTCATCAATAAAATGGGATTAACAATAGCTGTCCTTCACATTCCTGCTGTCAGGAATGACTGAGTGCCTAGAAATGCTTTATTAATTACCAAGCAGGCCCTGGAAGCAAATGATAACACCACTCTGATAAGTGGTTTTAGGAAGGTTTTGAAGTATGTCATCTCATATTTCACACAAGTTATCCCAGCACAATGCCTGGCACAGAATCAATACTTAATAAATAATGATCAAGTGTTGAAAGCTGTTGAAAGAACACACCTCAATGCCTTGCCACTGAGCCTGTGGGCTTCCCAATCTCTGTACGAGGTGAAGCCAGCCCAAGGAGGTCCCATCCTGTGGATGGCATGGAAGTGAACTTCTACTCTCACTCTCACTTTAAACTTTGTGACCACCCAGCATGCCCTGTGCCCCATACACACCTTTCAAAACCCCCCAGGCCTACCTGACTACCAGGAAACTGACAGATCCAGCTAAGGGACCAGGCAGGTTTGAGGACTAAGTGTGATTCCTGAAAATGAGCTGGCAGGGTGCAGCCCCTATGAACCCCCCTGCTAGCTGGGGTTGGGGAGGGTAGTCTCAGCTGGTTCTGAGTGGGCCCCTCTATAAGAAGCCTGGTTATCACCCCAGCCTGGTGGCTCAGTTGGTTGGAGCATCATCCCATACACCAAAAGGTGGCAGATTCCATTCTTGGTCAGGGCTCATACCTAGGTTTCAGGTTCGATCCCCAGTGGAGTATGTATGGGAGGCAACCAATCCATGTTTCTCTTTCACATCAATGTTTCTCTCTCTCTCTCTCTCTCTCTCTCTCTCTCTCTCTCTCTCTCTCCTCCCCCCCCCCCCCCCATTGCTCTCTCTCTAAAATCAATAAATGTATCCTTGAGTGAGGATTTAAAAAAGAAGCAGCAGCAGCTTGGTTATCACCCTCCAATCTCAGGCAGCTGGCAGCCTGTCCCCTCCCACCAGGACAAGCACAAGGGCTCTGTTAATGGCCTCAGTTGTCCAAATATCATTCATCACTTAAGACAGGCCTAATAAAAGCCTTAAGGTGCCCCCTTCCCTACTTCCTTCTGAACACAATTATGCGTCTCCTTTAAGCCACTGTGGGTCGCCTTCTTAGGTTCCTCCTCCGAAGCCCAAGCCCAGAGTCACTGGTGGGATGGGGCACTCGCCCCCCATTTCTTTGGCGACAGCAAGCTATTGATGGTGCTTCCCTTCGCTCCCATCAGCAACCCCTCATTCTAGACATTCAGTTTGGGGGAGTTGGACGCCCTCTCCCAGGCTTTTCCCATCGAACGCTCCCTTTTACTTTTCCTCTGTCGTCAGCACATTAGGATGGCAAATAATTTTCTTGGAGGCAGTGCAATTCTACAGTTCAGCCTGCATGCTTGACAATTAACTAAATAAACTGCTTGGGGTCACTGGGAGTAACAATTCACAGACTTCCCTGTGACAGGCAAAAGTTAAACCCCTCGGAGTGCGGGGCCTCCCCGTGGGGCCGGGAGGAGGCTGGTTCTGTGGGAGGGAAATTCTAGGCGTCTTATTATTCACCCTCTCCCTTCCCTCTCTCTTTCTGACCTTAAGAGTACTCTTAACCTTCCTCCTCCAGCTTGCTAATGGGGAAATAAATCTTGGGAGAGTATCTTAAATTCTTTTTTATCACAGACTGTATCACCGAGATAATAAGACCAGCCTTCAGAGTAACCATTAAGCCACAGAAGGTGTGGTCATCATTTATGATTTTTTAGCCTTAATTGCTAGACAGACACTTTAAGTGGGAAGTCTGTCTAATGAGCCCAGTCATTAAAACATCAAAAACTGTTATCTGGGGTTTCTATTTTAGTTAGACATTACATTATTTTAATAAGGGGGCTGCATTTCTTGTCACAGGGTTTGGTAACGAAGAATGAAGCCACCCCCTGGGGGCTGGGGGAGGGAGCCGGGGAGGCAGGCCCGCCTTTGGAAAACAAGGTTGCAAATCAAGCCCGAGACCAGGAAGGGGGATGCAGATGAGCAAATGCGGGAACCTGCGTGGGAGCAGGGCCCTGTCCGTGGGACAGTTGGGGACTGGAAGGGCCAGCGTAGTCTGGGGCAGGTCGTGGGGTGGTCTGGCCTTATTGTACATCCTTCAGGAGCTTGCTGACCTGTTGCCACCCCTTTGTGCCCAGCTCCCTGGATTCTTCCTTGCTGCCCGGGGAAGGAGGCAGCCTGCAGGCCCAGCCCAGCTCCTGCCTCCCCAGCCTCTGCCCATCATCAGAGCCCCATTTCCCCCTCCCCGGGCCTTTGACGACAGGCGACAGGCGTGCTCAGAGCCGCCTCTGCAGCACGGGTTCCACGCTGGCCCTTCTCACACTGAATGCTCAAGATCCTGACAATCACTGCCGGCTCCAGGTTATTGCTCCGGACCAGTAGGGTCCAGTAGAAATATAATGTGAGCCACATGCGTAATTTTAAATTTTCTAGTAGCAACATTTTAAAAAGTAAAAATAAACAGGTAGATTTAATTGTAACAACATATTTTTTTATTTAAACCAGTCTATCCAAAATATTACCATTTCAATGCATAATCAGTATTTTTAAAATGGTTAGTGAGCTACTTCACATTCCTTTTTCACAGCAATCTTACACGGACGGCGCAGCTCAACTTGGACTAGCCACAGTTCGAGTGCTCCATGGCCACCTGTGGGGAGAGGCTACTGTTCTGGATAGAACAGGTATACGCTTTGGTTTTCCAAGTAGCTAACTGTTACTGAGCACTTATGCTACGCCAGGCACTCTTCTAAGCAATCTGCATGTATTAATTCACTTATCACAACAACCTCACCAAGCAGATACTATTATTATGCCCATTTTACAGGTGAGGAAACTGAGGCGGAGAGGTTACGTAACTTGTTTTAAGTCTCGGAGCTTGTGAGTGCAACCCCCAAATGGGGCACATTGTAGCTGTGGGCTCGGCATAATTCATCTGAGCCCTACAAGACCTGGCAAAGGTGCTAACCATCCCAAGCCATCTGGGCACAGCTGGGTCGCTGCTCTGGGACTAATATCCGGATCATGAAAGCCCCAGGTGACACCAGCTGCCTGCCTGGAGGCCTGTGTCTAACACCAGGAGTTCCTCCTCAGAAAGGGAATTTGCCAACAGGTAGTCTTTACTTTGGGGGGAAAAATCAGGAGGGGAGCTAGAAAAAGATAGCCTTTAAAAAACAACTTCTTAAAAACACTTCTGACACTGACAACTTCTGATACTGCAGCATCGAAAAACACCCTAAAATTCACTGCCAAGCAGTACGAGAGCAAAAGAGCAGTAAACCGTTTCTCCGGCTACTATTACCTCAACATCAAAACGATACACATTCACTGTAGAGGCACCACATACTCCAGTCCAGGTGATGCTCAGTAAATGCCGGATGAAAGAACTACTAACCTAGTCTGCTCAGAGAAAGCAGACAGGGCTTGATAGAAGCAGTAATCCACGGTAACGACTTTACCCCAACACAACCGAGAATGGTTACCAAAACCAGGAAAATAGGCTGGGACGACCCAAGCAGACAGGTTTGCATGCAAGGAGAGCAAGGTCTCTGGTGGAGGAGGAAGGCAGGAGGGGAGAAAATGTGACTCATGGCTACACTGTGTATCTCACACGGTCAATCACCCTCACTAGATTTGCCCAAAGACACATAAAAAGGGGGCAAGTGGGGGAGGAATGCCAGCCTTTCAAATAGGTGGGCGTAATTCAGAGCCACGCTGTTTGGCTTTAAATTTTATCACCATCCACCCAACTGATTGAAGTTATAAAGAAGGGAGGCAGGAAAGGCAAATATAAGACACGAAGACCCTGGTTGTAGGTATATACAGTAGAAGAAAATGCTGAGGGTCATAGTGGCTCACAGACCAGCCTAAGACTTCCAAAGGTCAGATAAGCACATTCCCAGAAAGAGATGAGAGGTCAGGTCCGATCCCACCAGGAAACAACAAAGATACCACAGCAAACAGGATCGTGGATTAGGGAGCTGAGAGAAGAGAAGGCTGGCGTTAGTGACGGCCTGCTGGGATGCAAAGGACTCTGACCTAGAGCAACAGGCCCAGGGCCCAGGGGAGAGAGCCACACAACCCAGTTTGAATCCAGCTCAAGCAACTCTCTTGCTTGGTGGTCTTGGGCAGTGTCTTTACCTTCCAGAGCCTTGCTGACTTTTCTGTAAAATAGGGATAGTGACAGCTGCCTTGGCAAGTTGTAGAAATTGGTAAAAATATATTTAAAGTAGAGCTATCCTATGGCCAAGCAATTCAATTCCTGGGTATTTACACAAAAGAAATGAAAACATTTGTCCACTTAAAATCCTGTACATGAATATTCATAGCAGCCTTTTATTATTCATAAAAGCCCAAAAGTGGAAGCAACCCAAACGCCCATCAACTGCTGACTGGATAACAAGATGTGGTAGATCCATACAGTGGAATATTATTTGGCAATAAAAAGGAACCAAGTCCTGACAGCTGCTGCAACATGCACGAGCCCTGAAAACACCATGCTAAGTGCGCAGAGCCAGTCACAGAGGCACATGTATTGTAGGATCCCGTTTTTGTGAAAAAATTGGCAAATGTGTAGAGACAGAAAGCAGTGGTTGCGAGGGGCTGTCGGGGGAATGAGCAGTGAGTGCTAATAGATACAGGGTTTCTTCTTAAGGTGATGAATATATTCTAAAAAAATAACGGTGGTGATAGTGATGATTACACAACTATGTGACTACACTGAAACTTTGGAATTGTACAATTTTAAGGGGTGAGTTGCATAGGATGTGAATTATAATTCAAAAAGGACACAACTATATATAAAATCCAGCCAGTGGCTGCCATATAAAAAGCATATAGAAGGTACCTGGCCACGGTTGGTTGTAACAGAAGATCCTTTCTCCTGATTTGCTGGGAGGATGCAAGAGAAGAAGCAACCTGGGGACCTAAATGCCCTCCGAAGCCGGTCTCCCAACAGGTCGCGGCTTCTGGCTTCCCTGGGTGGCCCATTCCCAAGCGGGACGTGAATGGGCCCAGAGAACAAAGAGTCAGCCCAGCAGGGCGTGGGTACCTTGTGCAATGCCAGGGCACACCTGCAGTGCCTCCCAGACCCCGGGCAGGCCAGCCCTGCAGCCACAGGCGGCTGCTGGGTGTGGGGCTTATATAAGAGGAGCCCACGCCCAGCCGTCACAGGAGAATTTGGCCTTGACCGCTGCTAAAGCCACACTCCCCTAGAGCTTGCCTTGGCTGGTGACACATTCGTAAATGTCTTGGCAGCTCTGCAGGAGATGTGTTTCAACAGGGCGGCTCGCCTGCACAGGGCTAAACCGGGTCCAGAGTGTTTGCAAAGGCTGTAAGCCCCCATCCTTTTCATTTCTGTCCCCTCCTCAGAAGACAAGCCCTCCCTTCCGGCCCCAATTCTGCTGACCTGGGAAGAGTCTGGAATGGGACTTAGGATATGGGCAACCTTGGCTCCCGGGCCCATGGCAGACCTTCCATAGCAAAGCGACCGCAGGCCACGGGAGGTGGGGCTGAGTGCCCCTCTCCGTCACCCTGCACGCGGAGCCTGATACGCTGACTGAACTGAAGCCGACCCCAGCCTCCTCTACAGAGCCAGGAACTTGGCGGAGAAACTTAATGCTTCTCAGCAGAGGCACCGCTGCTCTCGGGGGCAACAATTTTGGGGCCTTGAAGGACACTTGGTGTCTGTGGTCCTGGCCCACTTATTACCAGTAGTGTCCCCCAGTGGTTCAGCCCCGAATAAGCTCCCTACCTACCTTCCAAATGCCCTGAGGAGATACTGCTCCAGGGCACGGGGGTAGGAAGTAGTGTTCTGGTCAGCTCCAGCGGGTCCTCCAGCCCTGACCAGTGTTGTGATGATAGAAAAACAACCAGTTTTCCAGAAAAAATTCTCCCATGATGCCGATTTTAAGGATGGCTGCACTGAACAACTAACTGGGTTGTGGGCTCAATCCCCAGTAGGGGGGGTGCAGGAGGCCGCCAATCCATGATTCTCTCTCTTCATTGTTGTTTCTATCCCTATCTCCCTGCCTCTCTGAAATCAATAAAGAATATATTTTAAAGAAGAAAAATGAAGAGTATTTCACTGAACGGCAATGCTGCTGAGTTAATGCCAGCAGGGCCAGAAGCTGCCTGCTCCTCACACTCCACCCAGGCTTGGTGGCCGGCGCTGCCCCGCACTGTAAGGGGCTGAAGGATCCGGCTCATCCCTCCTAGCCTTTCCCTGCCCACAGCTCCTTCATCGGCAGGTGGTAGGCTTCCTGCTGCCTCTGCCCAGGGGACCTTGCATTTCCAAAGGTGGCAACAAAAGGAAGAAGGCAATACTTAAACCAAAGAATCCCAGACCTGGGCACCAGCTGACAAGGCGGCCCTGCGAGACCAACACAGCAGACAGGGCAGCTGGCACAAGACACAAGAGGTGTGAACCCTGTTGCAATGAGGAGGGCTAGGGAAGGAGGAGGAGATGGTGCAAGCAAGAAACTCAGAGGGGAGCAGGGGAGGGTGGGTGCGTCCGCGGGAAGAGATCAACCAAAGCACTTGGATGCATATATACATAACCCTTGGACACGGACAATAGGATGGTGAAGGCCTGGGGCAGGCTAGAAGGGGTTAATGGGGGTGGGGGGGGGGGCGGGGAGGAGGCTGTGATACTTTCAACAATAAAGAAAAAAGAACCCTTAAGGAAAAATGTATTGAGACTAGTCCCAGGTTGGGGCAGGGGAGTTTGCAGAGGGGCAGGAGGTCCCTGGGGGTGGTGTGTGTGTGGGGAGGGTAATGGGTTTGTTCGCTATCCTGATGGTAGTGTTGCTTTCACCTGCAAACCTACCAAACTGTGTATTCTTTAAACACATGCAATTGATTTTGTGTCGATTATACCTCCCTAAAGTTGCTATGTATACTCCAGGCACACTGGGAAACTGGACTTGAGTATTTGGCTGGACCCAGGGACCCAGCAGCTTGGAGCAAACTGGTCCTGGCCAGAGAGATGAGGTGGGAAGATGGGTCTTCTCTTGCAGCCCATCTCCAAACTGCCTGGATTGCAGGGGCGCCTGAGGGGTGAAGGGAGGAGGAGAGGAAATGGTTATATAAGCAGGCTCAGCAAGCCTCAGGCTGCCCAGAATTGTGGAGTGAGGATGAAGGTGATATAATTGGAATCAGAGCCTTCGCTGAACCAGGAAACGAGAGGAGATTTAAATACCAGGATGCAAAGTTTACCGAAGGGATAGGATAGAGGGAGGGAGGCGGGAGGAGAGGAGAGAATGCAGGGAGGGAGCTTTGCAGAGAAGGGTGGAGGAAGGGTCTGGACTGAGGAGGAAGGGGGAGGGAGGGTTGAGGAGGAGGGGTGGGTGAAGGCTGGGGAGGAGGGAGGAGGGTTTGGAGCAGGGAAAGGGGTGGGGAAGGGCAGAGTCGGGGGAAGCAGGAAGAGGAGGAGGAAGAGGGAGGGAGGAGGGCTGAGGAGGCAGGAAAGGCGCTGACACAGCAGGGCCAGGAGAAGTTCACACAGTGGGCTCCTGAGAAGATGCCTGGAGGTCACCAGCACCTTCCAGGCAGCCAGGGCGGAGAGGGGAGGTGTTTCTGGAAATAAGCCCAGCTTGGGTGGAGGCTGGAGAGAACCCTGGTCCTTGACCTGGCCTGCAGTGCTTGGGGTGGCGCGTCTCGGAACTGCACGGACAGGGACCCTGCCTGGACAGCCGTCCCTGAGCCCCTGGGGGATGCTTCCCACATGAGGACTGAGTCTAGGGCAGCCCACTCACCCCACCTCCAGCAGGAGCTTGGCTCTGGTGCCCCATGCAGTGAAGGGCACGTTGCCTGGAGCCCGTGCTACCTCGAGAGTGCCTGCAGAACTGGGTGGTAACGCGGATTTCCTTAGCCCCCGTCGTCCTGTGCTCTCAACAGGAGTCTGGAGGCTCCTGGGGTTTGGTTTTATGCCTAGACAAATGTCACTCTTCCTCCTCCAACTCAGGAAATAAAACCTTCCCCCCACATATTTGTCAGAATACAATATTGACAAATAATGACATTCCGCCATCAGAAACTCATCCCTTTGAGTCCATCTGAGGCTAGGAGACTGAATGAAGTAAGTTACTTGCTCATGGTCACAGGTGTCTGACGCCACAGCCCGGGCCCTTTACAGCTGAGGGGAGCAGTGGGGTGCCCTTAGGGTGAAGCACCCAGAAACTGCAGCAGCAGGCTGATGGGGAGGGAGTGTGAGGCCCAGGGGCTGGGGTTTCTCATGCAGGGGAAACCCAGATCAGGGAAGTGGGAAATAAGAAGTGCACAGAGGAACCTTGCAGGAGAGAGATTTCAGCGCAAGGAGGCTCGCCTGGCAGAGCAGGTCCAGGGGGGCGAGGCACATGTAAGGAGGTGCCGCACAGACCTCCAGGCTCATTTAGTCTACGGATCCCCTTTTACAGTCAAGGAAACTAAAGCTCCGAGGGAAGGCCTTGCCCACCATAGGTCTGGGACGGAGGGGCCAGACCACAGCACTGTCTTCTCTATGTCAGGGCTCAGCACGTATAGCACCACCAAGTCAGAGGACCTGGGGCAAGACCAGGAATGTGAGCGGGAAGGTCAGCAGCACCAAGATGCCGGCATGACCCCAGGCTGATGCTGGGAAGCCGAGGCCCTGAGTTTTGCACGTGCCCTCAGGGGGTGCTCGCCAGGGCAAAGCAGCCTGGTTCAGAGCTCCCCAGGCAGGGCCTTCCTGGGCTTGGCCAGGGCCGCCCTCCCCTTTGTCCTGCTCCGTGTCCTGCTCCACCTTTTCTGTTCTCACCGAGGCCGAACTTGCTCCTTGCCGCGGGTCAGGAAATGCCTAGAGTTGTTAAATGTCCCTGAAACGCTGTGTCAAAAATGGGGAGAGGGGAGCCCTGGGTGGGGGTGGGAGGGACAGTGAGCTGTAGCTAGACAAAGCCCTGGCAGGAGATACTCCTCAGAAGGTTCCGGAGTGGGGAGACTTCCTAGAGGTGAAAAGCTTGGGGGGAAAGACCACACCGTTCCCAGTATGGGGTGGGGGGAGGAAGAGTGGTCCCAGCAACAGCCTCGGGGCACTGCCGGGAACCCAGGCCGGAGGTGGCAGGTAGAGTGGACGGCCCGGGGAGAAGGCAAGAGACCAAGGACATGCCAGAGCCTGCAGCCCCTGAGCAGAGGGACCCCAGCCAGCCAGCCCTGTCCCACCCTTGGCTTCCCAGTTCTGACCACCTGAAGAGCCCCTTCCCTCCCTAGAATCGGAGACATCCACAAGTTACTTCCGCCATTAAAAATGATGCTTACGCCCGGATGGTGTTGCTCAGTGGTTGAGCATCAACCCATGCACAAGAGGCCTCTGGTTTAATTCCCAGTCAGGACACGTGCCCAGGTTGTGGGCTCATCCCTAGTAGGGGACTTGCAGGAAGCAGCTAATTAATGTTTCTCTCTCATTGATGTTTCTATCTCTCTCCCTCTCCCTTCCTCTCTCTAAAATCAATACAAATATTTTCTTTAAAAAAGTATGCTTGTGAACAGTTTATAACTAGAAAATGCTCACGAAGATGAGTGAAAAAGCAGGATGCAAAATGGTAAACCGTATAATCACTGTGTTGCAACACACACACACACACACACACACACACACACACACACACACACTCACACCATGCATGGAAAGGGAGGAAGAGGGATACAGCCAAATGATGAATGAGGCAGGGCCTGGGATGAGAGATGTGCTACTGCTACGTCGAGGAGTAGGAGAAGGAATGTAGCTGTATATTTTCTAGATGCTCTATACTGAGCATGCATTACTGCTATAATGGACACAAATACATGTTATTTATGGGAAGGAGAAAATATACTAAATTTTCCACAAAAAAAAAGAGGCACCTTTGTGCAGATAGTAACTCACCCGCAAGCAGCTACCCTGTCCACACTTGCCTACCTTACCCCCACATTCAGGGAACCTGGTTGCCTCCTATTCCCCAGATATGGTGCTGAAGGGGCATAGGCCACTCAGCCCGAAGGGAACTGAAGGCTGGAGGGATGGCCCCATTTCACAGAGTAGGAGACTGAGGCACAGAGAGGTAAAGTGACTTAACCACAGGCCCATGGGACATGGTTAATGGGAGAGACCATGGATCCTTAATATAAACTCAGTGATCATTTCCATTTGCTGCTTTATTGCATTTATCACCACCACCACCACCACCATCATCCATGGGCAAATACTATTGTCCCACTTTTTGAGCCTCTTACAGTCCTTGGGGTCCCTCACAGTCCCACACCACACTGATTGGAGGGTGTTCACCTTGTGACCTCCTCGATCACATAGTACCTGCTGTCTACACCCTGTCGGCCCTGTCCACTCACCTGGTTTGAAGAGTGGAGCTTTAAAAGCCCTTGGTTGCTGGCACCTCTCTGCAGCCTGCAGTGTGTTTCTAAGAGGCATGCTCTTTAGGGAGCTAATTACCCAATTAGTGCATCTAGAGGAAGGCTTAAGTTATGAGGCTGATAATAATGCAAAAACCCATGAAACTATTGTGCTAGGCAGCTCCTTGCTGTCAGGCTTGTTGTCTACGTCAAATTATTAATTACGGTTTTTAATCACTCCTTTTCCTGTCAGAACCCCTGAGGTTTAATTCTCCTCACCGTTTGGCCTTCCTAGAATACACGGCTCTGAATGTCTTTCTTCTCCAGGGCAACGGGGAGAATGGCTCCATCTAGCCAAGCAGCCTTCCCTTCTGCTCAGATCCGAGAGCCTCTGCAGCGAGCAGCCAGGCTGCGGAGGCCCAGGCCACTGTGCCAGCGGCCACTGTCCTGTGGAGGGCGTGCTTGGACAGGAGGACCCAAGGAGGGGGTCCAGGTTGGGGGTGGGGGAGAGCGCCGAGGTGGGGGCAGGGGGCGCTGCACAGCACAGCTGTTAGCAATCTGACGGGCTGTCAGGTAGAAGAGAAAGAGTCTTATTCTGTTTCTGTGGACAGAAGCATCCATGAGTACGTTGTGTGGAGGTTTGATTGGGTTTCCTCGAATGACTTTCTGACAATTAGAGCTATGCCAAGGATGGTGTGAACTGCCTGGGGGTACACCTGCCTCTGGTTGCTGGATCGCCAACCTTTGAGGTACAAGAAGACTCCCCCTGTTTTGTGCCGCTTTCCCCCCTAACCTGACTGTAGGTATCTTGGTCTGTCTGCTACCCCCACTCCCCCCCCCCCCCCGAGGCCAAGACTGTGCCTAACTCATACCTGTGTCCCCAGCCCCGCTCCCAGCTCCCAGGACAGGTGCTCAATGAACATTGGTGGCTTTGAGTCAGAATAGAAAACAAGCCCAGATTCAACAAATCATAAATCACTTTGTATCTCAACACAGATACAAAATGGAATATTCGGATTGGGGAAATGTCAGTGGGGATTTATTCCTCATGCTTTAATTTTTTCCCTAAGGGGTAGAATGAATTCATGTAATATTTGCGAAATTAACAACGAATTTAAAAATTAAAAACGTGGGGGGCCATAGGGGGAGAAAAAAGGGACATCTGTAATAATCTCAACAATAGAGATTAAAAAATTAAAAATGCAATATGAAACTTCAAAAGAGTCATTAGATGGCTCCTCCCCTCCCCCCCCCCCCCCCCCCCCATTTTCTAAATACTTGGTAATCCAAGGTGAGCCACTACCCAGGACTGTTCTGGTCCTGTCGCAGTTGTCCACGAGAGGAGGCGGAGGGGAGCAGATGAGAGGCCTGGGGGATGATGGGCCAGCAGGAAGGGGACACAGGGAGGCCTGTCCCGTTTAACCTTAGAAGTGACAGATGATAAAGTGGCTGCGGAGGCAGCTTAGCCACAGCAGTGGCCCTGAACCTTCTTATGAATGGGTCCTATGCCCATCCATTTTTAAAACAAACTTTGTCAACACAGAAAAAAATACAGAGAGAGAGAGAGAGAGAGAGAGGGAATAAAAGCCAGTCAATAAAAAAAGAGGGGAAACACAAATGCACAATTTTTTTAGTAGGCAAGTTAGCAATTTGGGACCCCGAAAAGATTATGTACATTGTCTCTGAGCCAGGAATCCCACTTATTGTTTATACTAATAGTTAAATGTGTATGATGGTTTTATTACCTACTATTAATCTCAGTATTGTTGTTGCCATGGAAGAAATTTAAAAATGTCCAATGAAAATATTAAATGAAAAAGGTTGAATAAAGTATAAGCATATCTATAATAATAAAAGCGTAATATGCTAATTAGACCGGACAGCCGAACCAACTTCCGGACGAAGCCAGGGCTGCGAGGGCCGAGCCCCTTGCAAGAATTTTGTGCATCGAGCCTCTAGTACATTTATATAATGATATGATTTGTAACCATTAAAATAATACAAATGAATATTTTACTGGCATGGAAATAAGCTATGCTGTGAAGTGTGCTGTGTTGTACAGAAAGATCCGAATTTGCTTAATAAAATATATGTTTATAGAAAAATATCTGGAGTATAACAGTCATACTCAGTAGGAGGATTACAATAGTTTAATTTTCATTTTCTTATTTCCTTCCTTCCTTTTAAAAACTGGACATGTGTTACTTTTATACTTAAAAAGAGATTTAAAATTATATATGGTGTTTCCAGGGAAAGAAGATCATTGTACACGGTTGAGAAAATGAGTTTGCTAAGCGTATGGGCAGAAATCCCTTGTGTGTGTGTGTTCGAAACACTAAGAGAAAAAGTGAGGAAAATACGAATATTTAATACCGTTTTAAGAATTGCATTGCAAAGTAGTGGGACTAGGGCTGTTCTCCCCCTCTACTTGTTGTTTCAGTTTTTCTTTATAAAATGAGTATTCCAATGTAAAAAGCTTTGCACTTAATCATTGTGTGGCCTCACAAATGCTGAGTGCTGAACATGGGTTCACTGCTTCGGGGAGAGGGAAGCTGGGGTATCCATGCAGGCAACACCTGCCTGTGCACGGGAGCACCTGACTCTGAGTGCGCATCATGGGAAAATCTGCCTGCACAAAACCACTGAGCTGGTAGGGTGATATTTGTTGAGGATTCCTTGAAGGTGTCCTTCCTCTGGTCCCAAGCATTAACATTTTGTTGTGAACAGGACAGTGATATAAGCGAAAAGGCCCTGGACCTGCTGCCCAGTAGAAGTATCTGTGACACCAATTAGCTGCCCTACACACACACACACACAAAATACTCCAAATACATATATATATATATATATATATATATATATGTGAGTATACACACACACACACATACACACCCACAAAATACTCCAAATATATATATATATATATATATATATATATGTGTGTGTGTGTGTGTGTGTGTGTGTGAATACACACACACACACACACACGCACACTTGTTTATTGGTTGATCTATTATTATTGGACACCTGGGTTGTTTCCACCTTTTGGCTACTAGAAATAATGCTGCTATCAACTTTTGTATACAAGTATCTGTTTGAGTCCCTGTTTTCAATTCTTTTGGGTATAATCCTAGGAGCAGAATTGCTGGGTCAGATGGTAATTCTACATTTAACTTTTTTAGGAGCCAGAAAAACTTGTAGAGTCCTATAGAAGTGATGAGACCATCAGAAAAGCAAGGGAATTACAGGCCCACAGTCCAGGATAATAATTATTTCTGGGAGGAAGGGAGGGGGTGCCATGGAAGAGGGAGACCAAGGAGCTTTAATACTTTTGGTCGTGTTCTGTTTCTTAAGCCGAGAGGTGGGTTCACAGGGGGTTATTTTATTATTTCATATACGATAGGTACTCTTTCGCATATATCAAATGCTACATTAAAAAAAGAAAAATGTAAAGGAAAAACCCAATCCATGCCCCTGTACCCCAATAAACCAGCAACACAGACACCTCTCCCTGGTGTCATAGCTCCTGGTAATAGGGAGACCCCCATTGTGCTCAAGATAAGGTCAAGGTCAGAAGCCCTATGTCAGCATGTCTCTCCCACTAGACTCCAAGTTCCTTGAGGATAGCAGTGGGGTCTCATTGATCTTTGGACTCTGGTAGATAGTGCCTGCTCTATCCACGTTTGTTCAATGAATAAATGATTATGTCAAGATTTCTCAGCAGCCTCTTTTCAGAAGCTGCCAGCTGTGGCCCTCAGAAAACCATCCCTTCTAGCCACATCACATGCATCTAGTCGTAATCTTCAGGCTACCTTCTCTCTTCAGTCCTCAGAGCACATGAAGCCAGGCCAAAGTCAGCTTCTGCCCCAGTCTCTGCTGAGTTTGCTGCTTTCTGTCACCCATCTCCAGTCGCTAAGCCAGTCGCACTGGGGCCAGCCAGGTGCTGATCTTCCTATGTCTTCGTGCCGATGCCTCTCCTGGTGCCACTTGCCAGAGCATCAAAGGGTCCCTGCTTTGACCCTTCACCTCTGCTGGCTGTCCTGGCCACTGTCTGTCTGGACATCTGCCCTCTGTATGTGGATCACCTTTGGTCCTAGAGAACAACAATCCCTTTATGTGCTCATCAAGCTCTCATTGCCCAGCGACTAGGGGACAGTGGACATCATGGCTCTGGCATTGCTATAACACAGTGAGCAGCTGACAGCGCCGGGGGATGTTTCACAAAGAGTGAGCCAGCCTCTGTGTGGTCTGGTTTGCTTTTACTCCACACCCCCCTCTGCCTCTGTTCCCATCAGGCAGCTGCCCATCCTGCACGTCACGTGGAACCAATTCTTCTAACACAACCAACCGCCTTTGGCCAAGGACCCTGACACATATAGACCTTTCCATTCTCACCTTAGCCTGCATCTCCCATGCATCCCTCCCAGAGTGGAGTGGTCTCAGGCACCCAGCATTCAAAGGCTGCCTCCCAGAGGTGGCCCAGCAGCACTCTGGGACCTAAACAGGAGCCAGACCAAATCTTTGATATAAAACCATGTCCGCCGAAACCGGTTTGGCTCAGTGGATAGAGCGTCGGCCTGCGGACTGAAAGGTCCCAGGTTCGATTCCGGTCAAGGGCATGTACCTTGGTTGCGGGCACATCCCCAGTAGGGGTTGTGCAAGAGGCAGCTGATCGATGTTTCTCTATCATCGATGTTTCTAACTCTCTATCCCTCTCTCTTCCTCTCTGTGAAAAATCAATAAAATATATTAAAAAACAAAACAAAACAAACAAAAAAAACATGTCCATCAGAGTCCCAAAATCCCTGGACAAGGCCTGGGATGGCAGGGGCAAAGGGGTATGGCCATTCTCCCAGAGATTCTTGCAGATATGATACGATGAACACACACCTAGCGATGGTTTCCCATCAGTACAGCTTCTGCCGGTACTGGCACGATCTCCTTCTAGTCTTGATGCCTTGGAATGCCTCCCACTGGGCATCACCTTATCTGTCCTCACCACCCTGCCCAGGCTTTCTCTTCATATCAACAGAACTAAGCAACACCTATCTTAACAAAACCTCACTTTAATCATGACATTCCCTGGCTACAACACCTCTGTCACCTCCTTCATTTAGCTATTCATTCACTTACAAACACACACGGAGCCCTCAGTAAGTCCTAAGACTCTTGCAAGCTGTGCTGGGAACCTGGGGAGACAAAAATGAAGAAAACACGGCCTGCAATCCTTGGCCTGTCCCTTGAATTCCCCTACCGTAGGACCTACCTACATTTCTGGCTGGAACCTGCCTCTCCCCTACACACACCACCTAATCTGAGGATATCTGAGCCTGCCAATACCATGTGTTTCCTTCTGTTATTCCTCATCTGTTGCTGTGAAATCCTTCAAGGCCTGTTCAGGTGACACCTCCTCCAGTAAGCCTTCCTGGGGAACCCTGCCAGAAGCTGATATCTGGATAGAGAAGGCGCAGGGCCAACATCACCGAGTCCGAGTCCCTCTCATTCTCCTCCAGTCATGTTGTGAAGTAGGTCTGAACTGCCCACAAGGGCAGTGCATTCCTCAAGGGGGGGCCTCTACTCTCTGAATCTTCTGTGCCTCCCATGGCATAAGCATACCCCTGGGCACCGGAGGAAAAGCTGTGGCCTGAGAAAGGACTTTCCGAAGGTCCCAGTGATGCAACTGGTCTGGGAACAGGCCAGAGCCACGAATCTAGCCAGCTGCCTCCCTTTGCTCCAACGACCCTACAGCCATAGAATATGTAGGTATATTTTCAAGAAAAACAGGCTCCCCCAGAACAAACCAGTCCCTCCATGGACAAAGCAAGTTTTCAGCTCTTTATAGACCACGAATCGTTCCTTAGACGATCTGAAATGTGGATGCTTCAAAAGCAGAGTAAGCATCTTGGAGGCAGGGCTGACCAGAACCCACAGCAGAGGTCAGGAGATGGAGGGTGATGGCAGGGATGGGTGAGTGATGAGCTAATAGACGAGAGAAAGGCCTCCCAGTCTGATCTTCCTACGGCTACCACGCCTGAGGCCTTCGTGCCAATGCCTCTCCTGGTGCCACTTGCCAGAGCATCAAAGGGTCCCTGCTTTGACCCTTCACCTCTGCTGGCTGTCCTGGCCACTGTCACTGAACCTCCCTGTTTCTCAGGGTCTGCTATATTGAGAGGCAGCCTGCCAGGGAGGTGAAGAGCACAGGTGTTAGGGGAAGTTTTATGGGTTCAAATCCTAGCCCAGCCACTCTCCTGCTGTGTGACCATATGCAAGTGACTCGACCCCTCTGGCCTCATTTCCTCATCTAAACAATAGAAATAATAAATAGCCCCTCACGGGGTGGTTGTGAAGGTTCAACAAGTTGCCACAAGTGAAGTACTTAACACAGTGCCTGACACATGATATGCCCGGAGTTGGAGGTCGCTCATCCTGTTTAACAAAATAACTCACTCATTTCACCTTACGAACGGGGCCTTTACGATGTCTAATGCGCTATCTCAGAGGAACAGATCTTTAGTAAAACGTAACTAACTGCTCTCCAAGAAGGCACTACCGATTTGTGTCTCTTCCAGAAGACATCGGAGGAAATACCTATTTCACTGCATCTTTGCTGGCCAGCCTAATTTTTTAAAAATAAAGTTTTGTGAACTTGATGAGTTAAAAAAGAAAAAGGTGGTATTTTGGAGCTATAACTTGAGCTTTCACTTAGTAATGAGGTTCAACATTGCCTCCTATGCAAATTGTCCATTTGTCATATATAATCTACATTTGTAAACTTTTTGGCCATATGTGCTAGAAATACATACATATGTGTTTAAATGTTTAATAGTAAAGAATTCATTGGGACATGAATCATTAATATAAATAATAAAATCTTTAGTCTTTGCCTAGTCATTCCATTTCCAGCATTTTATCCTAAGAAAATAATCAGATTTTTGAGCCAGGATGTCCATTGTAGTGCTACATATGTTAGAGGAAAATTGGGAACTACCCAAATATTTAGCTGTTATGGTACATTAATATGAGTTAATAGAACAAAGCCATTCAAATGAGATGTTCTGTGAATGATTAGGAAATGCTCACAGCTAAAATGCTAAGTGATAAAAGCAGCATAATGCCCAGCATCATCTCAATTTAGGTAAAGTAAAAAACAGATATATACATATGCTTTTTACAAAGTTGCAAGAAGATATACCAAGATATTAATAGTATTAATTGGAGTTACTTATGAGTGGTGGAATTACTGATATTTTAATCTCTTTTGTACTTGTCTGATTTTCCAAAACTTTTCTAATAAATGTACTATTTTATCACTAAAAAACGAGATTTACTTTTATCAAATCAGTCTCTCAAAATCCAGTGCCCATCAAGCTTCCCTTGGAGACTTGTCAAAACACAGATGGCCACGTCCCACCCCAGAGTTTCTGACAGTAGGTCTGAGGTGGGGCCTGGCATTCTGCATTTCTGACGAGCTCCCAGGTGCCGTTGCTGATCTAAGGAACACACTTTGAGAACCATGCGCAATAGCAAAGGGTATCCTTCTCCCATTGCTTTGTTTCATCTAGGTTAAGGACTTGAAGAGCACTGGTGCCTGATCTCCTTAATCTTTGAAGGCTGATTAATTGTTTCTACCAGGTGAGAGAGGAGCCAGGCATCACCACAAGCCCAACATGCAGAACATCCTATTCCCACTGCCAGCCCCACACATCGGGAGACCTACGTTCCGCGCATTCCTTCCCTGAAATCACTGGGCACCTCCCTTTTTAAAAAATATGTTTTTATTGATTTTTTTTTAGATAGAGAGGAAGGGAGAGTGAGAGTGATAGAAACATTAATGAGAGAGAAACATCCATTGGCTGCCCCTGGCATGCTCCCTACTGGGGATTGAGCCCTCAACCTGGGCACAAACCCTGACCTGATATCAAATGGGCAACCTCTAAGTGTACGGGTTGACGCTGAACAAACTGAGCCACACCGGCTGGGCTGGGCTGGGCAACTCCCTTTCCTTCTCATTTTCAACCAAATGAACTCTGGAGAATGGCGTCATTTCTCATTAATCTTTAGCTCCTATATTTTGAATTAACTTTCACTGTGACAGGCGGGTCATCCCAGCCCAACCATAAACTCCTGGTGGGCCCAGGCACTGGGCATAGGCCCAGTAAATATGTGTTGGTTTGATTGAGGCGCTCCTGCGCTCTGGGCACTGCCATAGGCTGGGAGGACATGGTGGAGAGGTTTGGCTGGGCCCTTCCCTTATGAGGCTCACATTCTAGTGGGGAGACATTCAATATCACAAAAAGCAGAAATAATGATTTCGTTGATGGGGATGAGCACTCTGAAGAAAATAAAACAGAGGAACAGACTGTGGCTGGGAGCTACTCCTTTAGTTGGGGGCTCAGAGAGGCCATCTGGGTCTGCAGTGCGATGGTCCTAGGTGAGGACACAGGGACAGCATCTCGCTGTCCCTCAGGCTAGTGACCCATGTACATGGCCAGGGATTCCGGTTCAGGAGATCCTGAGGTGCAGCATTTTCTCCAGGCTCCCAGGCGGGGTCTGCGCTGACCCAGGACCACCCTCTGAGCAAGACCTCAGGCCACAGTCAGGAGTGAAGAATTCAACCTAATTACCATAGGGAGCCACTGAGAGGCTAAGGCTGGAGAGTGGCAGTTCCTATTTATGTTTTAAAAATATGATTCTGGCGGGGAAGAATGTGTGGGAGGCTCAAGAGCAGAAGCAGAGAGGCAGGAGTTGGGTGGGAGCCCAGGGCGCTGGACCACTGGAGGCGGCGGCAGAGGGGTGCATACATGGTCAGGTCCAGGAGAGGGGTACATATGTGGTCAGGTCCAGGAGAGGGGTACATATGTAGTCAGGTTCAGGAGAAGGGTGCATGGAACCAGGGCTGGCAGGACAAGCTGAGGGACTGAACACTGGGAAGGAGAGGAGGGGGAGGGAGAGTGAAAGCAAAGGAGATTGAAGCTGCCACCCAGCATAACCCCAAACAAAGGGCAGGACGGTGCTGAGCCCCACCCTCCCATCAACCGTCCCCTGGGGACTGAGGTATGGGCTCTCTTGGCAGCACACACACAGTCTGAGTCCCAGGCCTCGCTGACTGGCCTGCAGGGGAGGCTAGGGAAGCGCATCCTCAGCGTCCGCACCCGAGGGCTCCTGCAGCACCAGCTCAGAAAGGAGGGAGCACGGCTGCAGGTGGCGGATGGCTTTGGGAGTCCAGGAGAGCAATTGGGCACCTCTGGGGTCTGCCAGGATTCTGGGCTGGCCTGGCCGTGCCAGAGTTGTCCCCTGGTCCCGAGGCTCTGCTTCCCATGCCCGCTCCTACACGCCCTGCAGAGCCATGCCCAGGAGTTCTCATCCTCCCTGTTCCACTCCAGTAGAGAGCTCTCCCTGGGAGCCCAGATCCAGGGGAATGCAATCCAGAAGATGGGTGGGGCAGGAAGAGACATGATCTGATGGTAAAATCATTGCACAAGCTCCCAGGCCCCCATGTGTCTGTAGCTTCACAATCAGCCCGTACTCCTTCGCTGTCACCAGAGCCTTCCCCTTTTCAGCCACACCAGCTGCTCCTGCTGTGTACCCTGAACCTTCTATGACCCTCTACTAAGCTCTGTTCTTCCCTTTTCCTTTATATGATTGGCTTAATGCTCACTTAATTTATATATAATCACAATATTAAAGGGCAATTTGAAAATGCACACTAGAATCCCCTGCCCCCCTCACCCCCATTCACACTCAATGTACCTGTTTCTGTTTCTTAGTTCCCTTTGAGCTGCCATTCCATGCATTCCCATTTATACAAATGGGATTCTGGGCTTAGCTGTGTGCAGAACTAATGGGCAGTAATTCCCATGGAAGCTTGGGATTGAATGAAAGAGCTGTACTTGCAGGGTTGGGGACAGGCAGGAAAGACAGGGAGACTGATGTGTGAGCCCCCACCTGGAGAGTCAGGGTCTGTGAAATTAGGGCATACAGGAGAGGCTCAGGACTGGTGCCAAAAGGGGTGCAGAAAGAGAAAGAGGGATGTTCTGGGTACACCGTGGCTCGGGGTCCTGAGGGATGCGGGTGACCCGGGGGAGGTGGTGTTCTCACCATGCAGTGGCAGAGGCTGGAGGATTGAAGCTGAGCTGACCTGTGCCTTGGGCCCAGTGAGACGCTGAGGTCCCTGGTGACTTCCAGCAGGAGCGGGAGGTTTGTTGCCCGTACAGGGGGGAGGTGCCAGGGTCCTGCAGCCAGGAGAGCTGAGCTTGGAAACTGGGATCTATGTGACTGACAGCGATGCCAGCGCAGCCCAGGGGAGGCACAGTGTGTGGGCAGCGTGACTTTTGTTCTGTTTCTTCTTTTGATGGTGATGGTGCTTCATAAACCCACTTCCATGCTGCTGTGCAATGTCTGCATTTGTCCTCTCTATGGTCTACAACATGACAATGGATATTAACATTGTCCTATTTTTGGCTATACTGATTGTTACTAATTGTTGTTCTCTCTTGTGTAGATGTGGTGGTTGTCTCCTCTTTATTTTATAGGCACATAGCTGCTGGAGCAGGGTACGTGTTGGGGGCACATGCGGTTACAGCCAATTTCACTGAGAGGGCCCAGAGTAGCGGAGGGGAGGCGGGTGGAGGCTGGGAGCATGGCAATTAGGCTGACTTCATATGTTACAACAAGGGCAGCAAAGTGCAAGGGTAGATCCCAAGTGAGAACAGAGAACCAGCCACTTTGGGCTGTGGGGACGAGAGGTTTCCCTGGGGGTGTGGGGGGGGGAGATTCCATGGTGGGGAGTTCTCACAGCCCAGGATTCCCATTCAGCTGTACATACAGCCCACCCCATGAAGGAGGAAAACTGCTCACACCTTGTGCCTCTGTGGCACTGTGCCAGCATCATTGAAGGTGCTCAGTAAATGAATGAATGAATGAATGAATGAACAAATGAACAAACAGATAAGATGGGAGCAGCTTATGTAACTCACACAGTCTTATCGCTGCTCCCAAGAAAGTTGTAACAGCCCCTCCTGGGCCCTGACTCCCTGCAGAAGGAAGGGGTGTGGCTCCCTGGCTGGGGAGCCTGTCCCTGGGAACCTGTCTAGAGGGGCTGACACCCTGAGCTGTAACATCTCCCTCCTAGCAGCTGTGGCCTGGGCGATTGGTCCCCAGGCACAGAGACCCCCAGCAAGCCTGCTGCCTGTGGCTGCAGCTGAGCATCGATCACTGACCGCTGTATGATCACCTACTATGTGCTCAGCTCCACTCTAGGGACAGGGGGACAGAGAGAGCAGTGTAGGCTATACTTCCTCTCTATAGGGAGTTTACAAACTAATGAGAAAGATGAGGCCACAGAGGACACATTACAACACCACCACATCCCAAAGGAACCGATGACAATTAAAGGGGCCCCGTCTGCCTGGAGAGTGGGGGAGAGAGTACCCAGCCTGTGCTCCCCAGGTTGTGGGGGTTAATGTGACAACTGAAATGCTGCCTCACTGATGGCTTTGTCTTAATTGGCATTTTTTCCTGGCCGGCTGAGCCCTGCAGGAAAGAAACCACCTCAGCGTCCCCAGGCTACATCACCTCCTGTCCATCAGGGGCCCCGAAGCCGAGCATCATACAGAAAACACGGCAGAAACAACTCTTCCTACTCATCAACAAGACTGTAATATAAATGTCCGTGTTTTACAAATTAATCAAACCTTCCGTAGTAATGCCCAGGCGAGCTGCATTTCAAGGATGCATCTTGCAGCACTTATTTCTACAGCCATCGTTCTTCTGGCGCTTAGAATCTGCACTACAGAATTAACCCTGAATATTGCTGTAGAGATTCTATTCCGGCTCCTTCTTTTGCCAAGCCTGAGGGCTCTGGGCAGTGATTAGGTGGCGGTGTAGTGTAAGGATGTTAGTTAGGAGTGCCCTGGGGATTCAACTTCTGCAGGAGGTGGAGGGAGGGAGCGGGACGGGCAGAGGAGCATCGGATGAGGCAGCCCCAGACAGTGTCAGCCAACCCCACTCCCTCTGCCCCCCCTCCCCACCCCCGGGACCTCTGGAGCTGACATGGCCCCCTCAGGTTTGCCCTATGCTTTTATACAGCCCCCGATGCCTCAGGCAGTCTCAGAATGTGGGCACCCCTGCATGGGCATGAGTTTGGACCAGGTAAGTCTGCAGCCCAGGGGATCCTTAAAGGGCTGTCTGCAGACCACACTCCCAGGAGTGGGG
Source organism: Cnephaeus nilssonii (assembly GCF_951640355.1). NCBI lineage: Eukaryota > Metazoa > Chordata > Mammalia > Chiroptera > Vespertilionidae > Cnephaeus > Cnephaeus nilssonii. The sequence continues at coordinate 82,959,012 of NC_137082.1, forward strand.
CCACCAGACCTTCTTGAAGGGGGACCAGTAAGAGTAGCAGTGGCCAGTACAGGGACAAGCAGGAGGGAATCTAGAGCCACGGGTGCATTCTAAGAATGCGTGACACAGAGAACCCTTTCCCAGTGTGCTTTGGGCAAGTGATCCGAGCGGGCTGTGCCAAGAGCTGAGCAGCGGGGGTACCAGCGCCGCCGAGAGAGCACCTCGAGTGGCAGTGTGTGCTCCGGGGAGCTTTGCAAACTTGGCCAGGGCCACTGTTGGGTGGTACATCATTTTTATAACATTTGAGCTCCTCAAAGGCTATCCATTAAAAGTTTACATACTGATGTTTTCTATTTCCTTTATTACCTCTCATGCTGATTTCCCCTCTTCCCCCCATTAGTACCTGCTCCAATTTGATACTTACTGTGAATATGATAATTCTACCTACACTATCACCGATAAATGGACTTAATCTAAGAGCAGGCCAGGATTTTGCCAAAGACAGGTCTAAGGAGTTTCTTGTTAAATACACCTGAATACCTGGATCTTTAATCTACCCTTGACACCCTGGGTCTTGAAGACAGCCCTGGTGTGCCACCCCCCCACCCCCCCACCCCATCAGAGCAGGGCTCAGCGCCCAGCCTGCTCCGTGTGACCACAGCGGCTCTTGAATCCAGTCATCTGAACCAGCTGTGGATTTATGCCTCCATTGCTTTCCACAAGACGCTGAGCTTATTTCCCAAATTCAGTTGCCCCCAGGGGAGATCCTGGCCCTATAGATGCCCCCTCCAGCTCCATGTCCCCGGGGTCACCTGTCTGGAACGGGCCGTTGTGATGCATCACAGTTTGTGCTGTCCAAATGGTGAAGGCCAACACTTACAGGCTGGGCAGAGAGAGGGGTTCTCCAATTCAGTCCTCACAACAACCCTGTGAAGTCTCATGCCCGTTTTACAAAAGCAGCACAGAGAGGTTAAATACCTACTCAAGGCCACAGAGCCTGGGACATGCACCCGGCCCTGATTCCGGAGCCTCTGTGCTAAGAGGCTGTGCCATGCGGTCCCAGCTCAGAGCACATCTGAGCCCTCCGCCCCTCGTCCCCTGCCCTGACTCTGAGCAGCAGCACCTTCCAGACCACGTAGCTGAGTGTAACACCCGAGGCTATAGAATCTTGCTTCATTCTCCCAAGTCTGGTCTTAACCGGGTAAACGGTGTGGACTTTTGGACGGTAGGGACCGGAGAGCTGGGGCCTGACGGGGCCTAGAACACAGGAGGGGCTGCCTTTGTACTTGCTGATGAGGCGTCACCTGCAGGGCCCCACTGGCTGCGGGGAAGGCCCTGCGGGCCAATGTTTCTGGTCCCACGGCCCCACCCATCCTCTCCTGGCTCCCCCAAGGAGGCTCACTGGGCCTGGCCTTTCATCCCAGCATGGGCTCCGGTTGGCTGAGGCTCAGCGCCTCTCCTTGGCCTGGCTCTGCTACGAGTTCACCACCGTGTTATTGAAAAGGCTTCCAAGAGCTGGAGGCCAGGTTCACTCAGAGGGTGCACCGCAGGAGAGGGAGGAGGGGGAGGATGGGGGGAGGGAGTGCCCCTCAGCAGGGAGCCCTGATAAGGGAAGGCTGGAGGAGGCAATGGAGCTAAGGACCCACATGGGGTATGCACGAGGGCCGGCCAGGGGTGGTGGCCAGCCCAGGGGCCCCCAGCCCCAAGGCCCAAGTCCTCTGAAGCACCCCTGAAGCTCCAAGTCTGCGTGTACTCCATTAGTTTTCCAATCCCAAACATCCACCTTCGGTCTGTTATTTAGCCCAGCTTGTCCTTTCAAAGCCCCTGGTTCTTCTGCAGTGCACCCCAACTGACAGTCCTCCCCCTGGCACCCCCATTCTGCTCATTCGCCTTCCACTCAATTCACTCCCACAGCACCTTGGCCAATTCAGTACCCAGGCCTCACTAAAAGGTACCATTGTGCTTGATCAAAGAGTCTCTCGGGGGTCCCCATTCCCCCGAGAACTGCCCAGGGTGATTTACTTTGCTTGCTCCTCACCCTGAAGTCCCACCATTAGAACTGTGTGCCCACAGGCCTCCTCTTTCAAAGACAGGCACCCCCACGAAGGGGGCAACACGGCAGTCAGTGTCTTATGCACCCCGATGTGAATTAGTGTGAAGAGTTGGCTTTCTCCTTATAACTAGGTCGGGTCATCAGAAAGAGAGGATGAAGCAAGAGCTCTGAAGGGATGCTAAGAGCTGGGGGTGGGGGTGGGGGTGGGGGTGATTTGGGAACACAGAAGGATTCCTAGATGGGCATGTGGATTTGAGCAGTCAAAGAACAGCATGAAAATGCCAGGGGAAAAAGTTTATTGTACATGTCTGTTCTGCTGCCCTCTGCAAAAAAGAAGTCAAAAGGGAGGTATGACAAACTCGAGGTTAAAGACACACTCAGGGTGTCTCATAACTCCCCAGTGTCCCTGTCACCTGTTAGAACCACGAAGCTCACACAGTGAACATTCTTAGAGTGGAGCTTTCACTGAGGGGACACACACACACACACACACACACACACACACACACACACACTCCAAAGGAAAATACAGCAATGCCCAGAAATCTCCCCCAAGTCTGTTCCCTTCCCAACTGCCAACCAAGGAGGCCTCACTGATCAGTGGGAGGCGGCAGATCAAACCTGTTTCCTTTCATTGCAACTCCTGCCTTCTAGAATTTCTCCTCCTCTGCAGGTCCAGGCCACAGAGACATTAATCCCTATTCAAATGCATCTTCAAGGTTCTTCCTTCATTTAAAAAAAAAAAAATCTCTCAAAACACCCCAAAGCAGCGTCTCTCATGTGATCCGTGTGCATTCACCAGCGAGGGAGGGAGAGCGCCGGGCCTCACCTGGCCCCTCTTGTTGGAAGGCAGAAATGCGACCCTTCCTTCCCTCCTCCGCCCGCCCCCTCCCGCCAACAGCTTTAATAAACAGTGATTATTTCAGCCCTCAGAGCACAGCTGTCCTGTGAATTGTCCAGTCAGGGTTATGGGGTGGGAGCCAAGGGCTGGAGCACGGAGCTCAGATCTCTGAATAAACCGGCCCTTCCTCCCTCCCTCCCTCCCTCCCGCCAGCCTGTTCCCTAGCAGGTGGGAGTTGAGGAGGAGGGTACAGCTCTGAGACCAGGGATGACAGAAGCATTTTTTGAGCAGCCTGCTGAGGGTAGAGCCCCAGTGGGAGAGGGTGGGGGAGCAGAGCTTGCAGACAGGGTTGGAGGTGGGGTGGCTCTCCCTACCAGCCATGAATTGGGGCCTCTCCCAAACCCCCTTCATTCAAATCAACAAGCCCTGAAATTGCACCTCCAGGCATTAGCCTCAGGCTGGCTGCCTCTCTGGTTAAGATGTGCTGGCACATTATTCGAGGATAGAAATGGAGTGTGAGTCAATTTGTCATTTATAGGATGTATTCGGGAAATATTGGTAAAATGGATAAATAAAAGAATGAATAAATAAAAGGAAGGAAGGAAGGAAGCAAGCAAGGGAGGAAGGATAAAAGGAAGACTCTGGGCTACTATTAGAAATAGAAGAAAATGCCCTAACCAGTTTGGCTCAATGGATAGAGCATCGGCCTGCGGACTCAAGAGTCCCAGGTTCGATTCCGGTCAAGGGCATGTACCTTGGTTGCGGGCACATACCCAGTCGGGAGTGTGCAGGAGGCAGCTGATCGATGTTTCTCTCTCATCGATGTTTCTAACTCTCTATCCCTCCCCCTTCCTCTCTATAAAAAATCAATAAAATATATTTTAAAAAAAAGAAATGGAAGAAAAGAAGGAAAGCTCTGAGAGTCTCTGGGGGAAATGGGTTGCATGCCACCAGGGGGTTGGGAGAAGAAAGGGGTGCAAGTCAAATTTCACCACATCACCCGTGCACCTGGCCAGCCAGGGCAGCCCAGGCCCTGCCCTCAAAGAGCATGACTTTATTATCAGTAACTGCCATGTGTGTGGCTCCTGCTAAATCCTCCTCCAAGAAGTTGGGACCAATTGTCCTTGGAGAATGTGACACTCAGAATTGTCATAGATGAACTCCAGACACCGTCTACTCAAGGGTGCTCTGATTTTTTTTTTCAGCAGCAAGAGCCCCATTATGCAAATAAAATTTTGTAAGAAAACAGACCCACACAGACCTGCTCTGCTTGAATCAGCTCGGGGATCCCTTTGGAGAACATCAATCTAACCCAAAGCCTCGTTTTGAGTAAGGAAATGGAGGCCCAGGGCGGTCAACCTGTGTTCTCAGACTTCCTCATAACCTCCACTGGTGCCTGGTCCCCTCCTCCGCTGAGAGTCTACTTCAGTACTTCTTGAGTGGGGCCTGGACACCTGTTAGCTTTTTAAAGGGTTTCATAGGTGGTTATGACCTATAGCCAGGTTTGGGAATTGCTGGATGAATTACTAGGTGAAGAGTATATGAGTAGCAGAGCCTGATGTCAGCTGCTCATGGGGTCCTACAGGCCAAATTCTATCACAAAGGTTTCCAAGAAGCTGTTGGGACTGATTTCTGGTACTGAGGTTTGCTGAGATTGAACATGAGGCCACAGAATGGCCACAGGACTCCGGCATGTTCTGGTGAAAGGGTAGTTCTTTGTAATCTGTCGCAGTCTCTCGAGCGAGGTGAGGCTCCCTGTACCGCTTGGCTCGTATGTACCTCTGCTAAGAGTGTTACCCCCGTCAGTCCACAGCTATCACCATGGGATAAAATCATTTCACCGTGGAGCTGGAGTACCAGTGTAACGTGGAACCCCCAGCTGCACCAAGCAGTTCGGGGTAAATCAATGGATCTTGCCAGCAGCTCAAGGCCCCAACAAGAAAGGGACCAGATGGCCTTGCAGGGACCGGCTGCTACCTGGCTAAGATGTCAGGGCTCTCCCACAGCTTTCTTTGTGGTTCCAAAGGAGTGATTTCAGGGAATAATAAGGTTAGAATTGCGTTCAAGTCCCCACTCAAAGTCCCAAACGTTGAACAGCCTGTCTAAGAATGTCACCTTCATTCCCCTTTAGGTCAATTTCTTTCCTTCCCGGGCCCTGGCTTTTCAGCAGCAGCTGCATCTGGATGGAGTGGGGCCGAGGGAGTGGCCTCACAGCCAGACCTCCGGAGCGTTTGCACATTCCTCAGGAAAACAGAACGAGAGCAGCAAGGCCGCACCAGACGCTGCGACCCGGCCCTGTCCCACAGAAACGAAGGGGAAAACCTGTGAGAGCCCTGGGACTTGCAGGGGAAACACCAAAGGCATGGCAAGCCAACGTGATGAAGCCGATCCCAGAAAACGTCTTGGTGTTGCTTCCTTGAGCATATAAACCCTTTGAAAATGGGATGGCGATAATAAAAAAGGCGGATATTATCAACAAGTGTTGGTGAAGGTGTGGAGGAACTAGAATCCCCACACCCTGCTGATGGGAATGTGCAATGGCGCAGCCTCTGTGAAAACCAGTCTGACCGTTCCCCAAATGCTGGAACAGAATCACCGTCCTGACCCAGCAAGTCCACTTTTAGGAACATATCCAAGAGAGATGCTAACCTACGCCCACACAAACACTTGCACACAAATGGTCATAGCAGTATTTTCTACAAAAGCCAAACAACCCGAACACCTATCCACTGATAAATAAAAGGTGGCATAGCCATACAGGAATACTGTTCAGATATCGAAAGAACTGAAGCACGGACATATGCTACAAAGTGGATGAACTTTGAAAACCCGCGAAGCGAAAGAAGTCAGTCATTATGGACCACACACTATATGACTCCATTGATGTGAAATGTCCAGAATAGGGAGATCTGTAGAGAAACAGAAAGCAGATTATTGATGACCTAGGACTGGCGATTTGGGGTGCAATGAGGAGTAACTGCATATGGGTATGGGGTTCTTTCTGGTGTGATAGAAATAGTCTAAAATTGATTGTCATAATGGTTGCACAACTTTGTATATGTACTAAAAGCCATTGAATTGTACACTTTAAATGGGTGAATTGTATGGTATGTAAATTACATCTCAATAAAACTGCTCTTGAAAAAAAAAAAACACTTAGAAAAAGGTCCTGTTATTTAGGTTCTGCTTAACAGAGGCATCCCTAGGGCTCAAGGAAGGTAGGTGCCAACAGGAACTGAAGTCAAGGTCACGTCTCCAGTGACCTTTCCCAGTAACTTCACAAAGACCCATGGGCCAACCTGTTATCTCCAGAAACGACTTAATAGAACTACCAGGCAGAATCCACAGCTCAAAAAGCAAGAGCCTGGGTGTGTGTGTGTATCTGTGTGCGCGCAGGCAAGGCAGAATTTTCCATAAGGTCAAGTTCATTTCTGTGCTATCATTTGGGAGGGTCACATGTACATTTGTTTCTGGTTTGTATTCCATTTGAAAAAGCCGACACAGATCGGGTGTTCTATTATTAGGCATTTTCCCAGTTCGGCGTCTCAGTGTTGTCCTGCTCAGTCTGCTCAGGAGACGGACTGACTTCTTGACTCATGCAGAACAACCTGCCCCGGCTCCTGCCCAAGGAGGGGCCGGCTTCCGTGTGCCAGCTTCCCTATTCTGCATCCCATGCACCCGAGCCAGGCCACCGCTGGGGAAGATCTCCTGCCTCAAGGGGAAGCTTCTTTCTCACTGGATGGCCTCCTGCTTGGTGGAGGGGTGCAGGGGGGACAGAGAGAGAAGGAGGCCCACTCTGGCTGGTTCTCTTCCAAGAAAGGCCCAGATGGAGGGGCCTTCCAGATGGAATAAAAGGAAGTCTGAGAGAAGAGAGCACGCATGCCTCTTTTTCTCAACAAAGACGCAAGAGGTACAGGGGGAAACTTAAATTATGCTGCAGTTTTGCTCCACTGGAGATAAACTCTCCCTTCAAAGGAATTACCCAGCTCACCCCATCATGGTACCTCTTGAGGGTCTATCAGGATTCAAGTTTATTAAGCAATGACATAAAGAATGCATTGTATAAAGGGCCTGTTTCATCACCCCATCCCCCAAGCTTTTTTTTGCTAAGTCATGAGAAGTCCAGCAAGTTAAAAACCAAAATAAAAACTAACAAGTGCGCATACTCACTCACAGATGGAAAAAAAAAAATCGTTCGTGGAAGTTGCTATGAGGTGGGCGGCTCCAGAAAGGAAAAACACAATCTCTGACTAATATGAAGGAGACTCCAAATTGCTCTTGGCAATGCTCTCTCATCCCCAGATTCTCCTCCCTCTATGCATCTCCGCAGTTCCCAGCCACAGGAAAACAAACCCAGCAGCCCTCCCCCTGGCCCAGCCTGGAGCGCTGCACGGCTGAGCAAGGCCTGAGCGCACAAACATCCCCACGCCACGCTACACCTGTGTCCCTGCTGTAAACACCGGCCACCGGGGGGCTGCTCACCGCTCCTATCAGGCTGCTCATCTCAATAGCGGGAGAAAAGTGCCTTTATTCGGGCACCACAACATCAACATGACATGCAATGTGATCTGGTGACTTTTTTTTTTTTTTTTTTTTAGAAAGAAGAAGGAGGAAAACTGTTCTCCCCGAAGGAGCTGGTGTCAATTCTGAAGAAGGAAGGCCCTAGAGCATCACTCAGCTGGGTTTCGCTTGAAGGCAAGATTTATCAGTGCACCTTCCTCCAAAGTGAGAGCTAATTTTGGAGGTAGTTATCTTACACCTATTATACCACTCGAGATGGAAGGAAAGTTAGCAGGCCAAATGTCCCGGAATATTTATGGCTGTTCTGTCTCAGAGATCCCTCCGAGACCACTTTATTAGGACAGATATGTCGGGTCAGCTGAAAGGGAGATGGACAGGAGCTTTGGGAAATGGCATTGTAAGTGGGGAATACTGTATAAGCGAATGGAGCATAGTCTTTTCAGATGAGCCCTAAAACATGCTGGCCGGCTGGCGTGAGCTGCTTTGAGAACTGTGGACGGTCAAGAGACCTGGGTTCTAGAACTGGCTTTGCTACCAAGTCTTGTGGACATGGACAAGCTTCGCCTATGCTAGGATGAGGGTCCCAGAGCTGCGGCCCCAGGCCTGCAAGTGCGGCAAGTCATCATGGCCACTGAGGAACGTGGCTGGTGCATTAGCAGGGTGATTGTGGGTGTGTGTGTGTGTGGGGGGGGGGGGGGGGTAGGATGAAGAGGAGAGTCTCCACCCAGCTGGCATTGGTCCAGACAGGAGACTGTCTTCTTGGAGGCTGCACAGGGATGCGCCCAAACTAAAGGCCCATCTTGGAACCCACAATCATAAACAATCATCTGAAGAGCAGGGGCTCACACAGCTTCATGGACACCATGTGTACTTCACAGTGTCCCCTGGAACTGGGGATGAGTCCTCCCTACTAAAGCATGGGGATAGTTCATCCTTCCAACTGCCCACCCTCCTCCTCACCCAGGCCCCTGCTGCTTCTCCTTCCTCATGGAAATGCTTTTTAACACCTTCCCACCTACTGTCTCATTCCATTCGCTCAATCAATTCCCATTGAAGGAAGTGCTATTACTATTACTATCCCCATTCACAGAGGCCAGGGACCAGGTCAGTCTTCTCACCGATGTATGCTCAGCATTTAGCATGGTGCCTGGAACCACACATTAGACAATGCAACCATTGCCGAATAAATGATTGATTAATTGAATGGAAAGAGATGGAGGTTCAAAAGGTTAATATTCTGGTAACACTTATATACTATTTTTAAAGGAGATTTTAGAGAGAGAGGAAGGGAGAGGGAGAGAAACATCAATGTGAGAGTGGAACATTGATTAGCTGCCTCCTGCACAACCCCCACCAGGGATCGAGCCTGTAACCCAAGCATGTGGCCTGGCTGGGAATTTAACCAGCAACCCTCTGGTACATGGGACAATGCCCAACCAACTGAGCCACATCAGCCAGGGCCATACATACTATTTTGTGTTGTGCTATAATTACACCAGATTCTTGTCTCCCCAACTAAAGTGTAAGATTCTAAAAGATTGTGGTATAATGGGTAGCTTTGATTCCCGGCTCTATCACTAGCTGGGCAGCTTACCTTAACTTACCCTTTGGGCCTCAATTTCCTCATCTGCAAAGTGGGTCTAATGATTCCTATCTGAAAGGTTATGTGGGTTAGAGGTGATAATGTATGCCAAGCCCAGTGTCTGTCTGGCACAGGGCAGGTGGCCCCTGCATGTCCCAGCCCTCTCCTCCCTGCCTGTCTCCTCTGGTTTATCTCTCAGCACTGACACAGCAGGCTAAGCCTTGAGTTCCGTGACCCAAGCTGGTGGCCTCAGGGCCCGTGTGGCACAGGTGTCCCGTGGTTCTGTGTAAGGAGCACTGACCTTGCCTGGCCCCCCTCATTTCCTCGTCTATAAATTGGGGTGATGAGGACACTGGTGAATGCCCTTGCACGGTCCTCAGTGTGGTAGCTGGGGGCAGCGTGGGAAAGTACCAGACACCACACTCTGAGAAACAGAGCTGACCCAGCCTGACTTGGGGGAGAGTAGGTTTCTTTCCCCTTTCAGTCCAGGTTGGGCCTTAAGGGGACAGGGTGGCACCCCGGTTACTTTGCTTTCCTGAAGATCTAGCCAAAGGAGGTTCCTGAACCCTTTTAATCCCCGGGACTTAACTGGGTGAAGGAGTGGAGCTGAAACTTGAACCTGGCAGGGCTTGGCCCTCCCCCCCCACCCCCCCTTTACACAAAATCTTCTTTTGAATCTGGAGAAGACTGCCTGATTGTTTCAACCACCTCCTTTATATTTTCAATTTTTTACATTTAGAAGCACTGGAAGGGGTAGGCCACTGGTGGGCCAATGAATGGCGGGAATGAGGCTGCCTCCGGTGCAGAGTCCAGTACCAGGGGTTAAAGGAAAGAGGGCAGCGTCCCATCCCCTGCCTACCCGCCTACAGCCAGGACAACTGAAGCCAGAGACTGGGACAGCGGAACCAGCCCCCCCCCCCCCCACCTCCCCACACACACACCCCACCTCCCCACCGCGTTAAGACTGCTGCCCCAGGAGCTGGGATGCCAGAGGGTTCCAGCTCTTTCCAGATCCCTTCCCAGGCCAGCCCTGCAGCCGCTGCGCCCAGCTGCAGGGAACCAGGAGCTCCGAGATCGCGACGCGGGAATGGGGGAGCACGGAACCGGTCCCTGTCCCCCCACCCATCACTCCTCCCTCAGGCGGGCCTGGAGCCCGGAGACCCCAGCTTGACTGGATTGCCTAGAGGGAGTTGGCACCGCCCACCCAAAGCCGGTTGGAGAGCAGGGAGGGGTCCCCCATCCACCTAGCTCCGCCGGCGATTCAAACCCGGGGCGCCTCGGGACTCCCTCTGGCTCGCGAGAGAGACTTCTGCCAAACCTCCTCTTCAATTTCTGCCCTTATCCGGACCTCGACTGGAGCCAGAAGTCTCCATGGCTTCTGCCCGCCCCGCTCCCCCCCCCCCCAAGTTTTGCATCTGACCCTGGTGGTGGTGGTGGTGGTGGGGGGGGGGCTAAGCTTTTTTCGAGGGGGGAGGATTTAAACTAAAAATGTATTTGCACCATTACCTTCCGGGGTGCCTCTCGCACTCGCACCCACAAAGCCTGCCCGAGAGGCCGCGGGCAACCAGAAAGCAGGAGAGTTGCTTCGCGCCGAGTTCAGATTCTTTCTCGCATTGCATTTCGCTAGGAGGTACGCGCCGCACGCCCCCCATCAGCTCTGGGGCTCAGCCCCGGGTTCCCTAGCACTCCCGGCTCCAGCTCGGGCACGGGTTTGAATTTCTCGCAGACCCTGCCCAGCGAGCGCCAGAGGTGGCCACCACCCCGCCCCGGGGTCCCCGCTGTGGGGAGCTGAATGCCCGCAGCGCCGAGGCGGGGGCGCAGCCGCTGGGCGCCCCGCGGTCTCTCCGGGACTCACACAGGGCTTCCTCCCCACCCCCATTCCACGCCTCGGCCGCCTGGTTCCCCGGAACCCCATCACATCCCGCTCCCCACCGAAGCCGCCCGAGACCCACCTGGCTGCCCCGGGGACGCGGCGCTAGTGCCCGGGCCGAGTCCAGAGCGCGCCTGGGTCCCGGGCTGGGCTCCGCGCAGCGCGGCTGGGGCGCCTGCTGCAGCCGGCGGAGGCTGTCATTGATTCGCGCTGGGCGAGTTAAGCCATCCCAGGAGTGGTTTTGAGAGAGCACTCCCACCCCTCCCTCCAACCAGAAGTATTTGGCACGCAGCCCCTTTCGTCCACCTGTACTGTGAGCGCCGGATAAGGACCGATTCACCAGCCGCGCTTAAGCCTCACTTTACAACACGCAGATTAAGCTCCTTCCAGAAGGTAAAGCCGAAAAGAAAGCACGGGTGGGGGCAGATCTCCCCTCCCCAAACCACCCCTTTTCTTCTCCGTTTATTTATTTTTTCTCTCTACGATTTCACATAATGCCTTGCCACTTATCTCAAATCAGGGGCGGCTTTTTATTATTATTGTTTTATTCAATTCTGCGTGCCTTTTATTTTTAGAGGCAATTTTATTTCCATTTGCCTGAAATCTGAGCCCAATAAAATTACTAGAATTATGTTTTCTCCTTAAAGGGTCGTGCGTGTAACTTAACCAATTCAAACACCGAACAGAAAGCATCAAGTGGCAAATAAGAAAGAGACACGCAGGAGGGAAGCACAGAACTGCAGCCTCTCCGGCGGGGCTGCCCAGCGGGGCTTGGCCCAGGGGGAGTCCTGAGGCCCGAGTTGGGGGTGGCGGGGGGAGGGGACCTGGACACGCCTCTCCCAGCAAACACACAAATCATACAGGCTCGCCTCTGCTTTGTCTTGGGTCTAAGACTGACTCAGAAATGCCAACCAGAGACCCAACAGTTCACTTGGGAGGTGGGCCGACTGCCAATCACAGAGAGGTGTGGCCAGGGCACCAGCTCCCAGGCTGTTCCTTAAAACCCCAACTGCCAGAGGGGGAGGCTCCAGCGGCTGTCAGTGACCTTATCTGGGGGGATCCACCGTGAACTCCTTGGTACATAGGCGGAGTTCTTCCCTGGCGACCAGCTGCCTTGTGTGCCAGAGAATCAGCACAAAGGAAAGCGAGGCCTGGCCTTCTGTGGCCTCTGCCACTCTTCCAGGGACAGGCCATGAGCTTAAAGCACCCCAAAAGCCAAAGGCAAAGCCCAAAGGTCCATGGAAGCCAAGAACTGGGCTCTGATTTGCAGAACCCCAAGACTAAAATATCTCCTCCAACAGGTGCCCCCCTCCCCCCGCCGGCCTGAAATCCCAGTGTTAGTGATTCATTCCATTGTGGGGCACACCCTGCTCAGAGCCTGAGCCAGGCTGGCAAAATTGCTTCAGTAAGGCAGGAAGGGTCTCTCTCTCTGTGATTCTAAAACTGTCCATACCCATGGGCCAGGTGGGATGGCGGCGGGGCGGGGGGGCGTCCTCCACAAGGGGCCAGACCCTCCTTGCTATGGTGGGAGAGCAATGAATGGCATCATGAGGGGACAGAGGCTTGGAGTCAGGGAGGGTGGGAAAGGGGTGCTAAATCAGGGAATTGGGCACTGAAGGTCAGAAGGGGAGGCACTTAATCAGAACAGGTGGACAGTTTCCAAAATCGGATGACTCCATAGCTTTTTATCAAAACCCACGTACTCCCGGAACACCCAAGACAAAGAATGAAAAGTCAAGTCCCTTTGTTCACAAAGTCACTTATTAAATGTCCAATCAAGGGTAACTCCACACTCCGCTCCCAGACCAGGTAGATAAAGGTGCCAGCACATGACCGGATGGAATCAGTACCAACCCAGAAGAGTTTGTTGTGTGCCACAGGGGTTTGCTTCAATGGCCTGGGTGGAGGTGGGTGGGGCGGGCACAGTGGGGTGCCGCCCTCGGAGCCTCCTGTTTTGTGGGGAGATAAAGCACAGTGGGCTGGTCAGTGTGGGGCTGCGCTGTGAGGGGTCCTTTAAGGACCAGGGCACTCATTCTGCAGAGCAGACAAGGAGCCCAGAGCCGTCCTGAAGACAGGGCTCATCCGGAGAGGGCTCCACGGGGTGGGGTAGGCAGGCCAGGAAACTTGTGCTGCTGGGAGCTAGAGGGCATGTCAGGTGGGGGAGGAAAAGCTGGGGGCGGGGGCAGTTGGCTTGGTTTAGACAGCTCTCCCAGTGGATAAAGTATCAGGCTGGGTCTGCAGGGTGAAACCAGTTTATGGAAACAGCTTCCGGCTGAAAGGACAGAGTGCAGGGCAAGGCCTGCTGAAGAGGGAGGGAGGATTGGAGCACCTCTTTCAAACCCGGTTGGAGCTGGCTGTGTGCAGAGGGGATGGTGGAGGAGGGAGGCTGCAGGGAGGGGCTGGGGGAGAGCTGCAGGGCCCAGCCCAGCCGGCCCCAGGCGGCCCCTCCTAGTGGGGCTCCAGCCCCTGGACCTGAAGGAGTTTCTGAGTAGGCCCGTGGGTGGTGCCAAGGCTGAGGATTCTGCTGCCAAGAGCCTGGGGAGAGCTGGCCCCTGTCCAGCCCACTGGCTGGGTCCTACAGTGGACAGTGAATGTCATTCCTCCCTCCCCTTTAATCACCGAGTGTGTATGCCCTGTTGGGACACACCCTTCCGAATGGCTCTGGGCAAAACGTGGGGAGCCCTGCCCACCACCCCTCCAGCCTCACCTCCCTGTTCTCAGCCCCGAGCCAGCTGCCTCCTGGGAATAGGACCATAAAGGAGACACTCTCAAAGCCACCCACAGAAGGGGCTCTGGGCAGGCCAGACTCTAGATCTGCTATTGTGCATTTCCTTTTGGGATGTGGTCCCTTCCTAGGCCCTCTTTGGCCTCCTCCCTCTTACTCACTCTCCCCTGCTCACCCCTCCTTCCCGCCCCACCCCCCTCCCGGGTCAGGTCAGCCTGAGCACTGGGAAACAGGCTGGCTTACAAGCGCCTGGCTTTTCACATCTGCCTCCAAACCCACAACTCACTCTTGTTCCAGGGAGGATGAAAGCTCCCACTGCAACCGCCAAACCTGGCTCAGAAGCTGAACAGAAGCTCAGTGAGCAAATCTGCTCCGGCCTGCACCTGGAATCTTAGGGCCCCTGGGCGTCCGCTGCAACCCAGGCACGCAGATGACTTCCGGAGGGGCCCATGCACACACCCCGAGGGTCTAGATGGGCCTGTATCAAGGGGTGGGTGCAGAGGTGATCCCTGCAACCTAGAAATAGTCATAACCAATATCTACTAAGGATCTACCCCTCACTTACTCCTGGTAACCACCCTATGAGGTAGATTCTCTTCTCTCCCCTTTTCTTCTGATGAGGAAACAGACTCAGAGAGGTCTTACCACTTGTTCAAGGTCACACGGCTTGATGAATCAGAAAAGTGAACGTGACACCTGGGTCTTTGCTTTGCGGATGTGTGCCTCAGTTTCTCCACCTGCTAAACAGGCAGGGTGCTGACCCTTACTGACCCGAGAGGCTATTATTAGCCAGGAGGAGGCTGAGATGGGGGGTTGGACTTCGGTAAAGGGCTCGAGCAAGTGTTCCCTAGAGAACGCACACAGGACTGGGCTTGAGTGTTACTCAAGCCGGAAACTCAGAGTCACCCTTGCTGCCTCCCTCTCCTTCCCACCCCACACCCCGCCCAGCCAATCCATCCATCTGTAAGACTATCTCCAAAATAGATCTCCCAGCCGCCCTCTTCCTGCCACCTCCTCCACCATGCCCTAGGCCCAGCCGCCACCCCCTTTCACCTCAGCTTCTGCAGGGGCCTCATCACTGGTCCCACTGTCCCACTCCTGTCCTGCTCCTTCAGCCCAGAGCCACACGGCTGCCCAAAGAATCGTCTTACAATGTTCATTTGGTTGTATCACAGGCACCTCAAATGCAACCTACACTGTCCTGCTTCCCTCTCTGCACACTCACCCCTGATCCCACCTCAACCTCCAGGCACTGGCAGACGTTCCTGAGCTCCTTTTCCTTCCTGTTGTGAGACTTCACCTGTGTGAATTCATCGACCTGACATGCTTTCCTCCTACATCAAGTCCTGCAGAAATGCTACTTCCTTCAAGAGGCCTTCCTTGCCCACCACAGATAAATTAGGGAGCGTCTCCCTACCCCATTATCTAGTTCAGACCCTCATGCAATTTGCACACCTTTATTTAACTGCATGCTTATGTTGAATTATTTTTTGACATCCCTTCCCCTAGTACGGAGGCTGCTTGTAGGCAGGAACCTCGTATATCTTTTGCACGGTGTGTACATGGTGTATAGTAGGCCCCTGGCAAATATGTGCAGGACAAAGGTTTGCTGAGAGAACCCCAGATCCAGGAGATAGGACGAATGGAGCTAGTCCTGGCTCTGCGTCCTGGGGATGTCCCATGCCCTCGAGATCCTCAGCTTTACCCTCTGTAAACGGGATCAAGGGATGAGATGACCAAGAGCCCCGCCACGTCTGATGCTCTGCAGTCAGGTTGGCCTTCGCTCTCTGAGAACGTGCAGGGGCCACTCAACAAGCAGGAAGAGAATCCTGGCTAGAATGCACTTGAGATGGCTTTGGGAAGGCTTCACTGTTGTTGCCCTGGCGACTTGTTAGAAAAACCAGCTTGTGAGAACTGAGGCTTTCTCGGGGCTATAACCAGCCCACAGCACCTGCTACCAAGTCAGGGCTGATTCCATTGGGGGATGTCCACCCCAATAGCCAGGTTCCCCCAACCCACCAGGTCTGAGGGTCTGGCCTTCAACGATGTCAACTTCTGTTCACACAGTGCCTTCGTGGCATTCTAAACCTGTTATCCTAGTTGACCTGCATGGCAACCTGAGATGGGACCAAGAAGGGAATTCCTTCTCCCCCCTTCCCCACCCCCACCCCCACGCACACTTTGCAGATGAGGAAACTAAGACCCAGATTAAACAGTGAGTGAGTGGCAGAATGGAGACCTTTGAAATTAAGGATGAAAAACTCTAGTGAGATTAATTATTTCAAAAATTTTAATATATGTATATAAAATTTTAAGATAATAATATATATGAAATATATTTGAAAAAACATATATATGAAATTCTTCCATCTTAGAGGAAATTTGTGAGACAGGCTAATAGTTGTAGCATCATAACAATTCAGGGCAGTTGGTTTCAGCCTCTCTCTCTCTCTCTCTCTGTCTCTCTCTCTCTCTCTCTCTCTCTCTCTCTCTCTGGAGTGAACAGTCCACACTGCATTGACCATGGTTTTTATCTGACAGCCAAACTTTGAGAGAAAACTCAGCCACTGAAGCAAGAGGAAGAGGTGGCACTTGGGCACGCCAGCCTCTTCCTTCGCGGCCCCCCAGCTTCCAAGCCCTCACCACTCTGAAGTCTTCTGTTTGTACTATTGTCACAGGGGTCTTGACTGCAATCCTGAGGCTATCACTTTGGTCCCCAGATCAGATTTCACGGAAATGCATTAAAATGCAGATCTGGAATAACAACTCATTGCTGTTCAGCACGGACAGCAGAGGAGCTACAAATGGAGTCTAAGCAAGGTGTTAACAGACCTTCATACAGTGGCAAAGGTTACCCAGGCCTGTTATCCAGTGCTCCACACATGACTGCCACTGTGCTTTAGGGGGCAGACCCAGTCATCCGGAACCCACCCCACTGGCAGTTTGCCAAATGCCTTGACCAAACTCCTCCATTTCTTCAGGAGGTGATCCAGAGAAGCCGAGTGCTGTGACCGGCTGGCCTCTGACTACCGTCCTGTGGGAGCTGGAGGGTGAGGCCCAGAGGGGAGGCCCTGAGACCGGAGCCGCCTCCCCCTCTCAGGTGCAGGGAGACCAGCCAGAGCTTGTCCTGACCTCGGAGGGTGGTGCTGGCAGAGCAGAGGTGCACCGATTGTTCTCTGGGGGGGAAGTGAGGGGAAAGTACCCGCCTAATTGGGGTGCAGGAAGGACTCCATGCAGGGCTGGCTGCACAATAGACAGGGTGAGGGAACAGGGTCCCAGCCTCTGCTCACAGCCCGAGGGCCCTGTGGCTGCCAGGGCCTCGCCCTCCTCCCAGATTATATTGGGTGGCACCCACAGTGGGAGGAGCGAGGGTGCTAAGAGCTTCAGCTAGACCTAGCTGGGGCTCTGGGTGACTGGGCCTGTCACCACCAGAGCAGGCTGGGAGCCTGAGAGCAGGAGACAGCTCAGCCAGGACCTGGCCTAGCGGGCGGGGCACCGGCTGGGAAGGAGGTGTGACTGCCAGCCAGAGGAAGCACTTCTATCCTCCCTTTCTTCCCTCTGCCCTGCTCCCTCCTCTCTTCCCTCCATAGGTCTGCACTGATTGCCTTTCTGTGTCTCCCACCCCCCACACAAGGGCATCTCCTGGCCCCCAAGGAGGTGACCTCTTGCAGGGGAAAGACAATAAACAGATAACCATCTACCATGAAGCAGATGCATGAGGCTGAGTCACTGACCCACACAGAGTGAGGGCAGGGGGTTGAGGGTGGCACGTGACTTGCCCAAGGTCACTGTCTATCTGACTCCTTGTCCAGTGTGCCCAGAGCTGTCCCTCTTCCTTAGCATAATCACTGGATTTACCTGCAAAGCAAGCGGAGGATTTAACTCTGTGCTTCTAGAGAAACTTTTTAAGGGGACATTTATACACAGCAAACAAACAAACAAAAACAAAACAAGCCCCCAAAACAATAACTAAGACCCTCAATCTAGACAAACAACGAGCTCACCTAATATTAAATGACACTCGCATGACAGGACCCTGTGGGTCCAGGTCACCTGGGGAGCTGAGGTCCAGGCTCTCCTCGCTGCACACTCTGGCCTTGACCCAAGTTCCCTCTGGTAAATATTTAAATATTGAGAAAGTTGGCCTGCTCCTCCAGAGTCCCTTGAAATGTGTGAGGGCCCCATTATCCAATCAAGTTATTGGGATCTTTGGGGCATAACAAATACTTCCTGAGTGCCCAGTTGTCCCCTCACTGGCATGTGACGCCCCCCTGGTGATGGTGATGGGGAAGACGAGGAATGGGCTGTGTGTGCGTGCAGGCGTGCTCACATGGGTGTCCTGGTGAGGAGGACTGGTGAGGGGAAGGCTGGCAGATGGGCTGGGGGCTGACTGCCAGCTGGGGAGGGGTGTGCACAGTGGGTTCTCGGTTGGAGAAAGCAGCATGCAGGGCCCTGCCACCCTCTAGAAAAGTGTCTGCTCGAACTGGCCCTGTGTGTTCCGTCAGAGGTTGGCCTCATCGATGGTGCTGGTCCGCATACCATTGCCAGGGGTACTAATGTGGCTGGGCCAGCCCACAGCCCTTCCCCAGGGCCAGACAAACCAGCCAGACTGGAGAGTCAGCACAGTGACCTTCACCATATTGTGAGGGTGGCAGGGATTTTCTCATTGAAGTTCAAAGTCAGGCGTGTAGGGTGGACGGGGGAACAGGGCAGAATTGCACGACCATAATAGAGATTAAAACAAGGGACTTGGCCTCCTCTAAGGACCACATCAAAGAAAAGACTCACAGTTAACCCCCCAGGACAGAAAAATAATTATAATGATCAGAGCCGCAAGTGTAGTGCTAAGAGCTTCGCATGCATGATTTCCTATAATCCTCAACATCCCACAAAGTCAGTACGTATTCTTCCCCTTTTACAGAGGGCAGCTCAGAGCCAGGACTTGAACTCGGGTCGCACTCACCACCTCGAACAGTCTGTGTTAATCCTGGGGAGTGACTTCAAATAAAGTAGGAGGGACCAGAGTGAGGCAGAAGGTGAGACATGTTCATCATCAAAAAGGCTGCACATTTGGGCTGACCCCCTGCAATGCTCAGGAGTCCATGTCACTACAGCGCTGCCAGCATTTCCACCCCTCGTCTTAAAGATAAGGAACGTCAGCTGGACTGCTGGTTGACCTGTGACCTGTCCAAGGTTACACGCTCAGTCAGTGCCAGAGCTGGGCCATGAACCCAGGGATTTCTGATCCGCTGGCCAAGGGGTTTTGCTGCTTCTGGCTTCCCAACTGCCAGCAGACAAGAGGGAAGAATTATGCCCGGTGCATCCTTCTCTCTCTGTCCTGTTCTCCCTGCCAGCTCTGACTTCAGCCACGCTTTCATGGTTTTTCTGCCTCTGAAACCCGGCCTCTCCTCTTTCTGCTCAAATCCACATTCTCTATGGACCCAATTCTGATCACTCAGAGGGTGTCATTACTACTTGAACTGCGGGTTAACTGTAGGTAAATGTGTGGGGAAGCTGTGGGGCAAAGACGTGACAGCCAAGGGGAGGGACCAAGGCCAGCCAGACCGGCCAGAGCAGGGGGTGCCCCAAGAGGAAAGATACCCTGAAGGTGGCTGGGGCCCGGCATGCCAGATGAGGGAGTTCATATATATATATATAAGGGCCGGTGAACACATGCCTAAACAGCCATCTGCAGCTACTGGGACCCGCGTTGTTTCCATAGAGAAGCTTGGCTCTGGCTTCAACAGGGTCCCTAACAGTGTCTCCGTGGGCTCAGAGGACCCTTAAACCACAGCTAAATCAGATGTAAAGTTGAATGAATGCGTGAGCATGTTCCTTTATTTGGAGAGACAGCCCATGTGTTCATCAGATTTTCAAAAATGTTTCTGACCGACCTCCTCACCACCCCCTACCAGGAGTTCAAAAAATAAAATTCAGATGAAAGGTAGAAGTCAACTAGAAATATAAATTGTTTATCATGTCAGAAATATATATTACCCACGGTAAAGACAGAATAAATAATTATAGGTGGTCCTTCTCAGACAGATGATAGATGATAGATAGATAGATAGATAGATAGATAGATAGATAGATCAAATCTACCTTTAGCAAACATAAAGAATTATTATTTGTGCCACCTAAGTTTTGTTCTTTTCCGTTGCGCGACAAGGAGCCGACGGGGCTGGGAGGAGATGGTAAGCCTGGTGCTGAGGTGCTCAGAGTCACTGCCCTCCGAGGACGATCGGAGGCAAAGATAGAGCCTCGGTGGAGAAGTGACAAGTTAGTGGGAAGAAAGGATTTGGTTTCACAACTTTCCTAGAGCCACCTCTTTTGTAAAATGGGACACACTTGAAAATAATCCCAGGGAGCCCTTCCCAAGCACCTAGTGGGTGTCAGGTACCGTGCTAAGCGCTTTACAAGTACTGGCTTGTTTACTCCTCAGCAGCCCTGGTGCGCTGGGCAGTACTATTCCTCCCGTTTACAGAAGAGGAAACGGAGGCCCAGGGATGGGAGTCACTGAACATGTAAGTGGAATAGCAGGCACTGAAGCCAGGTGGACTGGACCCTGCAGCCGTTGAGGGCAGTCACATCAGGTCAGCAATCAGCCTCATCCTGGTCTTCCACAAAAGGGCTAGACCCTGCATATCGTAACCCTACTGTTCTCTTTGCCTTGAAAGGGATAGTTTAGTGAATAAACTTGAAATTATCCCAACTTATTGTCTATATTTGTAAAAAAAAAAAAAAAGTAGTAGTAGTAGTTATGGTAATACCTCCCATTTATTAAGCATCTGAGTCAGACAATATACAAAAGGCTTTGCCGACATTTAAAAAATGCCATCCATAGACGCTTCCCAGGTGTCAGTGTGTCCATTTTACAGACAGAGGTACTGAGGTCCAAGGAGGTTTAGATAACCTGCCTGAGGTTAGCTAGTGAGTGGAGGGGGCTGGACGGCACCCACACCCTTCCTGCTTCTCTGTCTGGCCGGATAATGCGGGGCACAGAGGTGCAAGGGGCTGAATTCCCAATGTTTGGGGCATGGAAAAGGCCCAGGGAGCTCCCTGCCATGGTCAACAGGAGAGAAAGAAAGGAAGGGGGGAAAGAGAGAAAAAAGGACAGAGGGAAGGGAAGAGAGAGAGGGAGGAAGGAGAGTGGGAGGGAGGACATAGGAACATAGCATGCACTATGTGTCAGGCAGCACAAGATGTTAATAATGACCCAAGTCTAGAGCCGTAAAAAGCGGGCACTGGCACTGGCCACAGCGCTGTGACTCAGTCTACCCGAGTCACTCGCCCCAGATCAAGCAGAGGCATGGCCCCTGTCTCTTTGGAATTTAACTATAATGGTTGAGGCCAAAGCCTCAAATGCTCTTGTGAGGTTCAGGTGCAAGTGGAGCATGAGCCTTGGATAAAAATTGGTGGCCCTTTTAACTCCTCTTCTGCCTCAAGTTTTGACCTTGACTTTGGAAGCTGTAGAGAACTGGAAGGCATGCAATGCAGGAGGCAGGAGTGCCACTCAGCCCCTGATGGGGCGAGGAAGATGGGATGGACAGGGTCACGTCTGTGGCTCGGGGTCATGGCTGGGAAAACAGAAGGGGGGCACTGCGCAAGTCTTGTCAAGCCCAGAGGCCAAAGCTGGACGCAGAGCCCGAGAGGCCTTTGGGGCAGAGAATGCAGCCGGCGTTTCAAGTAAGCAAGCAGGGCTCAGGCCAGGTGTCCGCCCCAGATGCGTGACCCTCTCACCCGGGCTCCTAACAAGCAGCATGACCAGGGGTCAGAGGCCCGCCAGGAGGTCAGTCAAGGCAGGAGACAGTCTGGGGTGGATCCTAGGCCCTGGTGGGGTGAGGGGAGCCCCTCAGGAATGACCAGTGAGCCGTAGGGACACCAGGCAAGGGAGACGCTCCCTGCAGGATGGGCAGGGCTTGGCACTCGAGTCTTGGTCTGTCCTCCAGGGCAGGACGAGGAGCCTGGCCAGGGAGAGCGGCACCTCCTGAGACTGTGGCTAGGGACTGTCCCGGGATCCAGCAACCCCACAGCTGCTCTCTTCCCAGGCGTCCCCACATCCACCCCGTTTGGTTCTTAGAGGGCTCCCTCCCGGACTCTACAGTCCTCTTGGGTCTAGTTATCCCTTTCATTTCTGAAAATAAAACTTTTGTGTTTCTCGCCGAAACCGGTTTGGCTCAGTGGATAGAGCGTTGGTCTGCGGACTGGAAGGTCCCAGGTTCGATTCCGGTCAAGGGCATGTACGTTGGTTGCGGGCACATCCCCCGGTGGGGGGTGTGCAGGAGGCAGCTGGTCGATGTCTCTCTTTCATCGATGTTTCTAGCTCTCTATCCCTCTCCCTTCCTCTCTGTGAAAAATCAATAAAAAAAATATATTTAAAAAAAAAACACTTTTGTGTTTCTTGATCTTGAAAGTAACAGGCAGGCATTAAAGAAAACGTTACGTGTTTATGGTTCTATGATAAAGGCAGTTCTTTTGTCCCGTTTTCCTCACTGGCCACTGTGCTCAGCATTTTTCCATGATGAACTCCTCCCCCTCCCTGCCACCGTCCCTCCCTCAACTGGGCACTTCCCGCCACCTCATTGCAAGTCTGACCTGCCAGTGCCTCTGGCTGGCATCTGTGTACTCAGATTAAGCAAGATACCCTCTGAGCCACATTGTCACTTCTGAACGCTCAAATCCTGGTCTCTTTATGTAAATTGCTTAAACAGTTTAAAGAAGTTTGCATAACAGAAACCCAGAGAAACCTCACCAGACAGTGCCAGCCATCAGCGCGGGCTGCCTCTGAGAGCCAGCAAGAGTGGAGAGAGCAGACACAAAACTGCGTTTCCATTGGCGGTCCTCTGCCCTGTGTTCTCGCGTGTTCCATACGGTCTCATGCAGGTGTGAAACTAGAAAACCTAGAATGTTAGAATTGTGCAGAAAACAAGAGCAAGTAGACCCCCTAGGTGACACCGGCCCCAGGGAATGCGTGTGAGAGCCTGTGTCCTGTGGTTCAATATTGTCTTCTTTTTCTCTCAGGTTCTTAGCTATGTCCCAGAGAGGAAGCAGGCAAACAAAGGGGTTCCCTATACCTCTACTATTCTTTTACTGTGTGATATGGGCTTTATTTCTTTGCAATTTTAAATGACTCCCTTCCCGATGCCTTGGCATGTGTGTAGTGTGGTCATCTTGGTGGAGGAGGGGGATGCTCCGGACCCAGGGTTTGCTCCTCGGCCCAGGCAGAACCACTGGCTCAGTGCAGGCAGAGCTGTACTAGGAAAACCAGACCTTCGGAACTCACTTTGTCTCAGTAAGCTGTGGGACTCTAACAGGGTTGGAAACAAGCATATTCAGATGTCACAGCCCCTACCGACCTACACCCTCACTTTCCCCTGAGGAAACAGGGTGTGTCCGAGGTTACAGAGGAAGCTATTGGCCAGCCTGCAAATAACTCCTCCACAGGAGACCTTCTGAAGTGATTAACAGCAACATCCTGTGGTAGAATGTGTGCATTTCTAGCCCATCTTGTTCCAGAAGGATCTGAACGACCTTATGAAGGCGCCTACAATGCAAGGTAGACATACATAACAAATAAGAAAGAAAAAGGAGGCAAGGGAAAAGTAAGAGAGAAGACGGGGTCAGGCTCAAGGTCAGCACCCAAAATGGACACTGGCAAGAGCTCTGCGCTTAATCCCGAAGGGCTACAGATTTGGTAGCAAGATGCCCAGCAGTCAAGAGTAGGGGGAAATACACTAGCCCTCTGGGGCTCTGCTTTCTTATTCTCTAGGACTTGCTACTTCCCTCTCCAGGCATCAGTTTTCCAGTCTGTCAAATGGGCCAATCTTGCCTTGCAGAATCGTTGTGATCAAGTTAAATACTGTATGTAAAAGAACGCACTCCAAAAGCACAGGGCACAACAAGGTTTATCATTTAATCGCCTCACTGTCTATTTGTCATGAATGAGACGCTATTCATTTCCCCTTGGCTGCTGTGGCCACCAGGTTTAAGTGGGTCAGAGGGAATTCGCTATGCATTCTTAGGAACATCCAACACTGTCCAAACACTGGGTGGAAAGAAGCCTTGCAACATTTTCTGAGCCCAAATCATGCCCATTTCCGTCACCCCTTTCCCTGTTTCCTCGCTTCAACGGGGCAAGTTAAGGTTACTTAGGAGCAGCAGGGAGTAAAACATTCCAATGTAAAGTGTAAGACATTTCTATCCTCTACTGTGGAATGATGTTGGGTAATGGAGAAGGGAGAGCAGGGCTGGGGAGGGGGAGAGGGGACCCTTTGGGGTCCTTGCCAGCTGCAGTTTGGCAGGTACTTCCCCTGCCTGTCCCCCAGAGGGTGTCCCCAGCCTTAGGTGTTGGGGGTGGAATAACGCATCTTCTGAACACGGGCCGGGAGTTTCCAGAAACTTACCTAGTGGTCTGCAATGGGCATGCTGTGATTGTGGCGAGCAGGGTGGGGCAGAGGAGCCACCGAGTCTGGGTGAGCAGAGCTTTGGGGGCCTCGGCTGGCTTCCCCTCTGTGGCCTTTGCTGTACTCACCAAGAAGGGCTTTCCAATAAACAAGGGTATTCGCCGCAAAAGGAGTAATAATCATCATAATAGAAATATCATTTGAATAACATCTAGACAATATGTTTGGTTTGGGGTCGAACATGGGAAGGTCGCTATGGGCAAAGGGGGTCCAGCATTCTCCTCACTGGTCCCACTGCCCAAACCTGCTGATCTGGGGCAGGGGGGCGGAGGGGGGGGGCGGTGATGAGTAAGCAGTGGGATGGATCAATTCCACCTGGGACATGGGTAGATAGGAACCAGCCCTCCTGTCTGTAGAGCCCTTCCCATTTCTCAGAGTTACTCTATGAGGGGTTAATGTAGGGTTCATATTATTATCCCCATTTTATAGATGAGGAAACTGACACTGGCTTGGTTCAAGTATTTGTCAAAATGGCAAGAATCTGGTTGTCCCAGCAGAAAGGCCGCCGGAATCAGGGCTGTGAGCATAGACTCTGAGCCAGATTCTACATCCGGCTCTGCCCTCACTCGCTGGCGTGACCTTAGACAAGTCTTTAGCCTCTCTCTGCTTCAGTGTCCTCACCTGGAAAAGTTATTGGTCTACACATATTACCTGAGCCGATATTTATAAAGTGCTCAGAGAGTCCCTGACACATAATAAAGCGCCACACAAACATGATAAACCCATAAACCCCCAGCTCAAAGCCCTCCTCTGCAGCCCCAAACCAAACCCGAACGACGGCAGGACCCAAGCCCGTGTGCTCCATCCTGTGGGAGAAAGTCTGGTCCCACTCAGTGTCCGCCAAGGCGTCACTGGGGGTGGAGAGGGGCTAGATTCTCATGGAGGTGGGGAGAGGGCAGCTGGCAACCTTTCCCAGTGCCCTGGGGACAGTGCCACTTCCTCTCCCTTCTAGGACTTTGCCAAAGAAGAACACACAGGCTGGACAGACCAGTGCCAAGCAGGAACAAGATGGTATCTGGGCCGGATGAGCTGACAAATTCGGTATGTTCAGGTTCCCACCAAATACCAGCTCCCAGCTCTGGCCTCCTCCTCCTGCCCCTCCCCTTTGCTTCGGTGGATCTGTTTCAGTTGCTGCCAAGGGCACTCATCAGAAATGACTTTGGGGAGGGCTGCAAAAGTGTCGGGCAAACAAGCCCTGGCTGGCTTTCTCATAATGCTGGGCCCTAACAGGCTGCGGGATGACCAATGGGACGGAACCATGTTTCCCCAAGGCCAGGGGCCCATGCACTTAAGAGCAGGGTCCGAAGTGGGAGGCAGGCGTCCTGCTTCTAGCCCGGCTCTGCAGCGAAGGGGCTGCGGCGTGTCCTTGGGCAAGTGCTCCTCCCTTCCAGGTCCTCACTGCTCTCGTCAGTATCAGGAGGGTCTTGGGAGGTGGAGAGGGGGTAATGAACTTGAACGACCCCTTCCAACTCTCTCATCTGTGAGTTTGGAGGACATGTTCTGGAGCCAGAGCTGCAGAATTCCGAATGGCTGTTGGTGGACCTGCCTTCTCCTGGCTCCAGGGCCCTCTTCTGCAAGACCCTCTTGGTTTACAGTATTGACTTGGCAGTGAGGAGAGGTGTTTGTTCATTCGACAAACACATGGACTAAGTGTCTCCATGTCCCTTGTGCTGCCTGCTGGAAAGAGAAGAGGGAGGACGCTAAAGGCAGAGGACGGCAAGGAGAGGCCAAGGGGAAGAGTGTCCACCTAACCTCCTGGGCATCGGAATGCTGGATGGAGGAAGCAGCAGACCAGGAACCCCTGTAGCCCTGGGCACAGCCCTTCCCTCTCATGGGCCAGTCTCCTCAACTGAAAAATGCCCAGACTAGACATGCTGACCTCTCCCACCCTCAGTTCCTGGATTTCATTCGTTATTTGATGTTTCTTATGCACCAAGCATTGGGGAATGCAGAGAGATTCAAACCCACTTCTTCCCTCACGGAGTTCAACCCATGCCTTTACCATTCCTTCACTAATTAATTCACTTATTGAGCACCTGCTATATTCCAAGCCCAACCATATCAGAAGCATCTGGAGGGATAGAGGCCATGGCCATGGCCTGTCCTTTTTTTTTTTTTAATGTCCTATCCCCCTTGTCCTAACACATACAATAGCTGCACATGTGGTGCTTAAGGGCATGAACCCTAGTGCCAGATTGTCCCGGTGTGAATCCTGGCAGTCTTCCAACTAGCAGCCTCACTTGTCTTGTCTGTAAAATGGGAAGAAGAATAATTCCTACCTAAGGGGGATTCTCATGAGGATCCAAAAAATTAATGCGTATAGAACACGTACCACAGGGCCTGGCACACAGAAAATGAAGGTGAATGGAGCTGACCTGCTTCTGGTCAAAATGTGTCATCACAAGAAAGTCTCATGCACGTGCCTTCCTTCCTGCTCTAAATCACGTGTGCACTGTTAACTTATTCATCGGGCTCTGTGTTCACAGACAGTGCAAAGGTGGCCTTACTACAGCCAAGCTCCACTCTCCCAAATTCCAAATCAATAAGAGCCAAGTTCATGAGCTTCTACTATAACCGGAAGCACTGTTTTAATCATTCACTGCAGCCTATTTCCTCTCCTAATACTTTAATAGAACTGAAAATAGGAGCCTGACTGACTTGAATTTCTCCCATTTTTGCTCTCCCAGCCCCAGGTGCCAGAGCAGTGCTCGTGAACAGTCCAGGCCCAGCAGGCAGGACCCAGAGCCCTGGGCAGCCCGGAGCCAGCAATAGGGGCCTCCGGCCGGGAGGTTCTGGTCTCCTAACACAATGGCTGGCATGGCCCAAGGATGACAAGACCTGCAGGAACAGACATGCCTCCATCTTTTGCAACCTGCTCTGATACTGGCGGAGGACAATGAATGGAAGAATCCCAGCATTAATCACTCTGACCTGGAGTTGCCAATTTGGCTTAGAACTACCTCCAGACCCACAGTCTCCTTGGGCACAATGTGGGGCTTGAAGTGACCAAAGCTGATGCCAGGCTCCAAATGATGGTTACTGCTGGCCAGAGGAACATTCCACTGGTACACTCAGTCGGAAGGGACTAGATTCCCAAGCCTGTGTGGGTCAGGCGGGGGGGGGGGGGGGGGGGGGGGGGGGGAGGCGGGAGGCCAGGGGAGGGAAGGTTTTCACTTCTCCCAAATGGTGTATTTCTCCAGTTTTCCCACTGAGGGCTGTTCATCTGACCAATATTTACTGAGCATCTCCTCTGTGCCTTTCAGGTGCTAAGCTAGGTCCTAACACAGAGCTACCCTAAAAATTACAGCTTCCTGGAAAGGGAGCGAGGAGGTGGGCACACTAACAAGTTGTGTGACCGGGGCAGGCCACTTCCCTCTCTGGGTCTCAAAGCCCTCACAGTCCATGGGCTGATGAAACCCGTGGTCCAGCTCTGTTAAAGATCCCTGCTATTTAACCTGTTAGATATCAGCCCTGGTGGATAGAGAGTGGCCATCTTGATCCAAGAGCTCCAAGCTTGTGAAAGACATAAGCTCAGCAACCATGAAGTTCCCCATACCACAGGGAGGGCTTCTGATAATACAGGAAGTCTAGGGGATGAAGTAGACGTTGAATTGGCCACCGGGAGAGAGACACACACAGGGCAGGGCACTGGAGGGCCTAAGGGGACTGTGGTGGCCTTCCTGAGGTGATCTGAGGGCCCTGAAAGGCACCCCCTGCCCCAAATACTTCCTCCCCCCAATCTCGGGTCCTGTCTTTGGAATTCCACATTTGAGAGCAACTCCCTGGGAGGCGAGGAGTGTGTGGGTGTGTGGGGGTGTGGGGTGTGGAGGGGGCTGATTCCATTGCAGAAATCTCTATGCAAAATGCAGACCCAGGAGAAGAGTGAGGTTCTTACCCAGCTAAGGTTGCCTGGGTCTTCCCTCCGGGCCAGCAGGGGCCTGAGGGCCTGTGGATCGGCCCCAAAGACTGGAGGAGGAGGGTAGTTACCCCAAAAGGCCCCTGAAGCACTTTGTGGGGGAGGGAGGGCCCCTGGGGCTGATTCACTAAGCTCCTTCACTAAGCCCCAGAGGGCTGGGGAAAGGGGGCAGGGGGCGGGGGCAGGGACAGAGAAAGGGAGGGCAGCACGGGATCTGAATTCCCCAGGAGGGGCGGGAGTGGGAGAGCAGAGGGCAAGGCCTTGGTGCCTCCCTTTGGCTAACCTAAGCTTTGGAGGAGCCAACACGGAGAGGGGAGGGGAGGGGAGGGGAGGGAAGGCAAGTCAGGAGAGAGGGTGGGGCCGGAATGAGGAGGGGGGACTGTAAAACCAACGGGGCGGATTCACACAAATTCCCGAGGGTGGTGAGGGTAGAGGGTGCTGGGCAGCACCCCAGTTTGCTGGGCCCACGCCCCTGGAGTTGCCTGGCCGGTTCAGACTGGTTCACCCACCTCTCCCTCCCGCCAGCCCCCTGGCCTGATTCCTGAGAAAGCAGCCTGGGGAACGTGATGTAACCACAGCCTCTCCACCCGGGCTACAGCGCGGCCCCCTACCCCTGTGCCCCCTCCCGAGCCTGCCTGCCGGCGCCTGGTCCAGGTTCCCACCCTCTCCCCGGCACGCCCTCCTCTGGGGCACCCCAACCCCCTGTCCTCCCCAGCCCCTCTGGGCCCCAGCCTGTTTCTCTGGCCTCTCCTCCGCGTTCTCACTGCCCCAGCCTGACCTCCTCACCCGCTGCCTCCCCTGCGGGAGGGCGGTTAGCCCCGGGGAACTGCACTCACCCGGAGAGGGAGAGGGGACGGCAGTGGGGAGGGGCCTGAGGGCCAAGAGGGGAGAATGCAGAGCTGGACCCCCACCCTGCCGTCCCATTCCCCTCACCCACAGGCAAGGCTCCATGCCAGGGCGCAGGGTGGGCCGGGCAGGCAGCCAGCCAAGCTGCAGCTATCAGCTGGGTGGAGGGCAGTGCCAGCTGCAGGCACCCCTGAAGGGCAAACACCACCCTCCCCACCCCCAGGCCTCCTTCCCTGATGGCAGCACCTTCTACCTGAGACCCAGAGCCAGGAAGAGCCAAAGGCAGGGACCCCAATTCGCTTTGAGATCTTGTTCCAACAAGGAGGCTAGGGGCTGGGCCTCACTAGCCGGGCAGGAGGGAAGCCCAGCTCACTTATTTTCTGGGTAACCCTAGAAATACATGACAATACATGACAGAGGTCACTTCTCTATGCCTCAGTAGTTATATTTGTAAAATGAAGGTAATAACCCACCTCATGGCATGTGGTAAATTTTTTACCTGGCACATTGCTTAATATTAATTATATTGCTTATTATTTGTATTAATTACATAATCTACGATTACTTACACAATTAATTATATATCATCTAAATAATAAATAATAACATGTTATCTAAAGTAACATCTTAATTATTTATATGATATTAATATATTCATTACAATGAATTCATATACGTTACATCGATTATTTTCTCTGGGGCGCATGTGCTGTTTGGCAAGTATAGTATAGTCTGCCATTAAAGATCTGTTAAGCACCTACTGTGGACAAGGGAGGCCACTTGGTGTGGAGCAAGAGCCTTGTGGGTTTGAATCCCAGCCCTGTCACTTAGTAGCTGTGCAACCCTGAAAAATTACCTCTCCTTTCTGAGTCATAGTCCCCCCCCAACAGTAAGACAGTGGTAGTAGCACCCACTTTGCAGAGCCAGTACAGGCTTAAATGAGACGAGGGCAGGAGAGTGTCCAGGGCAGTTCTCGGCACATCACAGGTGCCTCTCCGTGAATAGGAGGCCTGGCAAAGCGAAGAGCATGGGGATGGAGAGGGCAGACCCCCTTTCTGCTACAGGGGACTCTGGGGAGATAAGCCGCCTGTGAAAAAACCCATCACTAACTCAGGGTGACCAAAGCGCAGTTCCCAATGCCTGGCCAGGAGAAGAGTGTGGGAGGGGCATGCCCGTCGCACCTACAGGAAGAAATAAACTGGAAGGGTGATTCTCAGGCATCGGCGGGGTTGTTTCTGAATGGCACCCCACCCTAACCCTCTCCCATCAGGATCAAGGGGGCAGCCACCGAGCTTGAGAGGGGATGTGGGTGCTCCCGAATGACGGATGGCAGCATCCACCCTACTGGGGAGGCCCCAACGTTGGCCCCATCTCTCTCCCATCCTGGCAGGAGGAAAAGGAATGAAAGGGCAGTTGGGAAATGAGGCCTGAGTAAAATCACCACCCTCTAATGGCTAACTGTCGTCACTGTCTGTGGCTATGGCTGCGACTCTGGAACGGGGTTCTCTCATCTGTGAAATATCAGGGTGGGTGGGATGCTTTCTAGGTCCCCTGAGCTGCACCCCTCCATCTTGTTGAAAGCAGCACTTGCTCTGATCTGTAGGAACGTGGGGGAGAAGCCGCTCCTCCTTGGGGGTGCAGGGCTCACTCCCACCAACCATCCCATGAACTGGCCGGAGCCCTCTTCAGGGAGGGAGGTGGGGCTCCACCCTGGATGGGCTTTTCCAGGCAGAAGACCAGCTGTCCCAGGACGTGTGGCTCTTTGCGCTGGAAGGAACCTTGCAAGCAGGCGTCCAAGCCCCTCACTTATAGATGAGGAACAATAGTCCAGTGAAGTGAAGGGACTCACCCACGTTCACGTCTCTTCAGGGGCCCAGCCAGGCTGACTTAATCCACTGCCACATATTGCCTCCAAGTAATTTCATTAGCAACAACCCCAACAAAAGACCCCAGTAAGCTGTGTGAACCTCTCTGAGTTCCTTTCATGAAAGCAAAATGAAAATGCATGCTTCACTACCAGGTGAGAAAGTGCTTCTGGGAAGTGAGAGAGCCATACAAACAGCTCGGACAGCCTCCATAAACACTGCAGGGGTGGCCAGTGGGACGCAGGCAGCAGCGGCCCCGGCCAGGCCAGGGGGGATTTGCTGTTGTGATCAGCCGGCAGGCTCCCTGAAGAGAGTCCAAGGACACGGAGCTTGAGGACTAATATGCATTTTTATTCTGCAATAATTTTCATACCGAGTTCAAGAGGCACCAGCTCCAAGTACATAAAACCAAATCAAATTAAATTAATTGATTTTATTGAAACCCGCTGCCGTTGTGTTCCAGCCCACAGCCAGGGGCACGACCCTCGTGAAAGAGCGAAGGGGCTTTTGAAATAATTAAATTAATCACACCCTGGGCTATGCACAAGGGTTTGCTCCTGTGCTCCCTGCAGGCGCGTTCCCGCTCACAGCCGCAGGCAACACAACCATTCTGGGGCAAACGCTGTCCACGCTCTTCTGGCAAACACACACATGTACACACATACTCACGTGTACATGCACATACTCAGCAACTGGAACTTTCCTCTCTGGTTCTCCCTGCCCGCCTCCTCCCCCTCTTCTGACCCCCCCAATAAGTGTACCCATGCACTTGGGTGATGCGCTTCCTGGTTGGCTCTTCTTTCCTGAGAGACCAGCTTGAATCCCGAAGCAAAGGACAAGCCCCTTGACTGCAGAGAATGGGCCTTGACCTTCTCTGGATCTCTCAGGAAGCTCAGCACAGAGCTCTGCACACGGAAGGAGCTCCAGACACTTATTAGGCACCTACTATGCGTTGGGCACTATTCAAATGACTTTGCCTGTATTAACCCATTAGGTCCTCATCACGGCCCCTTCCCCCCACCCCGAATTGGAATTGTTGCTGTCCTTAGGTTACAGATGAGTAAACAGCACCCAGCAGGTAAAGGGAGCAGAGCCATATCGCTTCTCAGTAACTCTGAAACCCAGACCATCCATACTCCTTGCTGCTGATCAAGTGATGGCATCAATCTATTTGAACATGTTCCTGCAAACAAGTAAGGTCACAAAGTCCCAGCGTCCCCGGTGGACACTCACCACCCTTCTTTGCATAGAGGAGGACATTTTAGACCAGCAAGGGGAAGGTTCGTGCGCAAGGCCACACAGCAATTCAGAGGAGAGAGCACCCTGTCTCCTGCCGGCTTGCAGCTCTGAAGCGCTTCCCAGAGCAAAAAGTTACAATTATTCCAGTTACTCGCATATCGGGAGCTAACACGCCATGTTAAGCTGCCCTTTAGAGAAGACGAGGAGTGTCCAAAGGTGGGCATGTCGCCCTGTGGAGTTGCCCGCTTTCCATGGCCTTGTGCATATTCAGGGAGCAAACTAGGGCAGAGTTAGGGGGCACCCCCAGACTATAGCCTCATCAGGGTGCAAGTCCTTGCTTTAACCTGCCAGGACACCTTAGGAGACGTAACTGCCTCTCTATCCCCATGGCACAGTGAGCTTTCCACGCCCCCGCCCCCAGTCCTCTCCTTGCATATACACCCCTGCTACGGCTCTCAAGATTAACCTCAAACCAGAGCCTTGGGCCCCAGCCAACAAATCCCCTCCCTAACTCTGTGAACTTGAGCTGCTAAATAATAGCTAGGAATCTGAGTATTCTGACCAGGTAGGCTATTCTTCACAGTTTATTGCTCTGTGCCAGGTGCACATGTGGCACCCCATCTCACCCTCACAATACCTCGTTTTCCAGGTGAGGAAACTGAGGGAAAGGGAACTGAGTCGCTTGCCCAAGGACACAACGCTGATACCTGATGGTGCCTGGATTCAAAGCCAGGTCAATGGCATACCGGTTAGGCACACCTGCAAAATACATTTCCCCATATTTTTGGACTGTTTACCTCTTTATCTGAGAATATATATATGTATTTTTTATATATATTTTATTGTTTTTTTACAGAGAGGAAGGGAGAAGGATAGAGAGTTATAAACATCGATGAGAGAGAAACATCGATCAGCTGCCTCCTGCACACTCCCTACTGGGGATGTGCCCGCAACCAAGGTACATGCCCTTGACCGGAATCGAACCTGGGACCCTTGAGTCCACAGGCTGATGCTCTATCCACTGAGCCAAACCAATTAGGGCTGAGAATATATTTTTTAATTGTGGTAAAATACATACCACATAAAAGTTTTTATTTGAACCATCTGAGTGTGCAATTCAGTGGCATTAATCACATTCACAATGTTGTACAACCATCGTTACTATTTCAAAAATGTGTTCATCAATCCAAACAAAAACTCTGTAACCATTAAGCAATAATTTCCCAAATCCCTGCCTCCAGACCCTGGTAACCTCCATAAATGTGCCTACCCTAGCTATCTACACTAATAAAAGAGAAACATGCAAATTGACCGTGTACCTCCACTACGCCCACAAGCCACACCCACAAGCCAATCAGGAGCAAGTATGCAAATTAACCCAACCAAGATGGCGGCAGCCATGGAGCTGGAGCGAGCAGGAGGCTTGGGTTGTCCCAGCGATGGAGGAAGCCAAGCTTCACGCCCGCCTTGGCTGGCCCTGGCCTCCACTTAAGGCTACAAAGTTTCAATTATAGAAGATAAATAAATCCCAGATACTTGCTTCCAGCTGTCCCTGGCCTCCACTCAAGGAGGCACTGAAAAAAAAAATGAAAAAAAGAAAAATGGAGGGGCTGGGAGCTTGGGTCGTCGGGGGGTGATCAGGCCAGGATAGGACAGCAGTTGTGGGTGATCAGGCTGGTGGGGGAGCGGGGCCGTTGGGGGTAAGCAGACCAGCGGGGGGGCATTTGGGGGTGAGCAGGACAGTGGGGAGGCAGTTTGGAGTGAGCAGGCCAGCAGGGGGGCAGTTGGGGTGAGCAGGCTGGCATGGGGGGCAGTTGGGAGTGAGCAGGCTGGCAGGGAGGCATTTGGGGGCGAGCAGGCTGGTGGCAGGGGGCAGTTGGGGGCGAGCAGGTCGGCAGGCAGAGTGGTTAGGGGCAATCAGGCAGGCAGGCAGGCAGGTGAGCGGCTGGAGCCAGCAGTCCCAGATTGTGAGAGGGATGTCCGACTGCCGGTTTAGGCCCGATCCCTATAAACCGGCAGTAGAACATCCTTCGAGGGGCCCCAGATTGGAGAGGGTGCAGGCCGGGCTGAGGAACACCCGCCCCCCCCATTCATGAATTTCATGTACCGGGCCACTAGTCTATCCTACCTAATAAAAGGGTAATATGCAAATAATCATCACTCCGCTACGCCCACGATTGGGCCGGCGGGAGGCTGGGGGGCGGGACTCGGGGTGGCCTATGGCCATTGAGAGGCGTGGGGGGGCGGGCCTATCCGGCCATTGAGAGGTGCCGGAGGCTTTTGGCCTGGTGCACCAGCGGATACCCAGCTCCCCTGCCATCGAAAGCGGGGAGCTGGGTGTCTCTCTGTGCATATGGAGAGACTATAAGATGCCAAGAAAGAAACCACCACTAAGGAAAGGACTCAACAACTAAAACTATGGAACTTACAGGTAAAGAAATAGGAGAAAATCTTTGCTACTTTGGAGGTAGCTAGATAGCTTAGAAGGACATAGGAAACACTAACCATAAAAAAGTAATTATTAGATTTGTTAAAATTAACATCTTCTCTTGAAAAAAGACACCATTATGAAAAGAAAAAGGCAAGTCATAGGGAGAAATTATTCACAATACATATGTCTGAAACAGACTTTTATGGAGAATATCTATGAAGCAGTCTTACAATTCAATGGTAAGAATACAGACAACCCAATGTTCAAAATGTGCAAAAGATTTGAACAGACACATCACAAAAATAAGATCTATACCATCATGTGATGATTAATATCATTAGTCATAAGGGAAATGTGGATTAAGCCTCAGTGAT